>NC_088383.1:135865833-136560000 GCF_037993035.2 Macaca fascicularis | reverse complement strand
TTGTGCTGCATAAATACTTTTATACCTGTGAACTCAACTGAGTTAAATATTAACTGTGAAGAGTCCTACAAAACCGTGTAGTTAATAAATGATGTTACAGCTTAATGTTGGTGCTTAGGAACCTTTGAGAGCTTTTTATCTTCATATTTTAAACTCTTAATGATCCTTCCCCCTTTCTTATTAATGCCATTTTGAGAAATGAATCTTTTTATTCAGAGAATCCTTACCATTTTCCTCATTCGTTGGAAGAAAAGGGACTCTAGTGAATGAGTGAGTGCCACCTCTCTCTTTCTCTCTCTCTCCACGCCCCCACTGCCTCTATCTGACTGTGTTCCATTGAAACAACTGGAATCAAATTTTAGAGTGAAAATTCAGTTGATACAACCATGCAGCTACAAGCTTCCCCATACCAAGCTCTTACTATAGTGAGCACCCTGTGTGTGGATGAGTGTGTACCACACAGGCACACAGACATGGCTGGGGGAACCTCAGAACGTGAGAACACCTGAGGTCCTCAAGAGATCATTCTAGCCCAAAGCCCTCATTTTCCATGTGAGATAACTGAGGTTCAGAGAAGACAAGGGAGATGGCCAAGGTCTCCAGCAGGCCTGGGGTCACGGCCCAGACTCCATGCCCTTCTGTTGCACCGTGTGGTGTGGAAGGAGCAGGAACACATAAGTTTGAATATCAGCCCATTTCCCAACCCCATAGTGGGGCTGGGGCCACCTACTCCCAGGCTGGAGGTGAGTGAGGTAGCCTTCCTTACAAGGCTTTCGATGTGCCTCAGTGAAAGCAGATTTCTGGAATTTCAGTGCGGTTACCCAGCCCTGGCCATCGGGGCCCATCCTGCTGGTACTGGGGTGAGGTGGAGGGGACCCAATGGGTGGGAGGCAGTCAGCGCTGCCAGTCTCTTGATGCCTTGTTCCTCGGCACAAGTACCACCCCATGCTCTGTTCAAAGGAAATTCATAGCGGAGTAAGTGTGGGGGCCACAACACATTGTTCAGCTTTGTGTCATTTGGCAGATCTTGGAATGATTGGACCCCACCCACCAACATCCTGCTAAAGGAGCATAGTCAGGAACAGCTCAGGAATTGTTACTCCAGCCATGGCTGACTAAAAATGAAACCAAACTTCAAGGAAACAAAGCCAAAACTATTCCGTGGCTAGATTCTCGAATGTGGGTCCCCTTGGGTCACCCCTCCCCATTCCACTGTCCTCATGGTTGAGAGGGGCTGCTGGCCCGGTTCACACTCCTTCTACCCCAAGCCCACAGTGATCTTCCCCCCGCAGATCTGTTCTTGGTTCTTCTTTCAACCTGGCTTCACCTGGGGCACCACATTTAGTGGATCCTTTCAGGGATATTTCCCACACCCACCCCTGGAGACCTCACCTGCTGACCTTGAAGGTTCAGCTCAGACCTCTTGAGGCAGTGCCTTGAACTGAGCCTGGCGTAAGCATCATGATTGTGCTCCCCACAAACAAGAGCTCCTCTCACAGCTCCCTCCCTCCTCAGTGAAGGATGCTTCCCAGCAAAGTGACAAGCACAGCAGCTCAGCTCCTGGTGCCACACTTGACCTGGATGAAGGCATCTGAGTGTCCAGACGATGGTTCAGATTTTACAAAATCTGATCAGGTAGAAGCCCTGAGTTCTTTTTATGTTTATCAGATGTAGCTGTTTTGAGTCTTCCCTTTCCTTTTTCTTTTTTATTTTTTTTCTCTGTGCCTTAACACTTCAAGACAGCTTAGGTCACTTAAAGTTCTAAAGTCAACATAAGTCCTCTGGAGCATATCCGGCACAAAAGCAGAGAGAGAACTGGACTGCTTTTCAATAAGGACCGAAGGACTAACCCACCCAGTATGCACATATCTTGAGGCTGCTAAAAGATATGTCCTGTGGTCATTGACTCTGTCAGCTGGGCTCTTCCTACTTTTATAAAAATGAGGACAACTGCCCCATTAGCTTAATGAACCTGGCTGTGTGGTTCACTAGGCTGAAATTGTGAAATTCAACAAATCCTCCTGGAAACCATCGGTGTGCCCTCTAAAGCGCTGCCCACCGTTGCTTGGGGAATGGCAAGTATATGCCCTTTTCAGGCCATCTTTACTCTGCAAACGACTGAAGAATGACAGTCAATTATGAGGTGCTATTAATTTTTATGAAAAGAGAAAACAATTACCTTTAATAGAAATTGGGATCCCTTTTTAAATGAAGAAAAAACTACTTTGCTTATTCTGGTCAATGAAAAAGTAGACAAAACCATTTATTAACCAGTTGGTGGCAGTGTTTTCATTAAGAAAAGATAAAGTGGTATTATCTTGCACACTTTACTTCTGATTCATTTTATTAAACGTTTAAGAGGATGGACTTTAGGTATTTCTCACTAATATGCTTAAAATTCCAACAATATTTGAAACTTCCAACAGAATTTGGAATTCCAACGGGAAACAGAGTTTTTAAGAGTTCCTGAGTAAGTTTCTGCCTCCAGGAAATTATATAAATTATACGATGAAAAATTTAAATCTTTGTTATATTTTCTACTGCTAGCCCCTTTGCTAAGGTTTATACAAATGGTAAACATCACTGCTTGGCTGGGAGCACACTTCCGTTGATTGGTTTACAAGTTGACTTGAGCTGTATGGATAAGATGCGCTTTTAACAGGTTAACAGTTCCTCTTTCCTGTGTTCTATCAAAGAGGAGAAAGGAAGTCGTATTCAGCTCTCTTCTCTAAAATTATCCAGCGAGTGCTTTTCTCACTCACTCCCTGCAGACAAGGAAGTCTGCCTGCAGGGAAGGGAGTCATACGTCACAGACAAGCCGAGCACCCCGAGGTTTATTTCTGTAACACAGTCACGTGACGACATCCTTGCCAACATGTAAATTCCATTACGCCAAAAGAGATTGCCAATCAGGTGTGGGAATAACGTTGTCCTCCTACTGAAAGGCACCAAAAATACCCACAGCCTTGACCTCTCCATCTGGGAATATGATTTTACTCCTTCTCCAAGGGACTGAACCCTCCCACTCATATGTGCTGCTCTCACCATCTGGACCATCTCCATCTGGGAATTGGATCCTAAGCCCACACAGATGTACTCAAAGCCAACGTCTCTACCCAGCAGACACTCTGACCTCTTGGCCCGGGAGGAGACACAGAGCAGCACAAAGTAATTTGTCAGAGTCTGTATTTTCTCCTCCTCATCCAGAACCTGTGCCTTCTTACTCTCTCTGGGATTTGAATTGGGTTATTTTGTGTTCAGTTTTATTTCCAAGGGTATGTTGTTCTAACTGGTATTGCATTTAGGATGATCTTTACTAATTAGTATGGCAAAACTCCCTTGCCCTTCCCTGCTGCCCCCAAGACGCACAGCCCTCCAAGCCCATACAGATGGAGGATTGGGGTCACCCAACTGAGGGCTGCACAGCAAATTTACAGGAAGATGAAACTGGCAGACTTGGATGCAGTTTTCAGTTCGTGAAAACTGTTGTATGTGAATGAAATGCACGTTGTTGATTTAATCAAGTGGGAATGCGTAGCCTGCCCTAAGAACAGGAGCAGTCTGGCCAAGGGAAATGGGCCTTGAACACTTTTTTATTAGGTGGTTACTCCAATCGTCACACTGGCCAGCCTCCTAGAAGCTTGTAAAGATGACTAACTAAGCCTAATGCTGGTAAGAAAAGCTGTCACAAAGGGCTTTGTGGCAAGGCCTTCTGAGGGATCTAAGCATCCAACATCCTGCACCATTCACACAAGGCCGCCCGAAGCTTCCAATACCCTTGGCTGGGACTTCTGCCAATGACCTGGGACACTCATGTCTTTACGGATGCTGGTGCCTGGAAGACACTTAGTATTTGACCTGCAAATGGGGTAATTGAGTCTTAGCTTCAAACCACTGGGCAGCAGGTCAGAGGGGCATTGAAGGACAGAGTAGCTGTTTTTTCAAATGCTTGAAAGACTGTCACATCAAAGAAAGGGGTTAATGTCAATGAAAGGCCAATTCCCACTCAGTGTAAGGAACAATTCAAACTGCTCCTGATAGTACACAAGTGAGAGCATTCCTAAATGGAGTACCAGAATGATTCAGGTTCAAATCTCCACTTTACTACTTCCCAGTTGGATGACCTTGAGGAGGTTATTTAACCCCTCTGGTCATCTCTTTCACCTGCTCATTCTCTTCCTCAGAGTTGTTATGGTGGTCAAGTTCAAAGGCATGTGATGGATCCCAATTCAAACTATAAATGTTGTCACCTGAAGTGGTCATCATTTTTAAGAAGCAGAGCCAGTGGTTGCCAAGGTTATCGGCAAGGGAATTCATAGGGTAATAACAGTTTCATTCATTGTTCATTGAACTGTATTATTCACTTACATGATTTCAGATAATCCTCTCAAGAACCTCTGAAAGAATGTTGGAATTCTCATCCTGTAGGTAAGGAAAGTGGGGCTTAGAGATGTGAAGTAAATTGCCCAGATGACTGGCATCACTGAAACTGAAACCCACATCTGTGGGGGCTCTTATCTCCTCTGGGTCCCCCACATAGCCCTCTTAGTCAAGGGAAAAGGTTATTCCCAGTGATTCCAACAGGGCCCACTGCAATGCAGAATAGAAAGAAAATGGAAGAGAAGTGTGCACATGTTCCTACAAGTCTCCACCCACTGAAATCTGGTCACACCAGGAGATCAGCACTAGTTTAAAGGTTGCCTCTTACTCTCTGACAGAGCTGCCCTGCTCCTTCCTGTACATAGCAGCTAAAGCTACACGTGTATAACACTTGAGAAGATCAAAGGGTTGTCTTCTAAAATATGCTGTAAATAGCTATTAAATTCTACTTTAATCTGAAGTATAAATTCTACAAACACAGCTGTGATCTCCCAATGTATTATGAATGTCTGAACAGCTGGGCAAAAGCTGCACTGGTGTAAATGGACTCGTCTCAGACATGTCTGTCACAGCCCAGCATGAATTGGAAAAATTTTCCTGTGATATCCCTTTGGTTTGTTAATAAATTATTACAGGCAGACTGAGAGTGAGCTAAACCCTACAATTAGTGTTGTGAAGACAGGAGGAGAAAATGTGCCTATGTACACATCGCAGATCAAATTGTGTGCTCTGAAAACCTTGCTGCCTGAAGTTCAGAGTCCTGTATATGATCAAGACCAGGTATCAGTCAAAATGTCATCTGCTCAGAATAAAGAATCTATGCACCCTTTTTTCCTTCTCTTATCTTTCATTCTTTCCATTTCTCCCACTTCTCCCTTCCTTTCTTGCACCCTTCATCCCTTTGTCCTTTTCCTTTGCTTGTCAATTTTTAGTTTTATCAAACTTACACATGTACGTAAGTTAAAGAGCCAATTAATCACACACATTTCCTCACTCCCCTTTCCCCTTCCCAGAAGCAATCACTTTCAACACCTTCAGCTGATTATTTTATCACCTCCATGTCTACAAAAATATGCCTGTATTCCTTCTTTATTTTTCTGTTTCAGACATTATAGAGTTAACTCATCATTTTAGTGAGATCAACAGTTGTTTACATATTGTGACTGTAACATCAGACACAGGGATGCCATATAGTAAGCTAAGAGTATTCGTCTTTTCCTGCACAACTTTTGCTTTCTCTGGAGTTAATAAATTTATCTCTTTAATTTGATGAATTGTCTATGTACTCATCCTTAATCCATCAACAAAAGCTTCATTAGTGGTATAATCTCCTCTTAAGACATTCAGACGCATCTGGATCTTTGTCTGTTTAGTTTTCCTGAAGAAACCTTTCTCAGAGTTTCCCAACCCACTCCAGTCTGAATCAGTCAACCTGTAAGCTTGGGGCACAGCCATCCCTAGAATCACGCTTCAGAATAATTTGCAGGTTTCCTCCATTTATCTTTTGTCTTCATCATAAGCTCTTTTATTCCTATGTCACTTTCTTGATCTATACTCTATTTTGGTGTGAAGCACATCTGTCTACAGACTCATAAGAAATGGTGCATGAGAAGTGCATCTTTGAGACAGTGCTTGCCTGAAAATATCTTTATTTCACTCCACAATTTCCTTCAGAATTACAAAAATCTCATGCAATTGGCTCTCAGCTATACATGAGTGTTATTGAGAAGACTGAAGCCTTTCTGATTCTGAATCTGATGTGACTTTTTTTTAAACTTATAAAAGCTTATAGATAGGGTCTTCTTTTTCTTCCTGAATGTTCGGAAATTTTATGATATGTGAACAGATTTGGTGAGGCCTATTTTCAACTATTGTGTTACATGTTTGGCAAGCTCTTTTAAACTAGAAACTAATGTTCTTCCATTATTGGAAATTTTCTTGCATTATTTCATTGATTATTTCTTTCCATATGTTCTCTTTTTGGAACCACTATTTCCATATTATTTAAATGTTGAACCTCCTAGACTTGTCCACTAATTATTTTCTTCTATTTTATATTTTTTAAATCTTTCATTCTGCTCTCTGGGAGACTCCCTTGACTTATGTTTCAAACTTTCTACTGACTGTGCTCTCTATTTTGATGTTTTTTATTCCCAATAATGTTTTGTTGTTGTTGCTATTCTTTGAATATTCGTTTTCTATAGCGTTCAGTTCTTATTTCATTGTTTCATTATATCCTCTTATTCCTGTAAGGTTATTACTGATCGTTTTTTGGTGTTGCTTTGATCTGGTTTGGTTTTGATGTTGTCGTGTTCCTCTTCCTGTATAGTTCTATTTCCCATAAGTTGTTTTTTTAACTTTAGAAATGCTCGATATCTATCTTCCATGCTAAAGGCTTTCCTCAGATGTCCCTTAATATTTGATTGTCTTCTCCTATTAAGTAGAATGCACTGCCGAGTTGGCCATGAGCTTTAAACACGTTAGGTGGAGGTTTTCTTCTATGTGCCTCATTGCTAGGTGGGCTGGATGACTGCTTAGCTGGGGAACCTCCAATGTTAGCCTCTTTGTGTCTTTCCTTCGGGTGGCCAAACAACCCAGGAAAGAATGTCCAAATCTTATGACTGGAGGGTGAAGTGTCAGGCTTGTAGGAACTGAGTGAGGGTAGAGGGTTGAAAGAGATTCTCAGGACCCAGGGTGTCCATATTCACCTGCCCCCTAAGTTCTTAGTAGAGTATCTCTGCATTCAATTTTGCCTAGTTCCTCCAGTCCAAAACCCTCCTTTTTATTATTGACAAGGAATAAACTTCCAGTCTTGTATCATGCAAGGAGCACAGGGTAGAGGTAGTCACCTAGAATTAAAGAGGGAATCTGGGGTCTGATTCCTTCTTAAACCAACTTCTAAAAACACTCCTTATTTTAGTCACCCACTTTAACCCTACTTCCAGAGGTATCTGGTGCCACTAAATATTAAATCTTTTGAGGTATAAATCATGTTTTTTGTTTTTTTTGTTTTTTGTTTTTTTTTTTTTTTGAAGTGGAGTCTCACTCTATCACCCAGGCTGGAGTGCAGTGGTATAATCTTGGTTCACTGCAACCTCTCCCTCCTGGGTTCAAGAAATTCCTATGCCTCAGCCTCCCAAGTAACTAGGATTACAGGTGTTTGGCACCACTCCCAGCTAATTTTTGCATTTTTAGTAGAGATGAGGTTTTGCCATGTTGACCAGGCTGGTCTTGAACTCCTGGCCTCAAGTGATCCACCTGCCTTGGCCTCCCAAAGTACTGGAATTACAGGCATGAGCCACCATGTCTGGTTGAGTCATCTTAACTCTAAGCTTTTTCCATTGCCAGTTTAGGATTAAGTTTTCCAGGGCCTGATAGGTAATTTACCCCTTTTTCTATCTTCTTTGTCTCTTTCAAAATTGTATTGTTGTTGTTTCCTCCCTCATTCTCCTTATCCTTTGGGTTTATGCTTGTTTTAAACATCCTTTTATTATGATTTTAGTGGAGCTTCTGGAGGCTATAAACGCAGATGCATATGTTCTATCTTCCACCTTTAGTGGAAAGTCAGCCAAGATTTCCCTTTAACAGTTGAGAAATCACTTGTTTATATCTACCTCTAATATCACGTATTAATGTTTAAACTCATTTTCTCTTGTCCCATTTTCCATGATGATGAAAGACAGCTAATCAATGATTTTCTTATGCACGTTTTCAAGTACTCCATTAAGGCACCATTAAACATAAATGGAAGGAAGTGACTGCTCTTTTTCATTAAGAATCATCTTAACTTTTAATTCGTACTTAAGTGCAGTTTATAATCCATTGTGATTCCTTAGATACTTTTTTTAGTTCTGCTTATTCCTAGTGAGTAATTTCTTGAAAATAAAGCAAGGTTTAAGTAAGTAAATAATTTATTCACTTAATCAGCAAGTATTTATTATTTTCCAATCACTGTGTTAAGCACAGAAATAGCAACAGGAAATTAGAAAAATATGTCATGTGCACAGGGACCTTATTTCCTGTTCTAGTGGAGCTTAAATTCTAGTAGTCATTCTCTAAACTGATGATTAAAATTTGGCATGGCCTATGTTTTTCGGACTAGCTATTTCTTTCATGTTTTTAATCATTTTGAACTCTTTTTTGAAGTTCTCTTCTGCAATGTAATGATCCTATTAACACATCAAAAAATTCTCACACAAAAAAGTAATTGTTTTGGATGACATTATTTGGGGGAAGATTAGGTTTTGGTTTCCATCAACTTGGTGTGAGAACTTCACTGGTCCTCTTGGCACGTTAGTTACATTTACATGTAATATGGAAACTCCACTTCACAAAGCTTATTTCCCAAGTTCTAATGGTTACATAATAGAAGAAAGAAGCATCTCCTTATATTATTTTATCATCTTTAATTACAGTTTGCAAACAAACATTTTATGTAATATACTTATATTGGCTTGCCACTAAAAACTATGTTAAGATATTTATGTATTTATAGGAACCATGTTTGGGACGTGGTTATTATAAGGACATATAATAAAAATTGAGAATACAGCATATGAAAAAATCCATTGCAAGTGCTATATTTTGCATTTTGCTGTATTTTTTCAGGCTAGAAAACTGGCGTAAAACTTTCACCTAGCAAGAAATATGTGAACCATACTGAAATTTAGAAATAAATGTGTCCTTATGAGAGTTTGGTGGATATATTTAGCTGTAAAATTGCCCAAGGATTTCCTAATCATCACCCTGTGGAAGTGACTACCCATGCCTAATGTGCCTACTGTTGTGCATGGCCTGGAATCCAGGTACAGTCATATTCCCTGAAGCAAGCAATCCTGGGTGCTGCCTCTTCTCCCTGAAAATATGCTTTTTATAAGGAAAGATGGCTGTCCCAGGGGGCATTGTGAAGGTGACACCGCCATCTCCCGTCACTCAGGCCACCTGTCCTATTCCAAAAAGCTGAGGGAAGGTGGTTAGACATTAATAATGATCAATTCTGAAGACCCAGCCCAGTCCACATGACATCCCAGCAATGGGCAGACTTATTTATCTTTCCTACCAATTCTTCCTGGTGTTTAAATGTCTTGTAGACTCTCTGGAAGACACACAGAAAGCCTGTCTTTGAAGAGAAGTCCAGTGGACATTTCACCTTCAGTGGACTTCCATGGGATTGTCTTACATGAATGTCTCCCTCCTGAGGCTGATCCTCCACATCATGGTTCTGAGGTTGTCATTCATAAATGAGGTTCATACGTAATGAGACTCAGCATGTCATGCACCGTGTTCAGACAGAGGGGTCTTTCCTGGCCACAGTTGATTGAGTCAGGAGAGAGTGCCTGCCTGGAGCCTGGCCAGTCAGAATCCTTCCACCAGAGTTTCCCAAATACCAAGGACTCAGAGCACGAGTTTCCTTCTCAGGGAGTTTCCTTCTCCCTGAGCCGCTGAAGCTGTTAGATGAGCACAAGGTATCCCCAGGTCCAACTACATGAATGGAGCTGTTCTGTCGAGTGGGAGAAGAGAGAAGCCAACAGAGAGAGAATGGAGGAGAACTTTCCAGACAGAGTCCGGCTGAAGCTGGACCTGAGATCAGTGGCTTCTGAGGCCCGACCACACTCCTTCCTCCGTGTCTGAGAATATGCTTTGTGTTTCAGAAACTCCACTGAACTTGGCTCTCGCCACCTACCATCGAAGCAGTCTTGACCAATAGCCCACCCCAGCCCAACACGTGCTGTTTGGTTTTCCTTAGAAGCAGATGTTGCTGATTTCCTGTGGTTCTTCCTCAAGCACATTGAGCCAACATTTTCTCAAAAATTGTTCTGTTTCCAGAGTTCACATCAAGTGATATTTCACATTAGAATAAAGAAGGGGAGACAAAAGAAAAAGAGTCTGTTGGGATCAAAGTTGCTTTGAAATACACAGGAAACGTCTCTCTGAGCCAGCAACAATGAGAGTCCCGCTGGCACGTGCGGTCAAGCCACCCTCAGAGGGGATGCTTCTCCCTCTGCTTGTAAGAGAGTCCTTTTTTGGAGCACGGAGCCAAATGAGGGTGAGTTGTCACATTCCTTTCTTTACTGGTTCACTTACTCAGCTCATGCACTATTTTAATAGGCCTCCTACTCAGCGCCAACTGCTTACGGACAGGGATGCATCTTCTCCTCCCCCATCTCCTCCTTCTACTTTGAATCCTGTGATGTAGAGTAGAGGAGGCGCACAACAGATCCTTGTACATGAGTAGATCAACTGTCTTCCTTCATCAAGGAACTGGTTACCATGCAACAAGCCAAATGTATCTCTTGATGCTCCCTAATGGAAAACCTTTATGCCTGTATCTAAAGAACCAGAATTATGATGTCTTGATGTTTCTCCTGCATCAAATCCCCAAACCTACCGTATTACAACCAGAACAATACCAACACACAGCTTGAGAGGGCTGTGGCTACAATTTCACAAGGGTTGGAATTATGGATTTTGTGCTCACAAAGAAGTGTTATGAGTGTCAACAAGACTTGGGGTTAATGATAGTGCAATATGCTTAGTTTTTTATGTGTAAATATTTTCTGCAAACTTGAGCACCATTCTATAATTAAACGTGGAAACAGAAACTTGTGCACATAACTTAAGCAAAGAAAATTTAGCTGAAAGTAAACAGACATCCCACACAACCACTCTACTATAAGAATTCTAAAACCTTATGATTTTAAAAAATATGTAGTTTAAATCTTACAATTGCTTTCTTTCTTTCCAGCAACTGAATATCTTACTATAGACGAGAGGAGGGAAGTGGAAATGGAATAGATTTTTCTAATCTATTAAAAATTTTTTTAGCATACCTTGTTCCAACAACTGTCTCAGACCATTTCACCAAATAGAAAGACTTTCTTTTCTTTCATTAAGCCAAATTATATTTTGAAAGTGTAAAAGCTTTTAGCAGTATTTTCTTCGTGAAAATACACAGATGGAGGGGTCTCCTAGTGGCAAGTGATTTTCCAAACCAGAACTATTTAAAATATACAGTTATCACAAGGGGGTATTAATCAACAAGACTTTGACAAATAAAGCCATCAGATTTGCACCTGGGAGTATCTGCTTCAAGTAAAATATACTCCTTGACTGAGATCCAACACAGTTTAGTGTCTTGACTCCATGGCCATGACCTTGCCTGTCTGCTCATGATATAGAGGTGTGCTTTGTGTCTCTTGCTTTCTTTTTCTTTTTCTTGAGACAGGGTCTTGCTCTGTTGGCCAGGTTGGAGTGCAGTGCCTAATGAAAAGTCCTGGATTTTCTCTTGGGCTATGCAGTATTAGAGCCCAGTGCGAAGCAGAATGAGAGAAAAATACAGAGGTGACTACAGTCAGCAAGTAAGGCCAATTTCCATCATTTAGGATTATAACTATAAAATGGTAAATATCCACATGAGCCTCTAATTTGTTAGTGGAGTGTTTATAGAGCTACTGAGTCATTCAACTACAATTACATAAGCACTATGTTACCATTTGAGAATTATATTTCTTGTCATATTTTATGCCGACTCCTGTGTGTGATGCTGGGCATGTGAAACACAGAGCACAAGCCAGGCACAGTGGCTCATGCCTATAATCCTAGCACTTTGGGAGGCTGAGGTGGGCGGATCGCTTGAGGCCAGGAGTTCAAGACCAGCCTGGCCAACATGGTAAAACCCTGTCTCCACTAAAAATACACATACACACACACATTAGCAAGGTACAGTGGTGCACACCTGTAATCCCAGCTACTTGGGAGGCTGAGGCATGAGAATTGCTTGAACCCAGGAAGCAGAAGTTACAGTGAGCCGAGATTGCACCACCACACTCCAACCTGGCCAACAGAGCAAGACCCTGTCTCAAGTAAAAGAAAAAGGAAGTAAGAAACACAAAGCATACCTCTATATCATGAGCAGACAGGCAAGGTCACGGCCATGGAGTCAAGACACTAAACTGTGTTGGATCTCAGGAAAGTCGATAACTAGAGTCCCCAAAAGAAGACCTAACATGGTTTCCATAACTGTGATGCTGCTGCTGCTGCTGCTGCTGATGATGATGATGGTGATTCAGGGGATAGGGGGAGTGCTATGCCAAGAGTAATGCTAAAAGTAGCAATTTTTTGAGTACTTACAGAGGATCAGGCTCTGTACTGAGTACTGTATGTGTATTACCTCATTTAATCTTTGCAAAACCCTGTAAAACCATTATTGTTATTCAGGACATTTTACAGTGTAAGGACATAATTCCTAGATAAGTAAGTAACTTACCTAAGGCAACCAGCTAGTGAATGGTGAGCTGGGAGTACCCCTAGGTCTATAATGCCAGGGCCCATGACCCTGATGGGGGTTGGATAGCATACAATGCATTCCAGTCCCACCTGATTTTGCTCATTGATCTGAGGCCAGGAGCCCAGGGAGATCTGCCTGCCCACACTTGATTTGCAATGTAGCTGTGTCTGTTTCTTCAGTAAAGTGCAGTTGTATTTTAACTGGGATCTTGCAAATATCTGTTCTTCCAACCTGATACAATTTGCTGCTTCTGAAATGGTAAACTTAAGGAGAGCTTGGAAATTGGATAATTATTTAAACCTTCCAAAAGTTCTTATAAAAAAATTGAATGTAGCATTTAAAATTAATTTTTTAAGAGTTACTAATGAAAGCATAGTATCAGTGGTAACACTGGTCCTTTGCAAAATTCTTTCATAATTTGGAACTTCTGGGATTGTGGACAAGAGAGTTCATATTCTCAGTGGCAAGTTTATGCATAATCTTTTTGAAATATAGCATAATATCATCTGTAAGTCAGAAAACAGAGAAGTTCTAATCCTTAGAACCCACAGAGCATGGATTAATAATTAGGAGTGTGTCCCTGGTTTATTTCTATGGAGCTCAGTTTCATCGGCTGTAAAATCTGAAATTGCAGCATCTTTTTCCGCTATATCAGAGAATTATAAGGATCAGTTCAGATATGGATGTGAAAGCTTTTTGAGATATAAAAAGAAAAAAGCCTTATCCAAATGGAAGTGATTTTTTATGGTTATAGCCACAAAATGAAACAAAAGAATTTTTAAAGCCTCATTCAACTCCCCCTGTCCTCTGTTGTATCTTCTATTTTTGTGCTTATTGGCAGGAGTTTATAACCAAAGATGCCACTGCCTTTATTCTCCCTCCCTGCTCCCAATTTATGAGAGAGCTAGTCAGTACACATTTTGGATGGAGGGTAATTCAGAACCTTCTCATACTCACACGCCCCAGAAACAAAGGAAATAAAGTCTCCCACCTAAGAAGGGGCAACTTTATATTAATTGTGCTTGTTGAAAGTTTTATATAATACTTCGTAAAATAACACCCTACGGCAGGTGCATTGGGCAACTGAAATGTTATGGCCAAATTATTAGAGGACATCAGAGTTGTTTAGTAGAAAGCAAGACACTGGAGAAAGCACTGACGTCCGATTTCAATGGAAAGAAAAAACAGTAAGGCTCCTGGTCAAGCATCCAAGCAGCCACGGTGAACAGTGTGCTGTAGAAGCATTCGTTTGCAAGCTGCAGAAAACTCTGCTCAAAGCTGTTTAAATAAGAGAGAATTTATTGGATTACATCAAGTGAAGGGCTAGGGTGGATATGGCTTCTGGCATGATGGATTCCAGAGCCCCAGCCCTTGTCTCCAGGGACTGGTGCCTCTCCGTTTTCCTGTATCCCTTAATACTACTGAAAGTTTTCCCTTGCTGTGGAAAAATGGCTACCAACAGCCCCAAGACCATGGAAGAAAGGAATTTTCCTTCTAGGCGGGTTTAGCAAAAATCTGGACTCCACGTGATCATCCCTGCACCCATCCCTGCAGAACGGAGCTTAGTAGGCGTCTGACTAGTTCCACCTTGGTCACATGGCCACCCCTGGAATTGAGGTCAAACCCAGAGGAACCACAGGGCCAACAGTATAGGAATGTGGGTCCCCGACATGCAATCTTGTGTTACCAGAAGGGGGAAAGGATACTAGGTGGTGACAAACAGCTAGTGTCCACTGTGCAAACCTGGAGAAAGCATAAGGACATCACAACCAGCTCTCTTCATGACACCTCCTTAATTTCTACAAATGAAGTCCAAATCCTGGACTTTGTATTAAATATCAGACATGTTTCTGTCCTTAATGGAGAACCCACCTCATGAGCTGTGTCCCCACCTATATCCCCAGCATCCTCCGATGTCTTCTCTTGAAAACCAGAGGAAACTTCCAATTAAAAGAATTTTTATAACTTTTAAAAAAAATCCACAGAGATGCACCCTCTCCTTTGGGACAGCATTTTATATTATTAAAAGAGATGCTTCACTTACTATCCTGGCCTGAGGTGCTTGCCTTTGAATTTGTGTTCACTCAATATCTGCAGCAATGCAGAGGACACAGAGTGACTGCTTGGCCTACACCTGGTGGTCAGGAGGGCTTCCTCCAGTTATCCTCCCGTAACCAAGAAAGAGTCCACACCAAAGCTTTGTTCCTCTCCTGAATGCTGAGAAGCAAATTTCTAGCAGTTTTTTTCTGTGTCTGGTAATCAGCAGTGCACTGCACCCTGCTACCCAATTGAGATGAATGCTGGGGGCAGGGAAGAAAGTCGGTCATTTTTATCAGGTTTTTAAACCTCCCTTTTGGCAGATGAGGAGCTGAGATTGCAGCCCCATTGTTTTAATCCTGGACAACGAGCAGCCCATATTGAAAGTACGGTTTGTGTCTCCAAAACAATACAGCATGGAGTAGGGAGAAAATAGAGCCAAGAAGCTCAAAGCTAGAGGAAAATTAATTTAAGCTCAGTGTTTCACAGATAAGGAAATTGAGCATAAGTAGTGCAATGACTTGGTCAAAGTTCTGCAGCTAATCAGATAAATAAACAAGGCTAAAAGGTCTATTTGGGAAGGCATAATAAGTGCTTATACATAGAAAGCCCTCAATATGTGAAAACAGAGTTTGGAATCAAGTACAGCTGGGTTTAAGTCTCCTCTATGTTTTAGCTGTATGGCCTTGGGCAATTTACTGGATTTCTCTATGTTTAACTGAGATAACACTACCTATGTCATACTATTGTCATAAGGATTGTTGTAAGGATTCAGAATGTTTACCAAAATACTTGCCATTAGTAAGCACTCAAAAATGCATGATTATTCTGGAATTTTACTTTCAGAAAGGAGGAAAAGAAGGAAAGAAGGGAGAAAGGAAGACACAAAGTGGTCACTTTTGAAAATCAAACAAATCTGAGAATTTCTTCACATACTTAGAAAGTAAAACGAACAAAAGATAAAAGCCTAAAGAAGATAATACAATGAGATTAAAACAGACCTGGCAGGCCTAAGTGAAGATAACGAAGAGAAAAACAGTGCCACTGCAGAAATCCCAAATGTTTTAGAAGCTGCAGTTACCAGAATGGACACTGCAGAAACCAATTCAATAACATTCAGGACAGGACTGAACAGTCACAGGTAACATAGAGGCAGAAGACAAAGAAACAAAAAAATACAGAGAAAATTACTGTTCGGGTGCCCGACATTTAAGCCTCCCAGACTGTCTGGGCTGCACACCTCTGGACCCCCTGGGGAGCCTCAGCAGGGAGGCTGCCCTGCCCCGCAGTGAAGACAACCTGCATCAGGGGCTACAGCCACACACACAGTACAACCAACACACACACCTGGCCCCAGGTCAGGACCTCAGGCATTTCTCCTAATACCACAGGCTTAGGCTTACATCTGCATCTAACCCCCTTCTCCTCCCATGAACTCCAGGCTCAGATGAAGCATCATACACTGGGACGAGGACTCCGACTGCCCAGCAGCTGCCGGAGGGCTCAGGTAGCACAACCCAGTATGAAGGAGCAGGTGGTGAACCCTGTGGTAAACTTGGATGGAAAGGAGCAAGCAGACAAATGTTACCAAAGACTTGGTGACAAATGATTTGGACCTCCACCCGCTGCCTGATGAACTGTTCCAGGACACAGTGGTTCCTGAAGCCGCGGAACACGAGCTGTCTTCTATGGATGTGAGACCAAATCAGGAATGCACCTTGCTTTTGCTTTGCCTTTTCCTTTGCTTCGTTCACTGTCGTTGTTCTTTCATCCTTGCTGTCCTGGAATTGGATTCCAAACAAACGGTTCCATGAGGTTTTGCTCATAATCTGTTTTGGGGGTAATTCAGACTTAGAAAATGATCAAAATGTGATGACAATAGAGATGATATTGGGTTCCATGAATTAGAGAATATGATAGAATAGAGAATGTGCCAATGGAATTAATAATAAAAATGCAAGAGAAAAGGACTTTCAAGAAATGTACCATGACCTAGAATATTATTAGGGAACAATAAATACTGGAATTTATCCTGGTAAGATTACTAAACTTCAAAATAACTAAAACAAACTTATAAATATTCAATAAGAAGAAACAGGTGGTTTATAAGCAAAAATAAAAAATAAAAGATTGGGTAGAATGTCTCGTCAACAACATAAGACTGCAGGATAAAATGGAGCAATAAAATGTCTATAATATTTTAACAGAAAAAAATGCAAGTCTGAAAACTGTATACTCAAGAAACTTATTTACATGAGAAGTCTGCAGAAGGACACTCGAAATATCCAAAAGGGATTAATATATGAAACGCGCTTGATATAATCTCACCCAATAAGTGATACTGTCCTGGAACAGAGATTTAAATAAAACCTTAAAACCTTTTATTATCTTCTAATGGGAACATATTTTCTTTCCCATGACCCAATAACCAGAAACTGTAAAGGAGAAAAAAGAAAGATATTTGCAAGGCAAACACAAACAATGCAAGATATAATTACCAATGTGACAAAAATGCTAATATCCAATTACATCAGGAAGCTTTAACATCAGTAAGAAAAGGTACCCAGCTGAAAAATGGACCAAATATATGAAAAAGCAATTTATAAAAGAATTCCAAATGTGCATGTGTGTGTGTGTACAAATGTTTGTTCTTACTCATCATGAAAAAGTGCATATTCAAACAAGAATGTGATATTGCTTTTTACTTAACCTACTGGCAAAATTGAAAAAGGTAGACAATGTTCAGTGTTCCTATAGTGATATGACTGTTCTGGGGGGCAAGTTACAGTAAGTGTTGAGATTGTAAATGTGTATAATCGTTGACCAGCTTTCCCACTTCTAGCATTCTATCATTATAAAACCAGAGGACAGATGTGTAGTAGTATACATTTGTAGCAATCTTCCCATTAGCACAGTGCTGTGAATAATCTAAATGTCCATTAATAGAGGATAGCTTAGTTAAGTATGATATATCCATTCAACTGAATATCATACAGATGTTCAGCACAATGCTGTATTTCAGCATTCTTTGACCTGGAAAGATATCCATCAATATTTTGGATTTCAGAATGAGAATTTTATAATCACATTTATGTATTAAAAAGTATGTGTGTGTGTGCACACACGCATACTCCCACCCACATCACAAAGGTATCTGAACGCATGAGGATGGTTCTCCATGGGGAGAGAGATAGGGGTTACATTTTTACTTCTTTGTCCTTTCTTAGTGTAAATTTTCTAACTGTCTGACTTTTAAATTTACAGTAAGAGTCATTAATACAACTGCCTTTATTTAAGAAAAACACTACTTAATCTTTTTATACTAAAAGATTGTGACTTTCACTGGAGAGTTCCTGTGACGTTGGTCTTGCTGTGTGCCACTTTTACCATATTAGTGTTCCACAACTAAAGAGCACCCAAATTAGGACAAAGAGAGGCTATGCATTCAGAACTTCTATGGCAAGGGTCAGGCATCATCACTTGCGTTTGGCAGAGATTTGAAGGCAAGCAGGGGAGGTGGAAAGTTTCGTAGTGAAAAACGGAATGGCTTCCAGTGTGATATACTGGCAGGGTATTGGTGTGGGGAAACTGCAGGTGGAGTAATATGAAGTAAGACATCGTATATAATTGGTTGGAGAACATATTTGGCTTTTTCTGCTGGTTCTGAGTTAGAAGTTGGGGGCAGGGGGAGGGAATTGGGAATGCTGGCAGTCATTGACCGTGTCCTGGCTGTTCTGAGCCCATTACTGCAGCGATTGGCTTCCTGAACTGGCTGCTGCAGCCTTGTGGGTTTGCATCGTTTTGCATGGTCTGACCATTGCCCGTTTGTATATTCATCTCTCAGTGTGCTGCAATTAATTTACACTATTGGCCACATCATTTCTAAAAAATATAGAATTTTTCCCTTGGGACTCAGCCATACCAGCATCTATATTGGCTTAGCAGTATACTCAGAATAATATCTAATCTATATTTCCATTATCAGCAAGTATTATCTGCCTCTATTCTTAACTGATTTAATTTATAAGTATGAGTTATATAGCCAACTTTCGATTCAGCATTAAACTGGAATGTTCATAACACCCCTGCTGTGACTCTGGCTGCCATTTATGGAGCACTCACATGGGATCAAGCACTGGGTTGAGTGCATAACATGTACTATTTCTCTTATATCTCACTACAGCCCCATTGGGATATCACTGAGTTCCATTTTACAGATGAGGAAACTGAGGCTTGGAGAGGTCCAAGAACATGGCCACAGTCATGGACCTTGTTAAGTGGTATGCCATTTGAGCGCAGGTATGTCTGACTGTAAAGCCAGTGCTTATAAATCCCAGGAAATGTGAGACCCTGTAAAATGATTTGACCACACATCCGGCCTGGGTTACCAAATCCCAGAGAAGTCTGGAAGAGAACGCAATGCACCAGCTCTGAGCTGCAGATCTTGCTTCTTAAAGACTATAAAGGAATCTTAACCCATAATTCTTTTATATACCTGGAGAGTTTCCATCACGGTTGCAGGAAGCAGGATTCTAGCTAGTGTCATCCTTTGGCAGTGACCGTAATTCACTTTGATGAGTACTAACCTGCTTGCCCAAGGATGCATGGAGTCCCATCATGGACAGGGGAACAAGAGTTACAAACCCCCCGCAGGCTGTCTTTTCCAGTAAAACTTTAGTGCATTTACTGTTGTAGATGACAAGACACCGCAGATCCATTCTTTACAGAAGAGTTACCTTACAATGTTATATCAGTGTTTACCAAGTGCAAGATCAGCTTCTTTATAATTTCATAATTTTCTGTTTGAACTGCGTCCAGTCATTTTCTAATTGCTCCTTTGTTCTTTCCCATGGGAATACATTTCACCACAGGAAATATATCTTGAAAATTCCTAAGACATCTTGGTTTCCCCTCACTGTGTCCTTTCTGCCATTTCTGTTTACTTACTCTGCACCCTGTCTCTCCTGTAATCAAATGCAGCCAGCTTTTCTTAACCAACCTGTGCCATTCAAAAACGTTGGGACACTCAAGTAAGATAAAGGCTTCAGACACTGGGCTGGGGACACATTCATATACTGGAGTCAGACTGCTTGGGTTCCCAACGTGGCTTTACTGCTCACAAGCTACATGACCTTGGGCAGAGAACTTAACCTCTTTGTACCTAGTGGCTTATCTGTGAAATGAGGCTAATAAGAGTATCTACCTAAAAGGTATTTTGTTGTATTTTTAGAGTTGTTATGGAAATTGAATGAAACCATGTGTAAACTCTTCAACCAGTGACTGGCACATAGTAGGACTACAATAGCACAATTATTTATATGAGTTTAGGCCCTAAAAGAATCTAAGTCTGAGCCTCAAGGTTGTTCTATAGCACGCAGGGACACAGACAAGCCCTATGAAGGAGAAGCTTGCTTACATGTGTGATATGGTTTGTCCGTGTCCCCACCCAAATCTCATCTTGAATTGTAGCTCCCATAATTCCCATCTGTTGTGGGAGGGATCTGGTGGGAGATAATTTATTCATGGGAGCGGTTTTTCCCATCCTATTCTCAAGATAGTGAGTTAGTTCTCACGAGATCTGACAGTTTTATAAGGGTCTTCCCCCTTCATTGTGCATTCATTCTCCTTCCTGCTGCCCCGTGAAGAAGGACATGTTTGCTTCCCCTTCTGCCATAATTGTAAGTTTCTTAAGGCCTCCCCAGCCATGCTAAACTGTGAGTCAATTAACCCTCTTACCTTTATGAATTACCCAGACTCAGGTATGTCTTTATTAGCAGTGTGATAACGGACTAATATAACACATATACTTGTGGTTTAACACTTAACATTCTTTTTTGTAGGTGTTGCTCACGTACTAGTCAAATTTGGTATGGATCTCACTTCTTAGGGCTCTGTTCCAGCATGGGATGGTCTTCTCCCATAGCTGAGGTGGCCACTCTTAATGTCAGTGCTGGACAGACTCCACAGTGTCCCCCATGGTCTTTATGTCCCCGTGTCCATTCCCTTGTTTAAGTTCCTCCCCTTGAGTGTGGGCAGGACTAGTGACTTGATTTTAGCCGTTAGAATACAGTAAAGGTGATGAGATGTCACATTCATGATGATGTTACCTAAGATTACAGCACCCCTCTTGCTAGAAGATTCTCCCTCATGATGGTGTTGGTGAAGCTAGCAGTCACAGTGGGTACCTATGTGGCAAAGAACTGATGGCAACCTCTAGGAACTGAGGTGGCCTCCTGCCAATAGCCAGCAAAAAAACTGAGGCACTCAGGCTTTCAGCCACAGAGAAATGAGTTCTGCCAACAATCACATGAGCTTGGAAGCAAATTTTCCCCCCAACTAGCCTTGAGATTATACTGTGGGTAGTTGGACATCACAGATCACAGAGCACCAGCTTTGAAGCCAGGCAGACCTGCCACTTACCAGATATGTGACCTCAAGAAAATCACTGCATCTGTCTAAGCTTTAGTTTTCTTGTCTGCACACAAGACTAAGAACACCCCAGTGCCCCTCACATGGCTGTGGAGGGGCAAATGTGACACTATATGGAAAGCACTTGGCAGCAACTTCAGTCCTGTCAAGTGGAAATTAGGTGAACATTGAGGAGGAGCCAGTTGGTAACCACATGTTGAGTCTCACTTGTCTCCTTGGGTTAGATTCCTTGGCAAAGTTTCTCCATAAAGGGCATTAGCTGGATTTAAAACTTGATAGGCAGATGTCAGCCAGGTAGGTGCCAGCCAGAGGCTCAGACACACTAAACAATGCACAGTGCAAGATGGAGCTCATAGGCGCAAGGCCCAGCAGATGGAATGATCCTGCAGGACCCACTCTTGGTCTTTATTATTCTGGAGAAGGATGTTTGGGCTGCAAGGGCTGCATCTGTGGCACCACCATGGTTTGCACTCCAGGAGAGGCATCTTGCCTTTCATCTCCCTTTGTGTAAGGCAAGCATGAGAATGACCTTGCAAGCTGGGGACAAACACTAAGCTGGTGGGGTCAGCTGCTCAGAAAACCTGCACACCTGGCTTGGGGGAAGGTGTCACTGGAGGAAGTTGAAAGTGTGCACAGCCCACATGAAGAGGAGAAACACAGGTGAGATTCCATCCCAGACAGCCCTGAGAGAGCCATCACGGTCAACCAAAAGACCATCTTTACCCCATAAAGGAGAAGTCAAGCCAAAATCTTCCACCAACAGAGAAGCCTGCCTCTTTCCTCACCATGTGAGTGTGTCTGAACATTAACAACAAGGAGTTAAGGAGGGAAAGAGTGGAAGGGAGGCTCCTGGACCCTCACTATTATTTTCTGATGGGACAAAAGGAGAGATGAGAATATTGAGTGTAGGAACAGGCCTTTTATATCAAATTGCCATATTCTCAGCCTTACTGCATGTGGGAGATGAAATCGAATTGTTTTCAGATTTCCCTTCCCTAAAATGTTGATCTCTTACTGCAAGTACTCAAAGATGAATGGGATGAATGTTTGCAGTAGAAATTTTATAGCAGACCTCTTTGTTTGTTTTTTAAGGATTTAGCATTAGAAATAAATAACCAACAGAAAAAAAAAGAGAGGAGCACCCTAAAAATTCAGGTGCAAGAGTAGAAATCCTAATTATTTTATATTATTTTATTTCTTTGCTTGAGCCTTAACCCACAGACTTTCCACCCATACTCACGTGTATTAGTCAAGGTTCTCTAGAGGGACAGAACTAATATATGTATGGAATTTATTAAGTATTAACTCACACGACAACAAGGTCCCACAACAGGCTCTCTACAAGCTAAGGAGTAAAGAGAGCCAGTCCAAGTCCCGAAACTGAAGAGTCTGATGTTCAAGGGCAGGAAGCATCCAGCACAGGAAAAAGATGTAGTCTGGGAGGCCAGGCCAGTCTCTCCTTCACATTTTTCTCCCTGCTTTATATTCTAGTTGTGCTGGCATCTGACCAGATGGTGCCCACCCAGGTTAAGGGTGGGCCTGCCTTTGCCAGCCCACTGAAATGTTAAACTCCTTTGGCAACACCCTCACAGACACACCCAGGGTCAATACTTTGTATCCTTCAATCCAATCAAGTTGACACTCAGTATTAACCATCACAACATGCATCCCTCCAAAAAATAATGGGGGATATTTCTATGACAATCTCAGTAGATACTTGTGAGAACAAAATGTTCCTCATTCACACATGAAAAATAATCCAGGAGCATGGCATTCTAGCCTCAAGACCAGTTTCAGACGATGGGCCAGGGATCTGCTCTACTGCCCCAAATCCCCTCAGCACCTTGGAGAGCAGCCGCGTTCCAGTCCCAGGGTCCTGGCCCAATCCAGGGCTTCACATCGCGGCTTAATTACTTCTCAGGGCAGAATTGCAAAGCAGGTAAGGAAGGAGGGAATCCATGTTGCCGGATGTCATTCACACAACGAATTTCTCCTACTTTTATTGAAACCTGCTAGGTGCGTATTTTTCATTCTTAGGAATTTACGAAAACCAAAAATACATTCGATGATGTCATTTCTTTGCTTAAAAACCCTCCAGTGGTTTCCTCTGTCACTCAGAGGAAAAATAAAAGTCCTGCAAGGCCACACAGAAGCCCTCCTACCTGTAAGGTGCCATCTCTCTCCACCCTCACCCTGCTCACTGCAAGCCAGGAAACTGGGATTCTCACAATTCTCAGAGATCCCTTAACTGACTGCTGAATCAGAAATCGCATCCCCATCTCCACCTCACAATACTCCAGCTCCCCCTTCCTTACTGTTTCTCCTTATCACCATCCGAAATACTATGTACATTCACACACTTATATATACATGCATATATAGGATTATATATTAAATATATACTTATTTTCTCTAACTCCATCACCCATCCCAACCCAATAATTGGGCTCTATTTTCTTCACTGCTGCATTCCTAGTACCGAGAACACAGAAGGTTCTCAATAAATATTTGTCAAACAAATAAATTAATTAATAAATGAAAAATCTTCTAATGTAAGTAATACTGGCTCCATTTTATGGATGATGAAACTTGGGCTCAAAAGGATTCCAGAAGCTTGAGCAAGGTGGCACCACTGAGTGAACAAGGACCTCAGGATTCAAGTACAGTTCATGTGGCCCGGGTGCCTTTGGTATCTTGCCTCCTAAGCTTCCCTTTGCACTCTCCTCCTCCACACCAGCATTCGCTCTCTCCAGGTATCGTGGCCCTCATGAGTTCTTTTCCTTCCCTTCCAATAAAATCTCTCCAGATAGAACATGAAGATCAATCACATTCAGGTAGAGTTGGCCAAAATTGACTAAAAGATTATTCATCCCTTGGGATGCTTGCAGTCCAAGGGCTTCCAAAGCTTTGCCTGATGCATCCAGAACTAAAAGTGAAATTCAGGCCCCCAGCAGCAACCTTGGTGTTGGAGGGTAGAGGGTCACCAGGGCCCTCTCTCATCACTGCCCCCTGTCACCCCAAGCCACTCTCCTACCTGCCAATGCAGCCTTGAGAGCAGGCCTTGCTCTTAAACATTTTATTCCTAAAACTTTAGCAAGAGGTGCAATTTTTCTTCAGAAAGAAAATGCCCTTGCCTACCAGCTTTTCATCTGCTATGATTTTTGGAGTGCAAATAGTTTTTCATAGGCCTTTTTCCCCCTGAGGTTAAAATGATATCTTAGATCTAGAAATGGGAAGTGAATTTTTCCAATTATGTTTTTGGTGTTTTATTATTCCAGTCAATCCATATAAATGCAAATAATAGAAAATTAGGAAGATTCTCCTGAAATAACAATCTTTTCTGTACACCAGATGCCTCATTGACACCACAGTCACCATGAGCTTATTAATGCAGTAACTCGCGTTCTACTCCACAGGAGTAAATAACGCCTATCAGCCTATCTAATTAGCTTCCCTGCCAATAACGTTAGGCAGATAAGAAACGCCAATTTCCCTGACAAACTTCTGTCATATTTTGCACACTTTATTGGAAGCACTGTGCGTGTTACCCTTGAAACCTCACGGTGCTGCAGAGCCCTTTGCCGCATTTGCAGATGCTCCGAGAGAACTCCAGTTTCGGGGCCGAGGGTAAGGAGAGTGGTGCTGCCACTGGCTGATGGCTTAGATGTTTAAAGCCACCTCATAGGAACAAAGGCAGAGGCCATAGTGGCAGTAAATGGCAGAAAACATAGTGGCAGAGGCCATAGTGGCAGGACACAAGGATTGCCTGAGGACTTCACTGCATCTGTGTCCACATACATAGGGAGTAGTGGGAAACGGACTGATTTTTGGGGGTTAAAAAAGAATTAAAGGTACATCCACTTTGAAGGGTTTTGCTTGTTTCTGATTTCAAATATTTCTTTAAAATCTCAATGACTTCAGCCACTTGTGTGGCCACCAAGCAGGAAGGCAACTGGATGTCATTAATTGATAAGGGAAATGCCTCCAGATCCTACACCAAGACCTGGAGCACTGCTGGGCTGATCTCTCATTTCAACACTTGCACAGAAGTCTCCCATCTGCCCCTGGGAACAGAGACAGGGGCCACAGTGCCACTGAAGGGATGGCAGTGGGCTGGTATGACCTCTCATGTGGCTGCTGGTAGGGGAAGATGCCAGGGCCACTGCTAATGTGACTGTGACTGAGAAAGGACCAGGCCCATGAACAGATGAGGGAGCAGCAGAGGAGCAGGTGGAGGACACCCATCCTGAGCTAGCTCTTCCTCTCCCAGTGCCACCCACACCCTGTATCCCCACCTGTTTGTCCTTGCGGATGCCCACAGTCCACGTTTGCATCAAGACTCAAGGCCATGCCTTTGCATCTAGAAACTCGGCCCATAGCTGCCCCTTCTGGTGTGTGTTCCTGTGCATGTGTGTGTCTTTAGGGCAACACTGATGGGGAGAAGGAGGTGATCTTAGAAAGAAAATATGGATTTGTTTAAGCAGACTGTTTAAAAATTATTGAAGGGTACATCTGGCATTCCTATACATCAAGCATCCACTGAAAGAAGGACCAGACTGGAAGGCCACGTGTGTGGCCTTGGATCCAGGGAACAGTGAGGGTACAGTGGGTGATGCAGCAGAATGAGCAATGTCCTCCTCTTCCTGCTCTCTCATACCCCTTCGTAGGGGTCTGCCCTACCACAGACCATACAGCAGTCACAGACACATGACCCTGCCTGTATGTCTGGCTTCTGCAGAGAGAACCAGGAGTGGATCCCTAACCCCAAAGGGAAATCAAAGATGCTGGCCTGGGGGAGGTTCTGGGCCTGATGTTGTGAGGCCCTATAGAGCAACACAAAGCCCCAGGCAGATGGAAGTTATGGGACAGCAGAAACAAAGGTCTTGCAGACCATCCGGTTTGCAGGGAAGAAAACGCAGCTAGAAGGGCGCAAGGGACCCCGGAGGGCAGGGTTGCTGCCTGATGGCTTCTACTTCTACCAAGCTCCTCTGTGCTTCCCAAAATGTGTTTCCCTGAAGTTCTCTGATCCTTAAAATAAATGCTCCTTCCTATAACTTGCATTTGCATGATCTGTGTTACTTCATCCCCCAATACTTAGGACGAATCTGTATAATAAGAGTAAAATAAGCACACCCCACAACCGTGAAACCACTTGTTTTCATAGAAGTCAGCAACAAACCACAGAAGACCTTTAGGGGCCTCTGTTGCTTTCAGTGGGCACTTGGCACATCACCAACAATACGGCAAGTGTAAAGACTGCTTTGTGTAGAAACCGATTTGGTTGTGTGGACCTAGCTAGTTACCGTGAGACCAGCTCACTGTGAGTACTGTTTTCTGAAGACTGTGTTTCTATCCAAAGCTGATGACTAAGGACAGGTCATCCTGAGGCTTCCGCTGCCCCCAGTCTAGGAGCTGTGCGTGGCTTACAGCGAACACCCTTAGTGTGCTACAGAATCCAATATGAGTGAACAGATATATATTAAAGTTATGCATTTGAAATAACATGTCAACCAATGTCGTGTTACCCTTTTTAAAAAGCAGTGTCAGGAGTTTCAATGCAAAAAGTCGGGGGTCTTTCCTGGAAGAATGGGGGAAAGGAGAGGGTGTTAATCAGCACAGTTTGGGGAATAGATTTCCAAACGGCTGCCCCGATAACACAGGGCACTGTCAGTCTCTGTTGTTGTTGTTACTGGCAGCATTTCTGTGTTTAAAGATTTTAAAAGGCAACAAATTTCCAAGACAAGACAACAAAACAACACCCTATAGCTAAGTATATTTGGAATAGGAAAAGGGAGACAAGAATGACATCTAGAGGGCTCTGGCAATGTTTGTTCTTGGTTTCAATTAATTGATTGATGGATACAGCTGTACCATTCACCTTAATGTTGGTTAACTTCACAAGCCCCTTAGAAACAGAAATAGCACATCACCCCCCCGCCCCCGCAGAATTGGGCCTGTTAAGTCATTTGAGAAAATGGTATTAAAAAGAAAAACAAATATCGCAGTATTCATGTTATGATATTATAGGCAGGAAAAAAAATCATACAATTGTGATGACTGTCAACATGCTCATGCATTCTGGCCAAGTTAAAACCAAAGCAAAAGTGTCCATCTCATTCGGGAAAAAGTCACTAATGGACCACATAAATCGTTTTTTCTCTCACAAGTGGAAGTTTGAGACAGGTTTACTTTTTTTTTTTTTTTTTTTTTTTAACACAATTTACTCTGTACCTGTTAGGAGAGGAAAAATATTTGAGAATCAAGAGCATGCCAACACTCAATGATAAGGAGACGATGGACTTTGAGCATGTCAGTCACACTCTACAATTTGAGATTAATTCCCGGAGTCCTTTGCACACTTAGTCATGATTTTGCTCTTCGAAAGGAAGTATTTTTCATCCCTGTGCCAACTCCATTGCGAAAGGACCTTTTCACAAACATCTTCTCCAAAATTGGCTTTAGAAAATCTAGTTCTTTGCTCCTGTCCAATCTGGTTGGGCAGCTGTTCAGCAGAATGAGAAAGTAATCAGATTTTCCAGACACCTGGCAATTCAGATGGGGGAGGAGAAAGAGAATACAGCCTTAGGGTTAAAAGTGTATTTCAACAGTAACAACTTTCAAAACCTTATGGCGATAAATCCAATACATCCATCATCTTAAAGGCAGAAGTTTTGCTAAAACAATAAGCTACTTTATCTAGATACAAAATATTATTTGGCGTGATCTACCTACTTGTCGCATTTTTACACTGCTTATATACTTGCTGCTATTCTGTATTTACATCAGGCACTACACATAAGTCATCTTGTTGCTGTTATTTTATAAAGAATATTTCAAGCAGCACTAATTAGCCCTGGGAATCATTTTTAAAATTGACTTAGAAAAACAATCCATGAGGATCAAACTGTAGGTGTCAATCAGAACCACCTTTCTCCTGGGGTCTGTCTTGGGCCATTTGCCAAGGTTCCCCATAAGGATGTCTTCCTACTTGAACAACGGCATCTTCAACTTCTGACTTCAGTTCAGGTCCTCATCAGTGGCTCGAGGCCTGGATAGTGTAGGAGAGTGTAGGGCACTTAGTGGTGGAAGAAATAGATCTGCCATCTTAGAGTTCAAACTGGCCTTCGGGAACCTGAAGTTCAACCCCATATTTTGCAGAAAACAAACTAAGTACAAGACCAAAGGTGCATGCCCTGTGTCGCAGGGCTGGGATTCCAAGAGGTAGCTCTGCCCCAGGGTTTGCGTACGAATCATCAACACTTGTCATGTTTTCCCTCGTGCATGGTTTCAGAAGAATTATAACACACTGATAAGAGGCTAATACAAATTTCACCAATAAGGCAAAACACAGATTTATCCATGATCTGTATGCCGCTTGCGTTATGGGCATCCTCTTGTCCTACTCCTGAACAAAGCTCTGTGAAGTAGATACTGTTATTTTCAAAGCATCTGACTCCAAGTTTAGGTTTCTCAACTAGACTAGAACTACAAGAGGAAAAGGAAAGTGAGTGCTTTTATTATCAATAAAGAGACGTACTAAAATGCAAAACTCAGACATTTTTTTTCTATCTAGGTGCAGGAAAACAAGTGTGGTCTCAGGTTACTGTATTTGGAAGTTGAAATGGGGCCAGAGGGCATAAAACGTTCCCTGTAATTCTTCACCCACGAGTGGGTGGTTTACTGAAGATTCAGTGCATCCCAGACAAATCACTCTCACTGGCCTCTGGGGAAAAAAGAAATTGGGGTTTTTTTCTCCCTTTTTCATCTCAGAGAGTTTGGTCAGAGAGTTTCCAAAATACTGGTCATGAGAAAACCAATCAAACACTCTTAGTCGGACAACTGCTATGTGTTTTTCCGTGTGTTAACGGAGGAAATCTAAACATGGTAGATAGAATGCCTTCTATTTAAAATCCCCAGCAGGGAGGGGCCTCTGAGTCATTGCAGGAAGGGAAGCAAGCCAGTTCTTTCCAGAAATACTCATGATGCCACCTTTATACTGCAAAAGGAATGTATCAGTTCTGGTTATGAGATTCCTGAAACATCCCTAAAAAGACACTGATGCACTTTGCTGGTCATTGAAGGCAGCCCTTGCCAGGGCGGACTCATTAACATAATAAGGTTGTATATTTGCCTGGTTAATGGACTCAGTGACGTTCGCAACAAATACTATAAAAGACTATGCGTCTTCTGCCCTCATAATCATTCACCCTAAGCAATCAAATTAGCATGAATAGCATCCACACTCTCACTACAGGACTAGGTAATAACAGGAACAAAACTGTCACATGCAAAAATAGAAATAAGGAAAATGCAACGAAAGGAGAAACATTTCATTTATGGACAAGGAAGTCTCATAAGTATTTTAGAACAAAGTACATTCTTAAATTCTTTTTAAAAAGCTACAGAGAAGAGTCTGTTATTCAACAGAAACGTCATGAGTAAACCTTTGGGGAAAGAACAAAAAGTAATTAGGAAGACACTTGAGAAAATATACCAATTTATGGATTGTGACTCATCAGCTTGATCAATGTGGTGTCTTAAAGAATTGATGACTAAATTCGTGTTGAATGCTCATAGGAGTAAAACCAAAAAAAGGAAGCTATATTAAGTAAACAAGAAATAGAAAAATGACAGATGCAAAGATTAGTGAAAAGGCCAATAACATAAATAACTAAATCATTATGTTTGGACATACTTTTATCATTTAGGATTTATGTGACATCCTTTTATCCTAAAAGTAGTTTCATAAATCACATTGATTTCAGTAATTATAATGTGACAGATTTTTAGTGAAAAAAAGTTAAAGTTCAAAATGCCGTCAATGACAAAAGGTATTTTAAAATTGTAAACAAAATATTGACATAAAAACAACCGAAATATGATGTAGAAATAGTATTAAATATTCCAAAGAAAGATATTTATTTTCTGAATGTCTTGAACAGTTCAATGAACATAGGAGCTCAATCAATATTCTCCAATAAATATATGAATTAATATTTTATGTGATATTTTATTTAGATCTAAGATTTTATCTATATTCTGCATCTGAAAAAAATTCAACTGTTTTTGAAAAATGACCACTTTATTTTAATATAGTTTCCACAGTTAAGTGTTCACTTTGATTATGAATGAATGCAAGTGGAATAAATAAATTGCCATTGGCAAAAAAAACACATTATTTTAGATTGAAATGAATATTTCCCTTTGCAGGAGCAAACCCTAAATAATTCAAAAAAATTTGAATATAGTCCAGTATTACTTGTCACACAAATATTTTCTTTTACTAACATCATCAATCTGCTGACTTTTTCCCATTGAGAACACTAATAATAAAGGAAATTACTTTTCTGTCACATGTTCCTTGCAAGTATTTGGAATTTACATACTTTACCATTCTAGTTATCTATTTAAGTATCTAAAATGGAGGCAAATCCTTACCTTAGAAGATGGAACTGGATAACACCAAAACACATGCATTGTGGACAGCGACAGAACTAGGATGAGACTGAGTTTTAATGAGCTGCAAAGTAGAAAAAATCACAATCAAAATTTAGTCTCATGTAGGCAAAAATAAGTAAAACAGCATATAAAAATTCAACATTTTTCTTTGCAGAAAAACATAGCCTTTTACCTAATCATTTTGGACTTCCGAAAATCTGTGCAGATAGGTGATTTTATTGCCAATTTTCTCACACTTACTGTCAGACCCTCACTGGGTGGCCCTTTTATACCAGAAAAGTTTGGGAGTGAAAATGTCATCTCATCCCTCCTATATGACTAATTGTTCTGGCTGTGGCCTTTTGTTCTTGTTAAGTAGGAAAAGGACATAACATATAGGCATTGTCATCGAGCTGCCAATGATGGACTTCATTTAAAGTTTGCCATTAAGAATGTCCTTCAAAACCATTGTCTTCGAGACTGCATCATTGTGGCATGGGTGGCCAGAGGTCTCAAAAGGAAACAAAAGGTTTTCTTAGCTTAGAATTTAAACCTTTAAGAAGGATGACATTCTTTCTTTGAATGCCCCAGACATTATGTTTCAGAAACTAACACAAAATGCTTACAAGAATAAAGAACATCAACCCAGCTGGGCACGGTGGCTCACACCTGTAATCCTAGCACTTGGGAGGCCGAGGTGGGTGGATCACCTGAGGTCAGGAATTCGAGACCAGCCTGGCCAACATGGTGAAACCCTATCTCCACCAAACATACAAAAATTAGCCAGGTATGGTAGTGCACACCCGTAATCCCAGCTACTTGGGAGGCTGAGACAGGAGGCAGGAGAATTGCTTGAACCCAGGAGGCAGAGGTGGCAGAGATGAGATCGCACCACTGCCCTCCAACGTGGGTGACAGAGCCAGACTCTAGCTAAAAAAAAAAAAAAAAAAAAAAAAAAAATTTATTCAAACAACTAATGCAGATTATTTACATTTTCTACTTTAGATTTCTTTCCTTTAGGACTTCAGCAGTTAAAGTAGGAAAACAAACGTCACACCTTTTCTGCTAGTCATCCAAATAAAGGAAGGACACTGTGTATGCCCTGTCCATGCCACATGCACTCCCAAAGTCCCAGGCCCACAGTTCTGGGAGAGCCTGCTTGTCATGGCTTCCTTTTTCCTCCCCAGGGTATGGGATTTCTCCAGGAAGCCTTTGCTGTCCTTGCACTTCAATGGGCATCTGCATTAATAAATGGATTCAGGAGCGCTAAGTGTGAACAGATGTTGCTGAGGCTTACAATGGAGAAAAACACCAAGGGAGGTGCTTTCTGCTTGGATAACTAGTGTTTCTGAGATGATGCCAACAGTTTTTGAATACAAAGCAACCAAGGATAATCCATGCGTCCTCGAGATCAGCACCTTTTGGAGGACAAAGCTGCCCTGTGTCTGGGACAGTTGCTGCCAATTTGTTGGCACTGCATTTCTTTCTTTGGGGAACTGCCATTTGCATGATTGTTATGTAGCTGTCAATCATATAGTCACAGTTTGCCTTTCACAAGGAAAAGCAGATGACCCAGACTCTCAAGAGAACCAACCTCACAGGATTAGAGCCAAGTTGAGGAGCTGAGGCAAGTGATCCAAACGTCTTTGATCAGTGTTCATATGGGACATTGTGTGGATATTAGAAGACAAAGGACCTAAGAGTACCGAGGGACTGAACATACACATTTATTTTTGGTTGTTTCAGCTAAAACACACACACACACACACACACACACACACACAAACCAAAAAAGAATGCAGAAGGATTTTATCAAGCGATAAACAATTGATCAAGTAGATCTGAGAAAGGAGCTTACTGAAATACCCCCAACAGACTCAAGTTATTTTTGCGTGTAGTGAAGACAGTATCAAAATGGAGGGTTAAGTGGAAATTTGTTTAAGAATCAGCTCAATCAATAACACATCCCCTCCCAACTTCCCATTGCCAGACACTGTCTACTGTCTAGAATTGGCAGGAGATGACAGGTTTATTATCTTTATTTTTTCATTTTTTATTTTTTATTTTTGAGACAAGGTCTCCCTCTGTTGCCCAGGCTGGAGTGCAGTGGCACGATGATGGCCCACTGCAGCCTTAACCTCCTGGATACAAGTGATTTTCCTGCCTCAGCCTCCAGGTAGCTAGGACTACAGACATGCGCCACCTTACTCATCTAATTTTTTATTTTTTTGTAGAGACAGACTCTTACTGTGTTGTCCAGGCTGTTCTCAAACTCAAACTCCTGGACTCAAGCAATGATCCTCCTGCATTGGCCTGCTGAAGTGTTGGGGTTACAGGTGTGAGCCACTGCATCTGGTCAGAGAGGTTTATTCTAAGGAGAAGGTAAACAGGGGATCAGGTATAGTGAAATGAAAGAGTATCTTTCTAAAAACAAAGATTGAATAAGGATTACACTCAATGCTGAGACCCATGGACCTCTTCCTTGACACAACTCTCAGCATACTGCCAGACAGGTCTTAAACCTCAAGACAAGTCAACAGAAGATCCTCCTATGAGAAGCCCAAGAGGAAAAACCTAGAGATACAGATGTTAGGATTTCTAATAAAAACATCTCAGCCAATTGCAGTACACAGAAGTTCACAGTTGACAATTCCCAATAACACACAAAATCCTGCCATGAACTTTTTAGTGTCCACTTTTAAACAGACAACCCAGAGACACATTGAAATGAATGAAGGATATTTGTAAAGTCATAATCTAACAAAAACAAAGAAGATAAGAACTCTATAGCAATAGTAATTTATCATGAAAAATGGAGACCAAAACACGCAGAAAAAAATAACTCAAAGGAAATAAGAGAAAACATAGGAGAAGAAAACCTTAAAAATAAACACCTTAATATTCTTCATGAAAAGGGATGATACTGAGATATTGTATCTACAAATAAGAAAAGAAATCTATGAAAGAGAAACATCGGTTGGATCCTGAGCAAGATGGCCAAATAGGAACAGCTCCAGCCTCCAGCTCCTAGCACGAGCCACACAGAAGATGGGTGATTTCTGCATTTTCAACTGAGGTACCGGGTTCATCTCACTGGGGAGTGCCAATCAGTGCTGGTCAGTTGGTGCAGCCCAACCAGTGAGAGCTGAAGCAGGGTGAGGCATCACCTCACCTGGGAAGTGCAAGGGGGAAGGGAATCCCTTCTCCTAGCCAAGGGAAACTGAGACACACAACACCTGGAAAATCGGGTAACTCCCACCCTAATACTGCACTTTACCAAGGGTCTTAGCAAATGGCACACCAGATTATATCCCACACCTGGCCTGGAGGGTCCCACGCCCACGGAGCCTCCCTCATTGCTAACACAGCAGTCTGAGATCTAACTGCAAGGTGACAGCAAGGCTGGGGGAGGGGCGCCCACCATTGCTGAGGCTTAAGTAGGTAAACAAAGCCACTGGGAATCTCGAACTGCCCACCGCAGTTCAAGGAGGCCTGCCTGCCTCTGTAGACTCCACCTCTGGGGACAGGGCATAGCTAAACAAAAAGCAGCAGAAACCTCTGCAGATGTAAATGACCCTGTCTGACAGCTTTGAAGAGAGCAGTGGGTCTCCCAGCACAGAGGCTGAGATCTGAGAATGGACAGACTGCATCCTCAAGTGGATCCCTGACCCTTGAGTAACTTAACTGAGAGACATCCCCCACTAGGTGCAGACTGACACCTCACACCTCACATGGCTGGGCACACCTCTGAGACGAAGTTTCCAGAGCAAGAATCAGACAGCAACACTTGCTGTTCAGCAATATTCTATCTTCTGCAGCCTCCACTGCTGATACTCAGGCAAACAGCGTCTGGAGTGGACCTCAAGGAAACTCCAACAGACCTGCAGCTGAGGGTCCTGACTGTTAGAAGGAAAACTAACAAACAGAAAGGACACCCACACCAAAACCCCATCAGTACATCACCATCATCAAAGACCAAAGGCAGATAAAACCACAAAGATGAGGGAAAAGCAAGGCAGAAAGGCTGGAAATTGAAAAATCAGAGTGCATCTCCCCCTCTAAAGGAATGCAGCTCATCACCAGCAATGGATCAAAGCTGGACAGAGAATGACTTTGACGAGTTGAGAGAAGAAGGCTTCGATTGATCAAACTTCTCAGAGCTAAAGGACGAACTACGTACCCAGCACAAAGAAACTAAAAATCTGGAAAAAAGAATGGAAGAATGGATAACTAGCATAAACAATGCAGAGAAGGCCATAAACGAACTGAGAGAGATGAAAACCATGACACAAGAATTACATGACAAATGCACAAGCTTCAGTAACCGACTTGATCAACTGGAATAAAGAGTATCAATGATTGAAGATCAAATGAATGAAATTAAGCGAGAAGAGAAGTCTAGAGAAAAAAGAGGAAAAAGAAATGAACAAAGCCTCCAAGAAATATGGAATTATGTGAAAAGACCAAATCTACATCTGATTGGTGTGCTTGAAAGTGAGGGGGAAAATGGAACCAAGTTGGATAACACTCTTCAGGATATCATCCAGGAGAACTTCCCCAACCTAGTAAGGCAGGCCAACATTCAAATTCAGGAAATACAGAAAACGCCACAAAGATACTCCTCTAGAAGAGCAACTCCAAGACACATAATTGTCAGATGCACTTCATTTCCTTCAAGTTCCTTCATTTCCTTCAAGTTGAAATGAAGGAAAAAATGTTAAGGGCAGCCAGAGAGAAAGGTCGGGTTACACACAAAGGGAAGCCCATCAGACTAACAGCAGATCTCTCGGCAGAAACTCTACAAGCTAGAAGAGAGTCAGGGCCAATATTCAACATTCTTAAAGAAAAGAATTTTAAACCCAGAATTTCATATCCAGCCAAACTAAGTTTCATAAGTGAAGGAGAAATAAAATCTTTTACAGACAAGCAAATGCTTAGAGATTTTGTCACCACCAGGCCTGCCCTACAAGAGACCCTGAAGGAAGCACTAAACATGGAAATGAACAACTGGTATCAGCCATTGCAAAAGCATGCCAAAATGTAAAGTCCATCGATGTTAGGAAGAAACTGCATCAACTAAAGAGCAAAATAACCAGCTAATATCATAATCACAGGATCAAGTTCACACATAACAATATTAACCTTAAATGTAAATGGACTAAATGGTCCAATTAAAAGACACAGACTGGCAAATTAGACAAAGAGTCAAGACCCATCAGTTTGCTGTATTCAGGAGACCCATTTCACATGCAGAAACACACATAGGCTCAAAATAAAGGGATGGAGGAAGATCTACCAAGCAAATGGAAAACAAAAAAAAGCAGGGGTTGCAATCCTATTCTCTGATAAAATAGACTTGAAACCATCAAAGATCAAAAGAGACAAAAAAGGCCATTACATAATAGTAAAGGGATCAATTCAACAGGAAGAGCTAACTATCCTAAATATATATGCACCTAATATAGAAGCACCCAGATTCATAAAGCAAATCCTTAGAGACTTACAAAGAGACTTAGACCCCCATACAATAATAATGGGAGACTTCAACACCCCACTGTCAACATTAGACAGATCAACGAGACAGAAAGTTAACAAGGATATCCAGGAATTGAACTCAACTCTGCGCCAAGTGGACCTAATAGACGTCTACAGAACTCTCCACCCCAAATCAACAGAATATACATTCTTCTCAGCAACACATCACACTTATTCCAAAATTGACCACATAATTGGAAGTAAAGCACTCCTAAGCACATGTACAAGAATAGAAATTATAACAATCTGTCTCTCAGACCACAGTGCAATCACACTAGAACTCAGGATTAAGAAACTCACTCAAAACCACCAAACTACATGGAAACTGAACAACCTGCTCCTGAATGACTACTGGGTATATAACGTAATGAAGGCAGAAATAAAGATGTTCTTTGAAACCAGTGAGAACAAAGACACAACATACCAGAATCTCTGGGACACATTTAAAGCAGTGTGTAGAGGGAAATTTATAGCACTAAATGCCCACAAGAGAAAGCAGGAAATGTCCAAAATCGACGCCCTAACATCACAATTAAAAGAACTAGAGAAGCAAGAGCAAACACATTCAAAAGCTAGCAGAAGGCAAGAAATAACTAAGATCAGAGCAGAACTGAAGGAGATGGAGACACAAAAAACTCATCAAAAAATCAATGAATCCAGGAGCTGGTTTTTTGTAAAGACCAACAGAATTGATAGACCACTAGCAAGACTAATAAAGAAGAAAAGAGAGAAGAATGTACTCAAATCAATAAACATAAGCCAGCATATAAACAGAACCAAAGACAAAAACCACGTGATTATCTCAATAGATGCACAAAAGGCCTTTGACAAAATTCAACAGCTCTTCATGCTAAAAACTCTCAATAAATTCGGTATTGACGGAACGTACCTCAAAATAATAAGAGCTATTTATGGCAAACCCACAGCCAATATCATACTGAAAGGGCAAAAACTGGAAAAATTCCCTTTGAAAACTGGCACAAGACAGGGATGCCCTGTCTCACCACTCCTATTCAACATAGTGTTGGGAGTTCTGGCTAGAGCAATCAGGCAAGAGAAAGAAATAAAGGGTATTCACTTAGGAAAAGAAGAAGTCAAATTGTCCCTCTTTGCAGATGACATGATTGTATATTTAGAAAACCCCATCATCTCAGCCCAAAATCTCCCTAAGCTGATAAGCAACTTCAGCAAAGTCTCAGAATACAAAATCAATGTGCAAAAATCACAAGCATTCTTACACACCAGCAACAGACAAACAGAGAGCCAAATCATGAGTGAACTTCCATTCACAACAGCTTCAAAGAGAATAAAATACCTAGGAATCCAACTTCCAAGGGATGTAAAGGACCTCTTCAAGGAGAACTACAAACCGCTGCTCAGTGAAATAAAAGAGGACACAAACAAATGGAAGAACATACCATGCTCATGGATAGGAAGAATCAATATCGTGAAAATGGCCATACTGCCCAAGGTTATTTATAGATTCAATACCATCCCCATCAAGCTACCAATGACTTTCTTCACAGAATTGGGAAAAACTGCTTTAAAGTTCACATGGAACCAAAAAAGAGCCAGCATTGCCAAGACAATCCTAAGTCAAAAAAACAAAGCTGGAGGCATCATGCTACCTGACTTCAAACTATACTACAAGACTACAGTAACCAAAACAGCATGGTACTGGTACCAAAACAGATACATGGACCAATGGAACAGAACAGAGCCCTCAGAAATAATCCCACACATCTACAGCCATCTGATCTTTGACAAACCTGACAAATACAAGAAACGGGGAAAGGATTCCCTATTTAATAAATGGTGCTGGAAAAACTGGCTAGCCATAAACAGAAAGCTGAAACTGGATCCTTTCCTTACTCCTTATACGAAAATTAATTCAAGATGGATTAGAGACTTAAATGTTAGACCTAATACCAAAAAAAGCCTAGAAGAAAACCAAGGTAATACCATTCAGGACGTAGGCATGGGCAAGGACTTCATGTCTAAAACACCAAAAGCAATGGCAACAAAAGCCAAAATTGACAAATGGGATCTAATTAAACCAAAAAGCTTCTGCACAACAAAAGAAACTACTATCAGAGTGAACAGGCAACCTACAGAATGGGAGAAAATTTTTGCAATCTACTCATCTGACAAAGGGCTAATATCCAGAACCTACAAAGAACTCAAACAAATTTACAAGAAAAAACAAACAACCCCATCAAAAAGTGGGCAAAGGATATGAACAGACATTTCTCGAAAGAAGACATTCATACAGCCAACAGACACATGAAAAAATGCTCATCATCACTCGTCATTGGAGAAATGCAAATCAAAACCACAATGAGATACCATCTCACACCAGTGAGAATGGCAATCATTAAAAAGTCAGGAAACAACAGGTGCTGGAGAGGATGTGGAGAAATAGGAACACTTTTACACTGTTGGTGGGATTGTAAACTAGTTCAACCATTGTGGAAAACAGTATGGCGATTCCTCAAGGATCTAGAACTAGAAATACCATATGACCCAGCCATCCCATTACTGGGGATATACCCAAAGGATTATAAATCATGCTGCTATAAAGACACATGCACACGTATGTTCATTGCGGCACTATTCACAATAGCAAAGACTTGGAATCAACCCAAATGTCCATCAGTGACAGACTGGACTAAGAAAATGTGGCCCATATACACCATGGAATACTATGCAGCCATAAAAAAGGATGAGTTCATGTCCTTTGTAGCGACATGGATGCTGCTGGAAACTATCATTCTCAGCAAACTATAGCAAGAGCAGAAAACCAAACGCCGCATGTTCTCACTCATAGGTGGAAATTGAACAATGAGATCACTTGAACATGGGAAGGGGAACATCACACACCAGGGCCTATTGTGGGGAGCGGGGAAGGGGAGGGATGGCATTGGGAGTTATACCTGATGTAAATGACGAGTTGATGGGTGCTGACGAGTTGATGGGTGCAGCACACCAACATGGCACATGTATACATATGTAACAAACCTGCATGTTGTGCACATGTACCCTAGAACTTAAAGTCTAACAAAAAATACAATAAAATAAAATTAAAAAGAGAAACATCAAGGACTTAGAAAAAGCTCATGAAAAATTAAAATGATAAAAAAAAAACTTAGAAGAATTAAAAGATAAGGTCAAATAAATTTCCCAGATATCAGAGAAAAAAGACAAATGAGAGAAAATTAACAAAATAATAAAATAAGAATAGTTTAACAGGTCCAACACAGAAACAAAAGAATTCTAGAAATGAGAACAGAAAAATGAGGATGGAAGGAATTATCAATAAAAAATACAATATCATGTCCCATAATGCAAGGCTGTGACTTTCCAGATGGAAAGAACTAATCAAGTTTCCAGCACAGTGAGTAACATTCAACCCAAACCAAGGTACATCTCATAAAATTTCAGCAAATTGGATCCTACCAGCTTCCAGATGACCTACAAAGTCTCAGAAGTCAGAAACACTTTGGACTTAAAAATAACCCTGGGAGCTTAGAAGACAATGGAACAACATCTTCAAAACCCTGGAAGAAAAGAAATAATATTTTTAATCTAGAATTTATTTCCAATGATTCAAGAATAACCAGACTGTATTACTCTCCATTAATACTATAATAAACATTTTCAAATATGTAAGATCTCAAAATTATACTTCCCCCGACCCTTTCTCAGGAAACTACTTCAGGATGTACTCCAACAAAATAAGTATATAAACCTATAAAGAGAAAAACATGAGACATACATAAACAGGCCATAAGTACAGGAGACAAAAGAAAAATTTCAGGATGACAGCAAAGAGAGATCTCCAGTGAGAACTGTACACTAGACCTAGAGGGCAACAGATCCAGATTTCTGTGGGTTAGAAGACTCTGAGAGGCACTTCTGCAGAAGTATGAAAGCCATAGAATGTCTGGACGTCTTGAGTGGAGAATCAGGAAATTAGAGAACTTGTGATTGAACTAGTGATAAATCTATAGAAAACTAAGCAAAAGAAAAGAAAAAGAGGAACACGTATTCCCTCCAATGAAACAATATTATATACAAAAAAGAAGTATGTATTTCATAGTTAACTACTTCACTCAGCTTGGAGTAGTATTCACATGGTTATAATAATGTCATTACCAAATAATAATCTAACAATAGGATAATTTAACTATAGTGGGAACTGGGTTTAGGGAAGGGTATATTTCTGTGGTGAGGTGAATTGCCTAACTTACATAGAAGGAATTCACAACAGGATGAAAAAATAAAAATCAAAATGTACTATGTAATTTAGAAAGAATAGTAAGATAATCAGCTAAAAAGTTTGAAATTGATGACTCCAGGGGAAGAAATTGAATGAGAAGCAGAGACTGCTGCTTTTGTAAAAATGCCCCTTAGAAAGATCTGATTCCTTAAATATGGTTCACCATTAACTGCAAAGAAACTAAAGCTTTGAAAAATTACATCATTATGGACTAGGTATGCCTGGAGATTCCAGAAAGCACCTGTACAACTGCATTGAGAAAGCCTGCCTGATAAGGAAGCATACACCAGAAGCCAGAACGCAGAGATGGAGAGAAGAGGGAAAAGGAGGGAGAGGGCTGAAAGAGAGAGAGAGAGAGAGAGTGAGAGAGAGAAAGAGAGAGAGAGATGGAAAAGGATGGAGAGGAAGAGAAAGAGAGAGAAGGAGAGGAAGAGAAAGAGAGAGAGGGAGAGGAGGTGAGAGAGATAAAGAGAGGGAGAGAGAGAAATGGAGAGATGGGGAGAGAGAAGGAAAGGGAGAGGTAGACAGAGAGAAAGAGGTAGATAGAGAAGTAGAGAGAGTTGGAAAGGTGGAGGGGGAAAGGGAAAGATGAAGACATAGAGAGAGAGGCAGAGAAGGAGAGAGAGAGAGAGAGGGAGAAACAGAGATAGAGAGAAATTGAGAGGTGATGATATTGTTTAAACTTTTGGCTCCAACCATGCTTGAAACTAATTTCTCTCCTTCAATTCCCCATTTACATATACCAGCTCCCACACCCCCTTTATACAAACTAGTGATTGTAAGTGAAAAAGTTTGACTAACATACCCCAGGCTGAATACAAAATAATAATGGGCCTCCCTCCAAGATAACAACTACTGGTTTAGACATACACCTATAACAAATCCAAATTGTCTCACCCCCAGGCAGATGGAAGCTGGACAGATGGCAGCTCTTCCCACCTCTGCCATCATCCTCACAGCACCCACGCATTCACTCATTCACAGGACAAGGTTCATAAAGAGAGCAAAGAGTACAAAGTCTTATCGTGAATGACGCTAATGGGATATTTCTGGCATGTATTTGGTCTGATAGATGAGATTCTTGTTCAGACATATTCACTCCTCCTGTCTCCCCTCTCCATGCAGAGTGAACTTTCCCACCCTTCAGATTTGAGGACAGCCATGTAAGTTGTTTTGGTGCATGGATCTCAGTCAGACATAATGCTACAAAAGGTATGAAAGGCACTTGCTCTCTTGCATGTCCGTTATTGCCCTGAGAAGAACATGCCCATGTCAGGCTGCTGATCCCAGGAAGACAAGAAACTCATGGAGCAGTGCTTTCCAGATAGCCCAGCCTAGATCAGCCACCCCAGCCTGCAGACTCAGGAGCCATGATAAATGGCTGTTGTTAAGTCACTGAGTTTTGGGGAGTATTGGTAGCAGAAGACTGGTACAGTAGGTGTTCGGTAAACAATCACTGAAAGTCTTGAATGCAGCTCCTTCTCAGACATAATCCCATTGGCCTTCCATCCCCAAACACAAACACCTCCTGGCACCATGAATAGGGGTAGGAACATCTCCGCTAACATTGACCACTGAACAATGAGTGATCACCTCTCATACACAGTAATAAAGATTATGGAGTATAAGTGGTTTAAAATAAGTTCTCACTGGTAAAACTGGCAACCCACATGTACAGATATGAAACTAGATTCTTATCTGTCACTTTATACAAAAGTTAACTCAAGATGGATCACAGACTTAAATCTAAGACCTGAAACCATAAAAATTCTAGAAGATAACATTGGAAAAACCCTTCTAGATGTTGGCTTAGGCAAAGACTTCATGACCAACAACCCAGAAGCAAATGCCACAGAAACAAAGATAAATAGATTGGATTTAATTAAACTAAAAAGCTTCTGCACAGCAAAAGAAATAATCAGTAAACAGACAACCCACAGAGTGGGAGAAAATCTTTGCAATCTGTATATCTGACAAAGGAATAATATCTAAAATCTACAAGGAACTCAAACAAATAAGCAAGAAAGAAACAAACAATCCCATCAAAAAGTGGGCTAACGGCATGAAGAGACAATTCTCAAAAGAAGATATACAAATGGCCAACAAGCATGTGAAAAAATGCTCAACATCACTAATAATCAGGGAAATACAAATCAAAACTACAATGCGATTCCACCATACTCCTGCAAGAACAGCCCAAATCAAAACATAAGGGATGTTGGCATGGATGTAGTGAAAAGGAAACACTTTTACACTGTTGGTGGGAATGTAAACTAGTACAACCACTATGGAAAACAGTGTGGAGATTCCTTAGAGAACTAAAAGTAGATCCACCATTTGATCCAGCAATCCCACTCCTGGGTATCTACCCAGAGGAAAGGAAGTCAATATATGAAAAAGATAATTGCACACATGTGTTTATAGCAGCACAATTTGCAATTGCAAGAATATGGAACCAGCCTAAATGCCCATCAATCAATAAGTGGATAAAGAAAATGTTTTATATATATATATATGTGTGTGTGTATATATATAGTTATATATAATATATGTTAACATATAAATATTATATATAATATATACATAAGTATATAATATATATGCATGTATACATGTATATACTACTCAGCCATAAAAAAGGAAAGATATAATGACATTTGCAGCCACCTGGATGGAATTGGAGACCATTATTCAAAGCGAAGTAACTCAGGAATGGAAAACCAATCATCGTATTTTCTCACTCGTAAGTGGAAGCTAAGCTATGAGGATGCAAAGGCATAAGAATGATACAATGGACTTTGGGGACTTGAGGGAAATGTTGGGACCAAGTGAGGGATACAAGACTACACATTGGGTACACAGGAAGCAGCTGTACACTGCTCGAGTGATGGGTTCACCAAAATCTCAGAAATCACCACTGAAGAACTTATGCGTGGAACCAAACACTACCTGTTCCCCAAAGACCTATTGAAATATCAATAAATAAATAAATAAATAAATAAATAAATAATAAAATTAAGTTTTCAAGGCCTGGGTCTGCCCACAGGAACACCTCCTGCCTTTGAAAGAAACCTCTGAATCCATCACAATGTTTAGTTCAAGAGGCGTTCAGTCTACCATTTACTCATTGGATCCATATTGCTTGGTCATCACCCACATACTGGGACCTGTGCCAGATGCAGGGGACCAAGAGTGAGCAAGATGCCCTTGACCCCTATCTCTTGTCTTCATGGAGCACTCAGTGAAGGCTCAAATAGCAGGATTTGCTTTTTAATTCTGAGCTTATTAAAAGCAGCACCCAGGAAGCAGCTGTGCAAACCCTTGGGAGAGAGCAGGGCTGGGGGTCAGGTTATGTAAATGGCCCTGACTTCTGAGGCAGGGCCAAGGCTTCAGCATATCAGCTTCCTTCCCAAATCACTGATAGAGGCTTGACTTCCTCAGTGAGAAGCAGAGCCTTTCACTACTCTAATTAGGGTCTAGGATCAACATGTCCCAACCCAGCAACAGCATCACCCTCCTCTGCAAATGACTAATGCAAGATATTTCTTTCAACCAGATTTTAACTGTGGCGAGGACAGAAAGAAAACTGTGCTATGGATGTTTAAAATCATAGGTGGCTACGTGTCACACACGAAGGAGGGCAGAAATGGGAACAGAGTGTCAGAAACCTCGAAAGGATTCTGACTGGTACAGGATCACGAGGGTTTGCCTGGCACTGGACCATCTCTTGGTGATGCTTCTGAAGTGTGATGTCTACAATGAGCATGTAGTGTGCAATTAGAATGTGCAAAGACCAACTGTCTACACCAAAAGCAAAGGTCAGCACCCAGCCCCGTCCTAGAATTTGTACGACTTCTCATGGAATGTTGACCCTCCTCTTTGTCATGAGGTAACTGTCTTAGAGTCACCCAAGCTCTCTTCACACGTTTCCTCCTAACATCAGTGCAAAAGCAAGAGAGAGTGAGCAAATTCTTTTTTTTTTTTTTTTTTTTTTGACTTTTGCTTTTCATTTGTCAATGCTAACATGTTTGAGACGCTTTTGGAATCACCCCTCAGAAGTTCAGTATGTCAAATCAGACATATTTTGGACTGAAAAGATCAAAGGAGGCCTTTTCTTATTCCTAAAGCTTCCTGTTGTCATACAAAAAAACATCTTACAAGGGCCAACTTTATTGCTACTGGGTTTAGCAGCTTGCCAAAAGCAGGACTTAGAAAGGTGTTAGACTGATTTTAAGGAAACAAGTGACAAGCTGGAAGAGGTTGGCAGTTCAACACGATTTAGGGTTTTAGTGACTTTGAAACAAATTCTACAATTGATTTCATTGTCCCTAATTATAATGCACATTAAGTCCTGCATCCTTCTGCATGTATGGAAAAATCAATTTAATTTTACTGCTTCTTAATTCATACAACCGTTATAGCCTCTGAAAGTATAATTAAAATGCAGAATGTGTCTAAGTGAATTTTCTGGTTTTATACTAGAGTGGGAGAAATAAAGGCGTGTGCAGAGCTTAGGTTAATTTATTGGAATAAATCATGGTTCCAATTCACGGAGGCTCCTAAAATGCTTTGTTAGAGTTTTCATATATGCATTCCGAATGGGCCTGGTGTTTAAGATCAATGCTCTACAGAAAAAAAAAAAAAAAGCAAAGAAAATCCAGAAGATGATAGTACTCATGGTGGCAGAATACAAAAAGTGCAAGCAATTCTTGTTTTTTCTGGAGCACCGTTTCTCAACACTGGTGCTACTGATATTTTGGGCTGATGATTCTTGGTTGTTGAAAGTTGCCCTGTGCATTGGAGGAGATTTAGCAGCAGCCTTGAGCTCTGCCCACTAGATACCAGTCCCACCAGTAGCCCAGTTGTGACAAGTGAAAATGTCTCTAGATGTTGCCCACGTCCCCTGGGGCAAGGTGGGGAGCAAAAGCATCCCCTGTTGAGAACCACTATTCTAGAGGTAAACTCTATACTCAGACTCTCCTGGTGGAGGTGAACAGGCAGGGCAGTCACACGCTTTACAACCAGGGGTCACAGTTAATTGGCAGCATATTTTTCTTTATTGATAGTGCATAAAATAAGGAAAGGGGTGCATGGTGATCTGAGGACCTGCAGATGGCTCGGTCTCACTGCCATAAGGACCATGTGGGAGGACACGGAGGATCCCCACCGTGCAGGGCATGGGTGCCAGGCCATAGCATCTGGGCTTAATTCTGAGGGCCCCAGAGGCCACCAAAGGGCCACAAGCAGGGATTGGGCCTAATCAGATCTGTGGTTTGGAAGAATGATCTGGCTGCCAGAAGCAGGCAGAAAAGAATGGGAGGGTGAATGAGTGGGGCAGTGCTGTACATAAAATAACAGCTCATCTTATGATTGATCAAGTCTTAGATTCAATGAAAGATGGCACTTACTTTTAGATATATGGAAGGCAACAGCATTTGGAACAAAAGGCTTATGTATTACATAATGATTTAAGCAATTAGTAATAAAATACGCTATTAGGTTTTCTTTTCACTGACATATGTTCTTAGTTACAAACTTCTACATATGGTCTTATTTTTCTTGTACTTTTTTTTGTAAATGATACTCTGAATTTGTTTTTAAGAAGGCAGATGTCACACCAGGCATGATTTCATCGTATCCTACACGGTATTCTGTTTAGTAAATACCCATCAATCATTGATGTGGTATCTATGGTTTACTACGTATATGCCTGGATCTTTCTGAATAAGTAATAGCCCCTCTTTCTTCCTTCCTTCCTTCCTTCCTTCCTTCCTTCCTTCCTTCCTTCCTTCCTTCCTTCCTTCCTTCCTTCCTTCCTTCCTTCCTTTCCTCCCTCCCTCCCTCCCTCCCTCCCTCCCTCCCTCCTTCCTTCCTTCCTTCCTTCCTTCCTTCCTTCCTTCCTTCCTTCCTTCCTTCCTTCCTTCCTTCCTTCCTTCTTTCCTTCCTTCCTTCCTTCCTTCTTTCCTTCCTTTCTTTCTGTTTTTGACGGAGTCTCGCTCATGCTCCCAGCCTGGAGGCAGTGGCGGCACCTTGGCTCACTACAACCTCTGCCTCCTGGGTTCAAGCAATTCTCCTGCCTCAGTCTCCCAAGTAGCTGGGACTACAGGCACGTGCCACAACATCTGGCTTTTTTGGTTTTTGTTTTGTTTTGTTTTGTTTTTGGTATTTTGTATTTTTAGTAGAAACGGCATTTCACCGTGTTAGCCAGGAAGTGTTCCATCTCCTGACCTCATGATTCACCCACCTCGGCCTCCCAAAGTGCTGAGACTACAGGCATAGCCAAGTATTGGCCTTTCTAAGGAACCACCATAAGAAGGGAAAATCCTGTTACAAAGCGCCTTGCCCTGCCAGGGACAGCACAGCCTCCTGAAAGCATTTTCAAGGACAGCTCTTTGCAGGAGCCAACACTGCATTTATACATTTCTCAAAGAACCAGTGAGGGTCCTCTACATACCGGGGACTGGATGAGCTTCTGGGGTGCAGTGATAAGTCAACACCAAAGAGGCATAAAAGCAGGAGATATGGGAATGTCAGGGTGAGACTGAGGTGGAGCAGAACCCAGGAGAGGGCAGGAGCAGCATGTGCCACAACCGGGGCAGGGATGGAGCCCACGGTGATCTGAGGACATGCACGTGGCTCAGCCTCACTGCTGCAAGGGCCCACTTAGGTGGCCCCAGCAGGTCCCCATTGTGCAAGGCATATGCGCCAGGCCAGAGCATCTGGACTTGATCCTGAGGGCCACAGAGACAGGGGTGGGGGCCTGAGCAGATCTGTGTTTTGGAGGCTTGCTCTGCCAGAAACAAGTGGGATGAGAGGGTCAGTGACTGAGGTAGAGGGCCCACCCTAGGGGCTGTGGTATGAACCCAGGTGAGAATATGGGGCCGTGGACCACGGCGGTGGCAATGAGATGGGCACAGGAGCAAATTGACACTGTTACTAATTGGATATGTGGGTGTGATGAGGGGATCTTTACCACCAACTCACCGCAGCCACTCAAAAACGTGCCTCCTCCAGATGTCTACTCAGTCCCTTTCCACCTGAAGTGCTCCCAGTCACCACCCCTTACGCTGTCCCACCCCACAACACTTCACCCTCATCGTTGATAACTTCGTTTCTTCTGCTTGTTTATTTTTGGTGTCCTGCCTGTCCCATTCCAACCAGAAACAGGTAGTTTACCATCTTGTTCTCTGCTTTATTCTGCAGAGCAGAACAGAAATATCTCAATAGTCATTTGTCAAATGAATTCATTAATGAAATAAAGAGAAGAGAATGCGTGCATCGTCAACAGCAAAAGGATTATGGCAAAGTTTGATTTCACGAGGGAGATCATATGTTCAGTTTTACTCTAGAGAAACTGTGTGTTTATTTATGCAACAAGTACGTTTAGAGCTTCTCTCAGGGCCGTGCCCTGTTCTCACCAGGCACAGGGTGGATGAAGAAGAAGCCTAAACGATGAGAGCAACAGGGATTGTCTTCCTCCTCCCTTCCCTTCCCTGCCTAATGTGCCACCAATCACCCACCCCCACTCTCTTCCGGACAAGGTGGGGGCCAGGTTCGAAACGGGCGAGGGGCCCACACTGCCATGAAAGTCTGGGGAGACCGGAATCACCTTTGTGGGACACATCCCATGAGCGTGTTACATGTTTTCTCCGGCAAAGGGAGCAGCACTGGAAACAGCCCCTGGGAATTGGCAATGGGTGTCCAAGAGTCTTCAGAGGTAACCTAGGGTAGCCATGAGGATGTGCCCAGGATGCTTGACCAGATGTTCAGGTGAGTGTCATGGCTGAGTAGAGCCGGGTTTAGGGGACAGGGTAGATTGATTAAGGGTGGCAATGGGGTTGAGGGAGAAGAGGGCACCGCAGTACGTAAGGGGCAGAAATGAGGAGGAAGAACGGGAGACACGGTCACAGGAGGAAACTGGAGCCCCTCACTTGGTGGGCATCACAACGCTGGAGAAGCCAAGTGGCTGTAAAGGTCCCACCGCGGAGAAGGGGAAGCCAGGATCATGAACGGCCTCTCAAGACATCTGTGGGCCAGGCAGAAGGGCAGAGCTATGCCAGGTGCAGTGTTCTGCTGGAAGGTACAGAACTTTCCTCTTCCTTCTGTGCATCTCAGAGATTACACTAAGATGACCAAGGAAGAGAGCCGTGTGTGCCAGGCGCTGTGCGGTTGCTTCACACTCACTTCTGTACTGCATCCTCCCCATGGTGATGGGAAGCAAGGGCTGTTCTCATCCCTGCTCAAGGATGTGGATACCCAGGCATCATCTGGGCTCCAGCTTAGACATCCGAGGTCACTCTCACAATGCCCCAGCCAGGGCGTGACCCCACACAGCTGTGCCCAAGGAAGAACCATAGCCTGCAGAGCCACCAGCTCCAGGGGCCCAGCCCTGTCTCCCCTTCCTGCTTCCCTCCCTCCTGCTCCAGAGGCAGCTTCCCAAATGATCTCCCTAAGCATGGCAATGCAGATAGCAGGTGATGGGGCAGGGAGCAATGCTGGCCTGGACAGGGAGGCGCAGCCAGCCCCTGTTAGCCCTCACCTTCTCACATCCCGGAGAGAATTTTGCCTGGGCTCCAGAGCTGAAAGGCTCAGAAACAACACAACAGTCTTCAGGCCCCTCAGGGGCTGCTAGCTTCAAAGACTTCTCTGGAGGCAGTGCTCCACACCTCAGTGATGCCAGTAAATCCCAGCTCTCAGACGAACCTGCTGGGTATGTTCTGTTTTCCATCTCTGTCCTCATCTCTTGCTCTCTCTTTTTTCATTTTTGCAAGGTTTTAGACCTCTCATCCATAGATTCTACTATTGAGTTTTTATGAGTACATAGTTATCTTCCAACTACATACCCCTTTAAACTTTACAGTCTTTTATTAGGGTTGTATTCACGGACAAATAAATACCAGGCACTTGAAACTTTATCTACTGGAAGCTTCTGCTTTGGCCTACAGAATGATCCTGATCTCCCAGCTAAAATAATTTTGTGTCATTATCAAGCTCCTCTGAGAGACAGAGCTTTCTGAATCTCAGGCCCCTACACAAGAAAATGATAAATTTATCTCTTCACTCAAACTCCCTCTTGTTATTTTGTGAATCTTTTTTACCATTTTTGAATTTTTTATTTAGAATTCTGAAGCTATCTGTGACTATTAAGTATATAATTTCCCTGCAGAAATGAACATTAAAGCCTGATTATAAACATGGCATCTACACTACATGTGGTTTGGGTTTGGAGTGGACTTCCGTTGGTTGTCACCTTTCATTTTTAGACAGATTATGAATACAGTTGCTTGTGAAAATTGCAAGGGCATCCAACTAATATTTTAACTACACAATTAGTAACAGATACCACAATTCACTCCTGCACAAATGAGAGGCTGCTGAACCCAATAAAAGCAGCTCGTTTCCTCTAAATATCTATGTCCTTTATTCCTATCTTGTTAGATGCTTAAGTGGGAAAAATTTGAAACACACATCTGACATTGGCCAGATGGAAAAGTTAAATGCCTAATAAGAGTGGGTGTGGCTGGGGGCAAAGATGAGCAAAAGGAAGGCTCAGGCATGGGGTTGCTTTGACAGAAAATCTCACCAAGCTGGGAGCAGAGCCAGGGCACAGGATCCCTCCACCAGGACGGGGGTAGTGTCTGGCTTCCTGGGAGGCAGAAGGTTTGCGATGGCTGGTGTTGGGGCTGCTGCGTTTATTCCCTGGCCCTTCCTTCCTCTGGCCGAGGATATGTCACTGTGATCTACAGATTCTACCCCGTGGCCCCCTTCGCTGAAAGAAGGAGGGAGAGACAGCCATGGCTGTCACCTGCTTTCTTCTTTGTGCCGCAAGAAAGGCAAGAAGATATGTGGAGAATTCGCCTGTGGGGCTCCAACCTGAAAACCACTCATAATAGTGTGTTTTGAGTCTTGCATTTGGATAACACACTCATTTTTTTTTCAAGCACTTTCAGGTATTTAGTCCTTAAAAAAACTTCATAAATTTGGTCATATGGTTTGGCTGTGTCCCCATCCAAATCTTATCTTGAATTCCCACATGTTGTGGGAGGGACCCGGTGGGAGGTCATTAAATCATGGGGGCAGGTCTATCCCATGCTGTTCTACTGATAGTGAATAGGTCCCCCCAGATCTGATGGTTTTGAAAAACAGGAGTCTCCCTGCACAAGCTCTCTCTCTTTGCCCGCTGCCATCCGTGTAAGACGTGACTTGCTCCTCTTTGCCTTCCACCATGATTGTGAGGCTTCCTCAGCCACGTGGAACTGCAAGTCCAATTAAACCTCTTTCTTTTGTAAATTGTCCAGTCACAAGTATGTCTTTATCAGCAGCATAAACACAGATGAATACATTTGGGAATGTTTGTTTTTATTTTACACACGGGATGCCCGAGACACAGAGAGGTAAATGAGCAATAACTATTGCCTCTCTATTTTCTCTATCTGTTTCCTCATCATGCTCACATCAGGACACTTCGACGGGGGAGGCATCTGGAGATGTTTTAAACTTAGCATTGAAAGGTAACTCAGCTGCCAATAAGGATCTCCTTGTATTTAAACAGCAGCCTGTAGGTCAACCATGTGTTGGTGGGGTTTTTTCCTGCCATCTCCTGCTCCTCTCCCAGAGGCACCTGGGTACGGTAGGAACTGCTCTGCTGTGGCTGCAGGTAAGGGATTCCTGTTTCTTGGCTGCTCCTTCCCGGAGCAGGGCCGTCCCACAGGTGTCTGAGACTGGTATGTTCTCCTGTCCCCACCCTGTCCTGACAGCTCCATCTGCCCCTAGCTTGCTCACCTGCAGCCTCACCAAGGGGCCTGGGCTTTCTTGCTCTGGTCCCCTCAGGTGGGGACAATGGCTTTTCGACTTTTAGTTGCCTTCCACTGAGAGCAATAGAAACGCCTCTGTTCCTCCCTCTCCACCTGATGGTTCATGGAGCCCTGCGGAGTTATCTTTGGTCCTCTTTCTGGCTTAGATAACCCTAAGCTGTGGTTTCTATTTTGTGGTCACCCATTCTGGTTCGGGAGTCAACAATGAAGTCCTTCCAGAGACTGAGAAGAGAGGTTAAACCCCTCTGCTTCTGCGCCATTTCTATTTATCTGAGACTTTTCTACTGATTCCCTCTGCCACCAAGTTTCCACTGTGGACAGAGCTGCGGATGGGAAGGGGAGATGGGCGAACACTGACCTCTCACCACTGGCCTCCTTCCTTCCCTCAGAACTGGAAAGGATTTGTGTGACTTTCACTTTCTGAATTACAAGGAATCCCCTAAGTCATAGCTTCTGCCTTTTTTAGGTAGCATTCATGCTTCCCCTCCCCAGTGGAATTGCAAAAGACAAACATGGTTGATAAGCTATGTAAGCTTCCTTAATTAACCGTCTCAGAAAACATACCCATCACACTAGGTCAGCCAACTAGGAAACGTCTTCTAACTGGTGACCTTTCAGAGTTTCCTTGCCTGTAAAAGCAACGATGACCATGGCAGTGCATTGAAATTAGGTGGAATTGGCAAAGTTCTTTAAAACTTGCTTCCATTTCTGCAATATGTAGCTTAGGTGGGGAAAAAAATGTTAGGGTTTCTTGTTGACAATAGTAAGTTCTATATTGTAGCCTTGATCAAGTTGGCCCAAAAGACTGGAAGATGAGGGGAAGGCCCCTGAGGGTCGGAGCAGATATGGTTTAGGATTCCAGAGGGTAAACTTGCAGGCCTTCTGCTGATGACGTGTTCTGTCCCAAATGTTCCTCACGCCCCTTTCCACAGCCCTGGCTGAGTTCTCTTGATTTCCCAGTGGGAGCCACTGGGGATTTGCCTGCAGGTCAGTCCTCAGGCCTCCATTTGCTTTTCAACTTCCCTGAGGGGGCGGGACGCCCACTCCTCCTGCTGGAACATACCCCCAGGCTTAGTGCTAGACTCTGCACTTACTCAAGAGTGCACGGGGGCAGGTGCCCTTCCCACTGGAGTGGACTGCCCGACAGCACTGCCAACCACCTCATCTCAGCAGCCAGAGCTCTGCCAGCCTATCTGAGTGCTGCTGGCCTGAGAAATAGGCAGCAAAAACAGCCATGGTGGACACTGCAAAGGAAAGAGGCAAGATTCCAGCCTGGGGAGGAATCGCATTATAATGGCATTCACTGGCTACCTGATGCCAGGTCCACCCCCAGGAACCGACGACACCTCCTCTGTGCTGTGGCCATTCCTGAAGGGACTTGCCTTGAGCTTGAGGAAGTGTTTATGGCTTCTTGGCACTGCTTCATCCTTCCCTGATAGTCTGTGATTCCTAAGCAGGGCTGTCCAATCTTTTGGCTTCCCTGGGCCATATTGGAAGAAGAAGAATTGTCTTGGGCCACACATAAAATACACAAAATATCATTAAAACACTAATGATAGCTGATGAGATTTTTTTAAATTGCAAAAAAAATCTCATAATGTTTTAAGAAAGTGTATGAATTTGTTGGGCCGCATTCAAAGCCATTCTGGGCCGCATGTGGCCCCCAGGCCATGGACTGGACAAGCTTGCCTAAGAGATTTATCAGCCCCAAAGTCTGTCTGGTAGTTGCGTATTTTTTTCTTCTTGTTAATACAGATTTCTGGCGAATCCTCAAGAATGGACAAGGTGGAGGAAGGGTGTACCATATTTTAGAGATTGCTAACTACAAGATTGAGGAAGTTCTAGAGGAAGAGAAGCACAGAGGCAGGCAGGCCTGGCACCAGCATGGGCGAAGTGGAACCGCTGGTGTCTGCCCTCCTCTCTTCCCCGGGCTGCTCTGTGCCCAGCCCACCCTCGCTGGTAGCCAAGAGCTGGCAGGGCCTCCAAGAGCCAACTTCAACTTCATGTCTGAATAGCACCAATATCCTGGTTTTGAAAGATTTGTGAGGACTTTTGAATTTCACTCCTTTTAGAATTATTTTACTTATTTTCCATGAAAGCTCATGAAAGACTTGGCCAATTCAGTCTAAAGAATCAACACATCTACATGGCAGATTATTCATTTCCTTTACATTCATATGTGAAGCTCTGGGAGGAAGGCGGGGGGCTACCGGCAGAAAGCGGGACATTCTTTCTGTTTGGAATTTGGCTTAGGAGGCCCAGAATGTGCCTCCTCCACCTGGCAGCAGCTAGAGAACCTGGGAAACTGGGTCCACCAACCAGGATGACGATTTCATAGGCAGCTCAGAGAGATTCTACGGCAAGTTGCTACTTGAGAAAGATGTCAGTGCTACAGAAAAGATACCTGTCAAAGATGAAGCCTCATCACACTTTAGAATAAAGAGCTCCTTTGGCTTCTCAGCTGAGCATGTGATAAACATGGAATTTCTCTGAGCAGCCACAAGAATAAATTGCCAGTAAAGTTGCCAGAATGTAAAGAGCAGAGTCCTTGACTTTGAGCTCAAATGGCCACAGCCATCTTTTTCTGAGCACCTACTGTGTGCTGGGTCTGAGCCAGGCACGTGGCAGGCATTGCTCTGTTGCCACAATCTAGCATGGCAGTTATTGTCACCATGCTCCACAGACAAGCACCCCAGGCCCTGTACAGGGTGGAGTTTTCAATTGTATGACACGGAGATGGGCTCATTCAACCAGACCAAGGAAGTCTGTGGGAGGCTCACAGGAAGAAAGGAGTTGAGCAACGGGGCCTGGGGCTGGCAGATCCAGGCAGACCCAGGGATCTTGGTAGCAGAAACGCATGGACGCAGCGAGGTGACAGAGCACTTAGCAACTCTGTCCCCTAGGAAAATTCCAGAGAGGAAAAAGTTAGAATGGTCTATCTGGCTCATAAGGCTTTGCTAGGGTGGGCTCAGGGCAAGCATGAACTACTCCACTAGAGCATCCTGGAAGGTAGTCGGGCCTTTCCATAGAGTTCACGCAGAGGGCTGCCGCCTCAGAATCCTGGGAATGCCAGGTGGGCAAAGGCACAGAGAGAGCTCAGGGAGATCAGATACTTGCCTCAGAAGCAGCAGTGTGTGAGGTTGTGAGCATCAGACTCTGGAGCCTTGAACCCCCACCTTGTAGCTTTGTGACCTTAGACAAGTGGCTTAACCTCTCTGTGCCTCAGTTTCCTCATCTGTAAAGGGGAGCTAATAATAAATACCAATAACTACTTGATAGACTTGCAGTGAGATGCACGCAGACACAAGTGCCCAGAACAGTGCCTGGCACAGCTCAACGGGGTCGCCATTATTGTCACCATCTTGCCTGAGATCTAGGACCTGCTGCATATTTGCAGAGCCACCCAGTGAACAATGAAAATATGGGGCTCCTTGCTCCAAAACTACTAAGAATTTCCAGACAAGAACAGCAGAGCATTACACAAATGAGGAGTCTTTCTGAGCATGGGTCCCATGGGACTGCATGGGTCACAAACCCATGGAGCCGCCCAAGGTTGGAATTGAAATGCTGGACCATCTCTGTTCCCCCATATCACCTCTCTACGGGGTTCCCTTCTCATTCTAAAGAACTACATACAGAAAGTAGCGGGGTTCTCTGAGGAGCTCAGGGACATGCAAATCCGGAAAGAGAAGCCGAGATGAAGCTGCTCCTTTCTCCAGATGATTGCAGAGAGACTGTGGTGCGGCTTAGTTATCAAAATCAGCCAGGCCACTCCAGAAGCTCTCAGGCGTGGAGTTCCAGGGAGAAAAGGCTGTGGGTACAGAGCTAGGTTTCAAGGGATAGCAAGAAGGCCATGAGGGAGCACGAAACGCCAGAGGCAGCTTGGCTCCTCACCATCTCCAGGTGATAGGCTTTATTAAGAAGTGACTGGTAGGGGAAAGAGCCACACGACAGAAAATGTCAGCAGGAGCCCAGGAGTTGATGCCTATCATCTTCTGCAAAAAGGTTCCCTTCAGAGAAAGCAGCCAGCGTCACTGCAGCATAATCCCAGCCCAAGCGACACCTTGTCTGGGTCTGAGCTCCCGGCCTGGTTTCCACTCAGGAGCAGACGCTTGTCCAAGAACATCATACACCTTGTGCCAGGGAGTGTTTCTCGTCTCAGTCCCCTTTTCACCAAGTCTCAGACTTCTCTTTCGAAGGTGTCTTTCTGGATGGCTGGGTCCCATTTTGTCTGTTAGCGATTTGAGACCATCTGTTGGAAGTCAGAGGAGAACCAACGCATGTCCTTCCCTCTGGTGCAGTCTCCCGTGTCCCCAGTGTTTTTCAAAAGAGAACAATGAAGCTGCTTTCCTGCTGAGCTTCAGCGCTACTGCTCATCAGCTTGGTCCCTGGTGACCATGACAGCCCCATCTCCTTGCCCTGGTCCCAGCTTCCCGCTGTAACTTCTCAGCACTTCCCTCTCTCTCTCTCTCTCAATCTCTCTCTCTCTCTTTCTTTTTTTTTTAAAGACAGAGACTCACTCTGTTGCCCAGGCTGCAGTGCAATGGTGTGATCTCGGCTCACTGCAAGCTCCATCTCCTGGGTTCAAGCGATTCTCGTGCCTCAGCCTCCCGAGTAGCTGGGAGTATAGGCGAGAACCACCACGCCCTGCTAATTTTTGTATTTTTAGTAGAGATGAGGTTTCACCATGTTGCTCAGGCTGGTCTTGAACTCCTGACCTCAGGTGATCCACCCACCTCGGCCTCCCAATGTGCTGGGATTACACGTTTGAGCCCGGCCCTGGGCACTTCTCTTGCATTGCAAACAAGGGGGCCCCGGCAGCCCTCAGGCCCCTGTTTGCTGATTCTGTGCCCCAGCTCCTCCTCCAGGCTCCTAGGGCCAGCACCTGCTGCTCTCCTTCAGAGACTGCCCCTGGGAGATCCTGGAGCAGAGAGCCAAGTGCAGCCAAGAAAATAAGAAACATGATGCCTTTGAATTTTCCTTGTGGCTTTCAACCACACAGTTCACACTGCCTGGACAATTGCTAATCAGAGACAGTCCCTGCATGAGGGCAAAAACCCAACTTTTTTGACTCCATTAGGGACAACTCTGAGATATCTCATAGATGGTCAGCCTGAAGCAAGGCCACATTGTGACTTTCATGGGTCAAAGACATTATTGTCCTCATAGGCCCCTTTCTTCAAAAAAAAAAATGTTTTAAAGGAATATTAAATTTTATATATTATGACTGGTGGCATAAAGAAAAATATAATCAGGCTGGTTTATAGTCTTCTGATTCTAAAAACAATTAAAGTATCTTCACAGGTTCTAAAATGCCATAAGCCCCAGGCAGAGGTCCCACTGTGCCTCCTGGATGTGCTGATTCTGGGCAGAAGTTGTAGGTCTTGTAGGTCTTGTAGGTCCTTTGCCAAATTAGAATAAATTTGCAGAAATTTTAAAGAAAGAAATGTTTTCATTTCCCGCCCTTGTAGTTCCCTTGCGGCTGCTTCCTCACCTGCTGCTGCTATTCCCAGGAGCACTTTCTGCCTGAGTCCCCCTTCGCCAGCCGAGATGCCCTGATGTCTGTAGAACCCACGTTCAACCATGTTTCCCCACACTCTTATCCATGTGTGAGCCTGTCCCCAGCTGTCTAAGAACCCCATAAGACCAAGACACGCCTTGTCCAAGTGCATGTCCCAGTGACCCAGCACTGTGTTGGACCCATAATAAAGGACACATATAAACACTGAACAAATGCTTGTTAAATTCATTCATTCCTTCATGAATACTTCTTTGTGACAAATTACAGTCTACAGACAACGTTTTAACCAAAAAGCAATTATCTGTAAAAACCTAGAGCTTAATTCCAAGTTTGGGAAAATAAGAAACACGATACCTTTGAATTTTCCTTGTGACTTTCAACCAGTCAGCCTCAGATGGTGCTGACTTTCAGAAAGGAAAAGTCATTCTGAATCAGAGCTGTGAATTCAGTGGGGGATCAAACCAAGCAATACCGTATGATTAGGGTAGAACATGAGGCGTGGCTGGGAAGACATGAGAATGATTTTCTGGAGTTTCCAGAGTTTCAAATAATGTAGCTCTGAACACCAGATCAAACAGCTGTTTGAGTGATCATAGAAGCCCTGGAAACCATGAGTAGACTCAAAAAGTGATGATTTTGAATGGGAATGGCACTTCCAAAAATGCATCAATTGAGGGTTATATTAAAAATCACATTCTCATCCCATTGTAATAAAATCTTGTTAAATCTCCGAGCTCTGTCATGTGATGACGATCTGACAGTTCTTTGAAAATGTAATGTACTTTTCAAAGTCAACTAAAGCCACAAAATTGCAGTTTATCCAAACATTTTGGCAATCTCTAATAAGGACCTAGGACCTCTCTAACTCCCTATTTCCATAGCAAAGTGGAAATTTGATCACACACATACACACACACACACACACACATGCACACACACACACACACTTCAAAATGCTTCATTGTCATAAGCATCAGAAACTAGGAGGAGGAAAATTTTTGGCTGATGTGGGAAGCGGGCCACAATTGGTTCAGCAAGACCGAATCTTTATTCCAATTTGGCAAATGAGTACAACCGAGAATTTCTAGTCTTTTCTCTATTGTAGCTATTTGACATTCTCAAGTCCTATTTTCACATCGGAGTGCTAATTCGTGATTTCAGATAACTGCTGTATTATTTTCTTCTTTTAGTAACACTTCACAGCTCACAGTCAGGGCCACATTTTCAGACGATCTTCAGGAGGTTTCGGTGCAGTCTGGTTTTCTGAAGTATTTCCAGCATGGCAGTCCCGCCCACAGCTGGCTCTTCTCTCGACAAAGCTTGGCTGGCTGTGAACATCCTGGCTCCACACCACAGCCCCAAGCTGATCACTTCCTCTCATGAAAACAATGATGGCTTGAAACAGGAAGAGGCTTTCCAAAATATGCCAAAAAGATTCAAAGATACCTTCTCATACATGTTATTTGGCTTTCTATTGCGAATGTGGATTCTCTTACAACATTTCATCTGACGCAGGTGAACAAGGAGTAAATCGTAGGGTCGGTTCATCATCTCAGTGAGACCCTCAGCCAGATGAGGACACCGGCTCTCCTGCTGCCTCTGAAAGCTTCCTCCTATCCTGTGTGATGAAAAGGTGCTCTCTTCTACCCAGAAGAAACTTTGGCATCGGAAGTTCTGTTGCTCATTTGGTGGGACAGCTTTTCTCACTCCTAGAAGATTCTGGTTTAATGAGTTATGTTTCTTTTCTCTCCTTGAGGAATTGCCAACCAGCGTTTGTAGGGTTTTGCATTGTGTTGCAGAGTTGGGAAAAGGTGGGACAGGTACATGGAGAAGTCATGGGAGAGGTGTGTAGGAAGGGGATGCTGGGGGACCGGAGCCTGGGAGAAAGGCAGACAGAGGAAGAGGAAGGATTGGGAGAAGTACCGCCCTGCATGAGACATGCCATTCAACAAGAGTGCAAAAGACAAGGAAGGAATCGGGTTAATTTGAAATCACTTTCTGGTGGCTGAGCTGTTATTAGAACTTTGATAGTGCCTTTCATAACGTTCCACTCCAAACCTGATCATCTCAAAAGTGCATCTAAAACGAAAGCTTCCCCTTTGAATTCCAGACTCATATTTCAAACTGCCATGTCCACAAGAATATTCCTAGGAGATCTGAATTCACACGTGTGAAACTGAACTTTGGCTTTCTTGCCACTTCCCTGTCTCTTTCTCTCCTTCCTGGGGAAGGGGAGGAAACAGGTTTTGATGAAGAATGGCATCTCTGCTGAGATATGAATTATGTGGCTCCCTGGGCTAGGAGAAGAATCTGAAGGCAACCTCTGCTCAGTCACTGCCCATCTGAAAGACCCGGTGTCCTGTGCCTTGAAGGCCTCTGATCATCAGTCACATGTGAGGGCTCAGGGAGGCCATGCCTATGTGATAAGAAATCATGGTCGATGTTTGTTGCACTATAGAAACATCCAGAACGGCTTGGGGCACTGATTCATTAAAGTGGGCCTTTCCAATATGTTGTCATAAGAGCCTTGTATCTGCATGTCCAATTTTTGAAAAACTGTGATTGAAATGATTATGCATAGCATTAATTTTCAAGTTCTTCTTTGCTCCTAAATATTTAATCTCTCACTTGATATTGCCTCCCCTTATTTTGTACCAATATAACCATTCCCAGTTGGAATTTTAAATAAAAGTAATTGAAACTGTATCTTGTAGCTGGGTAATAAGTGGAGAATCTGTCCATCTGTTGGCAAAGAAGGTAAGTACTGTTTACCTCTTCATTGTACCTGCCTCCTATAATTTGGGTTGCAGACAGCACCATCTGTTTCCAAAATCCACTTATCTGCAGTCAGGCAAGAGGGTAATAACCTTCCTGGCATGGATTCAATCTGCCCCTCATTCTGACCATCCGCAATACTCCCCCTCCCTTCTGCCTGAAAGATTGGCCACGGGAGGCTGGGAGCCCAGGTCAGCTCAGCCAAGATAGCCCCACCTTCCTCCTAACAAAGAGGATGTGTCCTACGCCCAACAAAACCCACAAGTCTAGGAAACAAAGAGCCTGAGAAAGGACCCTGAACCCGATGAATATGAAGACATTTCTGTTGCCTGGGAGATGACTCCCTTTGTATCCTGGGATCAGCACAGACACATTCTATAAATTTCCTCTCAATGATATTCTCATCTTGCTGATGTGCAGCATATTGAGAAAAGCCTGACATTTGATAAAACTTGGATGGCAATCCACTAAATCTGATTAACCCTTTTTAGCATGAACTGTCACTTCTTGAGATTCAAAGCAGTACTAAAAGCTTTAAGCCTGAGTACAACGCATTTCCAACAGTTAATAAAATATCTTGGTTACAGGCCTGTCTCCCCAACTTTTATAGGGGGGAAGATGGGGCTTAAGCCATCTGGTGTATACTTAGCAAGCCAGAAAGAACTTTGTGAGGTAAGACAGCTGGTTAGTAGTCAGGCTGAAGAAAGGTTTTGGGAGAATTAAACTCATCTATTCATTGAGCTGAGTCATCTATGAATGACAGTTAAATATGGGAGGATGATTTAGGAGGAGAATGTCTTCATTGACATTTGTATGATAGTTGATTCATTCTTAACTACAACATGGTTAAGAATTTGGGATCATTATTTCTGCTCAATCCAGCATCACAATTGCTACTTTATCGGTATCCTATTCCGTATGTTCAGTTCAAAAATATGTAATAAAGAACCCTATTAGTGTGTACATGGATTTCCAGTGGTTGTTTCTTCAAGTTGCTAACTACCTATGTTGCTACCCAGTTTAGAGATGTTGTCCTAGAGAATTAACCTGTCCACAACTACTTGAATGCCAGAATTAGAGCTCTGCTATTTGTGTGTATCTCAAACTCTGATAAGAAAGGCTTCATGGAAGGCAGAATAAAAGGAATGTAAGTGGAACTGGGGGAAATCAGCAGGACATTGTCAGCAGTGTTCAGAGCACGCCCATTTGTGCCTGGGCTTCTCTCCAGTGAACGGGGAGGATAGAAACCAGACAAGGCTGCTCTCCAAGGGGTTTAATAACACTCTGGTTCTAAGTCCATATTTTAATACTCAGAGAATGATGAAACAATCGTCTATAAAAACCCTACTGTGTGTCAGTCACTGTGTTATGGACTGGGGACTCAAAGAAGCCTGTGTCCTGGTTTCTGTACTCAAAAGTTTATAACACAGCTGGAGAGACATGCACAAAGAAAATGGGTGACTCACAGCAGCGTAAATGTGCCAACAGGGTGGCACGGAAATGGGAAATTCATTCCCCACCCCTCCTGCCCACAGCAGGCATCCCTCATTGTGGGACTCTTTGTGTCTGAACTGAGATGTCGCTTCTGAATTTTCCCCAGCGTGGTCCTCCAGGCAGCCACTATGAATCAGTTACAGCTGTGTACAAGGACACCTGTGTGCCATCCCTGGGGTAGACTGTCAGTGCTGGGAAGGAGAAGGAGACTCCTCCACAGATCTATGTCTGCTGATATTCTTTTTTCTTTTTTCTCATTAAACTTTTTTAATGGGTCTCAAAATTCTGTGACAAATTTTTGGTCAAGTTGTTTCCATTAAAAAGTACTGATCTTAAAAACTAGTAACTCAAAACTGCCACATACAAAAAAGAAAACCAAAGTGGTCCACAAAACATACTCCTTTCCTTCTGAAGGTTTTATGATGCATTATTATCATTAACCAGTCTTTTACTACGAAACTGAAATGGCCAATTGAAACAAACAGTTGTGAGATAGTTTTTCCACCACTGATTAAGACCAGGGTGGCAGGTATCAGGGATAATATTCATTTAGCCTTCTGAGCTTTCTGGGCAGACTTGGTGCATGTCTGCTGATATTCTAAAGGCCAGTCAGCACACCTCTTCCAAGCTAAGTCAGAAGCAACAGAAGGGTTTTAACCCTTGTAGCAAAATGCCTGAGCACGGAAGGATTTCTCCTAGTGGAGTGTCATGACTGCTGCGGGCAACCTTAGATTCCCTGATGTTATGTGAAGTCTAGGGTATGGTTCCATCCCAGTGGGAAGTGAAGCCGCTTAGACCAGGCCACTGAAGAGCGGATAGGATGACAGGGTCTTACCTGAGTCCTCACAAATAATTCTAAAGATTGGCAGAGAGTGTAGTCTTGCCTGGAAGGGGCATTTTCACTGTCGTGGCAAGCATTCCAGTCCTACCATTTGGCTGAGATAAAGCATGTCGCCTGGACCTGCAGGGAGGCATGAGATGGGAGTGTTTTGACTTTGGAAAACAGATAATAACATAGCGGGGAGTAAGACGCTTGCATCTTGCAGAGACTACAGGCCAGACACCACCATAGTGAAAAGGAAATAGGTCCTTGAGACTGGCAGATGGTTATCATCAGAGCAGAAGTTATCTTTGAGAAAGGGAACAATTCACTCATGCCTTTTGTGAATACCTTCTGTGTGCCCACCCCACGTAGACTACAAGAGCAAGCAAAATTAACCTGGATTCTACCCTGTGATGTTGACAGTCCTCTAGGGGAAAGGCAGCATTCTTCACCCAACCCCACCAATAGTGGCGGGTCACCACATAAGATTTTGACATATTACTACACTTGTTTCCTATTGCTGCTGTAACTAATTCTCATAAACTCAGTGGCTTAAAACAACTCAGATTTATTATCTTACAACTCTGGAGGGCGGAAGTCCAAAATGAGTCTCACGAGGCTAACACCAGGGTGTTAGCAGGCTGCATTCCTTCCAGAAACTCCAGTAAAAAAAAAATCTGTTTCCTTGCCTTTTCTAGCTTCCAGAGGCTGCCTGAATTCCTGGCCTCATTCCTCCCTCCATCTCCAAATCTCATCCCTCCAACCATTGCTTCTGTTGTCTCATCTCCTTTTTCTGATTCTGACCCTCCTGCTTCCCTCTTATAAGACACCATTGATTACGTTGGGCCCACCCTGATAATCCAGGATAATCTCCCATCTCAAGATACTTCATCACAACTGCAAAGTCCCTTTTGCCATGTAGGGTAAATTCACTGGTTTCAGGGATTAGAATGTGGTCGTCTTTGGGGGCTATTGTTTAGCCTACAATAATTACCATCTGTTTTTTCTTTGAGTTCCTTTTACTTCTTCCCTCCCCCCCACCACTCAAGCAGCATGAAGGTCTTTCATGAACACCTCCCTTGCCCTGGAGGAGCTCTAAGAAGATGAGAGGAGGCTGGGGCAAAGGACGGTCTTGAAAGCCACAGCACTGAGTGGCGAGAGCTAGGCCCTTGAGAGAGAAAAGGCTGATTTGAATTCCAAAAAACTTCGCTGGGAAAATCAAAAGCTGAAGTCTGAAGGATGAAGGCAGAAAGTTAATCCATATATAATAGATTAGAAAGAGAAGTTGTTTGTTTCTGTACAAAAGGGGATAAGGCTTTGCCCAGTTGGTTGTAGGAGAAAGAGCAGAGGGGACTGGCATGAATTTAGAACTTGTAGAACCTTGAGAAGTCTGCAGTCCTGACCCACTGCTGAGGTCAAAACTTCAAAAGAAGGATGGGCAATGGGAGCCACCAGGTCACCATGGGACTGTGAAGCTGCCCTTGGGTTTCTTCAAGGACAGCCAGATGTGGGTGCCTCTCCAGCCTCCCATCCTATGGGCTTTGGAGTTCCCTACAACCCACAGTGGGGCGGACATGCACCTGAGATGTTCTCATTTCCCTCCAGATTGGAAGAGAAGGGCTGAAAAGGAATCAGAGGGCCCAAAGTCTAAGGAAAAGAGAGAAGTCAGCCTTCAGGAGCCACGACTGGTGGACGAGGACAGCGGTTGGGTGGATGAGCTACATCCAGAGGAGGCCATCAGTGTGGAAGTAGCCTGACCCAGGCCGTGCCCCCAGGGCCAGGTGACACAGAGCCCCTCACCACCCCACCCACCCCAGTGTGGTGTCTGGACTGCAACCCAAAGGAGTGGGAGACAAACAGGGAAGAGGACCCTGAACTGCTTAAGCTTAAGTCTCGTTTTGACCACACTTAAAGCAAGAAGTCACGAGCTCATTTTTACAAAGACTGAAATAAAATGGGAGCAGGTGATTTCTGTTTCAGAAAACACCTAAACTATGGACAGTGATGTAGAATTATTTTCAAAAGATGTTCAGGGAAGATCCTCGTCTAGACAGGTACAGTGAGGGTCACTCATGGGAGGTGATGTTTGGCCTGAGACCTGCAGTCTTTTCTGTCATTTGGTAATCACCAGTTCTGTAAGGTCCCTTAATGCTTTTTGAAAGTGTCAGCCCAGCGTTTCGTGTGGGTGTAGGGGAGAGCGAGAATGAGGATGGGCGAACATTGATGGAGGATCTGCCATGGGACTGTCACTCGGCCAACCACTTCGCGTGCATCATCTCAGCGACTCGCCACCTTAGGCCTATGAAGTGGGTTCTGTCATTGAGTCTGCTTTACAGATGAGGAAACTGAGGCTCAAAGGAGCTGTCACTGCCCCAGGTCACACAGTGAGGAATTCTCCATCTAGCCAGTTTGTGTCTGGAGTTATTTTTTTAAAAAAGGGTCTGTCTTCACACAGTCCTGAAGAGGGCAGCTGGCCAGGGCTGACCTGGGGAGCTGGCCTTGGGCATCTGAAGGGGAAGCCATAGGAGGAGGGGAGATCCTGAGCCAGGGATTCAAGGTTAACCTTCCTGAGCCCTGGTAATATAGGGTCCAAGGTATCTGAGCCTCAACAGTTTGCCATTCTGTTCCCCACTTCTGACATTACTGCGCCTGCCTTGGGGTAGGGGGCAGCTCTTAAAGTTTCCAAAACACACACACTGCACATCTTCCCATGTATCAATTTTCTTTTTAAGATTTGGAAAAAAAAATAAGTATTTAATTAGAAAATAATTTCCATGTTTTCTTAAGAATGTAATCAAGTATACCAAAAGTGTTTTTGGGGTTACGAATGCATTTTATTTTATTTTATTTTTCACTTTGATTTTAGGTTCAGGGGTACATGTGCAGGTTTGTTATATGGAGAAACTACATGTCATGGAAGTTTGGTGTACAGATTATTTCGTCACTCAGGTGATAAGCATAGTACCTGACAGGTGTTTTTTTCTGATCCTCTCCCTCTTCCTATCCTCCACCCTCAAGTAGGCCCAGGTGTCTGTTGTTCCCCTCTTTACATCTATGCTTTCTCCTTGTTTGTTTGCTTTTTTGGTTTTTGTTGGGGGTGGGGGTTGTTTATTTATTTTATTATTTTTTTTGAGATGGAGTCTTACTCTGTTGCCCAGGCTGGAGTTCAGTTGCACGATCTCGGCTCACTGTCATCTCATCTCCTGGTTTCAAGCCATTCTCCTGCCTCAGCCTCCCAAGTAGCTGGGACCACAGGCGCTTGCCACCACCCCCAGCTCATTTTTTTGTAGTTTTAATAGAGATGGGGTTTCACCATGTTGGCCAGGCTGGTCTTGAACTCCTGACCTCAAGTGATCCACCCGCCTCAACCTACCAAAGTGCTGGGATTATAGGTGTGAGCCACTGCGCCCGAAGCATTTTCCTTGTTTAGCTCCCACTTACAAGTGAGAACATGCAGTACTTGGTTTTCTATTCCAGAATTACTTGCTAAGAATAATGGCCTCCAGCTCCATCCATGTTGCTGCAAAGAACATGATCTTGTTTTTTATAGCTGCATAGTATTCCATGGTGTATATGCACCACATTTGCTTTATCCAGTGTACAACTGATGGGCATTTAGGTTGATTCCATGTCTTTGCTATTGTAAACAGTGCTGCAAGAAACATACTTGTGTATGTGTCTTTATGGTAGAATGATTTATATCCCTTTGGGTATATACCCAATAATGGGATTGCTGCATGAAATAGTAGTTCCATTTTAAGTTCTTTGAGGAATCACCACACTGCTTTCCACAATAGCTGAATTAATTTACATTCCCACTAGCAGTGTATTCATGTTCCCTTTTCTCTGCAACCTAGCCAGCATCTCTTATTTTTGACATCTTATTAGTAGCCATTTTGACTGATGTGAGATGGTGTCTCATTGTGGTTTTGATTTGCATTTCTCTAATAATCAGTGATGCTGAGGTTTTTTTAATATGCTTGTTGGCTGTGTGTATGTCTTCTTTTGAAAAGTGTTTGTTCATGTCTTTTGCCCACTTTTTAATGGGGTTGTTTCTTTTTTGCTTGTAAATTTGTTTAAGTTCCATATAGATTCTAGATATTAGACCTTTATCAGATGCATAGCTTGCCAATATTTTCTCCCATTCTGTAAGTTGTCTGTTTACACTGTTGATAGTTTCTTTTGTTGTGCAAAAGCTCTTTAGTTTAATTAGGTCTCATTTGTCAATTTTTGTTTTTGTTGCAATTGCTTTAGGTGTTTTTGTTATGAAATCTTTGCCGGTCCCTATGTCCAGAATGGTATTTCCTAGGTTATCTTCCAGGGCTTTTACAGTTTTAGGTTTTACATTTGAGTCTTTAATCCACTTTGAGTTGATTTTCTTATATTACGTAAGGTAGGGGTCCAGTTTCAAGCTTCTGCATATGGCTAGCCAGTTATCCCATCTCCATTTATTGGATGGGGAGTCCTTTCCCAATTGCATGTTTTTGTCAGTTTTGTCAAAGATCAGATGTTTGTAGGTGTCTGGGTTTACAGCCGGTCTCTCTATTCTGTTCCATTGGTCTATATGTCTGTTTTGGTACCAGTACCATGCTGTTTTGGTTACTGTAGCCTTGTAGTATAGTTTGAAGTCAGGTAATGTGATGTCTCCAGTTTTGTTCTTTTTGCTTAGGATTGCCTTGACTATTTGGGCTCTTTTTTGGTTCTATATGAATTTTAAAATAGTTTTTCTAATTCTGTGAAGAATGTCAGTGGCAGTTTGATAGAAATAGCACTGAATCTGTAAATTGTTTGGGGCAGTGTGGCCATTGTAACAATATCAACTCCTCTATCTATGAACATGAAATATTTTTCCATTTGTTTGTGTCATCTCTGATTTCTTTGAGCAGTGTTTCATAATTTTCATTGAAGATATCTTTCACCTCCCTGGTTAGCTGTATTCCTAAGTATTTTATTCTTTTTGTGGCAGTTCTGAATGGAGTTGCACTCCTGATTTGACTGTCAGCTTGGATGCTGTTGGTGTATAAGAATGCTACTGATTTTGTATGCTAAAGTTGCTTATCAGATCAAGGAACTTTTGGGTTTTCTAGATATAGAATCATGGTGTCTGCAAATAGGGATAGTTTGACGTCCTCTTTTTTTATTTGGATACCGTTATTTATTTCTCTTGCCTGATTGCTCTGGTTGGGACTTCCGATACTACATTGAATAGGAACGGTGAGAGAAGGCATGGCTCTGGTTTTCAAGAGAAGTGCTTCCAGTTTTTGGCCATTCAGTATGATGTTGGCTGTGGACTTGTCATAGATGGCTCTTGTTATTTTGAAGTAGCATACACAGAGTTTAAGCATAATTAACATACAGAGACATTGAAGGAAGAATGTCATGTCCAACTGAATACCTACCATGCAAATCAACACTTGAAATAATTGTCTTACCAGCTCAGACAGAGGTTGTTGTTGTTGAACCATTGAAAAGTAAGTTGCACACATCCTGATGCCTCACTATTAAATACTTCAACTGGATCTCTTTAAAATATGAACATTGGCTGGGTGCGGTGGCTCATACCTGTAATCCCAGCACTTTGGGAGGCCGAGGTGGGTGGATCACGAGGTCAGGAGATCCAGGACATCTTGGCTAACATGGTGAAACCCCATCTCTACTAAAAATACAAAAAATTAGCCAGGCGTGGTGGTGGGTGCCTGTAGTCCCAGCTACTCAGGAGGCTGAGGCAGGAGAATGGCGTGAACCCGGTAGGCAGAGCTTGCAGTGAACTGAGATAGCACCACTGCACTCCAGCCTGGGCGACACAGCGAGACTACATCTCAAAAAAGAAAAGAAAAGAAAAGAAAATATGAACATTGAAATTATGGATCACTATCACAGCTAAGAGTATGACATAATTTCTTGTCTAATGTCCAGGTCATGTTCATATTTAATCTATGGCAGATGTCTTTTATAGCTCATTTGTTTTCCAGCCAGGATCCCAACAAGTTTCACGTACTGCATTTCTTTGTTATATCTCTAATTTGAAATTGCCCCTTTACTTGGTTTTAATGACATTGACTCTTTGAAAAGATAATTCCAGTTGTCTTGAAAAATATTCCATGTTCTAGGTCTGATTATTTCTTTGAGGTTTTCCTTAATTTTTTCTTTATCCATGGACTGCCAAGCTTTTCTAAGTCATGTTTTCATATGTACATATTTTTATAATCTTTGTAATTTATTTATAATTTAAAAGGATAAAAATTTACTCTGATCCAGGTAATTGTACAATGTGTGTTGTATGTATTACCTGATGGAATCCTCACAGAAACTTACAAGGAACACATCCTGACCCTTTTAATATATCCATTTTGCAAATGAGGACACTGGTCTTTAAAGTGTTCAGTCATTGTCTTAAGACTACAGAGTAAATGGTTGGACCGGGCTTTTGACCTCTTTGTGTCTCTCAAGCCCAAGCACACTGTAAGCCTCACGCTTGTGTTGCTCTTTAAGGGCGAAGTCATGTCTTAACCTCGCTAGCCTCCAGGCACAGAGCCCAGTGCTTCTGCCTCAGTACAGATTCAGAAACAGGAATGCTGAGTGAATATAGCCTTCTGCTAAATTCTATAACGTTCTGGATTTCTTTTATTATTTCCTGTGATGTTGTCTATGTTCTCTTATCCACTAAATTTGCTATAAACTGGCAATGAGGTCAAAAGTCTTTGTTAGATTCTGGTTAAACATTTTTGGCAAGAATGCTTCAAAGGTAATACCGTGTGGGTCAGGATGTCAGACTACATTCCTATTAGTGATGCGAAGTCCGACCGCTTGGTTAAAGGGTGGCCCTGGGATCTCCCCCTGTAAAGGCTGGATTCCCCACTGTGAGTAGTCCTCAATCCACATGGGACACTTCGGCACTATGCAAATATTCTGTTCCCCAACATTTCAGAATGGTTTTATCATCGTTTAAGTCTCCTTGCTGATATCAGTTATTTCCTTGAGGACTGCAGAATGGTGATTTGCCACATTTATCATCATTTCTACATTTATTAGCCAGCATTCTTCTGAAAGAAGAGCTTGCTAGTATAAACTGGAGATAAAGATCATTTCTCAAAAAATGCAGTTTATGCTTTTCCCCCTTCAATTACCAACTTTCAGAGTAAAGAGTTAATGCAAAGCCACTGGAAAACTTACCCCCTCCACCAGCCCCCTCTCAGGGTGCACCACTTGGGGACTCATGTATTTTTATGTATTCTATGAATCAGTCTTTTTTTTTATTCTTTGAAGTTCAGCTTGTCTCCCCCTATCTCATTTAACCAGTAGAGCCCCAGTCATTTTAATAAGACCCCTTTAGCCTTTGAGTATTTCCATGTTTTCCGGATAAAAATGATGTCCCAGTTTTACCATCCATCTTTCTTATCTGAAATCATTATTTTCTGCCCCAAGAATCCTGATTTCCTTTTAGGGGAAAACGATATTTAGAAACAAAGGTCTGGGTGTTAGATAGGTTTGTTGCTACTGAGGAGTCAGAGTCTCTAGGCTCTCTCAGGAGGCGAAGGTAGGATTTTATTTTTAAAAAGCATGAGTTCATATTGCTATTCCAATTCAAATTAAACATTATAGGGTTTTGTTTTTACGCTTTTAGACTTTATAGTTGTATTTCTTTTCTGGTACCATGAATATCTTAGTTTCTAATAGCATTAATGTATTTCCTATTTACTTTATCCTACAATGTAGATTAAACTTTCAAAATTACAATACCAATATAATTTCTACCCATGAAATCACTAAGAAACATTCAAACTTTCTCTCTTTGCTGTTCTTTTTGAGGTGATAACTCTTACTGTGTGCTGACCATCTGGAGAGTGTATCCAAATGTAAGCAGCGGTAGCTCACTCCTGCAGATTTTTTTTTTAACCAACTCGATTTGTAGTTAGTTTCGTTGATTCTATTTGAATTTTCTTTTTAGATTTTCTCTTTTTTTGCCTTTTAGGATTACATTGTACTTTTTGAATAATAGGATTTGAATTGAATAAATCATTTTCAGGATTCAAGGCCATGACCGTATAAAAGGTATTCTTTGAGAATTCACATTTCCTTCTCTACCAGGTCCACCTTAGTCCACTTTCCTGCCTCCGTGGGCAGCCACTTCCATTCATGCTTTTGTATTTGTGGAAGTTTATTTTCAAGGTAGCTTTTTAGAAAGGAGATAGTCTGGTCAAGGACAAATACAGTAGGTTTGCTGGCTTACACCACATTCCACTGCATAGCGTTCATGTAATTGTGTGTTCCTACCAGAAATATATAAAAGCCTATCTGTCCACAGACTTTCCAACAGAGTGTGTTTTTCAATGTCTGCATTTTTTAAATGACAGGTAAAAAATGACATTTCAGGGTAGTTTTAGTTATCTTTCTTTTTTATTGTTTATTTTATTTTATTTTTTATTTTGAGACAGAGTCTTGCTCTGTTGCCCAGGCTGGAGAGCAGTGGCGCCACCTTGGCTCACTGCAAGCTCTGCCTCCCGGGTTCACGCCATTCTCCTGCCTCAGCCTCCCGAGTAGCTGGGACTACAGGCGCCCGCCACTGCGCCTGGCTAATGTTTTGTATTTTTAGTAGAGACCGGGTTTCACCGTGTTAGCCAGGATGGTCTTAAGCTCCTGACCTTGTGACCCACCCACCTCAGCCTCCCAAAATGCTGGGATTACAGGTGTGAGCCACCGCACCCAGCCAGTTATCTTTCTCTTATCAGGACTGAGGCAGAGCCTATTTTTATACACCAACTGGCCGTTTACCTTTCTTTTAATCTAAACTCTGTGTTTGGCATCTATTTTGGAAATCAGGTTTATGAATCTTTTATTCTTGTTGTTTTAGAGAACTTTTTATATGCTAAGATATTAACCATTTGCCTTGGGTTTAAGATGGAAATGCTTTCTCCCAGAAAACACAGAAGTAGAACGCAAAAATCACGTGAATTTTGAACATAAAATATGAAATGTAAAGAGCTTTCTTTCTTAGGATCCTTGGAGTCGTGGCTTTTGAGGGCATTGGAGAGGTAGGGCTTTCTAATTTGGGCCTCGTTGTCATAAATGATAATAATAGCTACCATTTATTGAACACTCCTCATGAGCCTGGTGCTAGGCTAAGCACTTTATGTTAAATTCTCACACCAACTCTATGAAGTAGGCAGTATGATTCCCCTTTTACCAGTGAGGGAACTGAGGCACACAGATAATTTAGGGCATATGTCCAAGGCCACCCAGTTAGCAGAGGATGACGATGGGATTTGAACCCCAGTTAATTTAACCCCTAAACTGAAGCCCTTAACATCTAGGCTATTTGCCTCCTACTTTTAAAGGGAAGCCGTAGATCAGAATGACCATTTTCCAATAAAAGTACTTGCCAGAGTCCGTCTGTATTCACGTAGCAGCAGCTTGTCCAAGCGTCATGGTGGAGAGGAGAAAAGGAATCACTCTCTGGGGAGGCAGAAACGTGGCCCCCGAGTTCAGAGGACAGCAAGCCGTCTTGAGAACTGAAACAAGGCCACGGTTCCCAGGTGATCTGCAGCTAAGGAGGATAAGGAGCTATGGGGTCTGCGGGTCCAGCTGTAGCTGTGATTCCCTAAGCAAGGTCTTCCCCACAGAAGCACGTTCAGAGGTGGGGCACCAGAGGATCCGGAAGAGGATGAGATTTTTGAGGCTTTTCTTTTGCCTCTGCACATTCTTTACTGGGCCTCTTAGGGATGAAAAGCCAGGCCATGGGGCCAACCAGCCTGGTCTGAATCCTGCTTCCCCACTCTGTGGCACTGGTTTTGTGCCTCTGACTTAATCCTGGGTATCTCTCCCCATTCATAACCAGCGGAAATAACACTGTAGCTTACGCTTCAATTGATATAAATTGCCTCACACTGCTACCTGAATCATAGCAATTGGCCAATAAAGGCTTCTCATTATGTTTTTTTAAACTTTGTTTTAATAAGTGAACTTTAAAATGTTGCGTAGACTAGAGCAGCCACTGAAACACAGCCACCCTTCCCGCCTGCCATTAGGCACAATATCCCTCCCCAGGCCCTGGAGGGTTCGAACAATGGCTCTTTCTCTTGACCGTTCACAGAGTGTCCACACCTGTTCTCGCCCTCACTTGTTACAGTCACCCAGGGCTGTGTGTGTGTTTTGTTTTGTTTATTCCTATTTTAAAAGTGATTTTCCCTCATCATGAAGGGTATGACTGGCAGACCCAGTTCTCCTGTTTCCAAAGCAAAGCTGACTCTAGATGGTTAAGATCCATATTCATATCACAAGATCATTTCCCAGGGTCTTATTTAGTGCTAGTCAGCGAGGCTCAGGGAAATGTACTTACGTTATCACATTTTATTCCATGTTGACAAAAATATGGAGGCAGGAAGCATTTTTGCCACTACACTGCAAGTTGGACTCCATTTTGATGAGAAAAACGAAGTCTCAGCAAAGCTGAGTGACTTGCCCAAGTGAAATAGCTAACAAGGGCAGGAGGTGTGATTTTAATCCTAGGTGGTCTAATCCCAAGTCTACTATTCTTTCTTCCTTTTTGCCATTTATTCATTTATTGATTCAATAGTTTAGTGAATAATTTTAAAGCAAGCAATGTTGCAGCCATCACTGCAATCATGAACTTGGCCAGTCACCCCCTTTCAACCCTAGACCCTTGCTTGCTCTAGGTCACCACTCTCTGATGTTCAAAGTAATCACATCCTTGGGATCCCTTATGTTTTTGTCACCTGCGTTATCTTCAGATATTCCATTTAACCTTGCCCATATTTTGAAACTTGATATGTTTTTTAAGTTTTGAGTAATCCATATTGTTTTTCTTTCCCTAAAGTTTATATGGAGAAGAACCCAGGCTCTTTGACTTACAGTTTCCCATAGATTGGACTTTGCCGACTGCAAGATCCCGATGTGGTTCATCATGTTCCTGGGCCTCCGTATTTCCTGGAATTTGTCAGCTGGATCTCAAAGCTGGGTCACACTCAGGTTGGAACATTTTGGCAAGTCTGCAGGTTGTATTCTTTTATCAGGAGAAAAGAGGGTCTGATTTATGGTCTCTTTAAATGTTAGCAGCCATGTTGCTTAATGCCTGTATCCATTAATTCCCTGGGCATTAAAGAACAGTGATGTTCTCATTCCATCATTTCATTTCATTTCATTCTATCATTTCATTTCACCGGAATAATTTTATTTATTCATTTAGTTGTTTTTTTTTTTTTTTTTTTGAGATGGAGTCTCTCTCTGTCACCCAGGCTAGAGTGCAGTGGCACGATCTCGGCCCACTGCAACCTCCGCTTCCCAGGTTCAAGCAACTCTCCTGCCTCAGCCTCCAGAGTAGCTGGGATTACAGGGGCCACCACGCCTGGCTAATTTTTTGTATTTTTAGTAGAGATGGAGTTTCACCATGTTGACCAGGATGGTCTCGATCTCCTGACCTTATGATTCGCCCGCCTGGGCCTCCCAAAGTGCTGGGATGACAGGCGTGAACCACTGCACCCGGCCTCACTGGAATAATTTCATAAAAAGATGCTTTCTTCTCCCACTGTTTGGTTATCAGTGGTATAGTTCTTAAAGAAAAGGTGAAGTAAATGCTTAATTCTTTTCTCTATTTTTTCCCAGCTTCCAAGATAACGAATTGGTTCCTGTCATTTTCCAAAGGTGACAAGTTAATTGTTTAAAAAGTCATTGCAAATTCATCGATGTAAACATATTTGTTGGAGTTCAATGCATTGCAATTCTTATTCATAACAAAGCCCTCTTGTTCCACATTTGGCCAGAGGAAGTAGTCTTATAAGCTTCCTTACTACATTAGTCTGTTTTCATAGTGCTGATAAAGACATACCTAAGACCTGGCAATTTACAAAAGAAAGACGTTTAATTTAACTTACGGTTCCACGTGGCTGAGGAAGCCTCAAATCATGGCTGAAGGCAAAGAGAAGCAAGTCGTGTCTTCCATGGATGGCAGCAGGCAAAGAGAGAGAACTTGTGCAGGGGAATTCCTCTTTTAAAACCATCAGATCTCGTGAGACTTACTCACTATCACGAGAAAAGCACGAGAAAGACCCACCTCCATGATTCAGTTACCTCCCACTAGGTCCCTCCCACAACACATGGGAATTCAAGATGAGATTTGGGTGGGGACACAGCAAACCATATCACTTACTATCCAGTATTATGTAATATTCCAGATTCATCTTATACATCTCTTGCTCCAGACCTGGAATCAATTATTTCTGTAAGCTCTTGTTTCTTTTATTGGAATATGATATTTCAAGACCACAATCTGGGTTCTTACAATTTTCATTGCTACTGGATGTTCACAGTTACAATGGACAGAGTTGGGCTATATCAATAGATGATTGATAGATAGATAGATAGATAATAGATTTCTCACTCCCCACTCCAAGTAAAAATAAAATAATGTGTGAGTTCATACTGATATTTTAAAATTACATTCAAAGTTACAGGGTTTTGAACTCTATTACATTGAAATTCCCCCTGGCCTTTTTTTTACACTAAAAATGTTGGTCCTAAAGGACACAGGAAATGGTAAAATTAGAATACCTATAATTACTCAATTGTTTCATCTTATTTACACATAGTAGAGTCAGATGGTAATTATTCCGCAGTGAAATGATCTACCCCTCAGCTACACCCCCTTGCTTAGATGGCAAGCATTCTAATACTATCATCACCGGTTATGATTATTGAAAACATTTTAATTTTTTTATTTTGCTTATAGCCATTACACGCTATGATATTTCCCTTTCAGCTTTTATTGAGTCTTCATTACAAGGAAATATATATGTAACACACACTCCAGCCCTTAGGCTGAGACTCTAGGGTCATTTTGATTGCCTGAAGCGTGTTCTTTACTAGTTCCTTAGGAAGATCTCGCTTGAACAAGATTCCTTGAGTTTTTTACATTGGTAACCATTTATCTGTGCTCTTTATACTTGAAGATAAACTTTGTCAGATGTAAAATCCTGACTTATATTTTCATTTCTTAAATATCTTAAATGTGCTACTTCATTTTCTTCTGGCACAAAATGTTCTGAAAAAAATAATCATCTGTTAATAATCTATGTTTATTTTCCTTTTTAATTGTATTTTATTTTTTGGCTGAATAGCCAGAGGATTTTTCCTTTTTTTAAAAAAAATAAGCCTAGTGATTTCACTGGAATATATCTTCTTATTGCTTGTTCTGTGTTGATATTCTCAGGCAAATAGTGTGCTGCTTTGGCAAGTAGTTTTATATATCTTTCTTTATTTTAAGAAAGTTTCCTTGCATTAGAGTTTGTATTATTTATTCTATGTCTTTCCTTTAGTTTTCTTCTTTAGGGACTACTCTTACCTGTTGGATCTTCTTTGTCTATCTTTAATCCTGTTGTGCATTATCTTCAATTTAAAAAAACATATATTTTTATTCATTTCTTTTTTTAATTTTTTTATTTTTTTATTTTTATTTTTATTTTTTGAGACGGAGTCTCGCTCTGTCACCCAGGCTGGAGTGCAGTGGCATGATCTCCACTCACTGCAAGCTCCGCCGCCTCCTGGATTCACGCCATTCTCCTGCCTCAGCCTCCCTAGAAGCTGGGACTACAGGCGCCCGCCACCACACCCGGCTAATTTTTTTTTTTTGTATTTTTAGTAGAGACGGGGTTTCACTGTGTTCGCCAGGATTGTCTCAATCTCCTGACCTCATGATCCGCCCACCTCGGCCTCCCAAAGTGCTGGGATTACAGGCGTGAGCCACCGCACCTGGCCTCTTTTTTTTTTATTTTTAATACTGTATTTTTCAACTAGTATTTTTTTTTTTTTTTTTTTTTTTTGAGATGGAGTCTCGCTCTGTTGCCCAGGCTGGAGTGCACTAGTACAATCTTGGCTCACTGCAACCTCTGCCTCCAGGGTTCAAGCGATTCTCCTGCCTCAGCCTCCTGAGTAGCTGGGACTACAGGCATACATCACCACTTCCAGCTAGTTTTTTTTTGTATTTTTAGTAGGGACAGTGTTTCACCATATTGGTCAGGCTGGTCTTGAACTCCTGACCTCAAATCATCCACCTACCTTGGCCTCCCAAAGTGCTAGGATTACAGGCGTGAGCCACTGTGCCTGGCCTTCACCTACTATTTTTAATAAGACATTATTTGTTTGCTTATTTACTCTTGCATTCCTTCTAGTTTAATCCTAATTTCTAATTACGTTTTAAAGTTTATTTCCAATTGTTTCTTGAGTTCTGTTACCTGATTCTGAGTTTTTCCAATTCTGATTTATGTTGTTCTTTTGTGTCATGTGTTGTTTTCTCAATGTCTTAGCACATTTTGAAAGGGTTTGGCTTTTTGGAATGCTTTCGTTGTGGGGATGTTACTCTGTTCCATAATCTAATTTTCCTTAGTGTACCTTGGCCTGGGATTTGATCTTGATAGTAATCTGTTGTCATTCTTTACATGAAATTAGTTTTTCTGAACTTCTAGAAGGTGGCTTGTTCCGATACAGCTTTTCTAACTTCTGCTGTTTTCATATGGTGTACAAATACGACTGCTTACTTTTTGATATTTCATGGCTCTGTTTCCTCCACTTCTACAATTTTATCTCACTTTCCATTTCTATTATCCCTGGGGCTCTTTCCTGCTCAATTTTGATTGCACTTCTAACAGCATATTCTCAATTTAAAGCTCTGTCCTAGAGGTTCCTAAGAGTCAGTTTCAAGATTCATCAGGGCTAGCTAGATAGCCTCAGATTCTTCTTAATTCCTGTCTCTTGTCATTGCTCATTATTGGAACAAGCCAAATCTCTCCACATTTCAACCACTGTTCTCAGATTGTCACGCTGTGCTTACCCATGAATATCTGCTGACCATCTTGGGGACCCCCTGTTCTCAAGTCTTTCTTCCCCTTTCTCCCATACTGACTCCAAAAGTCTGGCAACCACTGGAGATTGTTTCCCATTTGCTTGCATTTTTGAAATTGCAGGAATACCTTGCTAGCTAGTTTTCCTGTAAATTTTGTCCATGGGTTTTGATTTGCTATGTAGTTGCTCTGTTTTTATGTGGAGATTCTACAAAATTCAAAAACTATGTCCCCTGACAGCTTCTTTGAATTGTATTCTTTTGGGAAAAAAAGGAAATTATAAATTATTTAAAATGCATAAAAATGTAGAGAATAAGATAACAAATATTGTACAATCACCATCCCGCTTAAGAAGTAAAAGCATCACAAATACAGTAGAAGCCTGCCGGGGATCCCTCTTCAATCACTTTCCATAGCACACCATACCAATCCTCACCACTCCCCAGACGCAGCCAGTCATTAATAAACAAGTCGTGGTATATTCACGGAATGGAATATACAGCCATAAGAAGGAATTGCTTAAACCACAGGTATCAACCTAGATAGACTTCAAGAACTCCATGCTCTTTCCACAGTCAAATGCACATGACTATCTTAATTGAGCAATATGTAGCTGCTTTTATATCTCATTCACTGAAAGTTCTGTCTGTCTGTGTGGGAAGCTGATGACCTTACCAGTGACCAGAAATTTCCACCAGGGAGTCCTTCCAGTGCCAGCTAATTCTTCAGTAGGCATTTTTCCCATTTGAAACACAGACTTTTCTTACACTTCACGGTTTGTAATTTTCACAGGTTAATATGCTTTGCACCAAGAAAAAACATAATTACTTTGCACTAAGCTGTAAGGAGCTGTACCAACTCAAGAACATAATTATTGCTGTGTTGTGAGCACAGTGGAGTTGATTCTTATTTGTAATCCTGAGTTATTATGCTGCAAGTCTGCAAAATTATTTAGACAGAAATAATTATACCCAATGTAGTCAGATTCAGAGAATCACAGATTGCAGTAAATTAGGAAGCCTGATCCTAAATATATATATTATGTTATCTTGTTTTCGCTCTCTCTTTCCCTGAGTCATTTATCCCTTTCCTTGCAAGTTTTTGATTCACTTAACTGCTTGTCTTTGAAGGTTTTTTTTCTCTTTTCCTAGCATCTTTTAATAAGATGCAAATGATGAGCATACAGGAAGCCAGTCCATCCTCGGCTGCCTTTTATGAGCGTATGTGATTGTGTAGTTCCTCACCCACGCCCTGGACATCTACCCCCTACTCAGTCAAGCTTAGAGACTCACATAAAAAGTAATTATCAAACAACTTCTAACATGGGCAAGCTCCACTCAGCATAAACCTTTAAGAGTTTGCAGGCCATGTGATGCAATGGCAAGACCACTGGGCTTGGCCTATTCCGAAAACCTGCGTGCTTGTTCCATCACTTGCAGCTGGGCTAACTTGTGCAAATGCTTTTACTTTTCTGAACACAACTTTCTTTATCTGTAAAATGTAGTTGACAAGATCAGCCCTACCTAATTCAGAGTGCATACTGTGTACTTTGTAAGGTATTGAATATGATTAAGGAAATTGACAAGCAAGACTTTTTTCCGGGATGACCTCAAAAGTCAGCAAAAGGCAACCAAATCGACGTGCATTTGAACAGGGTTTTATTTAACTCGATTTTTCTCAATGCTGGCTGCTCTAGAATCTTCTAAGAAAGCTCTAAAAGATGAACAATGCCTTGGCTTCACCGCAGGGATTCTGACTTAAGTGGTTTGGAAAGAGGGCAAAGTACTGTTTTTAAAAAGCTGCTGCAGGTGGTTGTAATGTGCACTCAAGACCGAGATGCTTTGACTGCTTGGCTCAGCTCTAAGGTGATCTAACATCTTACCTTGCAGTGATTTAATCCTCTTTAAAAGTATTGCTGACCCTGCTGCTGGCTTTGAATAATTATAAATTTGTGCTTCCCAAATACAGCTCTGCTCAGAATCATCCCAAAAGGTATTTCAAAGTGGAGATTGCTACAAAAGCCTAGGTCTGCTGAATCAGAATCTCTAGGAGCAAAGACCAGAAATCTGACTTTTTAATAAGCAGCGCAGCTATAAATGATTATCTAAATGCCAGCAGGGCTTGTTTTGCTATTCATGGAGGGATTGTTTATCAAGAAAAAAAAATGAGCTCGGAGCTAGGTTTCTCCTTTGAAAACCAAACAATGTAGATGAAATTGAGTGGGCTATCTGAGTTCATGCTAAGTCATTTTATATCTCATTTTCTTCCAAGAATCTTTCCTTATTTAATGTGGCTTTATTGAACACCTGAGTACCTACACGGTGCAGACACCTTACAGGTCCTTGCTAGAAAATATCAGTAAATCAGGTATGACCTTTTCCTCATAGGAGCCTGATGGAGAATTAGTGATCAAAGAACACTGGAAATATTCTTGCATTTTTTTTTTCGTTTGGGGGATTTTCAGAAGAAATAAACACACAAAACATTTTTAATTTCTTGAAAATGCATATTGTTTGGTGCTTCCATATATCTCTAGTTCTGAGCAGTGTGGAGTCACTTTTCTAGCCATGATGAGCTTAAAGCATCCACCTCACTGAATTTCAAAGAAGGCCGCTTCCTGTCATCTAATCTGCACATCCAAAGGCGGAAGTGCATGATTACTGTGTGGGTGCCGTCTACCTCTGCTCTCCTGAGAGTTATGGAGGAAATGTTCTCATCAACACGCCTTTTGCAAATGCTCCAGCTGCACGAAGGGTTGACTTACGTCCATCCTTTCAAGTCATCTTCTAAAGAGCCAAGATCGCAAGGAACGAGGGAAGGAAAATTTTACTTTACAGAAAGTGTTTTAGTAAATGAGAATCTGTAACAAGCTTTTAAATATCAAATCTGATCTTCCCTTGCAATATAACATGGGAAAAACTTGTGGTATTTGCAAAGGGGTTACGAGATTACAGCAAGGCCATTGCTGTCATTCATGAGATGCCCAAGTCCTTTTTAAGAACAAGCTTATGTGACCAGGTGTTAAAAGCAGTCCCGTCCACTGCTCTCTCCCAAAGTTTGGATTTTAATGAATCTCAGCTATCTAAGACTGAGCTAATGGCCCAAAAGATAATCATTCATTCATTCATTCATTCAACAAATGTGTGTCCTGTATGCCAGCCCTCATTAGAGGCTGTCGCAGAGGGTTGCATTCACTCAGCATTCCTGCTTCTGAATGCGTACTGAGGCAGAAGTGTTGGGCCCTGTGCTAGGAGTCTCCATAAGTTAACACGTGAGTTCACCCTCCAAGGGAGACACAGGTGTAAGGCTTATAGTGTGCTTGGGTTTGGCAGACAGAAAAAGGTTAAAATCCTGGTCAAGCCATTTACTCTGTAGCCTTAAGAAAGTGACTGATCACTTTAAAGATCAGTGCCCTCATTTGCAAAATGAATATAATAAAAGTGTCAGGGTGTCTTCCTCATAAGGTGCTGTGAGGATTCCATAAGGCTGTGTATGTAATGTGTATAGCACAGCATCAGGCTCAAGGTGAATGTTCCATAAATGTAGCTTCTTCGTTCTGATCTTTTTATAGGAACCTGAAAGCCACAGAGTCTCTGGAGAATGGTCAGTATCCCCAGGCGATCACAGTTCAGGTGACAAATAGGTTTCATCACTCCTGCCAACTCCAGCTGAGTGACAGGACATTCCAGGAGAACTGTTCAAAGAAAAAACCATTTTTGAATATTGTGTCGAGGTTGACATTTGATGTCTCAGAAAAGGAATTGCTTAAAACCTGAGTCTAGTGGACCAGAGAAGTTGTTTCCTGTGGTTTCTTCAGACTGTCTGATTTCCCAAGTAGATTTGGAACAGAAGTATATGGCAAGCTCTAGAAACTTCAGCCATCTAGGAAAGCATCCTACCTCTTTTTCCTCCCAATTGTCATTCTCCCTTTGTAGGTGCTTGACTTGATGGAGATAATGATAGGCGAATGGAATCAATTATAAGTTTCTCGTGTTGAGATTCCCGTGTGAACAATGAGTTCTCATGTTAGTACAAGAACCACAAGGTAGCAACAGACCCTGTCCCCACTGCCATCTTCTCTGGGAGTGTTTCTTGGTACATCTGTCAGGCAGGTGATGGGAGCAGGTAGGAAAAGGAGTTCAGCCTTCCAAGGTTTGCCTGTGGTTCTCTCTCTAAGTTGCCATTAACTGAGACCCATGAGGGAAGGCTCAGGGGATGTACCGCTGAGTATTTAGCAGTCCCTCCCAAGTATCCTCATGCCAAGTTTAAGGAAACATAGACTGACCTGTGACCAGCGTCTCCCTATTTAACTCCTAACTAGTCAGTTACGTCAGCTATGGCAGAGCATTACAAAGTCAGAGGGTCCAAAGTTATGCATTTTAAACACACATTTAAAAATTCAAACGGTACAAAAAGTACTCCATAAAACATGTCTTCTAGCCCAGACTCCAAGTTCTAGAGGAAGCCATTGTTAGCAGTTCGTTTTGTAGACCTCCAATATTGTCTATGGAGATACAAAAACAGGTTCAGACTATATACATACATGCTCTTTTTTTTTTTTTTTTGAGACAGAATCTCACTCTATTACCCAGGTGGAGTGCACTGGTAAGATCTCAGCTCACTGCAACCTCCACCTCCCAGGCTCAAACAATTCTTCCCACATCAGCCTCTCCAGTAGCTGGGACTATAAGTGCACACCACCATGCCCGGCTAATTTTTGTATTTTTTGTAGAGACAGGGTTTCACCATGTTGCCCAGGTGGGCCTCAAACTCCTGAATTCAAGCAATCCTCCTGCGTCAGCCTCACAAAGTGCTGGGATTACAAACATGAACCACCACCGTGCTCAGCCCATGCTCATCTATGTTTTACACAAATAGTAGCATATCACACATCTCAAACTCTTGACCTTGCTTTAAAAATACTTTGTATTGTGAAATATAACACACATACAGAAAAATACATAAAATATAAACTTACAGTCTAAAGAATTATAATAAAACAAACATCCATGTAACCACCACCCATATCAAGAAATAGCATATATTCAGGAGGCTGAGGTGGGAAGGTTGCTTGAGCCTAGGAGTTTGAGACTAGGCTGGGCAACATAGCAAGATCCTATAAAAGAAAGAAAGAAAAAAGAGAGGCAGGGAGGGAGGGAGGCAGGAAGGGAGGTAGGAAGGCAGGCAGGCAAAAAGGAAGACCAGTGTCTCAGAAGCACTCTTCCTAGGAAAGGTAAACATTATTATGATCAATTTTATGATAGTCACTAACTTGCTTTTCTTATGATTTTGTGGCATAAGAATGCATTCCTAACACCATGGTTTAGTTTTTTGGGTTTGTTTTTTGTTTTTTGTTTTTGAGACGGAGTCTCGCTCTGTCACCCAGACTGGAGTGCAGTGGTGCGATCTCGGCTCACTGCAAGCTCCACCTCCTGGGTTCACATCATTCTCCTGCCTCAGCCTCCTGAGTAGCTGGGGCTACAGGTGTGAGCCACCACATCTGGCTATATATATATATATATATATATATATATACACACACACACACACACACACACACACACATATATATATATATATTTTAGTACAGACGGGGTTTCACCGTGTTCACCAGGATGATCTCGATCTCCTGATTTCATGATCCGCCCACCTTGGCCTCCCAAAGTGCTGGGATTACAGGCATGAGTCACCATGCCCGGCCCATTGTTTAGTTTTGACAGCTTTTTTACTTCTTGTCTGTGGACAAACACAGTATCTAACATTTTGTATGTGGCTTCATTTTTCCACATGACATCTGTGAGGTTCATTCATGTTACTCTCTATAGTTGGAATGCATTCATCCACGTTGCTGTACATTCCATTGTATGACCATATAAAAGTCATTTATCCCTTCTATTATGATAGGCATTTGGTTGACTTCAGTTCCTGGTATTGGTTGACTTCAGTTCCTGGTATTGTGAGTAATGCTGCCACAAATATGCATCCCTGCTGGGCACCTACCCAGGAGTGGAACTGTGGAACTGACAGCACATGATGTAAAGTCGTTTCCAAGGTGCCTGCACCAATTTCCCCTCCCACTAGCCATGCACAAGAGGCCTCATTGCCCCCACATTCTCACCAACATTTAATATTGTCTATCTTCTTAATTGTAGCTACTCTGTTGGTATTAGGGGTTTTAATCTGCATTTCCGTGATTAATAGTGAAGCTGAGCTTTCCACATTTTATGTCATTGGTCATTCCACTTTCCATTCCTGTGAATGGCTTGTTCATGTTTCTTATCTATTATCTGCTGGGTTGTCTGTCTTTTTGTAGTGATTTACAGAGTTTTAAAAAATATTTTGATTATCTCCTCTTTGTCAGTTTTATGGGTTGCAAATATCTTTTCCTACTTTTTTCACTTAATAATGTATTATATTGTAAATAGGTTATATCAGGACACATAGAATGGTCTATTTTTTTTAAAGGACTCATATGTTGAAGCATTTATGTTTTCTTCTAGTCATTTGCTATTTAAAAAGATAACTATTGGAATATAAATTACATACCACACAATTCATCAATTTAAAGTGTGTAATTTGATGTCTTCTAGGATATTCACAGGATTGTACAGACAGCCACAACATAATTTTAGAACATTTTTGTTCCCCCACAGTAACTCCATGCTCATCACTACGCAATCCCCCTGCTCCCTTGACTTCCCCTTCCATCCCTAAGCAATTGCTAATCTACTTTCTGTATTTATAGATTTGCCTATTCTAAAAACTTTATATAAATGGAATGAGAAAAATATATGGCCTTTTGTGACTGGTTTATTCCCCTTAACATGTGTTTAAGGGTCATCCATGTTGTAGCATGTACCAGTACTTCATTCCTTTTTATGGTTGATTAATAGTTTATTGTATGGATAACCCACATTGTGTCTATCCATTCATCAAATGAGAGACCTTTGGTCCAGCCAATTACTAGTCAAACAGAGCTGCAGGGAACATAGCAGTCTGTGCACATGTGCCATTTTATCTTTAAAATAATGGTATAGCATTGGAATGTCAAATTCAAAGGTTACATGCATTCTGACTTTTAACAATGTGGCCAAATTACCATCTACTAGTTTCCAGAGGAATGTAATATCACGGCAATAATAGCGAGTATAACAGGCTGAACTGTGTCCCTCCAAATTCATGTATTGAAGTCCTAACCCCCCATAGCTCAGAATGGGACTGGATTTGGAGCCAATGTCTTTAAAGAGGTAATTAAGGTACAGTGAGGTCATATGGATGGGCCCTAATCCAACATGGCGGATGCCTTTATAAGAAGAGGCGATTGAGAAGCAGACAACACAGACCGAGGTGTGACCGTGTGAGGACATAGCAAGAAAGCAGCCATCTATAAATCAGAACTGCAAGAAAACGTATTTCTGCTGTTTAAGCTACTCGGTCTGTGGCACTTTGTTATGGCAGCCCCAGCAAACTAACACTGGGGGCATCTTCGTCATAACTTAACTGGAATGCTTCTCGTATTTTCCCCACTCACCGGATGCTAGCTTTTGGTTTTACACTGTAGAAAGATTTCCACGATGTCTTAGTTTATTAAGAAGTATTTATAGTGTAAAAATGGGATGTGAACTTTTTCATGTATGTACTTTGCCATCCATGGAGAAGTTCATTTGTTCATTCTTCTTTGATTAATTAATATCTTGCATTATGTTAGTGGATTTGCTATGTCATGTTATCTACAAATTCTTGGGAAAAAACACACTTGATAGTAGTAGATTTCAGTTTTTGTAATAAGTTACTGGAATCTATTGCTAATATTTAATTTCAAATTACTGTATCAATATTTATAAGTGAAATTGCCCTAGTCTTCTGTCATATCTTTGATATGTCATGTTATCCATACATCCTTGGGAAAAACACATTTTATATTAGATTTCAGTTTGTGTAATAAGTTGCTGGAATCTGTTGCTAATATTTAATTTCAAATTACTGTATCAATATTTTTAAGTGAAATTGCCCTAGTCATCTGTATTGTTTTGTTTTGCTGTGTTTGACAAGTTTTATTTTCCATGTTACTCTGGCTTTAATAAAGAAGTTAGATTATGTGTATTTTGAAGTTTTGACAAAATTTGCCTCTGAGACTTCTTGATAATTCTATTTCTTTCCTGGAAATTCATCGACTTTGATGTTCTGTATCTTTGTTTTCTATTGCTGCTGTAACAAATCATCGCAATTTCACAGCTTAAAACAGAGCCCATTTATGATCACACAGTTCTGTAGACCACATTTCTGGTGGACTCAACTGGGTCGTCTTCTTAGGGTTATGCCAAGCAGAAATCCAAGTGTCAGCCAGGTGGGCACTTGTCTGAAGGCTCTGGGAAATAATCTGCTTAAAACCTCGTTCAGTTCATTGGTAGAGCTCAATCCCTTGTGGCTGTAGGACTGACGGCCCCACGTCCTCGTTCAGTTCATTGGCAGAGCTCAATCCCTTGTGGCTGTAGGACTGACGGCCCCACGTCCTCGTTCAGTTCATTGGCAGAGCTCAATCCCTTGTGGCTGTAGGACTGATGGCCCCACGTCCTCGTTCAGTTCATTGGCAGAGCTCAATCCCTTGTGGCTGTAGGACTGACGGCCCCATGTCCTTGCTGCCTGACAGGGCTCTCTACTCTCTGCTCCTAGAGGCCACCTGCATCCGTTCGTGGGTGGCCCCTTCCATCTCCACACCCACAATGGTGCACTGAGTTCTTGCACTTCAAATCTTTCTGACTTCCTTCTACCACCAGCTGGAGAAGGCGCTCTGCTTTTAAGGGTTAATGTGATTAGATGACCCAAAAGCTCCTATTTTAAGGTCAAATGTGACATACAAGAAGACATCATGGTGGGAATAATATTTCATCATATTTACAAATATTTACATCATATTTACAAATATTTCATCATAAATACAAATTCCAGGGATTAGAGTGGAATATCTTTGGTAGGCGTGGGGGAGTATTTGAATATGTGACCACAGTCTTCTAGGGCTAATGCTGGTAATTTTATGCTTTCCAACTGGAAATCCATTCCATCCAGGTATTTAAGATTTATGCATAGTGTTGATGAAGTATACTTTCATAACAATTATTTTAATCACCTTGTATTTGCTTTTAATTTTTCACTTCCATTTCTGATTTTTTATATTTATGCGTTGTCCTTTTTTCTTAACTATTCTAGCTAGGGTTTCTCTCCCCCACTGCAAAGAATCATCTCTTAAAGGTAATTGATTAGTTTTCGCCAGGAGCGGTGGCACCCCAGCACTTTGGGAAGCCAAGGTGGGCAGATCACGAGGTCAGGAGATCGAGACCGTCCTGGCCAACATGGTGAAACCCCGTCTCTACTGAAAATACAAAAATTATCTGGGCGTGGTGTCACCTGCCTGTAATCCCAGCTACTCGGGAAGCTGAGGTTGGAGAATAGCTTGAACCAGGGAGCTGGAGGTTGCAGTGAGCCGAGATTGCGCCACTGCACTGCAGCCTGGCAACAGAGCGGGATTCCGTCTCAAAAAAAAAAAAAAAAGTTAATTGATTAGTTTTCTGTTTCTATATTTCCAATACATTAACTCCCCCTTTTAACTTTATTATTTCATCTTGCTTTCATTTGTCTTCATTATTGTTTGCTTTTATGCTGCATTATTTAAATGATACATTTATTTTCAGCTATTCTTATTTGGTAACAGGTACTTAAAGCTATAAAACTTTTCTTTATCCTTTAGCTACTTTTGTAGTTTGGGTACATAATTCTTTACTTATTATAATTTTCTAGATAACTTTGGTTATCTCCTTTTCAATGTGTGTTTAAAAGAGTTTTTCAAATTTCCAGGTGATAAGAAATGTTCGATTATTAATGGATAGTTTTATTTCATTTTGATTAGAATATACATTCTGTATAATTTCTACTTTTTTGGAATTTTAGTTATATTGCACTTTAATTCCTTTAGGAGTTGCCTATAATTTTAACATACTTAAACCTTTTCTTCATTTATCATCTTTACTTGATTTATTATCTTTGAAAGCATCAGTTGTCTCCTCCCACCTCCTCTGCACTCTTGACCTCCCAATATTTATACTTAAGTTGATTCTACATTTCAAGGTTTACAGTATTTTTTCTGTTCTGTATACATAATTATCATATTTAAATAGATTGAATGCTCACCGCCAATCCTTTCACCCCAACTTTTTCATTTTGCTGGATGTTTTCAATCATGTAATGGTATAAATAAGGGATCAAGTATGCCCTGTGCTCTTGTCTTGCTAAATAAGTGACTTGATTTTTATTCCCCTTTGTCTGATATTTATACAATTTACGTCTTGTCTTTACATCTCAAACTCTCTCTCTCTCAAGTTTTCACTCTGTACTAGTTTTTCTTGTTGCTCTTCCCGAGTTCATATTCAGTCATTCCACGCTCACAGGAAAGTTTTCTTCTGCTGTATCCTTGAACATGTTTTCAGTTCCATGTGGCCTTTTCTCTTCTCCAAGAACACCAGATTTGTGCAGTTTGTGGTTCCTTTGTCTGTCTTCCAGGTATAACATTTCTCTATAATCCTTCACACTCTGCTTTTTTCTATCTTATGTCCTCGAGTTTCTTTTTCATGTCCCTGACTGCAATTTTAACAATGTCAGTCTCCTTTTTACTGGTTCTAATTTGGCATTCATATCTGTAAATGACTTGCTTTTTCTCTTTCATTTTGTTCCCAAGCTCTTCACCACCTTCTGTTGTCTTATCATCTACCTTTGAGTTTTTATAGCTCACTTATGTGTGCCTGTTTCAATGTGACCGCACCGTCTTTTATTTATTTGCTATCACAGAGAAGTGTCTGTTTACTAGTACGTGTTGTTTCAGGGCATAATTCTTTCATTTGTGTATTTCGGTCCTACATTTGATTTTTATCAAATGTTCTTTTGCAGTTTTACTTCTGAGACCCATACAGATTCCTTTTTGGTGCTTCTCATCATTGAATGAGTGTTTTCAAGCCAGGCATTTGCCCAGGTACAGCACAGGGGGTGTGCCAGGACAGTGAGTTTGGATGAGGACTGAAGAATATTGATTGTCCTATTGCTGGGCAATCTACCCTAGAGAGCCATCTCTGCTTTGAGCAAGCAGGGGCTTGCCTGGCTCACAAAGGAGCCCCGTATGTAAAGGCCCTTCTGGCACAAACTTAATGTTTTTATCTTTTCTGCTGCCTGAGATCAAGAGTTGCAGACCTGATCACCACCAGCTGTCTTTCTTTCACACTGACACTCATACAAGAAGCATCTTGCAAAGACACTGTGTCTTCTAGGGTCCTCATTCAGCACTGTGTCAACTGAAACTCTGCAATATCACCACATGATCAAGGATGTTCCACCAGAACCCATCACTCCAAGCAAGGTATTTCCGGCTTGGCCACTTGATATCACAGAGCTCAGCTTACTGCTTAATATCTGCAGAGTCCACACCCTTTCTTGGCCTCTACACTGCATTCTCCTGCTGCTGAATTCGGGAGCACACAGGTGTGTATCCCCCCCAAGTAATGTTTACATCCTGGCAAAGGGAAAGGTCTCTCTCTGGAAAGCGATTCATTTTACGATAAACCAAGACAACATGTCCCAGAACGTTGTTTTAAAGCCCAGAATTAACAGGTGAAGCTCTAAGTGCAGACACATAAAGTGGAACCTGGATGTTCGCCAATGTTTGCCATTGATGAGAAATTGAGTAGGAGAATTAGCATTTTATGTTCTTCCTGAGTTGTTACCTCTTTTACTTTCTGTGAGCCAGGAAAATTGGGCCATACCATCTAATAAAAATTCTGCCATCTGCATGTCTGCCCGTGCAGTTACTTTGAAACAAAAGAACCCTGATAGGAAAGCTCAGCTGTGATGAGAATATGTTTGATTTCAATCTCCCCAATGTTAATTGGGGAACTTTCCTGACACAGAGCATAATGAAGGTGGAAATGACGAATATGGTAAATGATTACATGTCAGAGGCATTTTCAGGAATGCTTAATGTCTAGATTTGTTTCCAACTAATGACCAAGATGGTATTAGGAAATTAACAAGAGCTAGACACCGGGGTCAGGCTACTCACTGTGATGAAGCTGATGTAGTGTGGAAATCACAAAATAGCTATTGGCAAGAATTTGAAAGAGTGACTCCAGCAGGCATGAAGGATGCCGGCGGAACACACGTAAGTCAGGGAGTTCAGATTCTGCGAGCCATTTTCACAGACAGAAATAGAACAAACAGAGAAGCAGTGGCTTCTCCAGGAGGCCGTGATTTGTTTACCCAAACAGCAAAACGAACGCTGTCATATGAAAATTAAGGGCTGGTTATGGAAAAGATCGTGCAAGAAATTGAATAAATTGGAGCAACAAAAAATGGCCAACTTCACTGTGAAATAGTATTGGAATATCTGATTTCAGTGAAATATCTGAAGTCAGAGGAAAACCACTTCCGTTTTGGAATGTGATGGAGATAGATTGGACCACTGATTCTGCTCCTTCGCCGTCTGTGATGGGATTCCGTGCCTCTGCACCCCTGCCAGGTTACTCTGCAGCCCCTCCCCTGCCAGCAGACTGTTCTTCTCCAGTTAGGTTGGCCTTGGCCGTGTGACTTGCCTTGCTCAATGGAAAGTTGTGAATGGGACCTGAGCGGAGGCCTTACCGGCACAGTACACTTGAATCAACCCCTTGTACTCTTGCCTCTTGCTATGAGAAAGCTATGCCCCGAGTAACAGGGGTCAAAGAAGCAACATGTGAAGAGGACAGGTGCCAAACCCTCAGCCACAGTGCCAATCTGCCACTGACAGAGCTGCCCACCCAAGCCTCAGTTCAAATGAAACTAAATAAACTAAATAAAACTCAAGTCTCTGACACCAAGTCTAAGGTGATTTGCCTTTTTCAATGGTTTTCTTTTCATAAAAATTCAAAATCCCAATTTTACAAAAATTTAGGAATCGTGAGTTCTATCTGTATTCTCAGCACATTTTTAAAATTTTAGATTCAGAGGCTACATGCACTGATTTGTTACCTGGATATATATCATAACAGTGAGGTTCGAGCTTCTAGTGTACCTGCCACATGAATGGCGAACATTGTACCCAGCAGGTAATTTTTTCTAACCCTCAGGCCCCTCCCATCCTCCTTCCTTTTGAAGTCCCCAGTGTCACTTTTTAAAATTGAGGTAAAATACACATAACTTAAAATTTACCATCTTAATCCTTTTTAAATGTCCAATTCATTGCCATTGAGTACATTTACATTGTGGTGAAGCCGCCACCACCATCCACCCAGAACTCTTTAATCTTGCCAAATGAAAACTCTGTACCCATTTAACAACGGTTCCCCTCTCTTCGCCTCCTCCAGCCCCTCCTGACCACCATTCTATTTTCTATGTCTGTGAATTTGACTATGCTAGGTTCCTCATAGAAGTGGAATCATGCAGCATCTGTTTTTTGTGACCATTTTATTTCACTTAGCACAATGTCATTAAGGTTCATCCGTGGTGTAGCATGTGTCAGAAATACTTTTTTTTAAGGCTTCCTAATATTCTCCTGCATGAATACTCCACGTTTTGCTTATCCATTCCCTCACTGATGGACACCTAGGTGACTTCCACCTTTTGGCTATTGGTTGCTTTCCGGCTACTATGAATCATGCTGCTATGAACACAAATGTACAGATACCTGTTCGAGTCCCTGTTTGATTCGTTTGGGCATCTACCCAAATGAAATTGCTGGATCATATGATAATTCTATTTTTAATTTTTTGAGGAACATCCATACTGTTTTGCATATTTCAAGGTTTTTTTTTTTTTTTAAACTCTTCACTTCTGGAGGAAAAAACACTCATACAGAACACAGGCCTGGCCCTGCATATTTTTAAACGAGGAAACTCAGTCTTTAGAGGGAATGGGGAATGCACACAAGCTTACACAGCAAAGCTCTATGTTATGGTAGATAGCTTTGTTTATTCCAGTTTTGCTAGAAAGCTTTCAAAATTCAACTCAGAAGATGCTCTCTCTGAGAAGCCTCTCTTCATGCTCCAAAAAGGAACGACCTGCTTCGGGCCCATGGCCCCATCGACACTGTGCACTCGTCTATTTTTTTCAGATGTCTGTCTCCCCTCCTAACTGAAAGCCCTTGGGAGGCATAATCCCTCAGTGCTTAATTGACATTTATTGGAGGACCGATGCAACGTGTCACCTCTGAATCGCTGTGCCCCCTCAGCCCTCAGTCTATTAGTATTTGGACACATTCCAGCACATACTGGAGCAGCCTCTGCAGCCACCCCTGAGCTGGTTTTCCGGACCTCCCCGAAGCACAGACATGGTTGGTCACTCCCTCCGTGGAAGCCTCCGCTAGCTCTTGTCCTACATCTCGGTCATCGTTTCTCAGGGTGGGCCACTGTCCCCTTCACCAGGGCTCCAAGATTTTGTGTTCTTAGCCATCAAGTTTTCCTGCAAACCTGCAGCCACTGAAGAAATCATGTGCCCGTCCCACGATTCCCACCACGCATCCCTCTGCTCCTGCTCCGTCTACCTAGCCCGTCCCTCCCTGGCTCTGAGCTCCACGCCACTTTTTCCAGTGGCCTAACGGCAGTTCCCACGTAGAGAGCCCACCCACACTTTACCCGCTCTTGCCTGTGTCCTCGTCCCACCACTCATCCTGAGCTGCTTAGCTTCGTTAATGGCCTTGCCATCTTCCTCGTCACACCCAGAGGTCCCTCACATTGCTCTTTATAATATCTAACAGCTTGCTAGAAATGTCAGCCCGTCCCTCCGGGGCTCTCCAGGCTGCCTGTTTCTTCCTGTGGATGCCGCCATCACCTTTGTGTAGGCCTTTGCCGTCCATCTCACCACCTCTCATGTATCCTGCACGTGATTACCCAATGCAGATGACGCCAACCTTGCCCAAACACCCCCAGTGGCTTTTTACTCTTACACAGGGCGGGCAGACACCTGCACAGCCCAGAGCCTGGCTCCGTGACTCTCTGCCTTGTCAGCCTTAGCGAGGCAACAGAAGGAATGCGAAGAATATGAACCCGCATTTCAGCCTTCACTGTGTCACCGGGGAGAGCATGTCCACACATCAAATCACTTTCCCATCTTTACAATGTGGCAATGGTTTCTGGTTTTTAAAAAGAGATCTCAGAATGTCTCCATCTCTGTCTAGACTTCTGTCCTCATTCCTTCACCTGCAGAGTCCTGCACCTCTCAAATCTTTCAGACAAGTTTTGGCACAAAATTTCATCCCAGGCATGATGAGTTGACAAAGCCCCAGCCCTCTGGGTTCTCCTTTTCATCACTGCAGATGTTTCCACTTGCATTCTTGCACTTGGGATGCAAACAGCAGCCAGGTTAGGGATCTTCATTGTGGGCGCCTGTGCCCTTGACTGCTGCAACAGCTGCTAAATGCCATGCAGCGGCTGCTCCGGCCCCACAGGGTATGACAGCAGGATCCTAGGAAGAGGCGGCTGACTGAGGACCATGTGAGTTCGCGAGCAGACAGATGGTCTCCCCTCTGGAAACCTTCACAATATGCTCAGGCTCAGCAAGCATGGAGAGGTGAAGTCCTGGGCTTAGGCGGAATTGGCGTCTACCTGGGCCCAGCTGCATGGGGTGCTACTAGCCCGGGCCCGCAGGAGATGCAAGGAGTGCTTGTTAAGCAGTTGTGATTATGGCAGTTTGCACGGGGAAACTGAGTGGCCCACTGGACCTCGCCAATCTGTGGCTGCTGCTGGGGTCTGGAGGCTAACAAGCCTCTTCAATCAGACAAGATTAATTTTTGAGAGGCAAAGGCCACTAGGGAGGAAAAAGAGACTGTGAATCTCAAAAGAGCCGATTCCTTACAGTGTGCGAATCCTAACAAGTGCTGGGACCACTGCCAGGGTCTCAGATCTGGGTTTAAGACTCTCAGGCCCAGAGCCAGAGGTGGGGTGGATTTCAACTCTGACAGTTCAGGATTGGCTGGCTAAGAGGGGAACCACATCTGGGACCTGGCCTGAATGTGCACTTCAAGTATAAATGCAGGCCCAGCCACTGACTTCCCAGCATCATGAAAAAACAATTAAACCCCCTCTGCAGGAAAGTGCAGGCGAGGGTACCGCAATCAGCATGGGAGCGGAACGAATGACCTTGAATCCAAGCGAACTTCAAGCGTGGCCAGTGACAGCGCATACGGAATCAGCTATTTTGATTCTTCAGAAGAGATACTGATAAACAGCTCCTCATGGCAGGTTCCTGTACAGGAAGTGAGCCCTGGGGATACAACCAGGGACATGAGAATGGAGAAAGTGCCGGATCATTACATAAAACAGATGTTACTTATCCATGGAGGAACCAAACTGACGTTTTGGCAGGGCCACGGATGGAAGGACTGGCAAGGTGCAAAATATGAATCAAGCTCCATCAAACAGGCTGTAGGATGTGCTGTCTAGAGCGTCTAGAGCAAGTCAGTCTCCCACCCAAGACTGACAGGGAGCATGGAGGTGCGGGCGGAGGGCAGAAGTAATCAAGGCAGTGCCAAAGAAGGAAAGCCAGCCTGCGAGGACGTTTGGAGCAGTATAGCATTGCGTGATATGCAAGAGCCAGGAGAGGGACTGGGACTAAAGCACAGACATGAGGCTCTCGCGGGAACAAAGATCCTGAGATGGACGATCATTAGAAGACTAAGACAAAACAAATACGCATGCTTGCCACAGGACTCCTACAAAGGGAAGCCCACACAGGGCATTTTTAGGGCAGTGATATGATCCTGTGTTGATACTGTAATCGTGCATATGTGACATTACGCATTTGTCAAAACCTATAGAACTGTAAGACACAAGGAGTAACCCTGATGTAAACCAACACCTTCAGTTAATAATCAGATAGCAATGCTGGTTCATCAGCTGTAACAAACGCACCAGACCAATGTAAGAGGTGAATAGCAGAGGAAACTAGGGAGCGGGAATGCGGGAACTCTGTTCTTTCTGCTCAACTTTTCTGTAAATTGAGAGCTGCTTTAAGAAAAAAATCTGTTAATTTTTTTAAAGACAGCCCTATGGGAATGAAGAGCACCCAACTGAGAGCCTGCCTCAAGCTCTTACCCCTGACAAGGCCATGTGAAATATAAGTGACACTGTCCTTATTTAGTGACCCCTGAGTCACCACATAGCTCATGATATGGCTTATTTTACTCTAATCTTATAGTAAAATGATTCCATATTTGAATAAATGTACTTAATTTCGGTTTATCTTTTCCAGATTCCAGAATACTCATATCAAGATTTGGCATTTGTGTTTGTTTCCTTGCTTGATGAAGGACTTCATTTACTTACTGTTTTCATCTTGTTGTTGGACAGATAATACACAAACAGGAGGAGATTTTGCAAAATAATGCCATCATTTTTCATCTGCCAGAATAGTACAGAACTTGTCCCCAAACTCAGATGGAATTTCTCATGCCAAATAGCTTGTTAAAACTATACCTTATCATTGAACTTTTTGTCTGGAATCATAAACCAGACTAAATAGAAATTTAGCAAAATTTCTAAAACTTTCACAGTGTCAGTTCTGTATTCAACGCACAAATGCACCCACAAAAGACCTAACATAACCCTAAATTGCAGAAAACAATTAAACAAAAATGCTCCTATGACACCAACAATGTTCTTCTAGTGTGTATCTCACAGTGGTTTTATTTTTGCTAAAGCACAGTTATGTTTAAATTCCCAGTTGTACTTTTCTGCTCCTGAACTTAGATTACACTGAGCAATTTTCCTGTCTCATTCACTTGTGATCTATTGGGGTTCGCAGTGCCTGTGAGACAACTCTATAGCAGAGGGAGCATCATAGAAGTTTGACAATGAGATCCCCCTCGTATCTCAAAGCTGGTGAAGAGATGAAACCCTTCAGTGAGATGCTAAAAATGAGTCTGCAGCTGCCTGGGCTCCCTGGGTAGCCTTACTGAAGGAATCCCACTCAACTGTGACATCTGAACACCAATGTGTCTTTGCACAGGGTCTTTCATCTAATGAACAAAGCTACAGCAAGAGCCTGTCTGCACCAACTTGCCCACTACCAACGGATGGCATTAGTGGTCACACTGTCTTCAAGACCTCCATTGGGCTGCTCCCTGGCTGGATAAGCTCATGCTCAAGTTTGCGGGGGCTCTGTAATAGTTTTAACTTCATTATGTCTGATAAGCACCAAGCCAGTCAGAATGTAAACAAATGCTGAGACTGTGAATGTGAAGGTACTGTGGTCTGAATATTTGTGCCCCGTTTCCCCCCAAAATCCGATGTTGAAATCCTACCCCTCATTGTGATGATATTACAAGCTAGAACCTTTGGGAGGTAATCAGGTCATGAGGGTGGAGACCCCATGAATCAGATTAGTGCCCTTACAAAAGAGTCTTGAGAGCGCTCACCCCTCTTTCAGCCATAAGAGGATACAATGAGAAGAAGGCAGTCTGCAACCCACGAGAGTACCTCAGAAGAACGCAACCATGCTGGCATCCTGATCTTGGACTTTCAGCCTCCAGAATTATGAGAAGTCAGTATCTATTGTTTATAAGCCACCCAGACTATGGTATTTTAATATAGCAGCAGATGAAGACAGAGGGAAGTATGGTCATGCAAATAATAATAAAGAAGATCTTTTTAATTGAAAAAGGATGACAACAGAGTATATTTATATGTGTATATGTGCGTATGTGCACAGCCTTTGTATATGTGGATATGTATATGTGGCCTTAGGAACAGTCTTTAGAACTCAGTCTGTCAGGAAGGATACAGGTGTCTGTGTCTATGAATTCACTTCTGTTGATGTCTTAGGCAATTTTCTGTTGCTTATAACAGAATACCTGAACCTGGGTACTTGACAAAGAAAAGGAATTTATTTCTTATGGTTATGGAGGCTAAGAAGTCCAAGGTCAAGGGGTCACATCTGGTGAGGGCCTTCGTGTTGGCGAGGACTCTCTGCAGAGCCCAAGATGGCACAGGGCATCCCATGACAAAGGGGCTTATTGTGCCAGCTCAGGTCTCCATCAGTCTTCTTATAAAGCCAGCAGTCCCATTCCTGTGATAACTCATTCATTCATTAATCCATTAGTGGATACATCCACTCATGAGGACAGAGCCCCCAAGACCCAATCACCTCTCAAAGGCCCCACCGCTCAATATTGCCACATTGGGGATTGAATTCCAACATGAGTTTTGGAGGGGGCAGATATTCAAACCATAGCAGTTGGCTTTGGGAACTGCAAGGAGTTGGATTCAAATATGGGAGAGCCACGAGACCCTCCTAAGAGGCTCGTTGGGAACACAGGGTGCTGGAAGTAGGGGCAAAGCAAAGTGAAACACAAAGAAGAAACATCTGTGCGGGGAATGCTTGGTGCAGGCACAGCAGGGACATGGGCTTGGAGCCGCCCTCTGACGGCCGGGGTGAGTGTGGCCTCGAGCCCCACACAAGAGGGCAGAGCTGAGGGACCTTTATTCAGTTAACAACTAACAACTAGTCCTTAAAAAGTACTTAGCAAGTGCTGGGCTTCAGCATCCTGGGAGGGTTTTTCATGTAGTCTTCATAAGGGAGGAACGGTGATTGTCATCCCACTTTAAACATTGGACAATGGAGGCACAAAGAGACTAAGTAATTTGCTCAAACTGTCCGGTAGGTAAATACGGGAGCTGCCATCGCAACCCAGGCTGTCTGGTCCAAGTCTTCATTCTCAGCTATCACACTGTGAATCCAGTCGCTTACCAAGAGTGAGTGCAATGTAATTCTTACCATATTTATTATGTTAATTTTATTATTTTGTTTTAGCAATTATAAAAATCATGATCAGAGGTGGTAGGAAGAAGAATGCTCACTTCCCCACCCCCCCCAAAAAAAGTCCATGTGCTAATCCCTGGAGCCTATGGTATATTAGGTTATAAACAAGGGAAACTAAGGTTGCTGATGGAATTACGGTTGCTAATCAGCTGAATTTAAGATAGAGAAATTATCCTGGATTATTTGTGTAGACCCAATGTAATCACAAGGGTCCTTGAATGAGGAAGAGGGAGGCTGGAGAGGAGATCAGAGATATTCTTTAAGAGAACTTGACCTGCTGTTGCTGGCTTTGAAGATGGAGGAAGGGGTCATACACCAAGAAATGTGAGAAGCCTGGAGAAGTCGAGAAAGCGGGAAACGAATTCTCCTCTCCAGCCTCCAGAAGGGAAGGCAGCGCTGCCAATGCTCTGATTTTAACCCTGTAAGACCTGTATTAGGCTTCTAACCTACACAAGTATGAGATAACTTTGTGTTGTTTCAAGCCACTGTGTTTGTGATAATTTGTTACAGCATCAATAAAAAACTAATATATAAGGAAGATATATTAGGTGAGATAGAGAGTACTCAACAAATACTTTTGAATACTCACTGTCTATCAGGCACTCATGTGTCTCCTTATTCTATCCTTACGACAATCCTAGAAGAGCACCATTATTCACCACATTTTAGAGGTGAAGAAATTGAGTCAGAGAGAGATTATTGCTAACTGTGGGTTTGTGGAGCGCACCTGCTTCTAATGAGGGTTTGCAGTTAGAGGGGAGGAGGAGGGGGGCTTACAGACCATCCCAGAGGCTCTGACTCTTCTAGGCTGAGTTAGGAGATTCATGAAAGAAGCTGGGCCATGCAGAGCATGGCTGGGTGCCTCAAGCCGTCCTGGCTCCTGGTCCCAAGGGATCTCTCCTGGAATGTTTCTTCCTTTGCCTGATTCTCTCGCAGGCCCATGAGCTCACAGCTGATCCTCCTCCAAAGCAATGCTGACTCTCTACTGCCTGGCTCAGCGGCTGTTCTCTGCATTGAGTCCAGCAGTGTGAAAATGTAAAATCAGGATGCTGGGGTTCCAGTCCCCACTCTGCCACTCGAGCACAATCTGCATGCAGCTTCCTGGGCCTCCATCGTTACTCCTGGTCAAGGGTATGTCTGTGCAGGCAGCTTAGGTGCATGAAGCCTGATGCCTGCAAACCTCCAGACAGCTTTGCTTTGGCCCTTGATTCATGGTAATGAAATCATATTCTGTTCTCCTAATGAAGGTACAACAGTGATTAAACTGCTAAAAAATTATTTTTAAAAAAAAGAGTTTGAAATTGCATTACTTTTGTCCCCATTTTTTTCCAGTAAAATTTTGAAAATAGTAAAATCATAAGAGAAAAATAAAAACTTCGGAACCAAAATTCCCATTACAATCTCCCAGAGGTTACTTCTTCGTGAATTTCAGACTACTCCGGAGAATTACTTATTCCCCAAAATTAGTTTTTTAAAAAAACAAATTCATCTTCAGGCAATAAAGAACGACCATTATAAATACAAACAATGCACTTTCCCCTTGGCTTTGTTTATAGACACCTCCTATTGCTGAATAATGAAGAAGAGAAGACACAGCTGTGTTTGCAGAACAGGAACGTACTCCAGTGGGGAAGGGGACTGGGGAGGGGGAAGGAAGAAGGAAAAAGTTGTGGCTGCATAGGTGGGCGGCTCACTGGATGTCTAGGAATAAGCTGTGCTGAAAACTAGAAAAAAAAAATGTCACCTCTAGTGCTCCATCTGATTTAACTGGGAGAAGATGGCCTTGAATTTAAATGATAATTGATATAACACATTTCAGCAGACATTAATTGTGAATCTGCTGTTTGCCAGCCCCTGCACCAGGCAAGGAGGATACAGGGATGGCTACACCCTCAATGAACTCACCTAAGTGGAGAGAAGATAAACTGTACTACGGGCAGAAACAGAATATCAGGGAAGCCATTGCTGCGATTCATTATGTTAAGAGGTTAAATGAGAAAACTGTATGGTCATCTATATGGGTGCCAAAAAAACATTTACTATGATCACAATCCACTTCTGATATGAATTCTAAGTATTCCAAGAGTAGAAGTAAATTTTCTAAAATTAAGAGTATCTATTAGAAACATCCCACAAGCATCATACTCACTAACACATCATTAGACTGTTCTACGCCACTACATTTTGGGGTGATTTGTTAAATGTACTAGTCTGCTAGGGCTACAGTATCAAAGTACCGGAAACTAGTGGCTGAAACAACAGGCATTATGGGGAGCCGCAGTTCTGGATGCCAGAGTCTGAGATCAAGATGTTGTCAGGACTGGTTTCTCCTGAGGGCTGTGAGGGAAGGATCTCTTCTAGGGGCTCCCTCCCCGGCTTGTGGGCGGCCATCTTCAGACTCACACGGCGTTCTTCCTGCGTATGTGTCTATGTTTCCTTTTCAGAGCTACCAGCCATATTGGATTACAGCCTACCTTAATGACCTCATCTTAATTTGCTTACCTTTGTGAAGACCTTATTTCCAAACTAGATCACATTCTGAGTTGTTGGGGTTGCGATGTCAACACATGAATTTTAAGACACGCAATTCAACCATAACATCACACAATAGATGACTCATACAGTTGGGAACAAGAATAATTGCTATTCTTCAACTTTGTTCTGAAGGCTGTAACTAACATAATAAGGCAAAAACACAAAGCAAGATGTTTAACTATTGCAAAGGAAAAGACGAGATGATAATCATTAGAAGGTTACCTCAATGTCTACCCAGAAAAATCTAAGAGCATTTCTAAGAAACATGATTAAAACTCCTTAACAAGAGCATTTCTTAAAATTCCTGCATATAACATTAAAATCCTTTTCAAAGCAATTTTCCTTTATATCAGTAATAACCCATTTGAATATATAATCTTTAAAACTATATTCACAAAAAGACTTGTATATGAATGTTCCTATCAGCTTTACTAACAATATAACAAAATACTATTTCTAATCCAAAGCAGAAACAACTCAATTATGCTTCAATAGTTAAATGTCTAAATAGTGGTATACAGTGATGTTTACATTTAACAGTATGTACGTGTGTGGTATATAGATTTTTATATAAAAATATGTTCAGTGGAAATATAAAATACATCAAATCTACACTTAGTATGGGTGCATTCATTTTATCGTACACTGATTAACTTCAAAAACAACTTCTTAAAATTCCAATTGTGTTAAAGGGATAAATCTAAAAAAAAGAAGACATTAAAATTCCAAAGAAAATTTAGAAGAATATTTTTATAACCTTATGGTAAAGAGTAATTTCGTCAACATGAAAGAGCAAAGCAAAAGCTATAAATTAACTGATTACTATACAAAATAATTAACCAGGCATGTTGGCGGGCGCCTGTAACCCCAGCTACTTGGGATGCTGAGGCAGGACAATCACTTGAACCCGGGAGACAGAGGTTGCATCAGTGAGCTGATATTGCACCACTGCACTACAGCTTGGGTGACAGAGCGAGACTCCGTCTCCAAAAATAAAAATAAAAATAAAAATTTACATTACATAAAACATCGAAATAATTTGTATGTCAAAAGACACCAGCAAAAAAGTTTAAAAACAAACAACAAACTTGGAAAAACTGCAACATATTTGGAAAACAATGGGACTCCATGAAAAACAGTAGTCTAGGGTGTGAAGTGAGAAGAGAGAAAACTATTGGGACTCCTGGAACCTCGGAGATCTGAGAACGGGAACGACAAGGATGCCGGACCCATGTGATGTCCAAGCTGCCAGGAAGAAAGGCAGGAGGAGAGGCAGGCAGCCAGCATCAGGCGCTCATGCCCCAGCCACACTGGGTAGGAAGCAGAGGGGGCATCCTGTGCTTCTGTGTTTGGTGCAATGCACGCTGATTCTCAGGCTTAGCTGCAGGTGCGATGCAGTCACTGTCCTATCAGCCTACTGTCTTCTCCTCCCTAGGTGAGAGCGGGATTAGGACAAGGATTCACTGGGCCAGTACTTCTTGAACCTTTGGATCTGAGAAGAGTTTTACCCTCTCAAAAATGTTGGAAGACCCCCAAAGAACTTTTGTTAATGTGGATTATATCTATTAATTTTTATCGTATTAGAAAATAAAACTAAAAATGCTTCTAAATTCTTAATACAGTTTAAAATAATACTAATAAAGTCATGCTGTATTAACATATGCTATTTTATTTTTTAAAAATACCTATTTTTTCCAAAGCGAACAAAATGTAATGCAAAGAGTGGCGTTGCCACATATCTCTTTAATGTCTGGCTTAGTAGAAGATGGCTGGATCTTCAGAATTAACCTGTTGTGATCTGTGGTTTTGGTAGAAGTATAATAAGAAATTCAGGCCTCATTCAGATATGCCGTTGGAAAAGGGAGAAGTATTTTAATAGCCTTTTCCAGTCATTGTGGATATTCTTCTTATAGACTATATAAAAACTCAGCAAGTTATAGGTTCTTAAAGCATATTGCAACGTAGAATCAGAAACCCCACCAGGGAACATTTTCTACTCTTCTACATTAAACTCTTGGTCCATCTTGTGCTTTGAAAGGATCATTTCTCCACATAACACCACGCATTGGTCATTGGAAAATGGCAGGTCACTGAGTTATGCAGATCTTCCAAATGTTGACACATTTCATTGTACAAGATTTAAAAATCATCTTTGTTAAAATCACCACCTGTGTCATCAGTGAAGTATTTAAGTCGAGGGAGGCTGTCAAGCTCATGGTGGCTGGTAGGAATGTTCCAAAATTCCAATTTTCACTTGAAAGCTTGAATTTTATCATGGGCAAAAAATAATGTCAGTTGCATTCCTTGAAGTGACAGTCTCGCTTCGTTCATTTTAAAGAAAATGTCCAGCAAATACCCAAGTCTGAACAGCCGTGGTACGTCTGTCAGTCTTTCTCCGAAGTGAAAATGATGGTCCAAGGAAGACGCAGTTCATTCAGCTCAGAACGAATTAATCGCACAAGTGCTTTTACTTGAGACAATGCGCACACTGGGTACACACACTTCACATTTTACCACGGAGAATATTAAGGGTATGTACACAAGGGCCAAGGTTCAATAAAATTCATAATTTACCCTGCTTTGTCAAAAACATTCTTAAGTGAAACTGGGGTTTTTGTTTTTTTTTTTTTCTTTTGAGACAGAGTCTCGCTCTGTCACCCAGGCTAGAGTGCAGTGGCACGATCTTGGCTCACTGCATCCTCCACCTCCCAGGTTCAAGTAATTCTCAGGCTTCAGCCTCCTGAGTAGCTGGGACTACAGGTGTGTGCCAATAAGCCTAGCTCATTTTTTCGCATTTTTAGTAGAGATAGGGTTTCACTACGTTGGCCAGCCTGGTCTCGACCTCCTGGTCTCAAGTGATCTGCCCGCTTCGGCCTCCCAAAGTGCTGGGATTACAGACATGAGTCACCGCATATGGCTGGTGCTAAAAAAAAATAAAAAAATAAAAATGAAAAATTGTGAGTACATAAAATGACCAGGAGTGTAGTTGGCTACCGCTAATTTGATTCCTGCTAAAGATCACTGTCTTACTCACCACTGCTTTTGTACCATAAGTACAAATGTCTGCACAGTGAAAGAGAAAAGGCATCTTATATTACTGTGAAAAGAACTTTAACCTCACAGACCTCCTGAAAGTGTCTCAGGGACTTTCAGAGTCTATACTTTCAGACACACTCTGTGATGCTATTGCAAGGAAGTCATCAGAAGTTTGTTCAAAGATGTGTGGTCAGATGTTAATTTCAACAATGTTTGAAATAGTCAAAGGCTGAAAATAAGCTGAATGTGCCTAAGGAGGGCACTGTTTAATGACATGTGGTGCAGCCATGCAGTGAAATATTACACAGCAGTTCGGGCCTCAGGGGAATCGGGTGAGAGACTGAGATTTGCTTGGGAGGTTTGCTGGGGAGAACATTCAGGAACAACACCTGGAATGATGTGGAAGAAGAATTGAGCAGGTGCTGTTGCAAAAGAGGCCTCAGCTCACCATACTAAGAGCTGGCAGGCCTTTCAGAGGTACCTGCAGGGCAAGGGAACAAGACCTTTATACCCTTGCATCGGCCAGCCATTAGAGGGTGTGTGCCTGGGCAGGGGCTCAGGTGTGAGCTGTGAGCTGCAAGCTGTCCCAGCAGCAGCTTGGGGAATAAGTGCCTCATTGCTGAAGGGGATAGTAGAGGTCTGGAGGCAACAAAACAGAGAGAAGTTTCTGGAAGGAAGCAGCTGTTCAGAGGAGGAAGGAACAGTATGAGAAGGGAGGGAGAGGCAGCCTGGGAGAAACTGGGGTGCCTCAAAGACCTGTCCCAGAGGTTGTGACAAGCATCTAGGCAGTGGGGCATTAGAAGTCTTTGAGTGAGCGATTTGATCATTCTGGGATGGAAGTTGCACTTCTGAAAAATTAATCTGGCAGCTCAATTGTTCAAGGAGACGTCAGAGAAGCAGAAAGATCAGTAGAGAAAATAAATGGGAACTACAACGAATGGATTTCAAGGAAAAGAATGGAGCCCTTAGAAAGAATGTTGAAATTGTTGAAGCCACCCTAACGCACTGCGCTTAGTGCTGCTCAGTTCTGTGTCCAGTTACGGCTATCGGAAAGGTCACCAGGAGAAAGTATTCATTGGATCATCGACTACTTTACTCCTCACTCAGCCTGCATCTATTGAGTCCTCCCATGTGCCAAGCAGGTGTTTGATTGTGTACAAGTTTGTCAAAGCTTCACATTCCAGGCATAGCTAACCTGTCCATGGAGGACATCTGGGAAAATTCAAGCCACATGCTGAGAGACTCAAAAGCAGGGAGAACCTTGAGAAGCTTCCATTATTGCATTATTTAATGCTGGGAACACAGAGCAATCACCTCTGCAAAATTATTTTGCTAAGAGCTTCATGCCAGGAGGTTTAAGACCTATGTCTTATGACTCAGCGTGAGCAAGAGCAGCAGGGATGACGGGGCCCTGCAGAGGCCACTGCTCAGTGGCTGAGCCTGCACGGCAGGCTCAGCACCAAGGTCAGCAGCAGAGCTCCAGCAGGGAGGCTGAGCCAGGCTGGGGCCCAGGCGCAGAAGCAGGGGGGCTGGGACAGCGGGTGTGCTGAGCTGCTACCAGAGATGCAGAGCACAGAGGCGGCAGGTTGCTGCCGCTGGTCCCAACCACAAGCTCTCTACCCATGGCAGTGTCCTGTCACTCACCGGAGCCCACGCAAGTCCATAACCGTGTGCAAGGCCCCAACACTGGGCTGGGACAAGTCCCATTCTTGAAGAACTCAGAGTGACCCATAGATCCAAAAGTCAAACATCTAATGAGCTCTAGCCCAAATCAGGTGCTGGCGGGTGTGCGACAGGGGCTGAAAGGGTATTAGGGGAGACAGGGAATGACAGTGGAGTCTCGTAGTGGCAGGAGGCTTCACAGAAGCTTTGGCATTTTGGCAGAGCCCTTGACAGATGAGGGTGATTTTAAGTGGAGCCCCTCTCACGTTGCAATAAGAATTTCTGAAATATGAGATGGTTTTCCATATTTTCAAGCACGAAATCATCTTAACACCACTCCGTGAGAAAGTGGGATCTTGCATTTAGATCTCCCCTCTGCCTCCCTTTCTCCCCTACACAATCCACCCTGGAATCCAGGGCTGAATAAATTTTTCTAACAGTGTTTTCATCGTATCGCCCCAAGATCAAAATCTCCTGCCACGATTCTGCACATAGAATTTAAAAAAAATCAATGAAACTAAGAAATGTCTCAGAAAAATGGGGTGGTGGGGAAAGCCCTGCTTTCAAAGCAGCAGCTCTGCTAAGAAAGGCCTGGGAATTGCCAAGACACTGGTCCTGGTAGAGCCCACAAGTGGTCCCATTAGAGCCCAGGCAGCGACTTCTTAGAGCCTAGGAGTTCCTGGACTGCATAGAAAGTTGCACAGAGTTTAGACCATGGCATCCCAGGAGTCTGGAGAGCTCTGTTTCCCTTTGGGAGAGTGTCCTTTAAAGGGGAAATTGCCAGTGGGGAGCCTGCAGAGGAGGGAGACAGGATGAGGACAGTCTGGACACCGTGGGGATGGGGACTGATGGGAGAGGCTTAATCCAAGAAGAGCCTGTGGGAGCTGGAACCCCAAAGAAGGAATCCCCGCGGAAGGTGAATCATACCTTCTGTCTGCAGCTCCCAAAAGCAGAGGAAAGACCAGGGCGAAGAGCCACATGGAGCAGACTTGGGCTCAGCAAAATGGAGACTTTCTTAGGGACATGATGGCATATTGAGCAGAGAAGTCAACTTGCTCAGCAATTGTCAACACCTAGATTCTCCCTCATATTCATCCCACCCCAAATCGGTCCTTGGAGGCAGTGGGAGGAGAAATGGTATTGAAGCACCATTGTGTGCTGGTCCCCATGCTGGAGACGTAGTGTCCCTAACCTCATGAGTCTTGTAGTCTAGTCAAGAGCAGGGCTCAGCGACAGCCCCCAGCTCTAACTGGGCTTGCCACCTCATTGAGTAATAATTTTCTTGGCACACAGCCAGGCTCATTTATTTACGTATGGTCCTGGGCTGCCTCTAGGCTGCACTGGCAGAGTTGAATCGTTGCAAGAGAAACCCTAAGACCCATAAAGCTAAAAATACATTCAGGAAAAGTTTGCCAGTCCATGCTCTAGGTAAGAAAATGGGCTTCATCTAGTGTACAGCTGCCACACCAGCTCTCAGAGATGTTGTGATGATTAAAGGGTAATTCATGCAGAGTACTTAGTGCAACTCTTGCCACATAGTGTCTGGAAAGTCACAACTGTTGATGATGAGGAGGGGGAGGGTGTGAGGAACGTCATAGGAGCACGAGAATAGCAGTTGTGGGGGCAGGAGGGAAGGCGTCCTGGAAGAAGTGATGTCTGTGATGACTATCTGAAGGATCAGTGTTAGCCAGGTGGATTACGTTCCACACAATTACAATTACATGGAAATACCTCGTGTAGGTGTCAGAGTGAGGAGGCATGGTGCGTTGGAGGCCATTTCAGCTTGGCTGAAGTGAGCACAGGGGAGACAGTACTGGCGGGGATGTCAGGGCTGTAGAAGGCACTTGAGGGGTTTCTCCAGTGGAAATTCAATACAGGTTTACTGGGCACTGACACAGTCAGGCTTGAATTCTAGAAAGACTGGTCCTGACTGCAGTGTGGCGAGTCATTGAGGGACACAGAGGCAGAGGAGGGAGGGAGACCAGGTGATGTCCTGCTGGAAGATGACAGTGGTCTAGACAAGGCTTGTGGCCATGAAGATGGAGAGCCCAAGAACAGAAGTTGGGAGCTTGAATGGGGTGAATCCAGGTGGTGAGGGAGAGGGAAACATCAGGAAGAGTCCCAGTGCCCTGGCTGGGGCAACTGGGTGGTGAGGGGCCAGTCACTGAACTCAGAAACAGGGGTGAGCAGGGAGTGGACAGGGGGGAAGGTGGGCAAGAGCAGGCAGAGAGACAGGGGGATCATCACACTGGCTGCAGAAGCAGAGGGCACGCCCGTCAGGGAACCCAGGGGAGGGCAGCGAAGGCACCAATGGCAACAACCTGGGCAGGGATGAAGGGATGAAGGGGCAACTAGGGACAATGAAGCTGCCGGAAAATGGGGGCAGGAGGCCAGCACATCCTCCAGGCCTGAAGGTGAAGGGAGCATCCATTACTGAGTCAGAGGGAGCAGCTGTGCAGAGGGGGACACAAAGTCAACCCCCAGCCCTGCAGGGAAGGGGAGGGGAGAGAGCCCCCAACTCTGCCTGGGCCCTCCAAGTCTCCCGCAGAAACCCAAGGGGGAAGGGCCCGTGGCACAGTCCACAAGGGTCACCTCCTGGGCACGGAGCAGGGTGGAGATGGGGGAGAGCCAGGCAGAGAGCAGCCAGCACAGACATGGGGACACTGAGGGCCCAGGGGACATCTTCGTGGCCCCTTACCCGCGTGGTTGAATATACGCGCCTGAAACTCGGGAGAAATGTCTGGGCCAGACACGGAGTGAGAAGAACCATCAGCCGAGATGTTGGACAGGCACAGCCAAATTCTGCGAAGGTACTTGGAGAAGCCATTGGTGAGGTGTGAGGGAAATCAGGAGAGTATGGCTTCCTGGAGGCAGGGAAGATGAGGTCCCTCAAAGGGAAGGTGAACCGCATGGAGTGCTGGGGAGAGGTGAAACCAAGGACCAAATATTGCCTATGGATATGATGAAAGATGTATCATCAGTGAACCCAGCATAGGGATCTTACTGGATGAGGGAGGAAAAAGCCCATCTGCACTCAGCTGAAGTGAAGGCATCAGGTGTGGTTGGTCGTGAAGGGGCAGATGTGGCAGAACTGAAGGGCAATGGGGGCTCTCCCTGCACACTGGAGGATGTGGTCCTAGTGGTGAATGTGGAGTCAAGAACAAGGCTCCTGCCTCCCTGGAGGGCTGAGCAGAGCAGAGACATAGCCCCGTAGAAGTTCTTGCTTCCCTGGGCTAATAAGCTCCACACTCTATGGGTTTGGATATGAATAAACCACTGGAACCTTCAGTAAAGGAGAGTGGAACATCTCATCTGTCCAATCCCTTGTTTCCATGCTGTGGGTACTGGGGGTAACAAGGAAGGGCCCTTCATGGGGGACAGAGAGTGGAAGGGAAGGAGGATGTAGTGGGCACAGCCTTGCAGAAAATGGGAGAACACTGGCTGTGTAAACACACAAGATTTTCCAGGCTACATAGAAAACCCAGAGATAGGTGTTATGACCTTGAGAAAATTCCTCGGCCCCTTCAGGTCTCGCCCTAACTCTGTTCATTAACTGAAGGTCGTACCTCCAGCCCCATAGTGTGAGACTGACAATCAGGTGGGGTGATGATTACCAATTGCCGGGAAGGAACTGATGTCTAGTGGGGGCACAATACATGTTCATTGCTTCTCCAAACTCCATGTGTGTTTCTGAAAATACTTGCCTCTTCCATCAACAAAGAAGCCTTAAAAACTGTAAACCCAAAAGAAATAACTTGGTCACCAAGATAAAGAGGTTGAGAAGAGTTCATCCTTCTTCTAAGACAATAACATAACCAAATGTCTCTTTTGGAGGGACAGTTTAATCTATAACCTTTCTGACAATAGAAATCTTTAATGACGTAGAACAAAAACAACAACAACAAAAAGAATGCTTTAACACATAGCCTTTCAGCTGGCATTTAAAATACAAATGGAATAAATCTTTTTGTCAGGCTATTCAATCCTTGTTTCCATGTTTGTTTTAATTAGTTCAAGCTCAAGCTACCTAAATTATCAGAGGAAAGAATTAAAACAAACTTGCTAAAAAAAGTACTTAGCTGCTAGGAAACAATCGAAGAGGGCATTCTATTTTTTCATTATCTCTTAACTGTTCTGGTCTGACAAGAATTATTTTATTGTCAACAGAGATTTGTTACAAATTTATGAACCATTTTAACCTCTTTCTGTTGCGCTGGGAACATTTTCTGGTGAAGGAGTTTGAAGAAATTGTTCAAAGCAACCTCTTATGAGGAAGTTCCTCCATTTTCCCTGGAGAGCTTCTGGGAGAATGATGCACTCCACCGAACTTATCAAGAACAATCGCTCATGTCTGTGGATGGGAGCATAATATTTAAGACGTTTAGAAGTCATCTTCATAATATAATAAATAGGATGAAGCACTGTGAGATTGTTCATGTCTATTGACCTATGAAAGTGAAAGAAATGATACAACCACATTAAAAAAAGGTAAGAAATAAAGTTCCTTTTAGGGAAACCTTTTTAAAACACTTCACTTTCCGTCATTGATCACAACACTCCAAAATTATTGTTAGTTGATCTACTTTTCTTAATCAAAACTCACCTCTACATTCTGTAGAGGGCATAGCTGCATCCATTATAAACTGTTAGAAGAAAAAATAGGAGTGAGTGTCCAGTGTGTTGATTACATTGTATTCTTTGGACAGTAATCTCTCAGAGAGAGAGGATTATATGTCTCAACATCACTTTTATTGAACAAGGAAGTAAACTGAATCATTTTCTTTCACCTATAAATGTCATTATCTCACACGTGAGCCTGGGAGAGGGACATGAGAATATGATCATTCAGCCAAAGTGTTAGCCACTTCTCTTTTGCAGAACGAAAGCTCTCAGGTCAGGGTTCAAGCAATAATTAGGCAATTTCTGTATACATTGCCTCCAATAATGCCTTTCTGTCTATGACAGAGATGATTCAATGAGCGTTCAGGGAAGTGGCAGGATGACAAGAGCCTTGTTTTGACCATGGACCGTTTGTAAATTAAAACAAACACAAAAAGAAATTCTGCATGTTAAAAGCCCTTGAAAATGCCTGAGTAGCATAAAGAAGAAAATGTTACAACCTAAGCCCCTGAATACAAATGTATAAAAAGAATTGTCCCCTTACAACATTGAAGAAACTGGTAAATATTCTTTCTTAGAAAGTATGTTGCCTATGAGAACTGGGGGTATATGGAAACTCTCTGTACCTTTTGCCCAATTTTGCTGTGAATCTAAGATTGCTTTAAACATAAAAGCTATTTTAAAAAATGAAAATAACTTGCATATACCATATGGAACAGCATTAATGTCACTAGGCAAGCACTGGGTAAATAGTTTTGAACATTCTGAGGATTTTAAAGTCACTGTACACAAGACCTTCAAGGTCAGCAGCAATTCGCCTGGTCTGCTACCTGCATAACCAGGTAATTAGGGACAGGCAGGGGATATCTTTCTAATCTCCAAATATCAGACCGGATTGTCAGACTGGAATAATGAAGCTTGACGAGACTAAAGTTGAAAAAGGGTTGATAACAATGAATCTGCTACAAGCTCTGAATTTTAACACAAGGGTAATATTATGCTTTAAATGAAAAGTTAGCTAATCTGCATGTTTTTAATAAAATATAACATTTCACAAAGAAAATGTGTGCCCAACGGACACTAGAGTCATTGGCCTTGGAAATATATTACTCAACAAACATTTACCAAGTTCCTACTTGATGCCCAGTGCAGCGCTAATCCCTGAAAATGCAGAATGGAGGGAGACATAGCCTGCCCTCGAGGAGAAAGACGGACACTGACTAGCATCGGATGGGATCACTCCAATCACAGCAAAATAACTAAGTATTCTGAGGACGCAGAGATGATTTGAGAAAATGGTCTCCTGTGGCTGAGAGTCAGAAAAAGCTTTGCAGAAGAGATGATGTTTGATTTTGTCTCTGAAGGGAGACTAGGAGTATGCCAAGCAGAGAGGGGATGTTTGAGGTGGAAGAGACAGGGTGACTATATGTATAATATCTATAGCTTTATATATTTACATTTATTCACATGCTTATGTATATCTAAACACATACAAATATATATAAACATATAAATATATAAAACTTTGCACTCTAGATGATACATATTATCTTGAAATATCCCTGGGCCATGTACAAAAATTTAAAATATTTTTAAAAGTTAAGACTGTTTAGATCACCTTCTCAGACCACATAAAAATGGATGACGAAAATTCAACCATTGAGAAGTAAAACATTTCAATCTTATAGATAACACTTGACACAAGAAAAAAATCAAAATTGCAGTTACAAAAACACACAGCGAGGAAAGGACAGTCTTTTCAAGGAATGCTATTGGGGGCAACTGGATACCCACATGCAGAAAAATGAAATTAGATCCTTATCTCATACCATATACAAAAATCAACTGAAAATGGATTAAAGAATTAAACATAAGACCTGAAACTGCAAAACAACTAGAAAACATAACGGGGAAGCTCCATGATGTCAAGCTGTGCAATGATTGTTTTGGATATGACCCCAAAAGCACAGGCAACAAAAGTGAAAATGCAGTTGTCCTCCCTACTGAAACTGCTTTCTGCAGTTTTAGTTACAGTTTCAGTGCAGTGCAATAAGATATTCTGAGCAAGGTAGAGAGGGAGAGAGAGAGAGCGACTACATTCACATAACTTTTATTATAACATATTGTTATGATTATTCTATTTTATTAGTACTGTTGTTAATCTCTTACTGTGCACAATTCATAAATTAAACTTCACCATAGGAATGTATGTGTAGGAAAAAATGTAGTATTTATAGGGTTTGGTACTCTCTGAGATTTCAGGCATCTACCTGGGGTCTTAAAAAGTATCCTCATCGATAAGTACGGACTATTGTAGACGAGTGGGATTTTACCAAACCAGAAAGTCTCCACGCCGGCAAGGAAACAATCTATGGAATCTATGGAAGAGATAACCTATGGAATGGAAGATAATATTTGCAAATCCTATGTCTCATGAGGGGCTAATATCCAAAATGCATAAGGAACTCAAACAACTCAATAGCAAGAAACCACAACCTGATTTCAAAAAATGGCAGAGGGCCTGATAGACATTTCTCAAAAGAAGACATACTAATGGCCAGCCAGGATATGAAAACATGCCCAGTATCACTCATCATTACAGAAATGCAAATGAAAAGCACAATCAGATACATCTCACATCTGTTTGAATGGCTATTATCAAACAGATGTAAGATAACAGGTACTGGTGAGGATGTGGAGGAAAAACTCATACCCTGTTCGTGGGAAAGTAAATTAGTACAATCATACAGAAATCAATGTGCAGATTCCTCAAAAATTAAAAATAGGACACTATATGGTCCATCAATCCTACTACTGGGTATATATCTAAAGAGAATTAAATCAGTATGTCGAAGAGATATCTGCACTCCCATGTGAATTCCAGCATGATTCACAATAGCCAAGAAATGCAATTAAACTAAGTGCCCATCAACAAATGAATACATTGTGTGGCGATTCCTCAAGGATCTAGAACCAGAAATACCATTTGACCCAGCAATCCCCTTACTGGGTATATACCCAAAGGATTATAAATCATTCTACTATAAAGACACATGCACACATATGTTTACTGTAGCACTATTTACAATAGCAAAGACTTGAAACCAACCCAAATGCCCATCAATGATAGACTGGATAAAGAAAATATGGCACATATACACCACGGAATACTATGCAGCCATAAAAAAAAATGAGTTAATGTCCTTCTCAGGGACATGGATGAAGCTGGAAACCATCATCCTTAGCAAACTAACAGAGGAACAGATAACCAAGCACCACATGTTCTCACTCATAAGTGGGAGTTAAACAATGAGAACACATGGACACAGGGAGGGAAACTACACACTGGGGCCTGTTGAGGGGTAGGGGGTGATGGGAGGGAGAGCATTAGGACAAATACCGAATGCATTTGGGGCTTAAAACCTAGATGAAGGGTTCATAGGTGCAGCAAACCACCATGGCACATGTATACCTATGTAACAAATCTGCACATTCAGCACATGTATCCCAGAACTTAAAGTAAAGCTTTTTAAAAAGATGGTAAATTTCATGTTATATGTATTTTAACACAATAAAAAAGTTGGAAGAAAAAAAACCAAAGGAATAGATAAAGGAAATGGAGTATATGTACACAGTGGAATACTATTCAGCCTCAAAAAGAAGGAAATCCTGTCATTTGTGACAACCTGGATGAACCAGGAGGACATTATGGTAAATGAAATAGCCAAGCACAGAAAGACAAATACCACATGGTCTCACCTAAAAGTGGAATCTAAAAAAGTGAAGTCATGAGAGTGGAGGGCAGAATGGTGGTCAGTAGGGGCTGCAGGTGGGGGCACTGGCAGGTGTTGGTCAAAGGGTACAAAATTTCAGTGAGGAGAAATAAGTTCCACAGATCTATTGTAAGGAATGGTGACTATGCTTAATAGTATATTCTTGACAATTGCTAAAAGAGTAGATTTTGTGTTCTCACCCCCGAAAAAGTATGTGAGGTAATGCATATGTTAATTAGCTCAATTTAGCCATTCCACAATGTATACATATTTCAAAACATCATATGCATGATAAATGGATATAACTTTTATCAATTTAAAGAATAATAAATAGCCATTGCAGAGTATTAACACAATAATGATACTGGAAACTTCAAATGTAAAAACCTTATTTAGATGAAGTCACACTCTCATTTGCTTTTTCGTTATTAAATCAAAAAAATTAAAAATAGGCTTATCTTTCAACCAAAGACTTAAGAGAGAGAGAAACCTGAGGAAGCCATGATAACACGATTAATCAAAATAAAGGAGAAAATAATGGAACTGGAATATACAAAGAAGATGAAAACATTGATGAGTCCAACCAATGTTTCTATTAAAAAGACAATAAAAAGATAACCTCTGGAAAATCTAATCAAGAAGAATGATTTCCAACAAAAGCACATCATTATGAATGACAAAAGGATATAAACACAAATATAATAATTTTAAAGGTAGGGTATAAACAACTCTCTGAAAAGACGTTTTCAAGTTTGAATTAAATGGATGCTCTTCTTAGGAAAGCATAAATAAACCAAGGTCAATTTAAAATGAGGTTGAAAGTCAAATAAGCCATAGTCATTTTAAATCTATCAAGGAGTCCTTATGGTGAAAACTCAAATAAGCCAAAGAGAAAATTTTATGTCTATCAAGGATCTACTTTCAAAATAAAATTTTAAAAACTTCCTGTTGCAAATAGATTTGTGAGTGAGTCCTATCAAACTCCCAAGAAATTGACCATTTCTATGTGATTTTAGCCATTCCATGTCATAAAAAATATGGAAACTGTCCCAATTTATTTTTCCAATGTAACAGAGCTACATTAGTTATCCATTGCTTTATGATGAATTACCACAAAACTTAGTGGCTTTAAACAAGAACCTTTTACTGGCTCACAGCTTTTGCGGGTCTGGGATTCAGAAGCAACACAGGTGGGTAGTTCGACCTCAGAGTTTCTTACAAGGCTGCAGTCGAGGTGTTGGCCGGGGCAGCACTGATCTGCAGGCTTCTCTGGGGCTGCAGTTTGCAGTTCCAAGATGGTTCATTCTCATGGCTATTGGCAGAGGACTCATTCTTTTCTGGCTGTCAGAAAGCAGCCTCAGTTCCTCACCATGTAAGGCTCTCCATAGGCTTAGATATTCTCTTGACATGGCAGCCAGCTTCTCCAAAAATCAGTCACCTGAAAGAGAACAAGATGAAGTTGCGATGGTTTTTATGACTTTAGCTTAGAAGTCACACCCTGTCATTTCTGCCTTATTCTATTCATTAAAACGAAATCACTAAGTCCAGTCCATATTTAAAGAGGGGGGAATGAAGCTGCACATCTTGAAGGAAGTGTGTCAAAGAATTTGTGGCTATATGTTAAAGCCAGCATAGCTTGCCTTCTGGCCACAAATGATTTACATATCTTCCACAGGCAAAATATACTCACCCCTCCCCAAGACTCCCTCAAAGATCCATTCCCTTATATCATTAGCTATATCCAGAATGTTTTCCTCTAAGTCAAGTCTAGATTGAACGGGGCTCCTTGGATGCAGTTCCTGAAATAGAGTTCCTCCTATGCGCTCCCTTTTGACTGGAGACCTGTGCACCAAAAAGGAAAGTTATCCGACCCTTACACATCCAATGTACAGTGGTGGGGTGGGCATAAAGTAATTGCTATTGACACTTGCTCAAAAAGGGAAATTGGAAGACATGAGGGATTTGCCATACTAATTTTAAAATCCAGCCAGGCAAGCTGTAGATTTTTTTAAAAACTAGGACTTGGTCCCATTCCTGCCTTGGCTGTTGGCTCTATCCCCTGAACTCTTGGTTCTGCCTTCCAAATCATACTTTCATTTTCATAAATGGTAACCATGTTTACACCTGCAAAAATTTCTCAACCTGCTTCCAGTCTGAATTTGTGGGTCCAAAATTTTCTTTTCATTTTCTATTTTCTCTCTCCCTTGCAGTCCAAGCTGGTGGTATTTATGCTAATATACTTCTTTTTAAAAGTTTGGGGGTCTCCTGCAAATCTAATTGAACATTCATTCCATTAGACCAAAGCCACAGCCACGGATATCTTCAGGATAAATCCTTTTCTACCTTGAGCTTCTGCTAAGGGACAATTCCCCTAAGCTTCTTGGAAGCTCTACTATTGGATTGAACAATTCTCTGAGGCACCACGTTATATCTTTCCGGGGTTTAAACAGAGGACTTCACATAATACTCCTGAATTTATCTGGAGGCAATACTTGCCCATGAGCACCCCGAATGTGATTTTTACCTAGAAGCCATTTATTTATTTCAGCATTGTTTGCCTTCAGGAAAGGCTAAGTTCCAAAAACACAAGTCCTAGCTCCTTTAATGTTTAGTGGCCCTTCCTTTAGATTGTCTCTCTCCTCTCACATTGTACTGTAAACAGCAATAAGAATCCATCTTTATCACTAGCTGCATTTTTATCACTTTGCCTGGAAATATCCTTAGCTAGATTATCTAGTCCATTATTCTACCTCCTACATTATCACAGGTGACAGTGTTGCTAAGCTTTCTGCCAACATATGACCAAAGATGGTCTTTCCTCCAGTTTTTAATAAGATTTTCTCACTTTTAGAAAGCTCCAATTCATTTTCTGCATTTTTTCGTTAATGTGACTTTGTGAAAGTACATTATCACGACAACTGACTTTGTGTGCAGGCGTTGTGTGTGTGTGTAAACATGTTGAAGCTGCCTCAATAAATGAAGAGATGTCCCTTTTGAAAAAAATATTCCTTGCTTTCCTTTAACACCTATGTCAAAAGTCATCATGCTTCTAAAATTGGTTCTTCAAGGCCTTTCAGCATTTCTTCACTAACTCTCCTCAGAGTCCTTCCGGCTTCTGCCTACTGCCCAGTTCCAAAGCTGCTTCCATACTTTAAGCTTTAGTTATGACAGCACCCTACTCTTGGTATCAAATGTTGTATCCATTAGGGCTCAATTAGAGAAGCAGATTAGAGCCACTGGAATACATCTAAAAGGATCTGACTTTATCTATTGGTTGTGAATGCTGGCTGAATTGTGTCTGTATTATGGTTGTGTCTGATGGTGGAGCTTTAAGTCCACAGGGCAGTCAGTTGGGAAGGGAGCACAGATATCAAGTGGAGTAAAGATAACATGAGTTGGAGTTCCTGGGCACAAGCTGGATCAAACCCATGAGGACAGACGAGAGCCTGTGACAGTCCCACTGCCTTTTCTTTTGGTAAAACGCATCAAGAGACTAAGCACACAACTGGCCCTGGAGTCAGAGAAGCCAAGGAATGTTCAAGGGAGGGTGGAGCAGTTGCCGGTCCAGCTGCTGCCCTGTGCCAATGAGGTGAATCAACAGACAAGTGACAGCATGTGAGCTCCAAAAGCACCTGCCCTGACCATCCACCTGGAAAAACAAAAATGGCTGTGGCCTCATTACATCTCATACAAAAATGTCTGTGGCCCAGCCTAGCTCAAAACTACAGAATAGGAAATCTGAGGAATTGGTTCAGCCTAACCTTAGTTCAGCCAGGCCAAATTGACATATTATGAAGTTACACAATGGTCCTAATACCAAAATGTGAAACCAATGCCCACATTTCACCCAGAATAAAACGACAAACAAATCCCCTTTGTGAAGATGAAATAAAAAATTCTAGCAATAATATTTGCAAGTGTAATGTGTAACTTTATTAAATGAATACAAATACTACTTCATGACCAAGGAAGGCATTTGTAGAAATAAAATTACAGGTCAATGTTAGGAAATTAGTGAATACCTTTTCCTTTCCAATACATTGACCAAATTATCCTAAAATTCACTTGGAAAAATAAATTGGTGAAAATATATTTGGGAGGCTAAGTTGGAAATATTAGCCAAGAAAAGAGGCTAAAAGAAGAGTCATCATGGAGAGAACTGCAGTCTCTAGAAGCTACCTCTATCTTCTAGAGCTCTCTACAGAGAAGAAGTTAGATTTTTTACTGCAAACATTCTGCAGCCATCAGGCATGTCTTGAGCAACTCTGAGACTGCACTATGAGCCATTATTCTGGAACCAACATGGAGGGAGCAGCACATTTGGTGTTTTTTTGGAATCTAAAGAAGTCTTTGAAGCCAACAAGCAGTAATACTATAAAGTAACCTCTCCATCATGTTTAATGTCAGCACCATCTACCACAAATGGTGGCCCCCACTTACCTGGTCTCACCTGCCCCTACACACCTGAAGGGAAGAGATCATCAGACCTCTTCCACCATGCCCTCCCTGCTCTCTCCCCTGCACCATCCTGTCCTCATCTCTCTCCTTTGTCCACCTTCCCTCCCTCTACCCTCCCTCATCCTCTGCCATAATCTGCTCCCTCCTGTATTCTCTTCACAACCCTCCCAACACAGCCCCACACACTTGTACAAATGAGTGGTGCCATCATATGTGCATTTTCTTTTCTTATCTTGTAGAAATTGGTCTACATTCCTCTTTTCTAGGTTCTAATTCTTGGTTTACTCTGCAATGAATGATTCATTGTATTGAAATGAGCCAGGAAAATACATGCAGGCACGTCTGCGAGTGTGGGAGATGTCCCCATAACTCTCCATTTGCCATTATTTCTCATGACAAGATTTGGTTTGATTCACCCAGATTTGCTTTACATGTGGATTTCCAGAAATATATTTGCAGCCAAAAGATGTTTTTATTTAAAGCCAGTGGTTTGCACGGACTCACTATCCCCAAATCAAACTTTCTGTGCTCTGATGATCTCCTCCCTTCAGGTGGTTGGGCGGGTGAGACTGGAAAAGAACAGCTTTGTCATGCACCTGGGAATGGAATCCCAGAGGAAGTAGCTTCCTGAGTCATTTGCCTGTGGAGGAAAGTTTTGAGTCCTGGTTGGATTAACTCCTAGCATAGAGAAGAGCAGCAGGAAGCACTTTCAAAGCGGCCCTGCCGTGTATTTCTTTGAATGAAGCCTGCGTTTCTATTCTGTTCATTATTTCTATTTCCCAAGGTAGATTTCCTCCCTTTCCAACATAGCCCACTTTGGAAGATGCTGCTCAGAGCCACCTATCATCCATCCATCCATCCATCCATCCATCCATCCATCCATCCATCCATCCATCTACTCATCATTTTGACCAAGCACCCCTATGAGCAAAGATCCAGCTGCTGAGGCTGTAGGATAGACCAGCCCCTGGCCTGCCCTGATAGGAAGACCTTTCCCTCCTGAGGCTAAAATCGACACACTCCATCCTTTAAGTGCTCAAGTGATACACACTCTGGAGCAACCAAACAGTTTTCTCACTGACAAATACTATCCAGCCTTAGCACCATGTATAGCTTCCCTGGAAATTAGGTCTATTAAGACCATCTGAGGACACAGCTTGCCATCTTCCTAAGAGCTTTCACGCTGGGCAGAGAGTACACTTTATGATCAGGCAGGTCTCAGGAGGCTGCGAGGGAAGGAACGGAGCTTGAGATCAGAGACGAGGGAATGCGAGGGAATCCCCTGCCTGTGGTGGGGCTCAGCTGGTGAATCAGTGCCAGCACATCTGAACTGCCAGGCGAGTTCTTTCTCTGTGCTGAGCCTGTGTCGGGGCAGCTTTCGCTGCAGGATTCTGAACCACCCCCGCAAAGCCTCCTGAAGGCCTGCCATGTGACCAGAGAGAGACGGACCACCGGGGTCCCTGCAGAAGACCCTCAAAAGAAATCAGGAGTCAGAGGATGATGGTGGTGTGCGTGGACCCTGGCTAGCCCTGACTGGAAGAGCTGCCCTCACCGTGGCCAGGGATGGATTCGTTCACGGCTCTATCCAGCCTGCTCTTTGGTACCAAGCTGTCGTCTTCTCAGGTCTTGAAGAAAGACTCCTTCACACAAGCAAATTCTAGGATGGGCAGAGGGAAGGAACTGGAGTTTGGAGCATGACTTCGTTTGTAAGACAAAAGGCTCTGAACCATGAATTTCAGAGAGTTTCCCTGGACACAGGGATTCGTGTAAGATCTGAAACAAAAGACATTGTGTAATGTATATCCCTTGATAAGACTCACTTTATCTGTCAAGGCAGGGCAGGACTCAATACAGACATATTTTAGATTCTGAAGTTCATGACTGAGGAGCCTAAAGTTTTGTTATAAGGAGTTCAGCAAGATAGGCACCGGGATGTTTCCAAAGTTGATATGCTCAGCAGAGAGCCATATATTAAAGATGATGTTTTAGAGGGTCTTTTTCTTATTGTTGTTGCTGATGACATTGGCTTCTGCTGATTTTTTTTTCCTTCATAATTTACTGTGATGGGTGGGTTACACAGCAATTATGTATTGAGTGCTTAACGTGTAAAGAGCCAGGGGTGAGGAGCTAAGGGGAGCCACCAGAAGTTGAAGTAATTGAAAACCAAGCCTGAGGAACATTGAACAAATCTAGATAGGAGTAGAATTGGGTTGAGCCGTCCGTCAAGGAGGCAGGTTGTGCCAGGGACCCGGCCTGGGTTTGAACTGAGTTTGGAAGGACGTGATAGGCATGCTGGGTCCAAGAGGGACAGCACAAACCCAGGTGTGGAAGCAGGGCTGGGGTCTCTGCAGATGTAAAGACCAGCTCTGCAGGTCTGGGGGGGCCATGGCCGAGTTGCTGATCCCTGAGCCAGGATTCCATCCTCCCATCCTGAATATGGCAGCTGCGGTTCTCAGGGCCCTCTGCCACTCAGAGTGTGACCTACAGAGCAGCTGCATTGGTCCGGTTGTATAGCTCCTGACTAGTTTCCAAAGGCAGGCTGGTTACATTCTTAAAAACTGAAGCCTGGTTGGGCACGGTGGCCCACACCTGTAATCCCAGCACTTTGGGAGGCCAAGGCAGGCAGATCACGAAGTTAAGAGATCGAGACCATCCTGGCCAACATGGTGAAACCCCGTCTCTACTAAAAATACAAAACTGAGCTGGGCATGGTGGCGCACATCTGTAGTCCCAGCTACTCAGGAGGCTGAGGCAAGAAAATCAATTGAACCCGGGGGGCCGAGGTTGCAGTGAGCCGAGATCGTGCCACTGCACTCCAGCCTGGGCAATAAAGTGAGACTCCATCTCAAAAAAAAAAAAAAAACTGTGGCTAAGTGGCACGTGGCTCTGTCCTGGTCACTGGTCCCGCCTGTGTCCAAGCTGGCATAGCTGGCCTTGGCTCCTAATACTGTGCTCATCCTCATGTAAGCACCTCCTCTGGGTGGGTGGGGACCCCTCTCCTGTGGCCTCCTCCCACACTGACCCCTAATTCACTGGGGCCACAGCTCTGTTTTAGTACAGGTCCTCTCACTAAAGGGGAGCTTAAGACTGGTTGGTTGTTTTTGGAAGGATCTACGTACCTGTGGAAGGAGGTGATGGAACCAGCCCTCGCCTGCCCAGCTTCGCGGGCAAGCATCTACGAGCCCACTGGATCATGCGTGGTGCTGAGATGGATCACCTCTTCATGCCCTTCCTGGGCCCTGTCACTCTGCCTTCTCTCTACTTTGAGCTGCTAAGGGCCAAAGGGCTTCTGCTTCGTCCCTGCATGTGGGATCCAGACCTTGCGGGATGGAGAGGGAGGCTGAAATTGCCACTGGGTCCCAGCTGGGTTTAGCGTGGACAGTATCACCTCCTGGAAACAGCTGGAGGGCAGGGTGGCATGGAGGGCTGAACTTGAAGCCTCTCTAATCTGGGATGAAGGGCCAGCTCTACGCTCACTTCTTCTCCTGTCAAGGGGATATAATCTTGCCTAATAATGTGGAGAAAATGTCTAGTGAACCGAGGAACATAAAGCAGGCACTCAACAAACGGCCTTTCCATTGGAACAGTTATTTGTTGATAGCTATTTCTAAAGCACCCTGCATGCGTGAACACACACACAACACACAGAGACACAGACACACATGTGTGCACACAACACATGCCCACACACATGTACAAAGTACACACTCAGATGCCCAAGGTCACAGTAGATAAGCTGCGCTGTCATTTCCCAGGAACAAAGCAAGGAGGGCCGTGAGTCTCCCGAGTCCTCAGCTGTTGCTCAGAGCACCTGCCTCTCCCCTGTGGTCTTCACTTACAAAAGAAGAGGAGAACCACTCTCCTAATTCTGTGCAGGGGTAGGGACACCCCTTGCTGTTCCCCAGGTTGGCTGGCAGCAGGGACACATCAGGAAGAGGGGCAGGGACAAGGGGCACTCTGGAGCTCAGAAACGTTAACTCCTGCTCAGAAAGACTTGTGACCTCTCTGAGGCATCATGGGAGCACGAGTGTCCTGAGGGAAACGTCACCCAGCACATGGGTGTGTTGATGGGGACCTTGCCTCAATGAGACAGCCTGGGCCATGTGCTAAGTGAAAAAGATGCCTGAGCCAGTGGCTCCCCGGTACTTTGTCAGTGTGAAAACACCCCGAAGATGGAGGTTAGTTCTCAGGATAACTTGGGAAATTCAGCAGCATACTCAGAACTTTCAGGATGAACGGGGCTGGGCTCCATCAGATCCCTGAGGAGGACTTTGTTCACCAGCCTGGGTTAAGCACAGGTGGCAGTGGCCCTAAAAGGGTCTTGTCCCATCTCAGCCAGTCCCCCAATATCGACAAAGGCAGGAGAGTTCCTTGTATCCATGTGTTTTCCTTCATCGAGAAGCACCACCCCCACATGATTCCATGGTGAGAGTCACTTCCAATTACGCGGTCCCATCACTAATGCTCTTTGTCAGGCAGAAATAAGAGCAGTGGCAGCAAGGCAGTTCTAAGAGGAAAATTGTTTCTTTGGTGTAACCGTGACCTGAAGAACAAGCAATCGTTCCCAGGGAAGACACATAATGATGGGTTAGCAAGACTGTCGGGAACTCCACAGCGGTGGGCATTGCCCATTAGAGATGCTGCCCTCCCGCGAGCCTCCCATCAGCTCCTATCTGCAGGGGAAGCTGTCCTCCCGCTCAGGGACACGCCTCCCCAGACAAAGGCAAGGGAGGTGGAGCACACAGTGCTGTGGTAAGGTGTGGGCCTGGATAGTCTAGCTTAGGGAATCAATCCTGGTTTAAATCTCAGCTTTTCCCCCAGAGGGCTCTGGGAGCTTGAGGAACAGTCTTCTCAGACACAGTGAAATGGCAGTGCCTGCCTCCATAGGTTGTGGATGATGAGTTGGATGTCAGTCATGACAGCTGCCAATCACTGTGTCCTGCACAGAGCTGAGTGCTCCATGCATGTTGTATCACTTCGGCCTCTTGACTGCCACCACAAGGTAGGTGACCAGTTCAGATGCTCACAGCTGTAAACAACAAAGGGCTCAAAGACGCGCAAACTAAACTCAAAGTAAGCAGAAGGAAGGAAAGTATGAAGATGAGAGCATAAATAAATGAAATAGAGAAGGGAAATCAATAGAGAAAATCAGCGAAACCAAGGGTTGGTTCTTTGAAGAGATCAACAAAATTGAGAAACCTTTCACTAGACAGACCAAGAACAAAAGAGAGAATACTCAAAGTACTAAAGTCAGGCAGGAAAGAGGGGGCATGGCTATGCTGACCTTACAGAAAGAAATACCCAGCTCAAAGAACAAGCAAAACCATCGTTTCACATACAGTAACTGGAAATCGAGGACAACAGCTCAGCAGTGCCATCAGGGACACAGGCTCTCTTTGCTTTGTGACTCCATACTCACCCAGTATTTCTACACTCTCTGCTTCCCAGCACTTGCTAGTATTACACCACGCTCCTGCTCACCACTTGAGTTAGCCGGTGAAGTGTGAGCAGAACGGCACGGGTCACTTCTGGGAGGCTGCTTTACGAGTGGGGCAATGTTCACAGTATGTTCTTTTCCCCTCTCTGGGATGATTGTGGAAGCCCCTTGTGGGAGGAAGCTTCTGTTCTGCCTGGGCCACTGAGTTCCTGCAGTGAGTAGCTCCCCTTTCTCCTCCAGGAGGGCTGAATACAGTGAATCAGATAGTAAGAGTAAGTGATGTGTGTTGTTTTAAGCCACTTAGATTTCAGGGTTGTTTATAACTGCATGTGACTGAGAGATTATCCACAGGGCCAGCCTGGTGCTAAGGTTGGTTGTCCTGATTACCAGAGAGCTATCCAATAGAGTCCATGCGTAGTCATCACTGAGGACAAAAGCTGTCGTTCTCATGACCATCAAGAGCAGGAGAACCTCTTCCCCAAGGATAAAACAAACAAACAAACAAACAAAAAAAAACAACAAAAAAAAACTCCCTTTAGTCTGATTGGGTCCATGTAGGTTTCATGTCCATCTCTGGACCACTAAAAATTGCCAGGGGATGCTCATGCTGATTGGCTGGGATAATGACCAGCTGACACATCAATCCCATTCTTCAGTACATAGATTCATATTATTATTCAAATTACTTATATCATGATTTGATAGTGATGATGAGACTTAGGTTCATTAACTTGCTCAAGGTGAATAATTTGCACAAGTGGTAAGTGGCAGAGCTGGGATTTACACTGGGCTGTCAGGTTCCAGAGACAGAGTCCCTACCACTCTGTAAGCCCTAAGGTGAAGGGCTTTTTGGATGGGCATTTTCCCATTGCCTTATCCTAGCACCTAGGAAAATGGACTTAGGTGGAATAAATGAGTATGTCAGGCTCCAGCCACCGGATGGGGTGTTGAGAAGATTAAATGAGACATTACCTGTTCTAAGCCTCATGGGAGGCCTGACTGGAAAGTCTGGGGGCTTGATTTTGCCACAGCCACAGGGACCCAAAGTTCTCAAGTTTTAGTACCTCCTCCATCAAATGGGAAGGAAATACGTTACTCTTCTTATCTATTTACAAGATATTTATAAAAATTCAATGAGATAGCTGGGTGCGGTGGCTCACGCCTATAATCCCAGCACTTTGAAGGAGGCCAAGGCAGGTGGATCACAAGGTCAGGAGTTTGAGACCAGCCTGGCCAATATGGTGAAACCCGTCTCTGCTAAAAATACAAAAATTAGCCACGTGTGGTGGTGTGCGCCTGTCATCCCAGTTACTCAGAAGGCTGAGGCAGAAGAATCGTTTGAACCCGGGAGGTAGAGGTTGCACTGAGCCGAGATCATGCCACTGCACTGCAGCCTAGGCAACACAGTGAGACTCCGTCTCAAAAAAAAAAAAAAAAAAAATTCAATAAGATAATACCGGTGAAGGTGTTTTAAAAAGTAGAACAATTACTGCTATAACCATAATGCAGATTGTTATATTTTATGTACAATAATAATTCACCAACACTATAATTTTCTTGGCTCATGACTAAGGGGCTCTAGGAAGCTGATGACAGTGATTAATTGTTAAGGTTTTTCTGTTTTTCATTTCCTCAGACTTCAGATGGCATTTCCTGTCCCCATCAAAGAAATCTATCAGGAAGGGAACAAGTGACAGAGAAGGGTGAGAATTAGCCTTGTCAGAAAGAGGCAAGCCTGGGCACTCGGTGGGCACTGACTGGGATTTTCTTTCTTTTTCTTTCTTTGGTTGTGCATCCTCTGAGTCGGTGAAATTGATGACAGGTCCCCCAGAGTGTGTGAATTAGGTAGAGCTGCAGCTGCACAGCTGGGCCAGGCGTTCTTTTTTTCTTGTCCTTTCTCCTCTCCTCTTCTCTTCTGTCTTCTTTCCTCCCTCCTTCTTTTCCTTTCTCCTCTTCTCTCCTTTTTCCTCTACCTCTCTTCTTCCTTCTTTCTCTCTCGTCTTCAAGTATTGTCAATCCCACTTTCTCCCTCTGTGGACTGGTCTGTGGTAACAGGAGTTCTCAAAGACACATGGCCCTGCCGCTGCTGCTCTGGACTTGGAAGCCCAGTGCTCTCTTGGGGTCTGCACCTGCACCCACCTTCTGGAAGCCCCTCCCCATCACCTCCACACCTCCCTTAACCTGAACCTGGATTGCTTTGCTGCCTGACTCCTGCAGACCCTGATTCCCTGCAACCGTCTTTAACAAACCCCGTTTCCTCTCACATCCCCTGTACCTCAGGGCTAGGGTGGTGGTGATGAACAGGTACTTGTCCTTTTTGCTCCTGGTTGCCACCTCCTGGCCACTCCTCCCCCATCCTCCTCCTGCTCCCATGGAGAAATGATGTCCACCACCACCAGTACCTGGCCCTGAGCTACATCTGGGACCAGATGCCTCATCCCAGCAGGTTCCCCATCTGCAATCCCTTACTTTTTTGTCATCTGCTGACCTCCTGATCTTCTCCCTCACTTCCTAGCAACTCCAGACCCTGGGGCCTGGTCCTTCTCGCCACCTCAATGCCTGTTCTTCTTCTCAGGTGCTTCATAATCCCTGTTGACCCTCCTCTTCTTCACCTTCCATGCTCATGGCTGATGACGTTGCCTCCCGTGTCATTGCTAAGTACAGTGGACACTCTCAGGATGCCGTGCCATGCTCTCTGGCTCAGCTATGACCTCAGCACAGTTGAAGAAGTGACAGGACCCACCCCCACTGCCCCTTTGCTCTCAGCTTTGTGCCTCAAGGGCTTCTCTGAAGCTGCTCAGGCTTTCTCTCAGCCTAGAGGGTTGGGGCACTTAATAGCCCCACAGGCGACTCTTAACCAATGGGAACCCGAGCCCGTGTGCCCAGCGAACTCACTCTCCAACTGAGGGTGTTGCTAGGGTTGGAGGATAAGAATAAGGCAAATTGCTGGTTACAGGAGGGGAGGAGCACTGGTGGCTCCTGGTCTCACCCAGGGCAGGACAAGGACAAGGAAGGTTTCCTGGTCATCCATCAGGTGACCCTCTCCACTGACCCAAGCTCCAGTGTATATGGGTGGAGGCTCCCTGCATCCCATCTTCCCCCTCCCCTGGGGAAGGACCAGATGGCTTCTGAGGATATAGTACTAGGAGCAAAGGCACACAATGAAATCAGACTGGGTGGCCACTCGGCTTCCCCAGCTCCAGCAAGAATGTGAGGCTTTACAGAGGGTCCCATGGGTGCTGCTCCAGTGGAGGAGACAGATGCCCAGGGGCAGAAGGGGGGCGGTTAGCTGAAGGGAGGGCACAGGGAGAGCAGGGACCCCTGACGTAGGAAGGAAGTGAAGGACATGGAGTCCTTCCTCCAACAGCATCGTATCTTCTTCCCTGTCACCATACATGGCATGATCCATGTGGCAGGAAACACGGTGATGGAGGCACAGCCCTCTGGGGTCTCCATACTCACCTGGGAAGGGGCTCTGGTTGCCTGATGCCTCTGTGGGCTTCAGGTAGGCTGGGAGGACCCTGGGAACAAAGAGCTGAGTCCTGGAAGGAGGAGGAGACCTACCTTCAAAAGCAGGGAGAATGGCAGGTAGAAACAAACGAAACGTCTGGAATAGGAAGGGTGAGTGTTCCCAGAGGGCTTTGGAGGGAACTGGGAGTGGGGCAGAGTGTGAGGGCCCAGCTGCCACGTGCATTGATGAACAGTGATCAGAAAGGAGAAAGGCTGTTTTTAAGCTGACTAGCAGGGCTTTTAAGAACTGTACCTGCTACTCCTTCCCGGCCCTTAAGTTCAGTGGATTTCTGCAAGACCATTGGTTTTAATCCTTTTTTTCTATTCAAATGTTGCTCATTTGAGTCTGCTTTTCTCAAAGACTGGCTCCCCTGGGGCTCTGGGTTACAATGAGATTATTCAGAAGCAGCCTGTTTGGGTTAAGAACTCTATTTATCTTCCGCTGGACCCTGGCCAACTGGGTGTGCCCCTTTCCCTCACAAAAGTGAGGAAAGAAAGAACTGGTTCTCTCTCTCTTTCAACATGGTTATCCACGGAGGGTGGTGTGAAAGGATGGCTACTTCAATCATTGACAGGTTGATAGCTTTGAGTAATTAATATGTACACAATTTGGTAAGGCACTATGGCATGAACAATCGCCTTTGGTAACTGTGGCTTTGGCTCATATTTACACCATTGTTAGAAAAGGAACAGCAGCCCCGCCAGCTACTTGGTTACACTTGTAGAGGGAAGAACAAGGTGGCCGCTGAGTACTCCAATCTGCTGCTTTCAATTATGAGTCGTGCTTCACACCAATGAAGGAGGCTTGGAGCCTTAAGAAAAATAAAAGACCCACCTTTCAACTGTCCATTTCTAATCCAAAGTGAGCTCTAATGAATGTCATCAAATAGCAAACCAGCTATGTGACTTGGCATATTGCATGGCCATTCTGTACCTTGTCCCTCCCAGGCTCACGTGGAGTGTTATGATGAAAAAAGACTCTAAACATTGAGGGCATTGAGCACTGTGAGTTCTCAGGGTCCTTCCTGAGACAAAAACTGGAATTCATTTTTGGCTTTTCTAAAACATGAGCCTGTTCCAGCTGTGGATCCTTCCTTTCCTTTTACTTCTGATGGCAAATTCAGCTGGAAGGATTGAGGTGGCTAATGCATTTGAGTCTTCATTGCATGACAGATTTTGAAAATTCCAGGTTGCTTTGCCGAGCAGCAGGGCTCTGGAGGTCACGTTTGCTTTCTGCTGGGTCATCCCTTCCTATGATGATGGCACACTCTCCACAATTCCATGCAAATCTCTTTTCTCAGCCAGGAGGACCGAGGTACTTGGGAAGTGCACCGTTTTAGCTGTCAGCTTTTGCGTCTAATCCCTAGCGGTCCTCCCTTGGGGACAGGGGGCATTTATCCAAGGAACACTAAAAAACAAAACAAACAAACAAACAAACAAAAACAGCCTTGACCCACAGGCCCCTTCTGTCCATTTCACCTCCAGGCTGCCAACTGAGCCTCCTCGGGAGGCACAGGGCCAAAAGAAGGAGCACCTGCCCGCGCCAGAGCTAAAACAATACGGTCTTCCTGTCAAAGAGCACTCATTTCCCTAACATTTCTGAAAAATGAAACATTTCTGAGGAATGCTTCTGATGTTGCTTTTCCATGATAATTGCTTTGCCTTTCAAAGTTTGCTTTTCATGTGAAAAAGCTTTAGCGAGGCAGTGAAACCCCACGATGTCATCTGTGTTCCCTGCAGAAAAACCAAAAAATATGTAGGAGCTTAAAAATAACCCTGCATTTTGCAGGTCGCTCCTTATTTGATATTAAGTGCCCTCCTCTCCAATGCAAGTGGACATAATGCTAAATTAACTGTTAACATTTATTTTTAAATAGTCTAATTTATGCTAATTCGAAAAGATTCCCATTCCCAAACTGCATGTTTTCACCTCCCAAATTGCTGCACTTTTGCATTGAAGGCTGACGACTCAGGGTGCTGTGATCGAGCTTCTGCGTGGGTTCTGGACTCCTGGTCACTTCCATGAGAGGTGTCCATGGGAGGTGTCCATGGGTGCACATGCACAGCTTGCCTCAGAACCCCGTGGACAACAAATTTGTGACCTGTTGTGACTGTTGGGAGGATGGGGGACATCACCAGCACCGTGAGGCTTCCAACTCCGAGGACACATGGGCCTCCTTGTCTCTTAGGGTAGGGCAGCCATGGGAGAAACCATTGGCTCCCACTGAGGGCGCTCCTCTCTCCCCTCTCACCCATAGCAAGAACATTAGGAACTCTCAGGGTGGGGACGAAAATCCCAACACCAGCTGCCGCTTTGGGGGCTTTTCGTTTCCACTAAGGGGTGGACCTCTGCTTTGTCCAGTTGATAGGAGAAGCCAGCTGGACTTCCTGGGTCCAGTGGGGACTTGGAGAACTTTTCTGTCTAGCTAGAGGATTGTAAATGCACCAATCAGCACTCTGTAAAAACACACCAATCAGTTCTCTGTGTCTAGCTAATGGTTTGTAAATGCACCAATCAGCACTCTGTAAAATGAACCAATCAGCAGGATGTGGGTGCGGTCAAATAAGGGAATATAAGCTGGCCACCCAAGCCAGCAGTGGCAACCTGCTCTGGTACCCTTCCACGCTGTGGAAGCTTTGTTCTTTTGCTCTTCACAATAAATCTTGCTGCTGCTCACTCTTTGGGTTCGCACTACCTTTATGAGCACACTACCTTTATGAGCTGTAACACTCACAGCAAGGGTCTGCGGCTTCACTCCTGAAGTCAGCGAGACCACAAACCCACCGGGAGGAACAAGTAACTCAGAATTGCCACCTTTAAGGGCCGTAACACTCACTGCGAAGGTCTGTGGCTTCACTCCTGAAGTCAGTGAGACCACAAACCTACCAGAAGGAAGAAACTCCAGACACATCTGAACATCTGAAGGAACAAACTCTGGACACACTATCTTTAAGAACTGTAACACTCACCGCGAGGGTCTGCAGCTTCATTCTTGAAGTCAGCGAGACCAAGAACTCACCGGAAGGAACCAACTCCAGACACACAGTGGGGGGTGAGGAGACCCTGTGGCCACACCTTCTACTTCCTCCAGCCAACTGCAGGGGGAGCACTCCCTCCCAGCTGGCCCTCACCTAAGGAAGGTTGGTCATCTCTTCCTCCTCCTGCCTTTGTCATGAAACCCAAGCTCTTCTAACTCACGGCCTGCCCTGGCCAAGCTCCCTGCCCACAGTGCCATCCACTGGCTCTTCCCCCTACTCTCCTTCACCTCCTGCTTCTGTTTTGCAGATATTCCCAGGTCGGTCCTAGCCCAAGCAAGGTCTGTGTGCCTGCTGACTCTTTCTCCACACCGTACCCTGGATTCTCACCGAGCTCGCAGGTCTCTGCCGAAGTCTCCCGGCCTCAGGGAGGACCCCCAGCAGGGGAGATGAGCCCGCCCTTTGGATGGCTACCCTTTCTCACCCCTTCCAGTTCTAACGGCCATGTGGAATGGCCTTACTTGGTTACTCGAATATTGCCTGTCCTCTCCCTGAGGAACTTTGGAGACGTTGTTTGTCCTGCCCACCTCTGTACCAAGTCTGAACCGGGCTGGGCTTGGCAGGGACTCTGTAAACATTTAGTATAGACAAGAAAACACTGCCCTTACTGTGGCCTGCCCAACGCCCCTGAGATGGGGACCCATTTTTCCCTCCTTTGGGTTCCATGTGGAGCCTTGATTGTTCTAGAAGCACAGAGGTGGCTACCTCCTGTTAGGAGTCTCTGCCTCCTGTTAGGGTGGCAATGTGCCTGTAAACTGTTTTTGCAAAATCCAGTATATAGGCATGGCCAGAAGGCTTTGTCAGAGAAGCAAGTGAAAATGATATCATTATTCCCTGGGGAAAAAAGTATTTCTAGCCTGGAAAAGGAATGGCGTTCTGCACAAGTACAATATGGGTCATTCCCGCCCCCCTCCCCAGAGTAAGTTGGAAGTAAGTTGCCTGCCTGGTACCGCACTATCCCCAATGGCTCAGGGTTCTTTCTTTTTAAATGATGACATCCTCCTACATAGCCACAGTACAACCAACAAAGTAAAGAAATGAACACTGATAGATCACCGTCGTCCAATCCTCAAAGGTTTGCCAATTGTCCCAATACATCCAATGTAGAGAACATCCAGTTCCAAATTACAAGTTGCATTTACTTGTCGTATCTCTTTAGTCCACTGTAGTAAGGACTAGGTCATTCATGGCCTTGACCCTTTCCAAGATTATAGGCCATTCAAAAAAAAAAAAAAAAAAAAGCTTTATTAAGATATAATTCAATAATCATAAACTTCACCCCTTTAAAGGTACAATTCATGGTGTTTAGTTTTGTCATATAGTTGGGCACTATCACCATAATCTAATTTTAGACCGTTTTGATCATCCTAAGGAAAAAACCTGTACCCGTTGGCAGTTATTCCTCCCAGCACCTGACCACCACTAATCTACCTCCTAGCTCTGTGGGTTTGCTTCTTCTGGACATTTCATGTAAATGGAATCATATATGAAGGGTCAGTGGTTTCATAGACTGCCTCCCAGTTTAAGTCTGGCTGATGTTTTCTTGTGATTTCATTCTGATTATGCATCTTTGGTAGGAATATTGCAGAGCTGATGTGTTCCCAGAGCATTCGTACTGTGGTGGTGGGGGGAGCACGTAATTTTAATTTGTCCCCATACTGATGATGTTCTCTTTTATTTCTTGATTAAGGTGGTATCTGCCAGCCTTTTCCACTATGAAATTGTTTTTCCCTTTGTAATTAATAAGTGTTTTGTGGGAAGACACTTTGAAACTATGTAGGTATCCTGTTCTTCATTAAATATTCAATTTTTTTGTTGATTTATATCAGCATGGAATTACAGAAAAGTCCTACTTCATTCAATGGCTTTAAAATTTGTTACTATCATCATTGATTTTGATGCTCAAATTGTCCCAGATGTGGGCCATCCCATAGAAGCCAATTCAAGTGGGCTCCAATGTCTTTTTGAAGTGTGGCCCTTATTTCTTGAACACTTCCTTGTATTCTGGTACAAAATGTTCTAGGCTGTCTTGTATTCCCAGACCAGAGTCAGCCATTTCTTAAAGAAGCCTTGGTTTGTTTGATTGGAGAATGGTATTTAGAAGCCAAAGAAGAGATGGAATTAAGCACTTCCCCAAAGTGAAAAGAAACATTCATTAGTAAGCAACAGCTTAAACCTGGGTGCCAAAGGTGAACAAAGTGACGGGACAGGAAGGAGATGAGGAGATAGTGCTCTGGGGCTAGACAAAGGCATGGAGCCCTTCCTAGTGGCGGGAGGGCAGCATGGTCACTGGAGTTTGCATAGCAAGTTCCGGAGTCCTACATTGCAGACAAAGCACATCAAAAAATGGAAAGGCCAGCACAGCTGCATGGGAGGCCTGGTGAGGCTGGCTCAGGACCAGCTCCCAAGCCACCTGCTGGGGGCCGGGGGAACAAGGACAGGTTCACCCAAGAGCTCAGCATGAGAGGCTGCAACACAGGGAAGCCGCAGAGCGTGACCAAGGCGGACTGAGATGAAGAATAGGTCATGGTGGCAAGCTCACGATGGTTTACCAGGAAAAAGAAATTCTGTTTGGAATTTAAATAGGGAAACCCTGAGCATGCAAAGTAGCTTCCTACAGATGAAACAGCCCTGGAAAATGAAGGACGACCCAAGGGGGATGGAAGGAGGGAGGGGGAGAAGGAAAGAGAGAGAGGAGAGAGAATGCCCAGCCAGTTGCAGTGAACCAGCGCGCCAGGCCCGTGAAGGAAGCCATCTTGGACGTTCCAGCCTCAAGACACCATGACAAGGTGGCAGCAGATATTATCACGTGACCCAGAGACACTCATGACTGGAGAGGCTAAGTGGCTTGCTTGGGGGTCTCTAGATTCTTGGATTCTACTCCAGGTATCCCTACAGTCACCTGTTTCTGCCAAATACCACCTTATGAGAGGAGGTTTGCTATGGTCTACCCTTTGTCAGAGCGTGTGTGTGTGTGTGTGTGTGTGTGTGTGTGTGTGTACAGAGAGAGAGAGAGAGATTTAAGGAATTGGCTCAGCCATTGTAGGGGCTGACAAGTCCAAAATTTGTAGGGCAGGCCAGCAGGCTAGGAAGTCAGGCAGGAGTTGATGCCGCAGTCTTGAGGCAGAATTCCTTCGTCTCCAGGAAACTCTAGTTTTTGCTCTTAAGGCCTCTTCAACTCATTGGATGAGGCTGACCCACATTATCAAGGGTCACCTCCTTTATGTAAGGTCAACTGATTATAGATGTAAACCACATCTACAAAATACCTTCATAGCAAGACTTACAGTTGCTTTGATTAACTGGCTACTGCTGTCCGGCCAGGTGGACACTTAAGACCACATCAGAACTCTTTTGTCCAGGGCTGAAACTAACCCAGGAGTTTTGCCATGCATCAGACATCCAGGGAGTCCTCACTTCCCTCTCCAGCTAGCGACACTGCACTCAGGCCACTGTACAACCTGGAGGAGCAGAGGTTTCCTCATGTGCGTGGGAGACAAACAGGGCAGGACAATTCTAGCTTATTTGGGTACAAAGGCTTATTGGCCTACAGGTTCCCTATTTTTTTGAGCCATCATCAATGAAACAGTAGATGTTTAAATAATTCTGAAAAGGCAGATTGCCAAAAAGTGTGGTGGCAGAAGTTCCCAGACTTTAAAAAGTGAGTAAAATATTAAAAAGTAATTAGAGATAGAATTAAAAAGCAAAAACGAAAATCCATTAAACTAACAAAGAGTTCCGTGGACATGAAACAAAGCGCAATACCATAAAAGAATCCAGAGCAGAAGATAACGAAATCTGTAAGAAATTTAAATGATCAAATCTTTGCATGAAAGAATAATCTTAAAATTGATTAAAAAATAATTTCTTTAAATACTAGGAAGCAATCTTTAAGCACCAAGTGTGGTTTTCAAGTAAGAAAAAGACTTTTCCATTTATAAAATACAGTTTATATACTAACTACTTTGAATAAAGATTTGATTGAAGCACATATGAAACTAGGTAGTTAAAAGTAAAGATGGATTTTTAATAGTCCAGAAAGCTTTTGGAAGGCAGGAGAATAAAACCAAAATGTAACTGCATGTGTGAGAGCAAAATTTGGCTTTGAGCATCCTGGAAACCAAAGCAAAAGTAGAACCTAAGAAGCTCACCATTCAAGCTTTAGGGCATGCGTTTGCAAAAAGGCAGTATCACCCCCTGAAAACTAGTACTTGGGAAACAAACAAACATTTTTTAATGTAAAAAAGCATATGTATACATAAAGTAGATAATAGATATGCAGTATATAGTCTAAGTGATATACAGTATGGCTGTACCATTAAAATTTCATCATGAGAGTGATGGAGGGAAAAAATGTCTAAAAAGGCTCCTTGAAAGGTAATTGTGAAACAAACAAACAAACAAAAAACCGGTTAAGAAATAGGGTTTCTGCATCCAAGGGATGTGTCCCTCCATGTACAGAGGCAAACCTTCCCCTGGAGCCACTTTCCAGAAGGAATGCATGTAGCAGGCACTGTGCGTGGAGGCCGGTTTGCCTCTGATTACTGTGTTGCAGCCCATCCATTGATTGACAAGCTGAGGAAATGCTGCATCTGCATGAAGCGTTTGAGAAGTTTCCTCATTGGTGAATATATTAGCATATTTGTAATTCATATTAATAAATAGGAAATTTCTGCAACATTTTGGCTGTCTTTACTTTTCTTTCTCTAACTATTCTGCGTTCTCAAAAAAACCTCCCAGCTCTAGAGATCCCTGAGGCATATAAGGTCCTTGGGGGGCTGTGGGGTGGGGATTCCAGTCAGGGTTGTGCAGTGCGAGGGTTAACCCAGTAGATGGGGGAAGAGCAGGAGCCCACACACCATTCCACAAGAAAACCATCATTTATCATAGGGCCAGGCACTATTCTGTGTTTTTATTTTTTTATAAATACAATTATATTTTATACATTTTATAATTTTTATTTTTTATAAATACAATTATATTTATAAAGGTAAAATTTATATTTTTTTATTTTTATAGATAGACACGGAGATGGAGTCTCACTCTTGTCACTCAGGCTGGAGTGCAATGGCACAATCTCAGCTACTGCAACCTCTGCCTTTCAGGTTCAAGCAATTCTCCTGCCTCAGCCTACCGGATTGTAGGTGCTTTCCACCGTGCCGGGCTAATTTTTGTATTTTTAGTAGAGATGGGGTTTCACCATTTTGGCCAGGCTGGTCTCAAACTCCTGACCTCAGGTGATCCACCTGCCTCAGCCTCCCAAAGTGCTGGGATTACAGGTGTGAGCCACCGTGCCCGGCCTATTCTTTCCGTTTCTGGTGGCCGCTTATACAATGTGGGGCATGGACTGCCCAAAAACAATCTGTCCCCAGGCTGGGCTCTCCGTGGTCACCTACATGGGTGTGCCCATTTGACAATTTCTAGGGTTGTGGATAATATTCGGTTTCTCACACACTCGACAGAAGATGAGTATTTATCTTGGTGCCACAGTTGAAACAGTACAGATTCGTGAAGACAAAAATCCCACATTCAAGAGAAAAATCCTACGGTTTCTCGGGGGCGGAACGGATATTTACAAGCATGAATACGCTGGGGACAGTACCTGAGTGGGAGAAGAGCCTCCCAGCTTCCTGGGCTCCACAGCGGCCTCCTCCTAGGCCAGGTTAGATGGGCAGACGGGCACATCCTTATGGCTTCCAGCCCTTATGGCTTCCACATGTCTGGCAGGAGCAGAGGTGAGAGCCCTGTCCATTGAGAAGAGGACCTTCTGCCTTCCTTGTTTCCTGCCACTCCAGATCCAGCCAGGTAGGCCCTGGAGAAAGCTCTCCATGTCCAGGCCTCTACAGCTAAATCACACACCCACTAACCAAAGCCCTCTCTTAAATTAGCAGCTGAAAAGAGACCCACGCGATCTGCAGCCCGAGAGCCCTGTGGGTTTGGTGATGGGGAAGCACTCAGCTGGGGCTCGGCTCAGCTCCTGTCTATCAGGACATACAGCCATGCACGGGACATGGGCACTTCCCATCCGGGCTCCAGATCAGACATATTAAAAACAACGTTTGAGGAAGAGGTACATATACTAATGTGTGTCACCAAGCACTTTAACAAAGCAGAATAGAAACAGCAGCGTCTGTATTTTACAATCAAGGATACAAACATAATATGTCAGACACCATGAGTGTTTTAAAATAACATTTTATTTTTCATTGTCAATGATTAACTTTTGAGTCTATTAGAAGAGTATCATGATTATAGTGAATAAAAAAATATAGATGAGAGAATACAAATATTAGGTTATACAAAGTTAGTTTTTTAAAAATCATTGTCCACCAAAATTTTCAGGACTTTGGAGTTCTGAAAAAAAAATTTAGTGTGTGTGTGTGTGTGTGTGTGTGTGTTTGTTTAACACTTGCGGCAGTTAAAAATTAAGAACACATATGGAGAATCATTTGTGGACGCCTATTATAATAAACAGAAGGACCACAAAAATTAAAACAAGTTCTAAGAACCGTCATATATACAAATTTCTGTACAGAATGAGGACAAAAACCGTTCCCCCAATTAAAACCAGCTCTTGTGGTACACACATTCTTTTTCAGAAAAGAACGAAAATTTACCTTCCTCTATGCACTTGTTTTTCCATTTGATTCAGTATTTTTAATGCTGTTTCCACCCCATAAATTAGTAACTGTTCAGTAGCTGAGAAATATCCTATTTTAAATTATGCCAGGGGAAATCAGGAGCTTCCCTGGAGGGGCTGAACTTCATTGTCTGATGCAGGCGGGAGACACACCTCAACCAACGAAGTCACACCACCAGCCGGAACAAGGAGGGGCTGGATAAAACATCCCATGGCAGTGAGGAGGATTCCTGTACATCGTCACTACACTGCTTCCCAAGAGTGAAGGCCTAGCCTCTCCTACTTGGCTGAGCTCAGGGCAACTGAGCTCTTTGCAAATGCAAGTCATTTGGCACAAAAAGAGAGAATGTTTGGGCAAGACTCAGATTCTCTCAGAGGCCCCCAACTCTGATAACCACAATGGCACATCCCGGGCCCATACCCACCTCCCTGACCCACCTTGCTCCATGACACTAAAGGCCACTCACTCCATGGTGAGAACTGAACTCCTCTGATGGAAAAGCAATTGCACGAAATGTTAACATCGCAGGCCCAATGAGGTAAACAGCAGACTCAGGGGACACGGAAGGAGAGGACATGGAGATGGGGGAGGGGCAGCGCACTCTTTCCAGACAGCCTTGCGACGTCACTGCACGATCCCGGAGTCCACCGATGTCTGCTTGCGAGTTGTCTTTGGAGGGGGAGGAGGCGGAGTTTTGCTGGGCAGTGGAGGTGGCAGATGCTAGAAAACATGAGGATGGGGAAGACGTTACATTACTGATGTCCTGACGGAAAAGAAGCCGTCTCCAGGTGGGGTCTGACCTGGCACAGCCTCTCAGCCAGAACCATCCTCTCCACGTGAGTTGGGCTCCATACTGTCTGACTCGGGGCTGCCAGGTCTGCTAGGCTCAAGACTGGGCTGCTATGGGCCTGGGCCTGGGCCTTTCTGACGCCTCTGAGCACTCTCCTACCATCTGCTCGGTCCCTGAGAGGTACCATTGCCCTTTGCGTGGCCTTTTTAAATTTAGATGCTATCGACCAAGTTATCCATCTACTGTCTAAGGGATAAACAAGTCCTTAGAGGCACTCTCCAGGGGTGAGATGAGAGAACTTCTTTTGCTTTCTGAGCTTCGGGCAAAGGTTAGCAAGCTTTTCCTGGAAAGGGCTAGATAGTAAATATTTCCAGCTTTTCGGCAGGCCACACGGTCTCTGTTGCAGCCACTGAACACCGCTGGTGTGGCCGAAAAGCGGGCATTGACGGTGTGTACAGAAAGGGGTGTGGCTGTGTTCCAAGAAAACTATTCACAGAAACAGGTGGCTGGTTGGCTGGCTTCAGCTCATGGGCATAGGTCACTTGAGATTCACAAAAAATAACATTAATTTCCAATGTGAAGATAATAGCAAACCCCCTGCTGATGGGCCTGGCTGGAGTGTTACGACTGAGGGCAGCTGCACCCTATTGCTTTTAGGACCGTCATGCCCATCACACACACCTGATGTGCAGGAGACGCTCTAGAAATATGGGTCGATCAAATAGGAAAATGGATGAATGAGTGAATACATGAATGAGCGAATACATGAGTCAGTGGATAAATGAAGAAATGAACAGGTGAGTAAACAAAGAAATGAATGAAGAAGTGAACAGACCAGGGTAGGTGCGAGCATGCCACAGGCAGAGGAAGCAGACTGAACGCACAGAACACTATCATCTAACTTAAGGGTAAGGGTGGATTTTTAACAGCCTCTCAGTGTGGGTTTGCATTTAGCTGAATGTGAGAAAAGAGGTTTTCAAGGATAGACAGTGACGTAGTCGAGTCTCTCACTCATCGCCCAGATTTCCTCCTGATTCACAGACAAGTAAATACAAAAATGACCGAGTGCTTAACAGAGAGAGGAGAATACACGTGGGAAAGTAAAACCGTTAAAGACATCCTATGAGTATATGACCTTATATTAAGGAAGGTCAAACAACAAGTCTTTTTAAGGCTGGTTAGAACCGTTAAAAGAGCCATCTCTTTTGAGGTCTGATGAAACTGCTTGTTTACATGTGAAAGCCATACTGATAGGCCAATGAGGAGCAGGTAAGGACCAGACTAACACAGCCTGATACCAACACAGCACTGCAGATGACCTCTGTGCCAAATATGGGCATGTCAAAAGCTTACCACCAACAAGCAAAATGATAGCTCAGATTACTGACGGGAAGAGCTGTTTGGAAAGAAATGACAGCTTAGTGGCAACAACTAGAGACAGAGTTGCCCACAAGCCTGAGGCTGATCAATGAGAGTGACAGGAGGATATTGATCACACCCCCATCATGGCAGACGGATGATCATTATCCCAGAACAGCTTTCAGGGCCTGTGCAAAGGGAGGCACCCCAGGAAATGCAGCCGCTTCCGCCTAATGATGACATACTAACCAGCAGCATGTCACCTGAGCATGCGCTCAGGCTGCAAGTAAATTAACAAGAAACAAAGACGGAAGACACTTGGGTCATCAATCTAATTGAATTCACACCCCCTTTATAAATTGAGACAGAGCTAATCCATGTTATCCCTTACTTAATCAACCATATGTAGCAGCGGTAACCCACAATGGTGTATCCAAGAAATTGAGACAATAAAATGTTACCCCAGAGTTGATGTGTAACAAGACGAGGAAGTGGCTGTAATTCTTAAGTTTAGAATTTTCAGTTTACTAGTGTAGGGAGACTAGGGGGAACATTCCTGCCTTTCCAGTAAAATAAAGAGACAAAAACGTGACCAATTAACGTAGCTGTTAGGGAAACAATACTCCAAGCAACCCAGTATTCTTGCTAGACCCCCCGAACCTCGTTTTGCTCTCACAGTAGTTAGAAATGACCGGGAAAGGTCAGGCTTCCATTTCTGCGGTGCAACAAGCCATCCCAGCCTGCCAGAAAGCGCTCTTCACAGGGGAACCTGGTGCCTCCTCCAGGACCGGTTCCTCATCAAGGCGTCTCTAGGGAGAGGGAGCCTGTTTAAATGGCACTTGGGTCTCGGAAGCGCAATCTGCCTCTTTGATATTAAAGATGACTGCTTGTTAGTTTTCTGATCCAAAGGGAATGATGAAATACATATGATGTACACAAACACCCTCTCTCTTCCACTCCTCTCATAAGGGATGTAATGATCTTGTGGAACACGCCGGGAACAAGTCTCCATAAAAAAAAGGAAAAGAAACAGCATGTGGGATTTATAGTGTTTATTAAAGAAAAAAAAAAACAAACCCATGTCTCACCATGATGAAAAAAACAGAGCCACCCAACAGTCTCCTGTTTTCAACGTTCTACAGGAGTTTTGCAGCCATATAATTACTGAGGCTGGATAGCAAAAAAATATGGCCAGCAGTCCAGATATGAAGAGGGATATTTTACTCTTCAGACCACACTAATTTAATTGTCAAAGGCTGTGAATAACATGGCCCGGGGAGGGCTGAGCCTGGAAGCAGAAGTTCCCGCCGCAGCTGAGTCAGTCACTGGCCCGCCTCCATCCCACTCATGCTGCCCTCCGCACACGCCTGGGCCCCACACGAGAGGATGGGGCTGGGACCCGCAGGGCTGAGTGATGCCCGACAGCATCCTTGAGAACCAGGAGAGGAACGGGGTAGATCTGAAAAGAATGTTTCTAGAACCGTCAACTGGTAACTGAGATGCTTGTTTCAATGGCTTTTTATGACTCCGACTAACATTGCACGGGCAGGCAGGCCCAGGGGCTGTTCGGCAACAGGTACGTCGGGTGGGAAGAATGACTAAAACGGTTGCTGGGAGGTACCAGCTTCAGGGACTCACACCAAAGAAGGGTTCCAGCGGGTTGCTTAGGCTTACAAAGGCCAGTGCTGCCAGAGGAAGCCAGGCTAGCACCCCCGAACTAGCACTGGGGAGGGCGCTCAGGGGTGGGGGCACAGTGACGGTGACTGTGCCCAGGAGCCAAACCTGGCTGTCCTCTGCAGTCTCTGTAAGGTGAGAGCCTGTCAACACCCAGGAGCTCCCAGCACCAAGTGAGGCTGCCTGGAGGAACGTTTGGAGATGAGAATGTTTGGAGATGAGCTTCTCCAGGGCCAAGCAGGTGTACAACAGGTGCCTGCCATACAGGGTGATACTGGCCAACCTCTTTAAAAAGTCAGACCTCTTGATAGAAAAGCTACTTCTCAAAAATCAAAATTTCATTAGAATTGCATTTCCAGTGGAATGATCTCCGTGGTGATAACCGATGACAATCTTGGAATGTCTATCCTCTTCCTCTTCCTCTTTCTGAGGCATGATATCAAAATGTGCTTTTTGATGCAGTTATTGATAATGACACAGAGCCACAGGTCTTACTCACCAGAGTCCTTACTGCTTTGATACCTTTTGCAAAATCAAACCCGGCCCATCATACATGGTTTTCCTCACGTGCTCACTAGTCCAAAGTAAACCTGCTAATATCTGGAATGAGGGACTCGTCCTACTTTGTGGAGGTGAAGTAATGAAAGCCGATGTTTCAGATTGCTGACTTACCCTCTGGTGTGGAGGTGGAGGTGGAGGTGTTGGCGAGCCCAGCAAGTCCTGGTTTTCCATCAAATTCCCGTAATCTGCCACGCTGCCTTTGAGAGGCAGAGGGGGTGGGACGTCGGCCACGTCCGCCCCCGTCATGCCATTCAGCTCCAAGCCTGGAAAACCGGGATTTATTTAAAATCGGCCCGACTTCCCCATGGATCCTAACTGCTCAGGGTTCCCTGTTCCCTCCCAGACAGGCAGGCACGCTTGTCAACAGAGCAGATGAGGGCAGGGAGGGGGTGAACACAAAGGGTGGGACCCTCTCCCAGTGGCAATGTTCTAGAAAGAGAATAGCAAGTATCACATGACAACTAAAACCGGAGCATGAAGCAAGGCATACAGCCACTGTAGAAAGGGTGACGTTCACCACGGCCTCTTCTGTCCTGCCTCGGGCCCCCTCCCTCGGGCCCCCTGCCTTGGTGGAAGTTAAACAGCTGGGTGCCACAGGACTGTCTCCGCTGCTGCTGCTACTGCTTTCAAAGCCCAGCCAGGCCTCTACAGTCACCCCTGCAGTTATCACCTGGAGAGATTTGCTAAGCAAAGTCTAACATGGTGACCAGCCACCCAGCGTCCAATCTCTTTCCATAGAAAAATCCACAGTCGCATGAAATGAACTTATTAGCTGTAGCAGTCACTGTGGCTGTTGCTTTAAATAAGCCAAGGGGAAGTACAATTGATTTTTAAAGTAAACTGGAAAAAATAGTTGTTTTCAAAAGGAGGAATAATCATTAAGACAGGATATTTTCTCAACCCTTGTTGAGACTCTTAAAAATAATTTGTTTTCTTTTATATTAAGGAGAGAAAAATTGACATTTTTACTGATGAGTCTCTTTTGGAGTTTTCCACTAGGATCCGTCTCATGAAAAATCCTTTTTTAGGAAGATGCATCCTAGGAAGGGCACAGTGTCAGCTTAGAGGGCAGCTCTGCCATGGGGCTGAGGGAAATAAGCCTTCGGTGGGTGACTGTCTTCATGATTGCTGCCTATTTGTTTGCTATTATTGTGGTAAGATATATATGATATAAAATTTGCCATTTTAGCCATCTTTTAGGGGACAATTTGGTGGCATTAATCACGTCGGCCATGGTGGACAACCATCACCATGATGTATTTCTGAAACATTTCCATCGCCCCAAATGGAATTCTGTAATCATTAAACAGTAACTTTCCTCCAGCTCCTAGTATCCTCTACTCTACTCTCTTTTTTTTCCCTTTTTTTTTGAGATGGAGTCTCGCTGTGTTGCCCAGGCTGGAGTGCAGTGGTGCGATCTCAGATCACTGCAACCTCCACCTCCCAGGTTCAAGTGATTCTCCTGCCGCAGCCTCCTGATTAGCTGGGAATATAGGTACACACCAACACACCCAGCTAATTTTTGTATTTTCAGTAGAGACGGGGTTTTACCATGTTGACTGGCTGGTCTGGAACTCCTGACCTTAGCTGATCCACCCGCCTTGGACTCCCAAAGTGCTGCGATTACAGGCCTGAGCCACGCCTTTCTGTCTCTGTGAACTTGCCTTAGATCTTTCATTTAGGTGGAGTCATACAATATTTGTCCCTTTGCGACTGATCTATTTCACTTGGCATCATGGTTCTGAGGTTCGTCCGTGCTGCAGCACGTGTCAGACCTTCACTCCTTTCTACGGCTGGGTAATATTCTATTGCACGGACATTTCTTTGGATGTACATTTTGTTAATCTGGCCATCAGTTGATGGACATTTGGCCTGTGTTTGCTTACTGGCTCTTGTGAAAAATACTGCTACGAATATTAAGTATCTGTTTGAGTCCCTGCCTTCAATTCTTTGGAGTACAGGCCTAGGAGCAGGACTGCCGGTTCATATTATGTTTATTCTACATTGAACTTTGGAGGAACCACTAAATTGTTTTCTGCAGCAGCAGTGATGGTGCCTGTTTGCAGTATTAAAATAGATTTTAAACACATTTTTAGAAAGATCATGTAGTAATAGTGTAAGGATGTGAAGATGCACCCTCCAAAGACATATCCAGTGCCCAGAAAGCTCTCCGCCTACTCAATTAAACTCACGCATCCACTCCTGGAGCCAGCCTCCCCACCCACTGACAGTCTCCAAAATCATGACTGCTCCCCTTTCAGCAAGAGGAAAATCAGGAGCAGAGGACAATCACTCACTGCCTTGCAATACCCTCGCCACAGGGCATGGAGCTCTCCTGCCTGGGACCCCTCTCTGTGCCACAGGAAGGAAGCAGAGTGGGCTCCCCAGTTCTGCTGCCATCCTCACCCCCAGCACCTTCTCCCTGCCAAGATTTCTCCTCTCTGCTGGCTCTGAATCCAGTGGTGAAAAGCTGTCTACCACTTAGAGTAAGTTGAGTAGAGTCTTTCCAAAATGCAGACCTCTTAGGGCCACCCAGAACCTCAGAATGTGTCTTATTTGGATTTAGGGTCTTTGCAGATGTCATCAGCGAAGGATCTCAAGGTGAGATCATCCTGGATTTGCAGTGGACCCTGTATCCAATGACTGCCGTCCTTCTAAGAGGAGAGGACACGGAGAAGGAGGCCACGTGAAGACAGGCGCAGAGAGGGGAGTGATGTGGCCACAGCCAAGGAGGGCTAGGGACTGCTGGGAGCCACCAGAAGCTGGAGGGAAGCCTGGGACAGGCTCTCCCTTGGAGCCACCAGAGGGAACCAACTTGGTACCTCCTTGATTTCAGAGTTCTGGCCTCCAAAACCTTCAGAGAACAGATTTCTGCAGTTTGGAGCCACTAGTTTTGTGGCAACTTCTAGGGTAATTTAAACATTGGTCAAAACTAGAAAAATAAGCTGTGCCCCTTAGCTGTTGCCAACTGCCTGGAGGTGCTTCTCCAGTGCACAGTCCTAGACACAAGCAGGCCCACGGCCTCCTGCAGCTCTCTGTCCTGGGATAGGAAGTGGGGCAGTTCCACGTGCCTCACAGGTCCCCTCCACATGGACCTTGGGACAAACCCTGCACTTTCTGCCCCTCCAGTGCTGGAGACCTGGGCTCTGAGTTTTGGCCTGATTTGCAAAAGTCCAGACTCTACAGCCTGTTCCAAGGGACACTCCCAGGAAGCCAGGTGTTTATCTGAACTCCCACCCTCTGCTGCAAAGGGAGGCAGGAAGCGCTTCTAACCTCAGAGCCTTCAGCCAGGGGAAGTCACAGAGCTATAGCACGATACGTATGTGCGGACTCTTCTACTTACTTGACTGCATGCTGAAGCTGAGCTTGGCCCTTGGTGTAACCGGAGGAGGTGTTTGCTGGCAGGACGGTGACGAGGGGGACACTGAGAAGCGCCTTTCGCTTCCAATGACGTTGATCACCTGGCTCTTCGGTCTCTGGGGCCGCAGAGGACTTATCTACATTGAAAGGAGAGAAAGAGCACAGGGTCTGTTATGGGCCGAGCTGCATTTTCACCTAAATTCCTATGTTGAAGTCCTGACCCCCATTACCTTAGAATATGACCTTAACTGGAAATAGGGTCTTTGCAAATGATTAAGCTGAGGTGTGGCCTGTTAGTGGGCAGATTGTAAGACATGAACAGGAAAGGTAGACGGGGGAGGAAACTCTGGAAAATCTCATGCCCCAGAGACCCCCACGAAACACACATGCTAGGTGTGAGCAGAGGGAAGGGGAATACCTAGGCAGGAGGGAGCGCCCTGAAACACCCCATAAGACACCCAGTAATTGCTCCCTCTGCAGCTAACCTGTTACAATGTAGCTGGCTACATGCTGATCAGGAGGGAAACAGGGCAAGGGGTTAATTCCTAAGAGACACACTCGCACAGTATGTACAGATTTGACCGCAATACGACCTTCTTGGGGTGGTGGTAATGAGCAATGCTGCCATTAGGTAGGATTCCTATTGATCACTGAGCCCGAGTGTGCACATCAACTAGCAGCAAGGGAAAGTCCCACAAACCTGGGCGGGAACTAGGCAGGGAAAAGGTGGAGACTTAAGACAGCTGGGAAAATACACGAAGACAAAGGGAGAGGCTTAAGACAGAGGTGGGAGCTTAAATCAGTCCAGTATAAAAACCACAACACAGAACTCCCAGGGGCTGCTCTCCACAGGGTCAGCCTGCTCCTCTCCTGGAGTCTACGCTACTTTTATTTCCTTAATAAGCCTGCTTTACCTACTTTACTAATTTCCCTACTTTACTAATTGGTCTCTTGGCTGAATTCTGTCCTCTAAGACTAAGAATCAAGGACCTGCACACTTCCCAGTAACAGGTCCTAATCCAATAGGACACGTGACCTTATGAAAAAGGGAAGTTTGGACATGGACACGTGTTCCGTGGCAGAATTATTCCCAGGTGTACTCAGCATGCTTTGGTCTCTTTGGTGTGTACCTGAAAGTCTAGGAACTGGCTGAAGGATTTTTGCTATTCCTTTCCTTTGCTGCTTCTCACATCCTAGGTCATTACCGGGCAGGGATTCTTTTTCTCTCCTTTTCAATGCATTTTTTCCTGCTCATCTCTGGCTTTTGGAGGCACTTGACTTTCCCCCACAGAAGCCCTTTCCCTGTTTGTTCCATCAGTAAGTTGTATGTATGTATTTCTTACAGGTTGCTCATCAGGCTTTGGGGAACAGGAGCAGTGACAGAATACTCTGAGGCAGGAGTAATTAGAAAACTTATTAACCCAGCCAAAAAGGAAGGGTCAAGGTTCTCCCCCAAGGAAGGGCAGGCAGGTGAGTGGGCAGCTCCGGCTTGGTGCTAGGTCTGGGGGCCTGGCGGATGGGCTGTGCTGGTTTGGGTGAGCAACAGAGCAGGTAGGCTTCAATGTCTGCCCCAGGAGGAGTCAGCAGAGCCAGGGCCAGTCTGGGGGTTACTGAGGCTGGAAGGAGGAAATGGGAACCAGGCTTGGGAGGAAGATTCAGGCCCTCTGGCAAATGAGTGACAGAGCCAGGCCAACAGGTCTATTTCCAGAACTATACTGTGCTGTCAGGGGAGCCAAGTGCCCAGGAGCTGCACCTCCTCTGAAGAAATGGCCTTGTTCCAGGCAGCAGAACTGCGGTGGGAAGTCGGGAAAGGCTGGGTGAAGTGCTGGGCCCTCTGAAGGCGAATGTGCTGGCAAGAGAGATTTGGGATCTGCTAAGGTGCTTCTCCTGGCTTCCCTGCATCCCAGGGCGGGCACATTCTGATTCAGAGAGGTGAGGAGGCTGGCCTGCTGTGATGCAAATTGCAGCCTGGAGGCTCTGGCTGGAGAGGCTCAGCTAAAGGTCAGGAAATTGTTGATGATGCAAATCAAGTAGGAAACCAAACCCAGCCCCAGGGGTGAGGAGGGAAAACCTTGGCAGAAGCTGGGGTGCAGGGGAGGCCAGCATGGGGGAAGGGCAAGGAGGACACTACAGTAGGGGTAAGCGGGGGTGGGGGGGTGGGGAGGGTGGCTGGTGTTGTCCCCAGGGAATGGGTTGCTACTTCTGCTCCTGTGAACCTCCTCCCCACCTCCCCTGCAGCATGGCTGGTCACAGGCACGCAGTCGCCTGCTGGGAAACTTCAGGTGTCTGACTGTCCTCACAGACCTTGCCGGCACCCGTCCCCTGGAGGAGGTGGCCTCTGTGTAGACAGACAGGTTGCTGGGCTGGACCAAGAATAGGAAGCCTGTCCCCAGTGGGAGGTTCGGATGCCTCGCCTCCTGGTGCTGGAAGGCTCAAGCTGACACTGGGCCAGATGCTGAGAAGCGCCACCAATGTTCTGTGCTCTGACCCTGCTGAGTTCCTGCGGATTTGCTGAGGGTGCTGCGGACAACCGTGGGGAAGCAGCCCTTGTGGTGCTGCCCCTAGCCCTGCTGTTTGCAAGGATCCTAGAAGGATGCTTGGGCCACCACAGGCAGGGACAGAAAATGCACTGTGCTGGCTCTGTGCCTGTCACGTGTGTGCTTGTGTCTTTGGACTTTTCACACAAGTCAGCTGTGATCAATCCTGCCACTTGGCACAACTTCTCTGAGGCCTCCAATTTAGCATCTTAAAACGGAGCTTAAATTAAAATGTATGAAAGACTTGCATAGTGTCTGGCACTAAGTAATATTCAAAAATGCTTCTGTTCATTCCCCTACCCAGCTACGATGTTTTGAGACTTGAGAAATCTACCTGGGGCTTGAGAGAAGGAGACTTCAGCCAACCTCTGGGGTGGTGGGCATCCCAACTTCCGAGAATAGCAGACAGAGCACGCTGTGTGGTCAGGACCCCCTCAATCTGCTGGAGGCTGAGCGTCTGGGTGCTTCGGGCCAGCCTCCAGCCAGTGCCCCCCGAGGCCTGACATCTCGGCCACCCTCACGGGAATTCTCCAGCCCCAATGCAGCCACAGGCCGCAGAGCAGCGCTGGCCTGCTGGACGTCAAGTCATGGCTGGGGGGTTTGCCTTCCACCTCTAGATAGCCAGGTAGCATGTGACTGCTTTCTGAGTGGCATGAAGTATAGATAAAACCAACTTTCTGGGTTTTAAGTTATAAACAAGCAGTGCAGTACGTCTAACCCTCTAATCATAGCCCGCTGGCTGCCCAGGACTGAGACAAGCAAACACCCATCCATTTCCAGGGAGGGCAGCTCCAATCCTGACTTCGCCTTTGAAACTGACAGTCCACGAGAACCCCTTCTTTATTTTTGTTTCCAACTACAGCTAGCACTTTCAGAATCAAGTTCGCTATGGAAGTGGGCTGTGCCTCATCTTTGCAGTCACACTCTGCTACAGCTTGTCTCCTCCAAATCTCATGTTGAAATGTTGGGGGTGCGGCCAGTGGGAGGTGTCTGGGTCATGGGAGCTGACCTCTCATGAAGGGCTTGGTGCTGTCCTTGCAGTAATAGGGGTAATGAGTTGGTTCTCATTCTATCAGTTCACGTGAGACCTAGTTATTTAAAAAAGCCTGGAACACGACCCCCTGCCCATACTCTCTTTCTCACCATGTGACATGTCTGCTCCCCTCCCCTGCCTTCAGCCAAGAATAAAAGCCTCCTGAGGCCTCACCAGAAGCCAAGCAGATGCTAGTGCCATGCTCATACAGTCTGCAGAACCATGAGCCAGATCAACCTCTTTTCTTCATAAATGATGCAGGCTCAGTTATTCCTTGACAGTAACACAAAACAGATGAACACAGACTCCCAATGTGGTGTACTTCTGGGAGGATCAGCTCTCAGGCCCAGCCCCAGGATGAGAGCCGGCTCCTCGGTTTCACCACCCTCACACGCTCACAACTGTGGAACGAACGAGACTCACTAGGACCTGTGTTTAAGGTCGGTTCAGCAACACGGGCCACGTGAAGTCCCTGTAAGTCCTTGTGAAAGACGGCCAGGAGACGGAAAGGTGGAGCAGATGAGACAGAGCAGGTACCCCAGGAGCAGGTGCAGCTGCTGGGGCCTGGTGGGAAGAGGTCTTTGGATTCTAGTTCCGCTGATTTTCACACTTGGGCTATAACTAGCTTAGAGTTCCAGTCAACAAGGGGCGAGGAGAAGGCAGTATCTGACACGCAGGACTGTTTCCTGACAACAAAAGGACTCCTGCTCATCTTCTGGGATGTTAGGACATGTGTAGGAAACAAGTCCAACAGAGCCAGCGCGGCAGAGCCTAGCAGCAGAGCGGCCCTGCCCCAGGCCCTGCGGAAGCTGCACGAATGCTAAGCCCAGCTCTGCGGCTCGGCTGTCCTATTGCCTTGGGACATTCCAGGTTAGGGAAGGAGGACCCCAGGTTTTTGAGTTGCTAATTTATAACAAGTGCAGTCAGAGCCCACTGTCAGCCCTGTTGGCTACAGGTGGGGCAAAGGTAGGTCCCTGAAGCTACCACAGAGCGAGGGAAGATACCCTGTCAGGTTACCGTTTCCGAAAGGATCACAGCCTCCGACTGCTGCACGGAAATGTCGGTGGGTTTAAATTCTTTCTCAAATATCTCTTGATGTTTGCTGTTCCTTTTTTCCTTCTTCTTGTCCTTCTTCTCCTTCTCCAGGTCATCCTTGTCCAGCTTGTCCTGGGACCTGGAGTGCATTTTCTTTGGCAGGAGAGGCTCCAGAGCAAACCTAAAGGAAAGGTCAATGATGTCTTAATAGGAGAGCAATTGCTTTCCACCCCACAGACACGTGTAAAGTCACTCACAATCCATCGAAGACATTTACAAGGAAAGCAATGATTTAAAAGGGAGGCCAAGGGCGACTTCAGATACACAGTCACCAGATGCAAGGACTGTGTTTCAATCCCAACACGGACAACTGTGAAAAAGATAGAACACTTAGCACGACAGGGCAAATGTGAAATCTGACCGGATATTTGATGATGACATTAAGGAATTGTTCATTTACGATGGGAGGATGGTATTTAGGGTATATTTCAAAAGGGGAACCCTTGTCTTTTAGAGATTTATATAGAAATATTCTGTGTATTTTTTAATGGGGAAAAATGGACATCAATGCAAAGAAACATCTGCTACCTTAATCCTGACCAAGGCTCTATGATTACAGATAGACGGTTGTTTCCAGGTGAAAGCACTTTGCATGGCTTGGTCAGAAGCAAGCCAGGGCCAGCTCACAGGTGCTTGGAGATGCCCTGAGGTTTCCAGCTGGCAACTGAGCTGGAGACAGAAGACCTGCATTCTAGCTCTGCCACTTGTGGGTGACTCTTGATGTCCTCACAACCTCTGGCAGCTGTTTCACTTATAAAAGGGTATGAAGACACCACCATCCTTCTGTCTACCCCACAGCTGCTGTCAAAACACCTTCGTGGTTACGCCATGGAGTAAATGAATCTTAGGCTAGTTTCTAAGGCATGTACCAAAAGGTTAGTGTGCACGCACATCCACACACGATTGTGATTTGTCACTCCAACACAAGACTGGCATGTCCATCCTGTTTCTGGTCCTAGAAGTCTTATCAGGAGGTGGAAGAAATTGATCCAATTCTAAGACTGGAGTCTCATCCCTAGAAGCTCCTGCTGTGAAGAGGAGTCAGGAGAGGCGGTTGAACGGATGAAGGCATGGGCCGGCCTGAAAAACCATATAGCATAACTCACATGGAAGGCAGGGCTGTTACTAGGATCTTACATTTTCAAAATATAACCTGCTCTTTGGAGCTCTGAGTCCTCACAGCAACTTCCAAACCTGACTTCCTTGACTGCCTGGAGAAGAAATTGGCTTTTTCAAGGGGAGCATGATTTCAAGAGAAGAAAATTTAGCCAGCCAGTCATATTTTCATCCTAGCTCTAGTTTCTCTTACACGTATTTCTGCATGGGACACTTGGAAGAAAGCCACTGTTCTCATTAAGAAGGCCATTGCAGGGCCGGATGCGGTGGCTCATGCCTGTAATCCCAGCACTTGGGGAGGCTGAGGCGGGTGGATCATTTGAGCTCAGGAGTTCGAGACCAGCCTGACCAACATGACGAGATCCTGTCTCTACAAAACATACAAAAGTTAGCCAGCCATGGGGGTGTGCACCTATAGCTCCACCTACTCAGGAGGCTGAGGTGGTAGGATGGCTTGAGCCTGGGAGGCAGAAATTGCAGTGAACCGAGATTGTGCCATTGCAGAGCCTGAGTCACAGAGTCAGATCCTGTCTCAAAAAAAAAAAAAAAAAAAAAAAAAAGACAGCCATTGCAACAATCTTGCTCCCCAATGATGTGCTCACTGGAAGGCCACTGCAACAATCTTGCTCCCCATTGATGTGCTCACTGGATGGCCATTGCAACAATCTTACTCCCCATTGATGTGCTCACTGTTGATTTCCAGGTTGTGTGTCCCATAGTGGGGAGTCAACTGAACCAGGAAGGGAAGGATCATTTGCAAAACTGCGCTGAAATCCGCTGAAGATGCAGACTGCCCAGAGCAAGAAGCACCACCTACTCTTTGCTTCTCCCATCTAATGTGGCTGTGCAGTAGGATGTGCTGCAGGAATATACACTATGTAAACAGTAATGGTATTAAATCTAAGCACTTCATCAATAGCTGTTAACGTCTCCATAAGACAGATAACAGGATATGATGTGCCTCTGAATGGAAGAACATACAAGTACCTATGAAGTCATCCCTAAATCAAATCTGAATCTGATCAAATCGCTAGATTCAATTACCAATATGCAGGGAATATGGAGAATCGAGACACGAATTAAACAATGCGATAGGGCACGCTATCAGCAAAGTCCTGATGGTGGGGACCACGACAGGATATGCAACCTAGGATTTCCCACAGATAAATTACAAGGGAGAAAAGGGGACTGAAAGAGACCTAAAGAGATAATATCCACCAAGTGCGAGGTGCAAGGTGGGGACCTTCTTTGGATTTTGCTTTAAACAAACTAAAAAAAAGACATGACAATGGAAAATTAACACTAATATATTATTATAATAATATGGAATTCCTGTCAATATTTTTGGTGTGAAATAAACTATATTACTATAGTTTATATAATATAACCTAGTTATGGTTTTAAAAAAGAGTTCATACCTTTTAGAAATTCATATTGAAATAGCTATAGATAAAATGATTGATATTGGAGATCTGCTGGAAAATATGATTGATACAGACTGAAAAAAAAAGATTAGTTAAAACCCAATAATTGTCAAGACTGGCTGTGGGGCATGGGGGCCTCATTATACTATTCAGCCCACTTTGTATATATCGGAAATTTTTCTTTTTTTCTGAGACAGAGTCTCACTCTGTTGCCCAGGCTGAAATGCAGGGTGCAATCACGGCTCACTACAGCCTCAACCTCCCCAGGCTCAGGTGATCCTCCCACCTCAGCCTCCCAAGGAGCTGAGACTACAGGCATGCACCACCACACCCAGCTAATTTTTATATTTTTTGTAGAGATGGGGTTTTGTTACATTGCCCAGGCTGGTCTTCAACTCCAGGGCTCAAGCAATCCACCTGCCTCAGCCTCCCAAAGTGCTGGGATTTTAGGCATGAGCCACTGGACTCAGCTTTGAAATTCTTCTATAATGAAATGTTTAAAAAATAAAAAATGATTGATAAAATATACCAGTATTGACTTAGATCATTAAGGCATTTGGGGACATCTGGACTTTTCGCACTGGATCTATGATACATCCATAACCATTAGGTGTGAAATATTATATCTATTATAAGCAACAACCAAACATTTCATGATTTTATTCTAGGTTTAGCAGAACTTGAGATAATGTAGGTAAGAAAAGGATTAGTAGATGCTGTTTAGCTCAGGGAGAAGACCCTGGTTGTGAAATCCTAATGCTTATACAAAGAACCCAGAGAAAGGCAGGTGGAGTTCTAAATTTTCACATTATGAGAAGCAACTGCCTACAGGATGAACTTTATTCTGCACATAACCTGTGACATTTGAGACCAAAGCCTCATTTTCTCCACATTAGTTAGCTAGCAAAGGGTGGTAACCCCAAGAATGAACACAAATCTGGACTGTAATAAAGATGCCTTCCAGTTAAAGGTTAAACAAATGCCTTCTGGGGAAGAGCTGGCAGCCCGAGTTCACATGTGCAATTCACTGCTCTTTTATCTAAAACCTCCCCATCAATTTCCACCCTAACCCCTATGTTCCTAGAAATATAAAAACCTTTCCCTAACTAGCTTGGGGATTTTCTCGGGGAGAAGTTGAATTAAATTTCTTTAGCAATCTTGCTGTAAGTGACAAGCACACATGATTTAAATACCTCTAAATTGAGAATTTCCATATGGACTTGGCCTTATAAATATCAGATGCTGATAAAAATTACTGTTAAGAAAAAATGTGGGGATAGTTTGCAATTATCCATCGGGCACATCATTCGTTGGCAACAAAGGGCAGTCAGAGTTAAGCCGACCCTTGGGGGTCTCTGGAAGTTTGTGTCTGTGTGTTGAAGGGGCCAGATGCCAGCGGGTTTGATGGGGTGATGGATTGTAAACCAAATGGGATTGGACACACAAACTGTGCAAATCGGCAGTAAAACAATTAGAGGTTCTTCTGTGTTGTTGAAATTGCATGCAACATTTTTTTCTTTTTGTAGAAGAACAAACTTTACATGCTTGCCACTCATAAATACAAAAAATTACCAATATTGCAGTTCTCTTTGCAATAATCTGAGCTAATGCAAGAGCCACAGTGTGTGCTCAATAAATGTTAACTATTGGGTACTCAAGAGCAAAAATGCATCTCCGAAGTGGCCTTGTAGAAAGAAGGTGGCCCATGGGTACTTAGAATAGTCAAAATCATAGTGATAGAAAGTGGACATTGGCCGGGCGTGGTGACTCACAACTGTAATCCCAGCACTTTGGGAGGCCGAGGTGGGCAGATCACGAGGTCGGGAGATCGAGACCATCCTGGCTAACACAGTGAAACCCCGTCTCTACTAAAAATACAAAGAATTAGCCAGGCATGGTGGCAGGTGCCTGTAGTCCCAGGCTACTTGGGAAGCTGAGGCAAAATAATTGCTTGAACCTGGGAGGCGGAGGTCGCTGTGAGCCGAGATTGTGCCAGTGCAGTCAGCCTGGAGAGGGGGACTCCTCTCAAAAAAAAAAAAAAGAAAGTAGACATTGTCAGGGTGTCAGGGGTGGGGGGAAAGGAGAATGCGAAGTTAGTGTTTAATCGGTATGGGGGGTAAAATGTGGGGAATTGTTAAGTGGGTACAGAGTTTCAGTCTGGCAAGATTAAAGAGTTCTGGAGGTGGACGGTGGTGATGGCTGCACAGCAATGTGAACCTACTGAATCCCACCGAACTGTTCACTTTAAAATGGTTATGATCGCTTGAGCCTGGGAAGTGGAGGCTGCAGTGAGCTGTGATTCCACCACTGCACTCCAGCCTGGGTGGCAGAGTGAGAGTCTGCCTCAAAAAAAAATTTTTAAAAAGGATAATATGCCTTTTATTTTCCAGAGGTGTCCTAAAAAGTAGGGACAGATGGTCATTCTCAGAAGCACTCACTTAAACACCATTTCCCTTTAAAAGGTAATAAACCTCACCAGAAACAAAAATAAACAAAAAATTTGCTCTCCAAAAAAATGAAGAAGGGAGGAAAAAAAAAAGAAGGTGGCCCAGCCATCCATCATGAAAGCCTGACTCTGTGACAGTTGGCTTGGCAGAATGGTGTCACGGGTAGACAGTGCAGGTTGTGTCATGCTCAGACCACACCAGCTCCTGCCTGGGCATGACCGTGGAGGTGAACAGGAGATGAAAAGTACAAAGTGCTTGGCCAGCAGGGAATGCACCTTGCTTCTTCCCAGGGGTGTCCAATCTTTTGGCTTCCCTGAGTCACTTTAGAAGAATTGTCTTGGGCCACACATGAAATACACTAACACTAACAATAGCTGATGAGCTATATATATATATATATAAAAAGTCACAAAAACAATCTCATACTGTTTTAAGGGAGTTTATGGATTGGTGTTGGGCCACATTCAAAGCCATCCTGGGCTGCATGTGGGCCGTGGGTTGGACGAGCCTGTTCAAAGCCGTGCTGAAGAGGACTGAACACTCACTGAGGTTCTAAATTAGATGAAACCCTTACCTAAAGTGGTACCCAAAGAGAGGATGTTTTTCTCAACAACTCACAAGACCTCAAAGTAATATTGGTCAGAAAGTCTCGGAGGGTCCCAGTTTCAAAGATAATTTTGATGGACACAAAATCCTCAATTGTAAGGAAATAAACCCAGGGCCCTGGGTGGCTCCTTCCAGATCCCCCAAGCCCTCGCTGCTCAGCCCAGCCGTGCTGTGAGCTTGACTCACCCGTCGGAGCCTGGCCTGGAAGGGGTGCTGTCCGATGAGAGGGAAGAGACAGAGGCCACAGACAGCGGCCGGGATGAGGAAGGCATCGTGAAGGACCGCACCATGGACCGGGGGCGGCTGCCTCTTCTATCGTCCAGACTTGAGGGCTGAGAGCGAGAAAGAGAGAGAGAAGGAGACTTGTTTGATGCCTGTGCCCGCCATGGTCAGACTCCTGAGACAAAGTGATCTTAGCAGTGTGGAATCGAGACCATCATCGTTTAGACTTCTGTAAACAGTACCTGTTCTTGTTCTGAGTGGAAGACAAAAACAATGATTATTTTGGAGTATTTTAAAACCTAACCCAATACTGTGAAAGCATCGGAAGGAACCTTCTTAGCCTTTTAATACTCAATGCAGTTTTCTTCAAAGACCGCAATGTGTCAATACATTCCAAAGCCACAGGAGAATGTGCCGACCAGAAAGTTTAATGTAGAGTAACACCTAGCGAGTGATTAAAGAGTCTTTCGATCTTTAGATGAATTTTGTATATCTCTGCATGTTGATAGACTATACAGGCCATCAAAATGCATGAATCCATAATGACTGACCTCCTGTAGACAAAAATAAGATGCTCCTGCTGCCTAATTAAAAGTATGTTTCCTTTCTGCAAGTGACTGATGCCGTGGAGTAGATGAAACCACCGCTGAAGTTGCTAAAGCTTCTCTCACGTGCTAGGTAGTGAACTAGTGATGCATTGTGCCAAAAAAAAAAAAAAAAAAAAAGATCTCTAGACGGACTTTTCCATCTTCTTCTTGACATATTACTGAAACAAGTGTCCTTGAAATATAGCGTGTGTCAACATCCAATTAGCTAGAAAATTCTAGTGTACCTGTACCCCGAGCCAGATGTTGGCACATCTGGGACTGCAGCTGCTGCACAAGGACTTTCCTTTAACCTGAGGATGTGGAAACTAAATTTCTGTAGGGCACTTCCTCTCTGTGTGGCGTTGACTTCCCCACGCTGCAGCCCCACCCCACCCATCTCATTCAGCCAATCACCTACCGAAGACCTGCTGTAGACCATGGTTCCAGCCCTCTGAGGCCAGAAGCGGTAGATTACAGGTAATATTCATATAACACCACTTCACCATCTGAAAAGTGGGCCTTTCTTAAATATGTGATCCCAAATAAAACAGCATTTGATGTGTAAACTATCTCTTCAATAATAAAAACTTCAAAATCGTAAAAGGGCACGAATTGGCCCCCATTTTCTGCACATTTTCTGTAAAGCAGTGGTCCCCAACTTTTTTGGCACCGGGAACCGGTTTCATGGAAAACAGACAGTTTTTCCACAGACTGGCAGGGGGTGGTTTCAGGATGAAACTGTTCCACCTCAGATCATCAGGCATTAGATTCTCATAAGGAGTGTGCAACCCAGATCCCTCACATGCACAGTTCACAATGGGGTTCATACTCCCACGAGAATCTAATGCCGCCGCTGATCTGACAGGTGGCAGAGCTCAAACAGTAATGTTCCCTCACCCGCCGCGCACCTCCAGCTGTGGGCCCAGTTCCTAACAGGCCACAGACTGGTACCAGTCCATTGCCTGGGGGCTGGGGCCCCCTGCTGCAAAGGGCCAGGTAAGCATTTTAGGTTTGCAGGGCATATGGTCTCTGTGGAAATTACCACACGCCGGCACGACAGCACAAAAGCAGCCACAGACAATACAGAAATGAATGAGCATGGCCCGCCTGCCAACAAAACTTTATTTACACAACCAGGCCGGGGGCCACAGTTTGCTGACCACTGGCTCTGAGTGACGTGCAGCTGGGATTTGCCAGCAGAGAGGAGCTGGTCAGTCTTGGACTGACCAGGCACCAGTGATGGTGCCAGGGGATAGCTCCATGGAGATGTCCATTGTAATTACTCTGCCTTTAGAAGAAACTAAAAGGGAAATGGTTCCTTGGGGATTATCCCCAATTGTGAAAACCTTACCCTATACTTAAATCTCAGAAGGTGACCTCAGGTTTTGGCTGAGATGTGTGAGTATGGATTTCAAGGAATAAAGGAAGGGGGCTGGCAGGAGGATGACTCCCGCCAAGGAAGGACAGAGGGTACTCTCGGGGTCCCATATTTGCAGGGCACTCCCTGGGTGCAACCATGGATTCTACTGGGCGGTCTGCCTCATAATTCCTTCTTGATTGAGCAGAGCCTCTAGAAATCAAGACCTCAGGGCTTTACTTTTGTTCCATCTGATGCCATTAGAGTCTCACCCAGTCCTGGCAGGTGTGACTCCAGGGCCAGACACTGACTGAAAGCAGGGCTGGTGGGTAGGAGTTGGGGATATTGGAACTAGGCTAGAATTGTGGCCCTGGCACTGACAGTGTGACCCTCCATAAAACCCGGAGCCACTCCGAGCCTCAGCTTCCTCCTGAGCACACAGGGAACAGTCCTTCCCGTCCAGAGGGCCAGCGTTAGGACTAAATGAAATGATGCCAGGGACACCCACAGGGCTCGCTACCCTGATGGCTGCTGCTGTCTTCACAGCCTAAGCAAACTCTCATTCCAGTTCTCTGACCGGAGCGACCCCCGGCCCTGCCTAGTGACCCTGAGTTTTACATCGCTGTCTCCCTCCCAGCTGAGTTGTAACGTCCCACCTTGAGCCAGCCACAGGCGTTTACTGCCCAGAATCTTGGATGGGAATGGGCTGGGTTGAGGGGGTCGGCTGAACTTAATCACAGGGACCAGTGCTGTGCGAGCAAGGGGGAGAAGCAGGCACACTTCATCGTGATCTGGAATGTCCCTTTCCAGATGCTATACAAATGCCAGTTACAGCCTGAAATCCCACAGAGGGTGACACATTGTCCCTTGCGGAGGGCAGGCTGGGGAGGAGGGGCTGGGGGCGCGGGCAGGAGATGGGCAGGCCCAGCAGGGAGGGTGCAAGTGTGGTGTTAGAATCTTGGCCGGCCCTCAGAGGCCACAAGACTGAAGGACACAGCTGCACCATCAGCTCTGCGTCTGAAACAGAACCCTGGTCCCTGGCTGTTCTTGTAGGCCATGCCATACTGCTTCTCTTCCCCATGGAACTCTAGCACATGGAACAGGTGAAGCTTAATGCTCCTGCTGAGGCTTCCCAATCAACACCCCTCCCAGCAGCCTCTGAGGAACCCCGGGGTCCCACGGATCCCAGTTAAGAGAACTACTGGGATGGGTCCCCCTGGCAGCTGTGGAGGGAAGGCGAGAGGAGAAATCCTGGAAGCTGGGGGCCAGGTCAGGGGCCAACTGTGATGGCAAAGATGGTGGGGTGAACCCCAGCACCACCAGGGGATACCGCGGCTAGAACTAACTTGAGGGAGGAAGGGTGACTGCTGGGTCTCTCCCGGGTCTGGGTGGCCAGTGGGTGTTGTGACAGTAGGTGGGGAGGTAAGAGGGGGACAGTGGCATGTTGGGGTTATGGCTCTCCATGGTGTTTGGAGTGATGAGGTGGACGGGAGTAGAGAGTGCAGAACCAGGGTCAATTACCCTGCTCCTAATCGGACTTGAAGAGGTAGATGAAGATTTGGTAAGAAACCTAAAGCTCTTTTTCACAAGCCTGAAGGCCAACACACATGCCTCCTGCACGCTGTGGGCCGGTGAGGGTGCGGGGGTCAATGCTGAACCTGGCGCTGTGGGCCGGTGAGGGCGCGGGGCTCAATGTCGAACGTGGTGCTGTGGGCCGGTGAGGGCACGGGGCTCAATGTTGAACGTGGAAGATGCTCATGGGCTCATCCCCAGGGCCCTGCACGCCTCGCTCCCTAAAGGTCAGGAGAAGCTGAGCTGCAGAGCTGTCATCCAGGGAATGGCAGCTCCTTGGAGCCCCAGGACTGGAAAGATGAAAGCCAAGGCAGAGTGGCAGAGGGGCCTGGGTATCGAGAAGTCGGAGGGCGTCCACATCTTCTCTTTCAATGGCTTAAGCTGGCTCAGAAACATTGACAAAATGGTTTACCTCCTTTCTATGGGATTATTTTTAAATTTTAAAATCCATCTTTTTGCAAACAGGGTGATACTAGATGGCTTTTCAAAGTGCTCTAAGATGCTTGCAAGTTTCCAAAGTAGGTAAGACAGGAAAGGCACACCCCAGACTGCTTTTTATTGCCACATTTCTCAGGGAAGGACAGGGGGACCTGCCAGTCCCCTTGCCTGCTCAAAGGATGCTTGCAGAGCCTGCTGTTGGGGTCGAAGGATGGAGCAGGACTCTGCAAGGTGGGCCCAGGGAACAAAGTATCCCAGGGTGGAAAATGCAACCTTCATTCTGGAAAAGCCTCCCACCCCTAGGAGGGGTGCCCCAGCTGGCGCTACAGAGAAGGGTGGGGAGTTTGCTGGAGACGGTGCTGTCTCACGATGTGCTGGAAATAAGCTCCAGCCAAGGACACACAGCACCCCAATCCACACGGCACCCCAATCCACACGGTACCCCATTCCACACGGCACCCCATTCCACACGGCATCCCAGTCCACACGGCACCCCAATCCACACGGCACCCCAATCCACACGGCACCCCAGTCCACACGGCACCCCAGTCCACACGGCACCCCAATCCACACGGCACCCCAGTCCACACGGCACCGCAGTCCACAAGGCACCCCAATCCACACGGCACCCCAGTCCACACGGCACCCCAGTCCACACGGCACCCCAATCCACACGGCACCCCAGTCCACACGGCACCGCAGTCCACACGGCACTCCAATCCACACGGCACCCCAATCCACACGGCACCGCAGTCCACACGGCACCTTACCTTCCTGCCCTTGCTTTCTCCACCTGTGCCCAAAGCAAGAACACTCAGAACTCATGAACCGTGCCAGAGAAAGGGATGTGCAGGATGTCTGGTGAGCCAGACAGCTTTCTGTGATTTTGAAATATACATTAAATGACTGAGAAAAGAGGAAGTTTTTCACTTAGGAAAAAAATGTCAAGATTTCACAAGTGTTTGTTTCTTAGAAAGAATTAATACAGGCATCAACTTTGAAAGAGATGTGCCGTGACGCACTCCGAAACGCTTCTTGCCACTCAGCTCTGATTGTAATGAGTTGCAGGCTCTGAAGCTATCAAGCACTACTCTAGCATCCTGACTTGCACAAAGGGTCCTCCAGCCCAGCCTTGAAGGAGAGCGCCTTGATTGCCATGCCTGTTCACCTGCAGCAGCTCACGCGGGGCTGGCAGTTCTAGACTCCCACTTGCTGAGTTTGCAACCTCAGAGCAGCAGTTGTGTTATGTTGGCTTTGTTGGGTTCAAGCCCTGCTGGGCCTGGGACCTCTCATCTGATGGACACCAGGCCCTAGGCTTGGAGGCAACAAGGTTCAGTCATGCCCGGCAGAGGTGGGGAGACTGGGAGGGCATGCAGTGTGATCACAGCCAAATTACCTTCTCTCAGGTGTTGTCCAGGTCCCATATGCATTTCCTACCATGTAGGAAAGAGGCGTAGAAGCTCTGTGGTGCCAAATGTTAGCCCCTGGAGTAGGGGCTAAAAGCACAGACCCGGGAGGTACATGGATGGGGCTTGAACTATGGGTCTGCCATGTGCTAGGGTGTAACTAGTTACCTTCCCATGTCCCCATTTCCTTGACTGTAAAATGGGGATGACTGCAGTGCCTGCTTCACAGAGTATGAAGCAGATTAAGCAACTGAGTATCTATATAGCACTTAGGAAGGTCCCTGGCATGTGGGAAGCAGTAAATTAGTGTTTGCTGATTGAGATCAATGTGTGAAGGAAAAGAGGGTTTAACAGAGAGCAGCTGAGAACTTCAGGGACTGGTGGACAGGCCGCCCTGGGCCAAGAAAAAAGCCAAAATGGCACACCCCACTCGACACCTGGTCTTCAAGGAGCAGAAGAAAGTGCTGTATGTTATCTGGGAGAGGCAGTGCGACTTCCCACAGCTCGTCTTCCTTTTGCAGGGGAGTTGAAGCCCTGTGCACACCCCCTCAGTGCCAGCAGGCATGGAATTCCAGTAGACAGAAGAGAGCTTCCTGCTTCTCTGTGCCACACTGCCCCCCATCCCTGAACAGTGGGGAGTGGGGACCCTTTGCTGTGCCTGGGCAGACAGTGTAGGCCCCGCAAAGCTCCCAGAGGCTGAGGAAAGATGGAAGCAGCACTCTGAGCTGCAGGGCAGGGCAGCACTCTGACTCACGGTGCCTGGCTTTGCCCCCACATCTGCTAAGGCATGGCTCCTGGGGACGGTCTCAAGTGGGCTGTAAGACTTGAACTGTAAGGCTTTTGCATCATTAAAACTCACAAGCTGCTCTCCACCCTGCTCCTGATGCCAGCCTCTCCTCCGAAACCTTCCATAAACTCATTGCCAAAGCTCAGTTCTGCCCTTCATCCCAAGCAGAGCCTCCTGCCCCAGCCTGGCATCCCTCGTTCTTGGAGGTTGGATGCCTTTCCATGTCTACTCCGAATTTTCTTTTCTGCCCAAAGCATGCCTGTGTCTGCACTGGCCCCTGGCCTGCCATTCAAACGCCTGCCTCTCAGCCTTTGTTGAGGAAGTTCCTTTCTCCAGGCAGTGTCTTCCTGATCTCCTCCCCTGACCACATCTGGCTTATCCTCCTTGGTCTAGATCAATTACCCCTTCCTACAACAGGTAAATCTTTGCTAATAATTTCACACTCCAGACATCCGTCACTTCTCCCCGATGGCCATGATCCTCCGACATCAACTTTGGGCTGGGCCACCTCTGTCACGGGCCATGATGAGTGCTGTTGCCCTGTGGATGACCGAACCCTTTGTGTGTATTATATGACTGTAGGTGTGCACTGTCAACCAGCTGAGTTGCCTGGGCGCTGTGAGATTTCTCCATTGCTCTACAACAATAAGGTTGGACCGTGTTCACAGCAGGTGAGGGGGCATTTGGCTATCAAGGAAATTCATGAATGTTTATTCGCCCTGGCATTTCCGGTTATTGAAAGGAGGTTGCGGAGCTGCTGGTAGACAGACTGCTCAAGGGGGCTGAGCTCCCTCACATCCCACTTCCTAAGCAGGCACCATGTGCACATGTGAGTTCCTCTGCTCTGGGAGCTTGTCCTAGTTCAACAGTGGGATGCCCAGACACCCACTCTCTTGCAGTACTACCCATCCGACCCTCTTACCATGATTCGGACGCCATACTCTTTCTCCACTTTTTCCTTCAGCTGTTTGAAACAGGCCTCCATCCTCTCGTGGAACGGCCTCAGTGCCTCCGTGACTTTGTCTCCATGGATTCTGATCCCTTCGGCCAGAAAAGGAATCTGGAAAATACAGAGGTTGACATTCCTTATTTCTTGGATAATGATCTAGGAAGAGCCACGCACACCTGGGGAAAGGGGAACTGGCAAAATGATCTGCTTTGGTTTCCAAATCAAACCAGTGGATTCAATTCACCAGCAGGCATATTACCACCAAAGACCAGAATGGTTACATGAAAACCATTCGTGTTCTGAATTGACTGTGTCCAGTGTGGTGCGCCCTACACCATGGCTACTCAATCAATTTCCCAGAATAGACTTTTTTTTTTTTGAGACGGAGTCTCGCTCTGTCTCCCAGGCTGGAGTGCCCTGGCGCAATCTCGGCTCACTGCAAGCTCCGCCTCCCGGGTTCATGCCATTCTCCTGCCTCAGCCTCCTGAGTAGCTGGGACTACAGGCTCCCGCCACCTCGCCCGGCTAATTTTTTTGTATTTTTTAGTAGAGATGGGGTTTCACCGTGTTAGCCAGGATGGTCTCGATCTTCTGACCTCGTGATCCGCCCGTCTCGGCCTCCCAAAGTGCTGGGATTACAGGCTTGAGCCACCGCGCCCGGCCCAGAATAGACTTAATCTGTGCTTTTCAGTTGAGTTTGGGAAGAGCTGCACCTCGAATTTGTTTAGATGTAACTTGTTCTGTTAGCAAAGGGTCATGTCAGAGTGCAAACATTTTTCAGCTAAGAATATTGCCGTTACGAGAACCCTATTCCAAAAGGTAATTACATGTGATCTATAGTCCTGAAAAGTATTCCTTTTTTGGAAGGGAAAACCAAATTTATTCTTCTTTAAAACTAAAAATAATCGCTTCTCTGCCGACACTGCTGTCACAAAATATCCATGCCAACACTTCACTTCCGAGAGTGGAGATGAAGCTGACCTTTAAAAACGTTCTAAGAGAGACATTTTCATTCTCCCAGCTGCAGAGACCCACCAGAGTTGCTGCTGTTGGGGGCGGGAGAAGCAAAAGTCTTCCTTTACGTCCCTGGTCTCCGCTTCCCGCCAGGGCTCGGACTCAGTTAGACATTCTTCCATGTAATCAAGCTAAGAGGCTTCCTCTCAATAATTTATAATTAAATCAAAATACTGATTAAAAACAGATTTTCCTAATAGGACAGAACACCAATCTAAATGAGCAGATTTATTAGTATGAACGATAATAAGTACACAATTGAATTTCATGTGAGCAAATTCAAGAAATCTTATCAAGATGAATCAACGCATCAAATGTATTTGGTTACCATTTATAGCACGCAGCTGTTGCCTCTCTTGATGCTCCAGGAAAGGAGGGAGTAGCAGTGCTCTCCTCACTCACAGCCCTCCTAGCCTGCTTTGAGGTTGCACCGACACAAAAGTTTGTTTTGTTGACAGCTGGGCCCAAACGCTAGGCACACGTCAGGCCTTTCTGGCCAGTTATCACCGAAACGACAGCATGCGGGAGAGATTTCAAAATACATGGGTTGTTTTAATATTCCCTATGAATTACTTGTGCAGATGGCAGCTTCCCCGGGGCTAGCCGCAGTTTACTCAGGGCCAGCAGTAGAAAATGCTCACTGTCAGCCTTCTGCCTCCTGAGTTCCGCCTTGGGGGATGACGCAGGCAGACTGGGACAACTTTTGGCGGGATGTCGAATGTGTTGTGTCTCTCTCTGGATGCAAAGGCAGGGATGTGTGGAGGCGCTGTGGCAAGGTGAAAGCACAGGCACCCTAGATACTAAAAGCATTTCTGATTTAGGGTGGGCCTTTCTCAGACTATAAAATGTAACCTAGTTTCTGAGTTTTGCTATTGTTGGTGTTGATGGTGGTGTGATAAAACTCTTAATTGGTCAGATTCTTTCTGTCAAAGAAGGTTCTTGCTAGATGACAGTTAAGACCATTTGCTTTAGATCACTGGTGCTGCTCGAACTGCAATTTGACAGGTGAAATTTAGAAGGTGTGAGAATTCATGACTCTCAACAGTTCCTGACACTGATGGGAAATAACCTTCTTAGAGGACAGACCTGGTCCCGTTTTATGTCTACGTGGGGCTGAACTGCAGGTGTGATTCTAAATGGAAGAAGATAAGAGGATGCCCTGAGTAAACACATTCCAACGCACAAGGCACTTAACATACAGATAGACCGAGGGTCTTAAATGGTCTCTGGAGACCCTGTAGTTCAGTGGGTTCCACTCTGGCTAAGCATCAGAGTGTCTCGGGCAGATTCCTGAACCCTACCTCCAGAGCCCTGATTTGCTGTAGGCAGATCCCAGGAATCTGCATTCGTAAAGAGCTTCTCTGAGCCCAGAGCTGGGAGAGCACTTTCCCTAAGTCGCACCTCTAGCTGATCAAAGCGAGCTTGCTGCCTGCGCTATAAAGGCGCCCTCCTGATGGGCCGTATTTGAAGTCTGCTCCTGTCTGTCCCCTGCGCAGATTCATGCCCTGAAAGCAGCGCAGAACATCTGGAAGCCTTGCTCAGTGCTCCAGGAGCACCACCCCTGGACACAACAGTCATGCTTGTCATCAGCTGGGGATGATGGCTGAGTTCAGCCTTTCATCTTTGTACTTTTCAAAAGAGAAATACGTACACATCACAGTAGTTTAATATGGGACTGTATGGATTTATCTTTGGATACTCGGCAGGGATGCTCCACAATGACAGCTGTGTACGGGGAAAGATGGAACTGTGCCTTTGAGAAAGGGACTCATGACCTGGTGCCAGCTGCGAACCTAGAGGAGGCACCTCGCAGCGTGCACGCTGACTGCAACCTCCACCCAGCGAGGAGCAGGTCAGCCCATCCTCTGTTTCTGAGTTAGCAAGCAGGGCTGAGGAGGAGCTGTCTGGGACATAGTCACCAACCTTCACAAACCACTGTGGGCATTGGAGCTGTGCTTATTATACATCAGTGATGAAAACTTTGCACACGAGTCCTGGGGCTCCCAGGAGAAAAGCCTCACTCTGCCCTGACAGAGTTTCAGGAAAAAACCAAACCAGATGAACTAATACACAAAAAGAGAACAAAGCATTCTGATAAACTCAAACTTCTTATTTTTAATGAACATATGACTCAGCTGCCAATACCAAGACATGGGTTTTCCAAACATTTGCAAATGAATGCAAAATCACAGGTGATGTTTGCAATATGCATTTTTCACCACTCTTTGATACAACGAAGTTACTAGAAAACTGATTCTTTTAACTTTCCTGTGACCTGCTTTAACATTCATCCTTTAATACAGTTATTAGGAATGATGACACGGTGCTGACATAAAGCTGCTCTCTGGGGAACAAATTATTTTCCTCTGTAGGACTTGAAACTCTTAAAATCCAATTTGCTGTAAAAGCTTACAGGAAAAAAAAAAAAAAAAAATCAATAGAACTTTTGCAGACCAAACTAGTTTTTGTATAGCAATAGTTTTATAGCCTGCAGAGGAATTTTGAATTTCGTACCCTTTAGTACAAAATCTACAACATCTGAAATGGAAGCATTCACAATTTTAAACTCCCACGTTTTTAGTGACAGAGGGACACTGTCTACATGAGGCTTACATTCCATGCAAAGAAGCCACAGTTGGCCAACAATGTCCCTTTCAGTCAAACTCTGAGCACTTTCAAAACCATAATTCCAAATGCAGATTTCAAATGCAGACAGATTTGTGACAGTCTGATTTCTTCCCTCTTAATTTTTGTTTATATATACACATAAATAAAACTTCTCACTCATTAAAACGGCTATTATTTAAAAGACAAACAGGCCAGGAGCGCTGGCTCACACCTGTAATCCCAGCACTTTGGGAGGCTGAGGCCGGCGGATGAGAGCAAGAAATCGAGACCATCCTGGCCAACATTGTCTACTCTACTCTACTGAAAATACAAAAATTAGTTGAGCATGATGGTGCACGCCTATAGTCTCAGCTACTCGGGAGGCTGAGACAGGAGAATCGCTTGAAACTGGGAGGCGGAGGTTGCAGTGAGCCAAGATCTCACGCCACTGCACTCCATCCTGGTGACACAGCGAGACTCCATCTCAAAAAAAAAAAAAAAAAGACAAAATAACAAGTCTTGTTGGGGGTGCAAAGAAGTTGGAATCATGCATTACTGCTGATGGGAACGTCAAATGGTGCTGCGACTGTAGAAGAGTTTGGCAGTTTCACAAAAAATAAACACAGAATACCACATGAGCCAGCAAGTCTAAATTTGGGTGTATACCCCAAACTATGGGAGTATTGAAAGCAGGGACTTGCGCAGGTATTTGTACACCCACATTCACAGCAGCATTGTTCACACCAGCTAAAAGGTAGAAACAACCCACATGTTGTTCCTCGACAGATCCGTGGAGAAACACATTGTGGTCCAGCACTATAATGGAGTATTACTCAGCCTTAAAAAGGAATGAAGTTCCGACACACGCTACAACATGGATGAACCTGGAAGACATTCTGCTAAGAGAAACAAGCCAGACAAATAAGGACCAGTGTTACACAATTCCACTCATATAAGGTATCTAGAATAGGCAAATTCATAGAGACACAAAGTAGAATGGTGGTGACCAGGAGCTGGGTGGAGGGAGGAATGGGGAAGTTGTTCAATGGGTACAGAGTTGGAGCTTTGCAAGACGACAAGGCTTTGGAGATGGACGGTGGTGGTGCTGGTTGTACAACAACAATGCGAATGTACTTATTGCCTCTGAACTGGACACTTAAAAATGTTTGAGATGGGAAATTTTGTTATTTACATTTTATCACAATTATTTATAACATATATATATAAAACATATATTATGTTTGTATAACAATATAAGTACTTAGAATTATACAAATCCAACCCGTCCTATACATCTAAACACAAATTTAAAAGGACTCGTATCTTGGCTCAAAACCAAAGCTCAGCCTTGCTCCACTCTGAGATGTCTCGTTGGCCAATGTGCTGATAGCAGAGAAACCACTAAGAGGAGGCCCCGCTGGGATGCCAGAATAAAAATGCTCACAGTGGCCTGGTGCAGTGGCTCATGCCTGTAATCCCAGCACTTAGGGAGGCCAAGGCAGGCGGATCACCTGAGGTCAGGAGTTCAAGACCAGCCTGGCCAACGTGGCAAAACCCCATCTTCACTACAAATACAAAAAAAATGAGCCGGGCATGGTGGCACACACCTGTAGTCCCAGCTACTAGGAAGGCTAAGGCAGGAGAATCACTTGAACCCCAGAGGAGGAGGTTGCAGTGACCTGAGATCACGCCACTGCACTCCAGCCTGGGCAACAGAGTGAGACTTCATCTCCAGAACAAACAAACAAACAAACAAACAAACAAACAAACAAACAAATAAACCTGCTCACAGTGAAGTCTCATAAGAGGAACAGCCTTGCCTTGTTCTTTTTTTTTTGTTTGTTTTTGACAGTTTTGCTCTTGTCACTCAGGCTGGAGTGCAGCGGCATGATCTCGGCTCACTGCAACCTCTGCCTCCCGGGTTCAATCGATTCTCCTGCCTCAGCCTCCCAAGTAGCTGGGATTACAGGCATGCGCCACCATGCCTGGTGAATTTTGTATCTTGCCCTGTTCTGGACTGAGTACAGATCAACTGCACAGCATCTCTGGGCCTCGACTGGGAGCCTAGGACCCCAGCTTAGCAAAGTGGCCTGAGCTATGACACCCAGTCCAAACCCATGCAGGCCTTTGCCTCCACCTCCCTCAACTCTCTTTACACAGTGTGGCGAGACCTCGGGGACAGCAGCCTCCTCGCCTCCCACATGAGAAAGGGAGGCCTAAAGTGGCAGTGGCCTAAAGCAGCAGAGCAGGCAGGTGCCGGCCAAGCGCTTGTAAGGACGGGCTCTTGATGACCCCTACACTTCAGGCTCAGGAAGGCTCTGAGAAGCACAGACACATCTGCTAGGTTCTGACACTGAACCCAAGGCACCCAGAGTCTTGAACCCCTTTCAAGACGATGGCCCTCTGGGAAAGGCTCCAGAGGCTTCAGGAGCATGAGCAGAACAGTGAAATAACATGCACAACTTCAGCTGGGAAAACACAAATGAGGACACGCACCACTGCCAGAGGTGCACGAACAGGGAGAGAGTGCACCGCAGCTTCTGACCTACGTGCGTTTCACAGGGACTGCACTGGCCCGAGCGCCTTTCCTGGCATAGGCTAGAGCTCAAGGCTTCATGGCACTGAGCTCACCTCAATGTTCTATCAATACAGACAGAGAAAGAGTTTTCCAGCAGCTGGCAGAAATGACCAAGGGGAGGAAAGAGACCTTGTTCCTTTGCAAGAGATGATTTTCTGGGTGTTCAAATTCCTGACTGCAGCCCAGGAGCCGAGCTGATCATGACAGCAGTGGGCGGGTTCACCCAGGGACAATCATAGTCATGTGCATCATGACTGCAGCCCAGGGACCTCCATGCCGGCTGGTGTGTGTGCTGAGCCTAGACCCTCCTAGCTTTCCTTCCCTCCAGCCATGCATGGCTCTCGCTGGACACCTTACCTGCCACGCAATCAGATCCTTGAGCTTCTCGATCTTTTCATGGGCCTCAGGGTGCTCCTGCAGGTACCGGTCTGTAAAGAAGGCCTGGTGGAGACAGGGAGAGTCACTCAGTGCACCTGCTCAGCAAACACAGGTTTTTGCACACTTACTGTGCTCCAGGCCCTGAGAATAGAGCTGTGCATAAAACAGATCCACACGGAGCTCACTGCAGACCTAGGGTCACACCCTCTGCAGCACCCAGGACAAAATGTCCCATAAGGGCAAACACTGAAAGTGGAGCTAATGGGCTGTCTACAGCAGCAATCCCGCTTCTTGGGGTCCAAGAAGGCCATAGCTGACCTGGTGGCTTGGTCCTGCTGGATGGCAGTGAATACAGCCCTCTCACCTACTCACATGCCCATGCCCCCCACCCAGCCCCTGCACCTGCCCAGGCCTGACCTACACCTGAATGCAACGAACTTCTTTGTGCAAGGGCGGGTAACCGCCTCCTCGCAGCCTTCTCTCAGGCAGCACCCCTCTTATCTCAGTTTTCACTCTGTCTAGATCAGGGGTCAACAAGGTTTTTTTGTGAAAGGCCAGACAGTAAACATTTTAGGTTTTGTGGACCATACAGGTCTCTATCACAACTACTCGATGCTGCCACTACTCAACTCGCCAGTTATAGTGTCAGGAAAATAGCCTCAGGCGGTAAGTAAGTACACAGGCACGGCCTTGTTCCAAAAGAGTTGCATTTACAAACACAGGCAGGGGCAGGCCCGTGGTCTAGGATATACCCTGTGTCCTTCAACTTCTACCCATTCCTACAGAGTTAGGATCCAGGGAGACCAGCAGGCCAGGTCCCCTCCACCGTCAAAGCGCTACCTCCCTAGTCCTGATATTCTGATGTTTTTGTTTAACTTTATCTTTTGGCCTTTAAGATCCCAGACCTTGCAAAAGCCACTGGAGGCCTGGGCACAGATAAGCCCAGCCTGGCTGTCTGGGGATGCCCAGGGGAGCCTTGCCAGGGGCTCAGGCCTTGACTTTGCTGCAGCCTTCAGGGGCTACCACTGGCTGCTGCTGCCTGGCCTTGGCTGGGCCACTGCTGAGATTGCTCAATGAGACCAGGCGCGTTTCTGGGCTTTGGAGACTTTGGAATTTTCAGTCTGTCCCAGGGCAGGACTGCCTGCCCAGAGCAAGCTGGTGGATCCCGTGCCTTTTCGTAGTTTGTGAAGCCCCCCATGACAGCTGGGTCCACGATGCCGTTCAGGAGCATGGAGAGTGGGTTGATGGGCAGGCTGGGGTCATCCAGGTGCTGCTGCACCATGCTGTTGATCTTGTCGTTCGTCAGCTGCATGGTCTCGATGGCGTTCTCCAGGGGGCTGATTTCCACCTGCAAGGAGAGAGGAGAGCCTGCATGTCAGCCCCATGGCTGCCTCCACTCCCGGGGTCTCACCAGAGGAGCCACGTGCTCTGGGGCAGGCTTCCTGCTCCTCCATGAACCTTTCTTCCAAACAGAATTTTTGGGCAGCTGGGCATTTTATTACTATTGTTTGTTCTCATAGATGAAAATTCCAAAGGAACAAAGCAAAGCTGCTGCTCCGCTCTGGGGGCGGGGGCTGTGTGTGCACGTGGCTATGCACACATGTGGTCATCCCGGGAAAACACACAGCCTTGAGTGGTGCTTGAACACACCTGCTTCAGAACAGAGACTTCCAATTCTGTTCTTGTTCTCTGCTTGCTGTGCAGAGGGAGACGTTCGGGACTTGAGGAATCCAGGCCCGGGCAGCCTGCACTACCTGTCCAGTTAGGGAGGGCAAAGGAGGTCAAGGGAGGGCCCTGCCATGGCACCACACACCATCATTTGAAGGAGGAGTGATGGGCAGGTGCAGTGGCTCCCGCCTGCAATCCTAGCACTTTGGGAGGCTGAGGTGGGTGGATCACCTGAGGTCGAGTTCGAGACCAGCCTGGCCAACATAGAAAAACCCTGTCTCTACTAAAAATAAAAAAATTAGCCAGGTGTAGTGGTGCATGCCTGTAATCCTGGCTACTCGGGAAGCTGAGGCAGTAGAATTACTTGAACCCAGGAGGCAGGGGTTGCAGTGAGCCGAGATTGTGCCACTGTACTCAGGCTGGGCAACAGAGTGAGACTCCAAAAAACAAACAACAACAACAACAACAACAAAGAGAGCTCATGGCCCCCGGGGTTGGGAGGAAAAGGCTGCTTGGAGCATTCAGGCTGCCCTCACAGGCCTCATTTGCACACCTGCCATGGTTAACGAGACTGTCAGTGCTGGAGGTAGGGGACTGACCATCTGTCCTCCTGGCTCCCAGTGCATGTCTCTCAGAGACCTCCACCCTCTTTCTCTGAGGGCCCCACAGGGCCTGGCCTGGCCAAGTCTCAGCCCAGTGACCTCCAGCTCAGCCCTAAGGTGCCAGGGCAACGTGGCTGGCTTGGTCTAAGGCAGGGACCACAGCTGCCCTCAGATCTTGCTTGAGCAGACCAAACCTCCTCCTCACGCTGGGCCACAGGGACCACGCCCCAGGGTGACCCCAGCAATAACTTTGCTCCTTCCAAAGGAGGCGTGATGGGCCCCTACCCGTGCCCAAGAGCTCTGGGTATCTTCATGTCTGGCGTTCTTCCTGCTGCAGCCTCCAGGGGACTGCCTGCGAGTTGGGGGTGGGGCAGGGCAGAGATGAACAGAGAATGGGCCATTCTGTCCATCAGCAACCCCAGACTGGCACTCCTAGGTGGCTGTGGAGATAACAGAGGCTCTCTGCCCACCGATGTCACTGTCCTTGCACTGATGGAGGGACAGCCTCGGGGAGATTGTGATACACTGGGTGTGGCCAGCCAAGTGCACACTGCTGAGAGGGCCCCTTGTCTGGTGTCCTGGACAGCAGGCATAGCCATGCTGTCCTGAACCCACAACTTGCTTTGCCAGGCCCTACATTTCATCCCGGGCACAGTTTCACCAAATGCACACTCCAGGGCAGTATTCCACCTGGGCTGACTGTTAACTCCCTGTTACTAATCTCATTTGTGCTAAGAAAGAATCCTTCCTATTTGTATGGAACAAGGTTAGCTGCTGCTCCTACAGATATCCCATGGGTGTTGGTCCCAAGTGGCATAGGAGGGCAACAGGGTTTGGCAGCAGGATGTCAGTCCTGCCATTCTGGGATTATTTGCCTTCCTGGCCTCTTAGTCTGTTCAAAATGACCAACGCACCTGAGGAGACGTTGCATCCTCACGAAAGCTCAGGGCTCCCCTCTCCACCTCCCTAAGCTCCTGCATCCGGCAGCCGCGGGCTGGCAGGCCCCGATTACAAAGGGCTCATGCGCAGAGGGTGATTAAGAGGATCACGGCCTGTTTAGGTGGAGGGCCTGCTCTTCTGTTGTCTCTTGTATGTACAGTGCTTCACCAGCTACAAAGGGACCCAGCAAAGGCGGTGCATTTTTACCACCCGACACATAACTCCTAAAGCCTTCTATCTGTCAGGTGCTGCCTGGCTGCTAGGGGCACAGAAAGCGAACTCCAGAGCAGAAAGTGCCCCCAGGAGGGGTAGGCGAAGAGCCCTGGGTGCTTCGAGTATAAAGAGGTGGCTCTGACCACAGGCGACCTCTCAAAGAGAGTGGCCCATAGCTGCCCATAGCTCATGCTGGTGTGGGCAAAGGAGAAGGCTCGGCGCTGGACACGCAGCTGGGCAGACAGGTGCCGGCCAAATCCTAGAGACGAATAATCAGGGGTTTCGGGGGGACTCATTGAAAACTAAATGGCAAGTACCACCCCGCTCAGTGAGTTCTTGCTGGGGGAAAACAAAAGGCATTGAGACACATGAACAAACACTTACATATTTCAATCAGATGTTTTTATATTGCCAGTTGCCTTGGCCTTGACATTTCAATACTGTCAATAAATCTGCTGCTCAACTCCGGTTCATGTAAATGAAACTGTCCAATAGCTCACTGCAAATGTGAGTTTCATGTAAATGAAATGGTCCCATCGCAAAGCAAGGTTCAGCTTTGCTGAGAGGTGGAAATCGTTATTTCTTTAAAAAGGGTCAGGGAGGGGTATGTTCTCAGGCTATTCTTACTTGAAATGGGCAAGAAGTATTAATTAATAGTTGTTTGTCACGTAAAAGGCAATAAAACCATCAGGAAAAAATATCTTTAAAAAAGTTCATCTAAATTGCAATTTGTCTTAAGCTTTTCACTTGGTTAACAGAAAGCACTGTCAAACAGCACAGCTATGACTGAATTTAAATATGCTGTAAGAATAAATGAAATCTTCATTCTGGTTTTTTGATAAGCTAGAGTTGGTCGTGATTACACAGCATTTCCACTAGAATATGAATACGCGTGGGCGAGGAGATATTGATGCTCTCAAGAACAGGTAGGGTGGTTACGTGAACTGTAGGGTCTGCTGTGTGCACACTGACACCCTGGCCACGGGGCATGAGCAGGTGAAGAAGGCGTGGCAGACTGTATTGAGGAAGGGAACGGACAATTCCTTCTGGGGTGGGGGCCATCCTTACCATGAAAACAGACTTGACCTCAAACCACCTTAAAATTCCAGGTAATTTATATGCAGTTGTGTATATGGTTCTCTCGATCCACATATTCTGCAAAGGAAACACACACACACAACACGGGTTAGAAGGATGTCAGCAGGTGGACAGCTCTGCCTTAAGGGGGATTTACAGAATAACTCCACAGTAGTCAGGTCCTTCAGCAGGACAGGGTCTGTGGTGCTCAGCACAGGGCACATGTGCCTTCAGGTAGTACCTCACAAGCCACGCTCTGCCTAACAGTCCCTCAGGATACATCAAAGTATCCGCTGTCCCCTAGCCAACACTGTCCACCACTCTGGTATATGACAATGCAGGTATACTAGGTGAGTGAGAAAGATGTGTACACTCCAAAATGAGGCATGGGGAGCCCCTCATGACCAAAGAGATTTTGAGAAAGGCTCCAAAGAAGTCTTACATTAGCCAGTGTTCCTAAGAAACTAAAAGGGGTAAACACATGTTTGGGAGACTGGATTTAATCCAAGTGACCTCTGATGTTCTGACAAAACCAGTCGGTATTTTAAGCTTTAAAAATTTTTGACGTGGCCGGTTGCAGTGGCTCACACCTGTAATCCCAGCACTTTGGGAGGCCGAGGCAGGCGGATCACAAGGTCAGGAGATTGAGACCATCCTGGCTAACACGGTGAAATCCCGTCTCTACTAAAAATACGAAAAATTAGCCGGGCGTGGTGGCAAGTGCCTGTAATCCCAGCTACTCGGGAGGCTGAGGCAGGAGAATGGCATGAACCCAGGAGGCAGAGGTTACAGTGAGCCGAGATCACGCCACTGCACTCCAGCCTGGGGGGCAGAGCAAGACTCCGTCTCAAAACAAAAAAACAAAACAAAACAAAGTTTTGACGTAACTAATATGTTTACATGAGAACATAAAGATATGGAAACAGCAGGAGGAAAAACTATCCCCTACCTGAAGCTGATAACCTACATGCTTTAGTATCTATTGTTCAAGACTTCTTACTAAGTATTAAAAAGTATATCTATGCATATTTTAAATAAAAACATCATTTATCGGTGTTCTTTGTAAAATAATGTATTACATATCACAGGAAACTGTTCTAAGCCAATAAATATAATTCTACTTCTCTTTAGGGATTGCACAAAAACTCCATCGCAGGGGTCAACTGGAAACCCTACCCTACTGCCTCTTTTATACTGTCTAGCTGGCAACAATCTTCTGCCGTTCCAACCGCCCTGCACTGCAGGGTCACCGAGCAGTCTGAGTCTGTCAACAGGAATCTAGACTTAAGCAGATGGGATAATGGGATGCCAGTCATTCCGGAAAACTGGACAGGCGCGGGGGCTCACACCTGTAATCCCAGCACTTTGGGAGGCCAGAGCAGGCAGACTGCCTGAGCTCAGGCCTTCGAGACCAGCCTGGGCAATGTGGCAAAACCCCATCTCTACTAAAAATACAAAAATCAGCCAAGTGTGGTGGCAGGTGCCTGTAGTCTCAGCTACTCAGGAGGCTGAGGCACGAGAATCGCTTGAACCCGGGAAGCGGAGCTTGCAGGGAGCTGACATTACACCACTGCACTTCAGCCTGGGCAACAGAGCGAGATTCTGTCTCAAATTAAAAAAAAAGAATTCAGAAAACTGGCTTGGATCTTGGAAAGCATTTATCCCACACTTCTAAGGGAAGGAGCTGGTTGAAGCCACAGGGACACAGGCAAGACCTCCATGTCCCAGGCCAGTCCTCCTTTGCCCCATGGGGACGGCTCCCTCAGGTTTTTGTCCTAGCAATGGAAGCAGGTCTGGCCCTCTCACATCCACCTCTAGGACAGATTCCAGTGCTTTTTCTCATGTCAATATGCCCTGAGAGGGACCTCTGGGTTCCATCCTGGGCTTTACGGCCAGCTCCTGCTCACACAGGCCCTGTCTCATCTTCCTCCTTGTCAGTGCCCTCACTCCCCAGCACGTCAGTCACCCCTTGCCAGGTGTGCAGGTGTGAGCCACCTTGCTCTGCTCTCGGCCTGTTGGGCAGCTTCCCCAGCCCGCTGCACTTGGAGCTGGGCTCCCTGCTGTAGGGCCGGAGCCTGGCTTCCCAGTAGAGCAAAAGACTTTGTACTTATCTGAGGTTTTGGGGGGCATGTGAAGGACCAAATCCTGCGGCTTCCGAACACTTTGTCCAAGTGCCTGGACCTAAACGGGGCCGTTAGGGGACTTCAGGGCCATTTAGAAGAAGCATAGCCTCTGGGCTCAGCACAGCTCAAAATGTCAAGAGCTTTCGTTATTCTTAGCTCTGCACCCAACTGGCTGCGCACCCTTCAGCAGTTCACTTGACCTCCTTGTGTCTATTTCTTTATAGTCTAAGAATATATCTACTTGCCAGATGGGAGACGTGTGAGGGAAATTCAAGAACTGCCTATAAATCCCACAGTTGAGGGACTCCATATAAATACTAGCGTTAGTGCTTGTGATGACAGTAACAGGCGCAGAATGCTCTGAAAGCCACTGCCCTTAGCGAGGGTGTCCAGGTTAGACATGCCTAGGTTCTGCCCGCACTGCTACAGACAATAGACACTGCAGTGACCGGTCCTGGAGGAGGTCCAGGGTGCTGGGTTCACCAATAAATAGGGTCTTAATCTTCAAACAACCAACCTGCTGGGACTGCACAATACTGCAGATTCCACCAACTCCAAGCTCCTTTGTGCTCCTTGGTGACACCAAGGAATCTGGCCTCAGGGCTGGAAGGAACTTCCCCATGGCTCTTAAGAGCTGAGATAGGAGACTCACAGGTACTGCCCTGAGGATCCGATGACTGGCGGACCCCTGAGGGATTGGCAGGGAGAGTGGGTAGACGCCACTCTTTACTTGAGGCAACCCTGCTGGAAGGGTTCTGAGCTTTGCTCTGGTCAGCAGTAGGGTGCTAATTCACCTTTGACCTTGATAGCCTAGATGCCTTCAGACGGCACACAAGAGAAGTCATTCTCAGCAGAGCTGGTCCTCCTTGGGGGACCCCAGACTAATGCCTCCTTGCAATATAGGACTACATAGGGATTTCCGGAGGTTTCCCAGGCAAGATGGATAAACATTAACATTTTTTAAAAATTATGGCTTCTTTGATGCCTTTTCAACATGGATCCACTCACTTGAGCCCAGGAGTTCAAGACCAGCCTGGGCAACATAGATCCCACCTCTATACAAAAAAATAAATAAAATAAAAATACAAATGAATCCATGAAAGCAGTTTGTATGTAGAATTTTTAAAAGGCTCTATGGCCAGGTGCAGTGGCTCACGCCTATAATCCCAGCACTTTGGGAGGCTGAAGTGGGCGGATCACGAGGTCAGGAGATTGAGACCATTCTGGCTAACACGGTGAAACCCCGTCCAAACACACAAAAATAAAAGAAAACTAAAACACAAAAAATTAGCCGGGCGTGGTGGTGGGCACCTGTAGTGCCAGCTACTGGGGAGGGTAAGGCAGGAGAAAGGTGTGAACCCGGGAGGCAGAGCTTGCAGTGAGCCAAGATTGCACCACTGCACTCCAGCCTGGGTGACAGAGTGAGGCACTGTCTCAAAAAAAAAAAAAAGAAAAAGAAAAAAAGGCTCTAAAGATGTTTGCTGTTATTTCTACAACTCAAATGCCGTGGTTTGCAACAGGGGGTAGATGTTTTATTTTGCCATTTCTGGAAACTTTTTTTTTTTTTGGATGGAGTTTCACTCTTGTCCCCCAGGCTGGAGTGCAATGGAGCGATCTCGGCTCACTGCAACCTCTGCCTCCTGGGTTCAAGCGATTCTCCCGCCTCAGCCTCCCAAGTAGCTGGGATTACAGGCATGTGCCACCACGCCCAGCTAATTTTGTACTATTAGTAGAGACAGGGTTTTACTATGTGGGTCAGGCTGGTCTCGAACTCCTGAACTAATGTGATCCACCTGCCTCAGCCTCCCAAAGTGTTGGGATTACAGGCATGAGCCACCACGCCCAGTCTGGAAATCTTTTTGATTGGCTGTCCCAACTGGGGTGGTGACACTGGCACCTAGTAGGCAGAGTTCAGGGATGCTGCCAAACATCCCTGGACGCACAGGATGGCCCCACCACAGAGAACAACCCAGTCTGTATCGCCAGTAGTGCTAGGGTCAACCCTGCAGTTGTGTGTTGTGCTCCAGTGAAGTTCAGGTGCTGGATACTGAGTTAGGATGAGCACCTGAGTTAGGGATGAGTTCATGTGCTGCAGGAAGCACCTGCAGGAAGCCACGTCAGCACCCAGCACCTCAGCACTCCACGGGCCCATTTGTAACTAGCGATAATAGGCACCTGCTTTCTCACCTGGGGCTCACGGGGAAGGCAGGCTACTCATATGGGAGCTCCGGCATTCGGCCGGCACAGTCTCCTTATCAAATATCTCAGTGACCTTAGTCATATTGTTAGTGAAATGGCAATTAGTTTTTCTAACTTTGGAGGGGGTAATAGATTAGGATTTCTGCACACAATATACAGAGACATTTAATACTGCCCTGTGGCTGCCTTTGAGGCCTCGCTTCTCCACTGGCAGTTCTATTGGTGGTGGAATGATATTTTTTGTTTGTTTGTTTTGGTGGTTTGTTTTTTTACCGCAAATTCATTGTCTGGGTTTTTCTCTCCTTTCCGGATTGGCCGAGAATATTCAAATCGCTGGACCTCGTTCACCCTGTAAAAACTATACAGAGACAGACAGATCATTAGACATTTAACCCGGCAAACAGCCAATTTGCTTTTGGACACAGGGTCTGGCCTTAGAATATGTCACTGCCGCCTGCAAAATCTCCCTAACCTTGACCTGAAGCCATCGCCTTGGCGTCCTCTCCCAGTCAGGGAGATGTTGGCAGGTGGAAAAATTAACTTGAGTTTTTGCCTCTTCCCTGTCCCCGCCAACACCTCGAGGGAAAACAGAAGCTGAGTAAGAGTGAAATGAGCAAGAACACAGGAAGGGTGAAGCGAAGGAGAGAGAAAAAAGGCTTTTGTGTTCAATGTATGTGTTTATTATTATTTTTAAAAAGTATCACATACTTTAGTTTCAGATCTACAAAGTACAGATTTTGCAACCACCGCAAGAGTGACACACAGGAAAACGTAAGTAACCTGCCTCCGCGGCCAGGGTGGGAGACAGGCTATCCGCACGCACAGGGAGGGCGTGGAGAGACCAAGACCGATTCCTCCCCTGCACTGAAATGCAGGCAGACTTCCACAGCAACAGAAACTACTGCATCTGAGAAGGCTCTAAGCTTCACTATTTGCTTAAGGCCTCTGAAAAAAAAAAGGTTGCAACCCTTAAAATGTATGCCTTGTGAGAGCAGTCATTTGTAAACACACGGGGTCCCTGTTTATTTCCCATTATTGCTGAAGAAAGGTCAAAGAAACAATGAAAGGTCAAAGAAACCACCAAACTTCAGGAAGCAAAATGAAGCAGATCCTAAGGAATGTGAAGTCATCAAAGAGATTAATATTTTCACCAGAACATGGATCAAACAGAACAGCAAAGTCTTAATATCAAACACATCTGTTAAAGCATTCTATGCCATTGCTAAGTCAGGTGCGATTCAACCGACAGGCAGAAAATCTCATTCAACTATGGACAGTTGACTCAGGGGGCTTAAAAGCCCCCTCATAATCCTACATTATGGAATTGCTGTGCTGTGAGGCTGAAGGGTTCTCCTGTGTGTCACCAGGAGCAAATGTGCAAATCCCATTTCCCACCTTTCGAAATGCAAACATTCAGGCCGCACTCACGTGTATGGACTTGGCTTTGCTGGAAATGGGCAGGATGCACTGCTGGGAAGCTCCCTAGGAGATTGTACCCCGTGGGGCAGGCCTATAAAGGAGACCAGACGGCCTCCACTGCCCGCTTAGGTTTTTGCCATCAGCTGACTTTGGGAAAGGAATAGGCTTTGCACGCTCCCAGCACACGGATTAACATCTCCTTTCACTTTTTTTGGATGCTGAAAATAATTAGCTTCCCTTGCTCTTCAAAGAGGACAGAAAGAGCATTTGGAAAGCGAATCAAAGGCTAAAAATCATCCTTTAAAAGGTGGAATCATTAGGAAGAGATCTGTCCACACAGCCTCTTACAACCCTCATGTTGGGTAAGAAAAATGGGATGATTACCTTACAATCTGCTCTGACACTGGCCTGTGAAACTTAGGAGGCAGATCGAGTTTGGGCTTCACTGTGAAGCACTGAATATCTGAGGTGAGGGGGTTAAGGACCGCTAAGGCAGCACAGACATCAACCATGAGAGAGGCCCCCCATCACACCCAACCACCCAAATGAACGGCGTCGCCATGGCTTCAGAGTTGACGCGGTTGTCTTAAAGGATACACTGGCCAGGGGAGTTTTTAATATCGTCGCCTGGTGGAGATGTTGTCTTCATTTTTTCGGCGTTTGGAAACTGAGTTAACAGTCGAGCCTCAAAATCTTCCCGGCGCTCATACTCTTTCCCTCGGTAAATGAAAACTTTTCCCTGGAAAGGGTGACATTCATTTAATAACACCACAGAGAAAGGGCCAGGAAGAGTTCACATGCAATGTGCTGGTCTTAAAATATGCCTTACGGGTTCTTACAAAATGTCATTGAATTTAAGAACAACTTGTAATTTTTTTTTTTAACTTGCGTTGGCTTTGTTAATCAAGAACACATGGTCATCAAGCATGTAAGTTAATACTGTTTAAGAGGCACTCAACACTGAGCTACTAACATCTGTGCTATGTTTTCATCTTGACAGTAACAACTGATTTAAAAACTATGTGAAAAACCAAATGAACACTCAGAAGCTTACAACAGAGTGGGCATGAAAGGGTTAGAAGGGGGTAAGGCAGCCAGGGCAAGTGGATAATGATGTCCACGCTTTTTCTGGTTTTTGTTTTCTTTTCAGGTAGGCCCTAATGAAGTCGTTTTCATTCTGCCATAGAAAATTTTTTTTTTTTCCTTGAGACGGAGTCTCGCTCTGTCGCCCAGGCTGGAGTGCAGTGGCTGGATCTCAGCTCACTGCAGCCTCTGCCTCCCGGGTTTACGCCATTCTCCTGCCTCAGCCTCCTGAGTAGCTGGGACTACAGGCGCCTGCCACCTCGCCCGGCTAGTTTTTTGTATTTTTTTTTTAGTAGAGACGGGGTTTCACCATGTTAGCCAGGATGGTCTCGATCTCCTGACCTCGTGATCCGCCCGTCTCGGCCTCCCAGAGTGCTGGGATTACAGGCTTGAGCCACCGCGCCCGGCCCATTCTGCCATAAGGAATTTAAGAGAGCATGAGCTAAGGTGGGGTCCCAGCGCCTGAGCATGGCCACTCCACGCCGACTCCTGTGAGACACAGTCGAGGTGAGCAGAACCCGAGGGGAAGGGATGCAGTCCAGAGCCCAGAGCTACTAAGTTCCTGGCCTCCCCCAAGGGAGTGACTGGAGAAGGACGGAGAGCAGGACTTCCCTTCCTGCACTTAAGAGTGCTTGTGCAGGTCATTATTCATCAACATATGTCAAGATAAAATACACAGAGCTCTTCTTGGAAGGGCTGGGTTTGGTCCATCTCCAATGACACTTTTGTCACCTCCATAAATTCCAAGTTGGAGTGTCAGTCCACTGGGGTTGATATAGATGGCTAGGCTAGGCTAGGCAGCCTGGGGCGTGGAGGGGAGTTAAGTAGGTAAGTTTTCTTCCTTCCACAAGGCTGTCTTGTTGAGGTCTTTTCTGCCTGAGTGTGACACAGTCCTCTGTAAATACACCCGTAAGGAACGTTTTTCTTGCAAGATGTAACAGGTCTCCCTGTTTTCCCGAATTCAACACGTGTGTTCTGAGTGTCACCTGGGTCACAGAAAGGGGCCAATGAGTATCTGGTGTAATGTTGCTGCTGGTTTTGGAAGCCTTCTACCTCCCGCCACCCACCCTGTCCCATCTAGGCTGTCTCAACTGAAATGAAAACTGCCACAAGGAGAAGACAGCAAGCAGGAGTCACCGGGGTACAAGAAACAGAAGTCTGGGGGTAACGCTTTCCAGGACGGGATGTGGTTGCTGAGGTGCTTCTGTTCTTCGATCGGGGGACGCTGGGAAAGAACCTCCAGGCTGGCTGCTCCCAAGTCAGCTGCAGCCTTGCCCCATCTGCAGTCACTCCTGGACAGGTGCCAGAGAGGGAGACGAACAGACAGAGGCAGCCAGAGGACAGCACCTTGCTGCATATTCTTACACTTATCCCCTAAAGACCAAGATTGAAGTCAAATTAAAATTTGTCTAACTAATGGATTTTCAAAAGGATTAAGAGAGATCGTATGACACCGAATCAACTGATCCCTGCTGTGGTCTGAATGTTTGTAGCCCCCAAAATTCAGATGCTGAAACCTAACCACCAAGGTGACAGTATTAGAAGGTGGGGCCTCTGGAAGGGAATTAGGTATTGGGGCTCCACCCTTGTGAAAGGGATCAGTGCCTTAGAAAAGAGGGCCCAGAGAGCTGCCTGCCCTTTCCACCCCGTGAGAACAGGTGGAAGGCACCATCTACGAGGAATGGCCCTCCTCAGACTCCAAATCTGCTGGCACCTTGATCTTGGACTTCCCAGCCTCTGGAACTGGGAACAACACATTCTGTTGCTTATAAAGTACCCAGTCTAAGGTATTCTGTTACAGCAGCCCCAGTGGACTAAGACAGTCCCCTTCCCTCGCCCCAGCTTATTCTGAGTTCTCCTAAATCACTAAAAAAGAACCAGTTTAAGAATTGAATTCTTTTTCACTTTGTGCTTAGATATGTCTTAAAAGTACCATTATGGAAGAAAAATATTCTATTTATCTCCAAAAAAAAAAGTCAAGCAGAAACCAGATAAAATGTAGTCTTAATTAGAAATATAAATACACAGTTTGAATATCTTCTAAGGCTATATAAAGCCACACACTTCCAAAATTCAGTAAGATTTAACGTATAACAGACTACTATGAAACTAGCAAGCATTTTTCTTATGCTTTACATAAGAAAGACATAATAATAAAAATGTATATAAAAACTTTAATCGAAAAACGCTGGTAAGTTATAGATAAAAACACGAATAACATTTTCGGAAAATGTCAGTTACTTTGCATTCTGAAATGATCCCTTCGAACATGAAAACAAGGGGAAAATGTACATATAGTCAAAGATATTTATTCCTTGTAAGACCTATAAATATTAATATGAGCACAAACAACAGTGAGATCAATTTTTAGAGAAAAACAAAGCAAAAGGGACAGCTAGTCAGTTCTTGGAGGCTCCTCTCCAGCAGGGCATGAAGCACTCAAACATTCCGCCCACTTTTTGGTAACTTGCTAGTGTCACTGGCAGATTGACCCCTGCCAGGTGATCTGTGAAGCGTGATAAATACATTGCTGCAGCCCCGCAGAATGATCCAGGTGTGGAGGGAAAGTCAGTTCAATATTAACCAAGCCTGTTAACCCCCATTTGGACTTTTCATTTTGTCCTTTTGGTGGTGGAGATGACCCAGGACCGTCCCTGGAGCCTGCCATGCATGAGCTCCTGGCACAACCTGGCGTCTACTGGGCTCGGGGGCCATGACATGTCCTCCGCACCCGGCACTGCCTTCACATAATATTCCACGCAGGCTGCTCCCTAGCTCTGGACTCCGGGATAACCATACTGCATGGATCCAGAGTTGGTGCCTACATATCCAGAGGTAGATCTCCATCCACAGGGGCCACACGCACCATTTAACACCAAGCACTGCACAAGGCTGCCATGGCTTGGTCCATTTCTCTCCCTTTCTTAAAGATGTATGTTCTGGAGCACACACACTCGAATTAAAGCCTTTAGCAACAGTAAGTGGCTTTAACTCCAAGCTCATTCCACCTTTCAGCTTTGCTTTTTATTGAGAATGAAGCTAGTTTCAAACTTGTCTCTAATTCACAGCTTGTAACTAAGCCTCCTTTATTCATTCTCTGGAAGGGAAGACTTTGTTCAGAATCTGTGCTTCTGATCAACCACTTTCTTTGCTGCACGATGAAGGCAAGAGGAGAAGCTGACCAGCAATGACCAGGAGTGACCAGGACAGGGCCAGACGCCTCCATCACCAGGCAGGATACTGAGGAGTGGGCAGCCAGCCTCACCTCGTGGAGCAGGCCAGAACTGTGGGGCTCTCCTGTCAACAGGGACATGTCCTTCCTAAGGGGAGGTTTGTATCCTCTGGGTACCGTGATGAAGAGGTGTCTCACACTATTAGTGACTCCCGTGGAATCGGAAACACAGGACCCCAAATGAGCAATGTCTGGAACCAGTGGAATCACCCAACTGGTTTCAACTGCCCCAGACAGCCGTGCTCAAGACACAGAGCTTCTGCTTCCTAAAGCCAGAGAAATCACACATGGTCTCCTAGGATAAGAGAAAACCACGTGTCAAAAAAAAAAAAAAAAAAAAAAGTCGTAAGAAATATCAGGAAATCATGACCCACTGGTCAATGCCATCCAAGAATGTGTTTTTGAGAAAATGTATAAACAATTATATGGTAGGCCAGGCAGCATTCTTAATATTTATATAACTTCTCCTTTGGCCTCATGTGAATATTGGGAAACGGGCATCTGGCAGGTGATCACGGTTACTGCTTCAATCACATGTCCGAAAGCACGTGCCTGTCTCAGGGATGGAGCCTGATTTGGAGTTTCCAGCACCGTGGCCATACAGATCCACTTCCAACTTCCCATATAATTAAAATCATACATCTTCACAGCAGCACATTGGGTGGGGACAACCCAAATGTTCATCAATGGATCAATGAATGAATAAAATGTGGCCTCTCCATACAATGAAATACCATTCAGCCTTAAAAAGGGTGAAGTTCTGACACAGGCTACAACCTGGATGAACCTGGAAGGCATTCGGCCGAGTGAAACACGTCAAACACAGAAGGGCGAGTACTGTACAATTCCACTGATACAAGGTCCCTAGAACAGTCAGATTCACAGAGACACAAAGTAGAATGGTGGCTGCCAGGGGCTACGGGGAGGGAGAATGAGGAGGCAGTGTTTGACGGATGGAGAATTTCAGTTTTGCAAGATGAAAAAGTTCTGAAGGCAGATGGTGGTGCTGGCTGCACAACAATGCGAATGTATGAATGCCACCGAACTACACACCTGAAAATGGTTAAGATGGCAAATAGTATGTTACACATACCACACCTCAACTAAAATAATACACGTACATCTCTGAAGGAGGGTCGTTTTAAGGAAACATCAGATGGAAAGGTTATATGCAACCAAAGAAAATCCCGTCAGCCTCTCTCTGTCCCCTGGGCTAACCACCAGGCTATGGCAGTGTGGAGAGCTGCACCTTGCCACGCGGATGCAAACTCCCCACCCTTCCTCAGAATGGGAAGGGGATTCTCTGCTGGGGGAACAATCATGGCTCAGATTAGGCAGAATCAAACTTTACCCGCAGGAATGTGGGGAACCCTTGTCCGTAGTAGCCAACAGCAAAATAGTCAGGCTTGGGCCTGATCACTTTGACGATGTTTTCATAAAACTGAGCCTGTTTTTTCTGGAAGGAAAAAAGAGAATGCATTTCAGGTTTGAGTATTCAAGCATGTGTACCTCTGGATTCTTCTTGTGGGCTCTTTAAAAGCTCTGGCGACTTCTATAGGGTGGGAGAGGGAGATGGTGGGAGATGGTACTGAGGCTGCACCTGAATTTCATCTCACTTCATTGTTTTGATATTATTTTTCACTCCTTCTCCATCATTTCGCAAAGGAATCTGAACAAACAAGACCAAATTCAGCAAACAGTTGTGACTTATGGGTGTTTTCAATAATCGAAGAGGTGCCAAAGAAATGCGTTTTCTTCTGATTAAATGACTGGCCCTTAGTACTTTTTAAAAGGTATGGGTCAGATAGTGGGATACATTCAAGGAGAATTTAAAAGAACAGAATCGTTCTGTTCTAAATTCATGACACACATTCCCACATCATTAAGGTGATCTGCTGAATAGAAAAATGACAAGGTGGAGGAGGCAGTGATTAGAAACTAACAGCGTTCCCATGGCAGAAGAAAGGTCTGGTCATTATCTGTCCATTCCTCTCTCATAGAAGGGGTCAGGTTTTTTGTTTTTTGAGACGGATTCTCACTCTGTTGCCCAGGCTGGAGTGCAGTGGCGCGATCTCGGCTCACTGCAACTTCCACCTCCTGGGTTCACGCCATTCTCCTGCCTCAGCCTCCCGAGTAGCTGGGACTACAGGCGCCCGCCACCACGCCCGGCTAACATTTTTGTATTTTTAGTAGAGACGGGGTTTCACTGTGTTAGCTAAAATGGTCTCGATCTCCTAACCTCATGATCTGCCTGCCTCGGCCTCCCAAAGTACTGGGATTACAGGTGCGAGCCTCCGTGCCTGGCCAACGGTGGTGCTATTAAAGGTGATTTTTACAATAATAATATATTACATTTATAACTATAAAATTACAAATATATATATATATAATTATTATTTTTTTTTGAGACAGATTCTTGCTCTGTCACCCAGACTGAAGTGCAGTGGCACGATCTCAGCTCACTGCAAGCTCCGCCTCCCAGGTTCACGCCATTCTCCTGCCTCAGCCTCCCGAGTAGCTGGGACTACAGGCGCCCACCACCACGCTGGGCTAATTTTTTTGTATTTTTTAGCAGAGACGGGGTTTCACTGTGTTAACCAGGATGGTCTCGATCTTCTGACCTCTTGATCCGCCCGCCTCAGCCTCCCAAAGTGCTGGGATTACAGGTGTGAGCCAGTGTGCCCGGCCTGGGGGCAGTTTTAAACTAGTACAAATGCTCAGACTCCTGGGCTGTCAAGACCACTACACACAAGGTCAGCAGTTGTTTATGTACAATTTGTTCATAGAAGCCTTAAGAGTTTGGTTATAAGAGCTGACTTGGGAGTAAAAAGTAAATATTTATGGGCCAAATATCAACCAGCAAATAAACTAAAACCATCTTCCTAGGCAAAACGGAGGGACATGGCCTGGGTCCCAGAGTGTCTGGAGTGAACCCCAACCTTGACATGGAAAGAGAAATTCCTGAAAAACCAGCTGAGATTGCCTGTGTTGATTTAAATGAAAAGAAATAAAGACTCACCAGCAATTCGCTGAGTTGCTCATAATCAAACATTTCGTTCTCATACTGCTCGGCTAGCTCCTTGCCCAAGGCAATGGCCTCCTCCCACATCTTGAGTTGAAACAAAGAAAAGAAAGAGACACCGAGGCCTGAATTGTGCGAAGAGTAAAACAGGAATGCAATCATTCAAAATAAAACAGTGTAGAAGTACATTTGAAGAAATGAAACACTATGGGAGTAACACTGAAAAAATACAAATATTTTCTTGAAGCTCCTGTCTTTTGGCTCGTGACCCACAGCATCAGCTGGCCAAAGAGGTCAATCACTGGCATGTCAATCACGCAGGCCTCTGGCCATGGTAACAGCAGTCTGTTGGCCAGTCCTCACCGCTTCTGTCCTTGGTCTCCTGCTGCCAGCTGGGGCCAGAAGCCCATCTGTCCCAACAGCCTTGGAGCCAGAGAAAAGGAACTGTAGGGTGAAGAGAGGCTGTGGGATGCATTTATGTAGAAACTGGGGGCCTGACTTGGCTATTTTCCCATGCCATCCACCTACAAAATGCTATGTCGAAAATCACCAATGATCACAAATATCAGGGCAGACTTCGACTCTAAACTAAAGCTTCCAGAAAGTTTGATGTATGTGTGTGACTATGCTATGGATATAAAGCCAGGTATCATTTTGAAAAGGGGGAACTTTGCAAGGTAAGTTACTTTCTAAATCAGTGATTAAAATGTTGATAAGCTTTTGACACATGTGGAATAATTTTTTGAAAGATAGTTGGCCTTAATTGTCTTTATTTTTCTTGGGAAAAACAAAGTGGATTACTGGAGAAAACCACGGAAAAATCAGAGGAATCATCTCTTTCAGGAAGCCTTCCTAGCTGCCTCCCACTCTCCTCCTTTGTGCTTCCACAAAGACCCAGGATCCTGCTGCCTCAAAACTTCTGGCAATGTACGGAAACTACCATAAGGACAGGGGCTCAGCTTTATCAACCTGTAAAACCTCTGGACCTTAACCCAGGGCCTGCCTGAGAAGGTTTAGTGAACAGAACTGTTGGATGCTGATTTACAACCAGGAAAGCTTCCTATCATCCTACATGCTGCATTCCCAGCCACGAATCACCACTTCTCAACTGCCGTCATTCCCACAGGATGGTAGCACCAGTCCTTAGGAGGGAACCACACAGCTTCGGAACCACCCAACAGGCCAGGCTTTCCAGGCCCCAAACCTGGACTACCCTTGGCACTGAGCCCCCACCCGCCGGCTGCACAAAAAAAGACCAAGGCCTTGCAGTAAAGAAAGAGTTTAATTGACATAAGGCCAGCCATGCTGTTACAGCAGGTAGCTAGTCAGGCATGAGCGGGGCAGGAGAGGGCTCCCCTGACCTCCTACCAGCAAAGTCAGGTGACTGTCAGGTGACGGTCAGGCAGTTGTTACACCGTCTCTCTAAAATAATAATTGGTCGCAGACAGTGCCAGAGAAAGGCAGTTTCCCAAGAGCTAGAAACACCTCAAGCTGGTCATCAGCAGCTTCCTGGTAAGATTTCAGGAGCTGGGTGAGTGGGCTCAAGCATGTGAATTGAGAGGCATCATGGCGGAGTTTAACTGGTCACCTTCCAGGGGCATTCCACTGGAAAAGCGGCACATGAAAGTAGCCCAGCATATCAAACCCCAAGCCCAAGGTCAAATGGGGCACTTGACCTCCAAGATGTCTGCTTGGCCCTCTTCCAAGTGTACTTTCTTTTCATTCCCGCTCTAAAACTTTTTAATAAACTTTCACTCCGGCTCGGAAACTTGCCTCAGTCTCTTCTTCTGCTTTATGCCCCTCAGTCGAATTCCTTCTTCTGAGGTGGTGAGAACTGAGGTTGCTGCAGAGCCGTAGGGATTTGCAGCCAGTAACACTACTCAAATCAATCTCCCCAAAGGCTCCCAGGGGAGGGGCTTTTCAAAGGCAGTCTGGGGGAAGGGGTGGTGGCGGCCAGCTAATGGATGCTGCTGCAGATGGGTTGGGTTGGAGACGAAATCACAGGGGTCAGAGCTGCCCTCTTGAGCTGAGTTGCTTCTAGGTGGGCCACAGGAGTGGGGCTGGTGGTTTGGGTGGAGCCAGGTGTCAGACAAGCAAAAAATCTGAAAAGATCTCAAAAGGCTAATTTATAGTAGTGAAGTTGCGTATTTTGTGACCAGTCTACACCTTAGCAGAATTCAGGTTTCTCTCCTCTTCCTAGCCTGACGGCCTTTCATTAGCTTTATAAAGGCGGCTGAGTTTTAGAGAAGGCCTATTATCATTTAAACTCTAAACTAGAGGTCTCCCAGAGTTGGCTTAGCCAAAGCCCAGGAATGATTATAGGAGAGGCATGACTGAGCGGGGCAGGAGAGGGCTCCCCTGACATCCTACCAGTAAAGTCAGGTGACCGTCAGGCAGTTGTTACACTGTCTCTCTAAAATAATAATTGGTCGCAGACAGCGCCAGGGAAAGGCAGTTTCCCAAGAGCTAGAAACACCTCAAGCTGGTTACAGGGGGCGGGTGAGGATTTCGATTAGATCTCTTTTATTGACATAGTTTCCTCACTGTTAATTTTTTTGCAAAGGTGGTTTCGGTTTTTCCCACCTTCCTCGGTCCAGCCACCTGTGCTCTCCTGTTTAAGGCCTCCAATCACTTTGTCAGGTGGGCATCTGCATTACACCCATTTTGCAGATAAGGAATCTAGGGATCAGACTGGTCAGCAGCTTTGCCGAGGACGCACAGCAGACAAGCGGTGGGCTTGACCCAGCGTGGCCTTTTTGAAAGTCCTTGTTCCTGATGGCCACGGAGCAGCCCTTCCAAGCGGCTTCCCCACCTACTGCCAGGATGATTTGAAAAGAGTCCAGGCTGGCCTTGAACTCGAGGTTCCCATAGGGGAGACAGACTGCCAAGCCCTAAACATGGGTCATCCTTGGCACTGAGCCCCCACCTGCCCGCTGGCCTTTGCCTTTTCTTTCTATAGGATGACCCCATTGAAGCCTCACTCACTTCAGAGCCACCTAATAAACTTAAGAACATTGTTTTATTTAAATGCTCCCAAAATACTCCTGTCATAGCCACGACGTAAAGAAGCCATCAGCTATTTTCGATGAGAGTAAAAGTTATTCTAGAATCAGAGCGGCATTTTAATACTTTGAATAACAAAATAAAAGCAAGGCCAAAGAAAACAAAGATTTCAGAGCTGGGACCAGTGTCCAGGGAGGGCAGGAGGTGGCCCAAGACGCCCTGCCTACGGTCCCCGCTCTGCTACCTGGTCCCTTTCCAGAGCCCCCATCTGTCTCCCCCATCCTGCTAAAGGTTTACAGTTGCCTCCCGTTCCTGGAATATCTCAGTCTGCTGCTCTAAGTCTTTCGTGTGTCCTCTGCTAGAGCCCCAGCTCACATTTTCTAGGAAGGGAGAACTTCCTTACTTTTAATGTTTTTTTAAAGCTCCAGTGACCACTTCCTCTCTAAGCAGATTTCCATTTCAAAGAGAACATTACCTTTCCTTGTAGGTCTCTTACACCAGATTATTATTATTATTATTATTATTTTCAGTTTTCTGCAAGTGGATACAAACTCTTTAGCTTCCTAGAATGCCAGGGCTTCTAATTCATTCCTGAGTAAAAGCCTAATCTGTCTTTATCCTAAATGACAGAGGAGATACTTTAGATACATATCAAAAGTAATTGTTTTTAAAAGAAATACAAGTCTTGAGTAAGTATCTTCTCAGACTCACCCTCAGGCTACATGTGGTCTTTTCTATCAGATTTCCTGTAAATATGTATCTCTCATCCCTCCCCACTACCCTCAGCGTGTTTCAAAGGCCTCTGCATCAAGGAGATTTTCATCTCCTTTTAATTGGATGGGGCTTTAAAGAGAGTGTGGGGAATTCACACTTCCAACGTGAATACCTTGGACAACGTTTCCGTGCCAGAGAGAAGGCAGATCCAGTAGGATCTAGATTTAGATGATCTCAGTGAAAGAAGCGCTTTAACCTCTGCGATTGAATACCCTGCTTTGGCTCCATTCTCAGAAGTGCTACAGGTTTATCAGGTTTGCCACAGTCCCAATGAAAAAGCCCCGTATCAGCAGACAACTTTATTTTCTGATGCGAAATCTTTAATTCAATTTCTGGCATTCTCGAAATTGCCGGTTGACTTGCAGCACGGAGGACGGTCTCCCCACCCCTGCTTTCCCCCAGATGATATGAGACGTGTTCTTTTGAGATGATAATCTTCTCTCTATTTTTCTGAACCTCCTGGTTTCAGGAAGTTCCATTTCTTCAAGTTCCATGAATAGAAAATGGAATAAAAACTTTCTTTTATAATAAAACTCCTTCCTTAGTTCCCAGACAGGAGCAGCTGTAGAGAATGCAGCAGGAATTGATTTCTTACCCATGAGGTGATGTTGATGATTCTGATAGGATGACAACATGGATGTCGCAGGACAAGGGAACAGCAGCAGATGAAAGGAAAGATGCCAGCCGGGACAGCCGTCCCTTTCTAATAATTCAGGCTGGCGATGACTCACCAGGATACTGGTGGGCGACTCTGGTTTCATTTGCTGACTAGCTGTAAGTAACTCACCAGTGGAGATACTTTATAGGATGCTTGCATTTCAGACATCCTTCTAAAATTCATCTGTTCTGTTTTTTTACAGCAGTTATTGGGAAAAGAGTCATACTCAATTACCCTCCGAATTACCAGAGTCCCACACACGTCTCTGACATCAAAATGGATTAAAATCACTGGTGTGGAAGAATCCAGAGCTCTGGGGGAGGTCCGTCAGCAGCAGCACAGGGGCCAGGGAGGCCCAGGGCTAGCAGGAGGCTGCGTTCAGTCCGTTCTTTGCTCAATGCGTGCTGAGTGACAGCGTCCCTTCCAGGTGTGTGGCTGGCGGCCCTGGTGAGGTGGGCCTGGATGATTCCAAGGGCCCAGCTAGTCTTGGTGTTGCCTGCAACTGTACTGCAAGGAATGGAGACCCTTTTCAAGCATGTCCACTCTCTCCAGGCCCCTCCCTTTTTCCTTGAGCCAGGCCTCATCCTTGGTCCTCCTGGAGTGCTCAGCCGGCACTGACTGATCTGGTGCAGGATTGACTTTTTGCGAAGACCTTTCTGAGGCAGACTCAGGCCTGACTCCCTGCCCCAGCAAAGATGGTCTGCAGTTGAAAGCTGACTGATCTTGCAGTAATGATGCCAAAGTCACCCCAAGTGTGCACAAGATGGACCAGACACGGCAATGTCATACTGGAGCACTACCCCATCACACGGGAATCCCTGCCTTGTCAAATCAGAGTCACAGCTGTGTAATACAGGAGTCACTGCCTGTGTCATCCAGGAGCCACTATTTGTGTCATCCAGGAGCCACGACCCATGTCATACAGGAGTCACTACTCAGGTTATACAGGAACCACTGTCCAGGATATGCAGGACCCAATACCCGGGTCATACAGGGACCACTGCCCGGATCATACAGGAGCCACTGCCCGGATCATACAGGGACCACTGCCCGGGTCATACAGGATTCACTGCCCGGGTCATACAGGATTCACTGCCCCGGTCATACAGGAGCCACTGCCCAGGTCATACAGGAGCCATTGCCCGGGTCATACAGGGACCACTGCCCGGGTCATACAGGAGCCACTGCCCGGGTCATACAGGAGCCATTGCCCGGATCATACAGGAGCCACTGCCCGGATCATACAGGGACCACTGCCCAGATCATACAGGAGCCTCTGCCCAGGTCATACGGGGACCACTGCCCGGGTCATACAGGATTCATTGCCCGGGTCATACAGGATTCACTGCCCCGGTCATACAGGAGCCATTGCCCGGGTCATACAGGGACCACTGCCCGGATCATACAGGAGCCACTGCCCGGATCATACAGGGACCACTGCCCGGGTCATATAGGATTCATTGCCCGGGTCATACAGGATTCACTGCCCCGGTCATACAGGAGCCATTGCCCGGGTCATACAGGGACCACTGCCCGGATCATACAGGAGCCACTGCCCGGATCATACAGGAGCCACTGCCCAGGTCATACAGGGACCACTGCCCGGATCATACAGGAGCCACTGCCCAGGTCATACAGGAGCCACTGCCCGGGTCATACAGGGACCACTGCCCGGGTCATACAGGAGCCACTGCCCGGATCATACAGGGACCACTGCCCGGGTCATACAGGAGCCACTGCCCGGATCATACAGGAGCCACTGCCCAGGTCATACAGGAGCCACTGCCCAGGTCATACAGGAGCCACTGCCCAGATCATACAGGAGCCACTGCCCAGGTCATACAGGAGCCACTGCCCGGATCATACAGGAGCCACTGCCCGGGTCATACAGGAGCCACTGCCCGGATCATACAGGAGCCACTGCCCGGATCATACAGGAGCCACTGCCCAGGTCATACAGGAGCCACTGCCCAGATCATACAGGAGCCACTGCCCGGATCATACAGGAGCCACTGCCCGGGTCATACAGGAGCCACTGCCCGGGTCATACAGGGACCACTGCCCGGGTCATACAGGAGTCACTGCCTGGGTCATACAGGGACCACTGCCCGGGTCATACAGGGACCACTGCCTGGGTCATACAGGAGCCACTGCCCGGGTCATACAGGAGTCACTGTCCCAGTCATACAGGACATACTGCCTGGTCACGCAGGAGCCACTACCTGTGTCATGCAGGAGTCACTGCTCAGATCTCATATGATCCACTGCCCATGTGACTTATGCTCATCAACATGGCTTCTTTATTCCACAGCAATTCCTTATTAGTCAAAACAGAAAACTATTCACTCAGCTTGTAATGTGCTAGGTAAAAAATGATTTTTTTTTTTTTTTAACAGAGATAGGGTATTTTTTCTTTTGTAGTTTTGCAAAGACTATTGTCTTCTGTAGTTTTGCAAAGACTACATTTGTAGTTTTGCAAAGAAAGACCTTGAAAAGCCTAAAGCAGGCAGCAAGAGATACAGCTGGTTCTTGCTCGGTGCTTTAATTGGAGAGAGAGAGACACGGAGCTGCTCACTCCTGCCTTCCACGGCAGTTACTGGCCACTGGTGAGGGAGTGGGCTCCAGAGACAACAGGAGGAGAGGAACAGCAAGTGCAGATCACCCTTTATGGAGTGTTGTAGAAAGAGGAGGAGAAATGGGCAGTGGCTGGACAGGGGAGTTGGAACAAGAAAGAACTCTCTTTAAAGATGAGAGCAATAATGGCATGGTTGCAGGTGGGAGGGTGGGAGCTGACAGAACAACACGTGGTTGCTGCAAGGGGAGAGTGCAGATGTGCTGGTGAGATGTCCTGGGATTGGGAGGAATCCAGGGCACAGGGTGGGGAGCCGCCAAGTATCACTGCAGCTGTGACCTGGCCCAGGGCTCTCTATGCACCCAGCACCACTGCAGCTGTGACCTGGCCCAGGGCTCTCTATGTACCCAGCATCACTGCAGCTGTGACCTGACCCAGGGTTCTCTATGTACCCAGCACCACTGCAGCTGTGACCTGGCCCAGGGTTCTCTATGTACCCAGCATCACTGCAGCTGTGACCTGGCCCAGGGCTCTCTATGTACCCAGCATCACTGCAGCTGTGACCTGGCCCAGGGCTCTCTATGCACCCAGCATCACTGCAGCTGTGACCTGGCCCAGGACTCTCTGTATACACAGCATCACTGCAGCTGTGACCTGGCCAAGGGCTCTCTACACACCCAGCATCACTGCAGCTGAGACCTGACCCAGGACTCTCTATGTACCCAGCATCACTGCAGCTGAGACCTGACCCAGGACTCTCTATGTACCCAGCATCACTGCAGCTGAGACCTGACCCAGGACTCTCTATGCATGCAGCATCACTGCAGCTGAGACCTGACCCAGGACTCTCTATGTTCCCAGCATCACTGCAGCTGAGACCTGACCCAGGACTCTCTATGCATGCAGCATCACTGCAGCTGAGACCCTGCTCCTTTCTCCCTTTCTTGACCCCGTCCTTTAAATGCCCTGCACAGGACTGCTCCGTGTGCGCCCTCACTGCCTTGCTCAATGCTGAGAGGAGGAAAGGACCCCATCTGCTCTCTGCAGCAAGTGGAGCATTTCCTCCGTACATCTTCCTCCCAGCAAGAACTCTGGGCTTCCAGGCCAGTGGTGGCCCCAGTCACTCCTGGCACGTGCTTTTCTGACTCTGACCCTGTTCAAGGGTCTTTGGCACCGCGGAATTAGCTAACTTGAAGTCTCATGATATCACTTCCACCTGCCACTAGCTCTGTGGGGCTCAGGCCTGGCCCAATGCCCCACCCCTCGTCTGGTCTCTGGCCCCCACCCTCCCTCCTCTAAGTCTGCTGCCACCATGTTGCCAGAATTACTCCCTGAAAAGAGGAATATGATGTCATTATTTTCTACTTTCTTGAAATTTCCACTGGGTCCTTGTAAGCCAAATCTTTAGGACACAATACAGGGCCACTGGCAAACTAGCTCCAATGTCCTTGCTATGCTCTGAATGTTTCTGTCTCTCCCAAATTCACAGGCTGAAATCCTCAGCTTCAAGGTGTTGGCATTAGGAGATGAGGCCTTTGAGGGTGATTAGGTCAGGAGGTTGGAGCCCTCACGAATGAGTGAGGATGAGTGGCCTCAAAACAGAGGCCCAGGAGAGTGCCCTCACACCTGCCAGGACATGACGACACAGAGAAGGCAACATCGTGGAGCAGGCAGAGGGCCCTCTCCAGACATCAGATCTGCGAGTGCCTTGATCTGGGAATTCCCAGGTCCAGAACGGTGAGAAATGAATTTGTGGTTTATAAACCACACCATCTGTGGCATTTTGTTACAGGAGCACGAAGGGACGAAGGCAGTCAGTCCCCCGCATTGCTATCTCCCAGGATGGCTCTCCTTCCCTGGAAAAGCGAGATGTTGTCAGTAGCTCTTCCCCTTCCGGCGCTATTCTCACACTCTGGAATTCCCGATCCTTCCAGCCATCATCTGGCAAACTTAATTTCACTCTTCAAGAAGCGCTAAACATGACCATCTCTGTGAAGTCTTCTCCAGCTCTCCAAAAGAAGGCATCACTCCTCACCTGTGAGATAGGGAGAGCCAGCGCCCACCTGTGTGATGGGCGGAAGGTGGGTTTCGTTATTTATCTGCTCATACAACAGCCCTGATGGTAGAATTGCCTCGAGGTGGGCCTGGCTCCATCTGGATATTTCATGGTGCAGGATGGCACTGGGCACACTTGGGCTTTGAGTGGAAAAAGCTTGTTAGTGATCCCACATGAACTAAGGGAGCAGTGTTGTTACTGACTCGAAAATGGACTTTCTCATGCTTTGTCATAAATTACTATACAGGAGCAAATCATAAAGAACATATGATCTTTCTGAATATTCAGGCCAAATGCTGGCTGAATAGGTTCTGCTAATATCACATTTTCAAAAATTCTAGAAATGCCAACAAGAAACCCATATGAAGGCTCCATTATGTTGACCTGCAATCCCTCTTAATAACAACTGTTTCCAAAGAGAAACTTAAAGGATGAGAAGATTTCACCCAAATACTTGGAAAAGAGATACAAACATTTGACCAAAAATGGAAATTTGCTCCAAACTCCTATTTTTAGTTTACATGATACAAGATGCTTTTTTTTTTTTTTTAACTTTGGTGCAAGGCAAAGTGTGAACTTTGTCAAGGAAAGGTTATTTTAAGAGAAAATAAAACAGAGCTCCAGCTGAAAATAGTCACGGGGCTTCATATATCACTTGGGCTATAAATTATGTATCGCATTTGTCAACCTGCCAGGCTGTTTCTTGATTTCAGAGGTGGCTGGTGTTGGCTAATACTGACTGCCTCACTCTGACTGCACTTTCCTTAGAGGAGGACTTCTATCTTTGACTCTCAGCCTCCACAGAGAAGCCTGGTAATTTTCAGTGAAGTACTTGGATTAAGGGCTTTATTGAAAATTACTAGGCCTCAACCAAACACAATAAGACAGACAATTCAGAGCATCTTCAGAAAAGAACACTGGTCTGCCATGATAAAACCGAACAGAAGGCTTTTGGGGGACGCTCAGGCGGGCGGTAAGAATAGAACGGAAAAGGAGCAAGGAGTCATTATTAGCTCGAGAAGGAAGAAACGTAAAAGAATGAAAATGGAAACAGATGGAAATGACATTTTGCAGAGAAAAAGATTAAGAAACCAAGAGCTAGGCTGAAAGACATTCAAAACTTTAAAAAACGGTGGAAAAGTAAAAATAGAAGAATGATTCCTTGGGGAAGAAATACAGAAAGATAACAGAACATCATTCATAAAGCCAGTGTCCAATATAAAACAGCAGCAAATCCATTCTGCCTTGCTGGTTTCTAAGCACAAAGGCAGAGAAACTTTAATATCACCCGATTCCCATCTCTCCCTGGCCCCCCCTGGTCTCCCGGGGAGCAAAGAGAGACGCCATTGCAGGGGGCCTGGGATGGGGACCCCTGCTCCCTTAATGGCCTGCTCGGCCTTGTCCAGAGGCAAGCTTGTCCTGGATTCTGGAAGCCCCTATTTGCCCTAGGAGGCTGTAGATATTTCAAACAATGAATGAGTTCTAGGATGTATATCCTTTCCACAGAGAAAGTATGTAAATGAAGATTTCCTTAATTGCATACGGAAACGGGCCACGAGGAGACAAGCTGGGCCAGTGGAGCTGTAGCTGGGTCACGGTTTTGCCAGACTGATGTCCCACTCGGCTTCCATTCTATCATCTTGCAAGCACCAGTGATCACCGGTCTACAAGCTTAACTGAGGTCTTAAGTCTCCTTACCCCAATACATTTTTAAAACTGGAATTGCATTTTTTCCCCCCTAAAATGAAATACATGTAAGATCGAACCAAGGAAATTCTTGTGATATAAACACTCCAAGGGCTGCGGGCACATGCTCAGGACGTGAGCCTGGTGCACGTGGCGCCATCAGCCAGGTCGGTAAGTTCTGTGGATGCTGACTGTCCTCCCTGCATGCTTGTCTGCCCGTTCGCTCACTGAATAAACTGCTGTAATCATTCGGACGGAAGATTGTTATTTTTAACATACAAGATTCTAGACAGGAAAATCCAGCCCTGGTCTTGCAAGAATCTGTCTCCGTCTGATCCATAACCATTGCAGTGAACATGGTGCTAAAGTCAAGTTCGTGTTAGCCTTGGGAAAGGAGCACCCTGATAAAATCCGACTGCGATGCGGCACGTGGCAGAGTCGGGTGGGATCTGCCCCCAGCCCGGTGCTGGGGACAGGTGGGAGGCATGGCCTTTCGCTCTCCCAGGGGCTCAGTCTGGGTCAGGAAGCAAGATCTGTAACAAACAAAATATGCCCCAAATAAGGAACTTTATGGAAAGTCTGACTGACGGCCACCTTCTTGATTGTGTGCTGTGTTCTCAAGTGCTGGCCAGAATGTGCTCATCTCACTAACAAATGACCACCTTGAAAGTCCCGTGCCTGTGTATGTGTGTGGGCAGGGGGTGTCTGGGACCTGGCTGTACTCACTGTTCAATTCTGCTTTGAGCCTAAAACCACTCTTTAAAAAGCTATTTTAAAAAAATGGAGTGGAGCCCAGGCCACGGCACAGATCCCTCAGAGGGAGATCCAGAGGTGGCAGCCACAGCCACTGCCTCTGCTCTTAGGAGCTTTTGTCAGCACGGGCCCTGGGGACTCAGGGATGGTTGCTGGGGCAGCTGGGACATCACCTGGGAGCTTCTCAGAAATGCAGAGCCTTGGGCCCCACCCCAGACCAGCTGAATCAAAATCTGGATTTTTAACAAGATTCCCCAGTGAACTCCAAAAGCCAAGAACGTTTGAGAGCAGGGAAATATGCCCAGAAGGCAGGAAGGCAGCCGTCATGGCAGCCGTCACACGAGACAGCAGCAAGAAGCAGCTGGTCCACGCCGGGACAGACCATGGGAAGACGCAAGGGCTTGGGGATCAGAGGGCATGTTCAGAAGAAGGCCAGATGCTGTGGGTGATGAGAGGGTACATCTGGAGGTTCGATTCCTACTCTAAGAAGCTTCGTGCCAGGTGAGAGGCCTGGATCACCTGCAGAGGAGATGGGGGAATCCCTGAGGTTTGGGCATCTTTGAAGCAGTTCACGCTGTGATCCAGAGGCCACATTATTAGAAACCCGACTGGTATCTACCTGCAGGAGCAGAAGGGTGGAGACAGGCATGGGGCCTTGGGGAGGAGAGTGGGTAGGCATCTCAGACAGACCCAGGTGAGAGGGACTGAGAACTTACAAGGAGACACAAAGTAAACTGGATCTAGCAGCAGGGCTTCTGCCCAGATGCCCGAGTTGTTCAAAAGTGCCTCAGGTAGAACTGGGCCAAGATGGTGCCGATCTTAGAGCCAGTCTGTCAGCGGGGAAGGCTCATATTCCCTGAGGCACGTGGATAGACAGATCCTGAGGAGCAAACGTGACTTATCCTTGCTAAGCCCGGGAAATGAAAAATGAGATTGTAATGGGATTTGTCCAAAGCACAAATGAAAACAACATCACCGAGGGGCAACATTCTAAATTTTAATAATAAAATACGTATCGGAAAACTCTGTCTTGCTCCAACAAGAAGATGCTGCTTTTTCTTGATTTCTCACACTTTATCTTCGCAGCTACCTCTTTCTACCTCTCTTCTATTTGCCTCATCTGTATTTCCTTCAGGGCCATGTGAAAGCTCCCAAGTCCCCCTTCCCTCCAGGTTCCCACTGGTAACTGCCGTACTCTTGACAGCTGTCTCACTGCTACGGAAATGACTTTGAGTCACAGGACAAAAAACGTCGTATCTTGGTGCTTGTGATTACGCTCGATCATGCTTTCTTCCGTGCCATTTCCACATATATTTTATTCTTTCCAGACTTGGGTCCCCATTTTGTAACTCTTTTAGAAATCTTTAGCTTTTTAAATATTCATGTAGTATAAGGAGTAGATACCAACAGGCACGCAGGCAATTCCGGCTGCCCGTGAGGCCCTACAGGACAGCGGGCAGCTTCCGCTTCCCAGCCGAATGTGGGCGGCAGTGCTGGTCTGAGGATGTTCTTGGCACTCAACAAGAGCAAAGTCTTTGACTCAGAGCAGCACCGTCCAACAGGAACCCAAGAGGAGCCACATCTGTGAATGCTGCATTTCCTAGCTGCTACCTTTTAAAGACTAAAACTAATTTTAGTACTATCGACTCTATCTAAAATATTACTATTTCAACATGAAATCTATACAGACAAATGAATGAGACACCTGGTGTGGGTATTAGTTTGCCAGGGCTGCCATAACGAGGCACTGACTGAGTACTGGGGACCTCAAGTCACATTCATTCACTTCCTCACTGTTCTGGAGGCCAGGATTCTGCCATCAAAGTGTCTGCAGGGCTGGTGTCCTCTGAGTCCTCTCTCCTTGGCTTGTGGACGGCCGCCCTCTTGCTGTATCCTCAACATGGTCTTCCCTCTGGGTGAGTCTGCATCCTAATCCCTCTTCTTATAAGGATACCAGTCAGATTGAATTAGGACCCACCCTAATGACCTCATTTTACCTTAATTACCTCTTTAAAGACCCTACCTCCAAATACATTTTGAAACACTGAAATTAGGACTTCAACATAGGAATTTTGCGGGGATGCAACTCAGCCCATAAGAACATATGTTTTTTTGTACTTCGTCTTAGAAACATGGTTCACACGGGCCCAATGGCCACATGTGGTTCAGGACTCAGTACTGGACAACAGTGAGGGTTAGAGTCCTACCCATTAATTGGGAGCTGGTTTCTCTGGTGCTCAGCTGTTCAGAGGGCTTAAAGAGACATCTAAGACTAATTTATAAAGAAAAGAGGTTTAATCAGCTCACAGTTCCACAGGCTGTACAGGAAGCACGGCAGCATCTACTTCTGGGGAGGCCCCAGGGAGCTTATACTCATGGCGGAAGGCAACATGGGCAGGCATCTCACATGGCAGGTGCAGGACTGAGAGCAGAAGGTGGGGAGGTCCCACACATTTTTTTTTTTTTTTCTTTTGAGATGGAGTCTCTGTCACCCAGGCTGGAGTGCAGTGGCTGGATCTTGGTTCACTGCAACCTCCACCTCCCAGGTTCAAGCGATTCTCAAGCCTCAGCCTCCCGAGTAGCTGGGATTACAGACGCCTGCTACCACGCCCGGCTAATTTTTGTATTTTCAGTAGAAACAGGGTTTTGCCATATTGGCCAGACTGGTCTCAAACTCTTGACCTCAGGTGATCCGCCCACCTCAGCCTCCCAAAGTGCTGGGATTACAGGCGTGAGCCACCATGCCCGGCTGGTCTCACACAGTTTTGAACAACCCAGATCTCAAGAGAACTCACTCACTCTCACGACACAGCACCAAGAAGGAAATCTACCCTTATGACCCAATCACCTCCCACCAGGCCCCACCTCCAACACTGGAGATTACAATGACTTGGGATTTGGGCAGGGACCCAGATCCAAACCATATCAGGGCCCCACACCAATCAAGGCTCTCCTTCAAGTTTCCTTGGGCTGTGTCACCTGCCAGTTAAGGCCTGTGATGACCTGTGGACCATTTAAAAAATATTTTTCCCCCAAGATAACTGCAATCTGGGAATGGAGTGTGGAAAGGCATGCCCTGGGCCATTCCAACTTCCAGCTTCTCAACCTTCTGTCATAGCCTTTGTCTTATTCCACTGCATTTAGAAAAGGCAGGAGGATGTTATTTCTCAAATGATGGCACATCCCCAAAGCAGCCAGGGATACTCAGGCCTCAGCCTTGTTTCTTAAACAAAAGTGATTCGAAGTCTGGCACAAAATGTCACACTTTGAGCTTCTACTGTGACCCCCTTCCCTCCCGCACTGGCCACATGGTGGGATTCCCCACATCACAGTCACAGGGGTCAGGAGCCCATTCTCTCAGGCTGCTTCTCCTGCAGGATCCTGCCTACCTAAGCCCCCTCTCTAACAGAAGAAAGAAACTCCACGACAGAGAAACGAGGATTGAGGCCCAATACATTTTATGAGATGCTATTCTCACATTTCTAGTTGTGGGGAAGTCGAGTTATTTGGGAGACTAGTGTGGACGTTGTCCTTCTCAGAATACATGCATACTTAGGGGATTTCTAGATGAACTTTTGTTAATCTAGATTGGATTGTGCTCTTGATTGGAACCCGACTCACCTGTCTAACGAGCTGTGTGGTGCATGTGGGTGCTGCTCACACTCACCTGCCCCTAAGGGCACTGTTCCACCCCTTGAAGTCTGGGGTGACCATTGATCTGCTTCAGCCAATGACATGAACACTGTCATTTTGGGGCAGAAGCCCCAGGGCAGGGGACTCCTTGCTGTCCTCTCTGGCTGTGTCCCTCTGTGGTGGAACCTCTGCTCACCTGGGTTCCAAGTGAAAAGGAGGACATGGAGCATGTGTGAGAAACACACCTGAGCTGTTTGGAGCCATGGAGATTCGGAGAGGTTCAAACTCCAGCACAGGCCATCCAGACTGCTACAGAAGATGAATTATTTCCTACTGCTCTTTTTCCCAGAAAATGTAATACTTGTTGATGTTAAAATGAATTTTTTGCCTTGCAGCTGATCACTCAGATACTTCAAATTTCATTTTATCAAATTCTTTCCAGCACCTGTTCTTCGTCTCGCTTTAGTTTTAGAGGGATAAGGAGGCTTTGTTCCTTTTTAACATTCTCGTGGAAATATTATGGATATTCAGAAGTGGTTTTTCCATCGGTTTTATCAATACAGCTACTATGAAGAAAATCCTCCTGAAACTCATTCTGATTCAAGGCCAGCCAATGATCACTTTGCCATAGCCCTTGTTCTGTCTCCACCAAAACACAGGGACATCTGAGGACAATCCTTGAGTCAGTTTTCCTTCAGCTGCCCATCCCATTTTGTCACTTGAATTTATTTTTTCTAAGGCGGGCTTTCTCAACCTGGACACGACAGGGATTCTGGTCTATTTCTTTCTGGTGTGGGTGCCATGTATGCACTGTTGGAGGGTTAGCAGCACCTTCTCTTCCCCTAGTCAGGAAAACTCACAATACTCCTGCAGATCTCAGTTGAGAACCACTGTTCTGAACCAAACACATTCATTTTGCCCTTCCATGTGATTTTTTTGATGAACTATCACTATGTAGAAAAAGATATTTGGCTACCTTTGCTAAAAAAAAAAAAAAAAGAAAAAAAGAAAAAAGACTTTGTTTTTTGATTTATCATTTATTGAAGGCCACCCGTCCTGCCATCCATGAGCATTTCTCATATGTCAGGAAGCATGTTAAATGTTGACTTTTCATTCATCTGTTCATTCTTTGCACACACATCCATAATGGAATGAGCACGTGCTGTCTGCCAGGCACTGTTCTGAGCATTAGATGCGTGGTGGGGAATCGACGGGTGAGGCTCTGTCTTCACAGAGCTCAGAGCCTACTGGGGAACTCATTAAAGAAACACACAAGCAAATCTATCATTGCAAATGATAGTAGGTGCCATAAAGGAGAAAAGAGGATGTTTCCGTGGCTGGAGAAGAGGTGACATTTCAGCTGACACAGGAAGTTAAGGGCACAGCAGGGAGACATTCTTTGAGTCTACCACGCACACGTGGTCCTCTACCACAAAGAAACAGGTAGCCCAGAATGCCAATCGTGCCCCGAATGAGAAAGCCTGGCTTACTAAAAGCTAATTCAAGTGACAAAATGGTACAGGCAGCAAAAGGAAAACTGACTCAAGCAATGTCCTCAAGCCAGCGCAGCAGAAACCCGCCGGGCAGTGGCAGGAAAGGGCTGGTGCATTTCAGGACGCAGAAGGGCCAGTGTGGCTGGAACACAGAGGGCAAGGGAGGGAGCGATGGTGGAGAGGTCGCGGGAGCCAACGCTGGTCAGAGGATGTGCTGCCACAAAGAGAACCTGGCAACAGCCATCAACAAACGCACACATGCCTTCAGTCCCACGACCTCTGGCCCTTGGGCCTCCCGGCCACCCCAGGGTCCCTGCCTCCTGCCCTGCCCATTCAGTAGCACTGCTCGCCCTTCCCTAGAACACTATGGAGCCAAGAAGCCACTGCAGGGAAGGGTTGGCTGCATTTGCTCCATTTCTTTGCCAGTTTGCTGAGAAACAGGATTCTCCTGGCTAACCTAGTACAATTTTAGTAATTGGCCCTAATCCTCAATGCTTCTCATTCCGGAGAACAAAAATATATCCTGTTCTACTACAGCAGCGGTCCCCAACATTTTTGGCACCAGGGACTGATTTCAGGGAGGAAAATTTTTCCATGGACCGGGGTAGGGGATGGTTTCAGGATGATTGAAGGGCATTACATTTATCGTGTACTTTATTTCTATTACTATTACAGTGTAATACCTAACGAAATAATTATACAACTCACCATAATGTAGAATCAGTGGGAGCCTGAGGTTGTTTTCCTGCAACTAGATGATCCCATCAGGGGAAGATGGGAGACAGTGACAGATCATCAGGCATTAGATTCTCATAAAGAGGGTGGCCCCTGGATCCCTCACATGCACAGTTCACAACAGGGATCACGCTCCTGTGAGAATCTAATGGTGCTGCTGATCTGGCAGGAGCTGGAGCTCAGGTGGTAATGCGGGCGATGGGAACAGCTGTAAAAACAGATGAAGCTTTGCTTGCTCACCCGCCGCTCACCTGCTGCTGTGCAGCCTGGTTCCTAACAGGCCACGAACTGCACCGGGGCCGAGGACCTGGGGTTTGGAGACCCCTGAACTACTGGACTGGGTGTAATTCACAGAACATTTCTGATCCTTATTTCCAAGCAGCCTTTGGGAGCCCACATGCCATTCTGAAAACTTCAGACTTTCTCCCTGTGTCAAGAATGGCAGGGACAAATAAAGGACGCAGCAATGCTTACTCTGAATGTGAGCAGAATCCCAAGCTTGGGACCACGGGGACTGTGTTAAGTCATTGTTTTCAGTGGGGTTTGGTTTACGTCAACAGCCACAAACAGGGGCAGCCATCATCCCTCCCGGGCGTCACTGTAACTGTGGGTAGGACTGTGTCCCCAGAAATATCTGAAGTCCTAACCCCTGGTATTTCTGATTCTGACCTTATTTGGAAACAGGGTATTTGAATGTAATCAAGGGAAGATGAGGACCTGCTGGAGGAGAGTGGGCCCTCATCTAACTGCTGGTACCTCCTAAGGAGAAGGAGATTGAGACAGAGACTCGCATGAGGAGAAGGCCTGTGATGATGAAGGCAGAACTTGGAGCGAGGTAGTTACAGCTGACCAGTGCCAGGGACCACAAGCAACACATGCAAAGGAAAAGACACGGGGCAGATTCTCCCCTGCAGTCTTCAGAGGGGGTGGCCACGCCAACACCGTGACATCAGGCTTGCAGCTCCCATCACTAAGCTATGAGAATACATTCATGTTGTTGAAAGCCACCCAGTTTGTGCGACAGCAGCCCTAGGATGTGAACGTCGGTACCTTCATAAAGTGTGCCAGCCACTTTTCTCAAAGGAAAAAAAAATAAAACAGGTTCTGAAATGAGTTAGGAATCTTGATGAAACCAAAGAAGGAGTTCCAATGTCACTTCGGTGGCAGGTTTCAAAAACTTCTGAAACTGAAACAGCCTTTTTTTTTTTTTTTTTAATAGTTACTGCATATCTGAATCACAAGAACTACAGTGATCAAATACAATACTGGCTGATTAAAATGACGGCAGGTTTCCTTTTAGTGGAAGTCAAGTGGAATCTATAATTTTGTTTAAGCCAATTAAACTAGAAGCCACCAGGATGGAGCAATATCCATCCTACCATGGGATTAATTCTTCCGTGACAATAGAAAAATGCAAGATGTCAAAGGAATACATTAGCTCTGTGGGCATGGAAACACCTCCAAATCGGTGTTCCAGACTTAGTTCCCTCTGGTAAGGGTTATAAAAATACTTGGTGCTTTTATAGAGCATCTATAAAAGGGCTATTGATTTTTTTTTTTTTAAGATTTCTACTTTTAAGTGCAAGCTGAAGGAACATGCATAAAACATTTCAATATACAATTTGTAACAAATTTCTGGTTCTGCAAACATCACAGGCGAAAAAAACGTGTTTACAACGTTGCAGGTAGGTGCAAGGAAAGAGGAAAATAAGAAAAATTGCTTTTTGTTTGCTTTTTACCTTGCCTTTGTCGAAGTAGTGGATGATTTCCTGGTAGAGCTGCTCCTTCAGCTGTCCCTGCGTGGTGGCCTGGTACCCGTCCCGCTGGGTGAGGTGGGCCACACACACATCCTCCGACCACTAAGGGAGAAGCAGAGCATGAGCGGCCCCGAGGCAGACACACCCAAGGACGTCAGAATGGTGTGAGCTTCGCATCGGACACGTGTGGGGGCCGCGGTTCTGGAGACACGCGTGGCTGCTGTCAACAGGCTGGGGATTGCCAGGGCAGAGCCTCTGTCTGGACACATCGACAGGCATAAAAGACGTGGGGGAGGCAGAGCTGCAGTGGGGTTCACACAAAAGAAAAACCCAGCAGGTTCTGGAAAGCACAGAACCGACAGCTTGCAAATGCCACCTCCTAATACCCCGGGACAAATCAGGAACCAGGTGATCCAGGGCCATCCCAAGGGCGGCACCCCAGGGCTCTGGTCTCAGTGTTGCGTGGGTTGGCATTTTAATCAACAGCAAAGACAGTATATGGAAAGGGACCGGAAAGGCTGTCAAGCTCCTTAAGGATGGGGAGGTGTCTGCACCATCAGCCATAGGCATGGTGCTGGGCACAGAGTCAGGGCTTGGCCAGTATTCCTGGAAGCATTGGTGCAGTCAGTGTGTGAGCTGAAGATGCACAAGGAGACACGCCAGAGGGAAGGCAAGGCCACTTGACAGATACAACGTGTCAGCTCCTGAACTTGGGCTCAACACATCAGTGGCATTAAGTATAGGGTTCAATAAAATTCAGCAGCTATTTGATGAGGACCTGCTGTGTGCCCGAGCTGGGTCAAAGAGGAGGTGGAAGACGCCTGACCCCCAGGATGGTGCAATTCTACATTAGAGCATAATGACACAGGACAACACTGTGTGAGCTAGGATCGGGCCGCTGGACTCCAGCCTGGACAACAGAGCAAGACCCTTCTCCAAGAAGAAGAAGAAAAACAGAACAAGAAAAAGAACACTGCAAAAAAAGACTCCATGAGCACCCAAGGGCAGGAGGCATGTGCTCCCACTGGGCAGCCTGGAGGCTCACGGAAGGACAGGGTGAGCATGCGCTTGCTTACTGCTGGTCCCAGGAGAGGGAACTTGACCCTGTTTTCAGCCAGGCCACGGAGGGTGCTGCAAATAAGGCACTAAGTGGGAAGCTGGGGTCTAGGCAATGGGGCAAGGCTCCGTCAGCTGCTTACTGTCTTAGCACATGCCCCTCCCCACTTTCCTGAAACCACGGGCCGGGGGGCACCTCCTGCTAGACATCAGGTCTCCCAGGCACTGGGCATGGGCCCTGAATGGCTCCCCCTTTCCAGGAAGGTCAGGCAGGAGTGAGAAGCCTTTAAGTGGTCTGCAAAGTTTTTCACCTTAAAATTAAACTTGCATCTCTCCATCACAATTGGACAAACTCTGTAACTTTGAAGTTTGTACAACATAATTGGTCTACTTTTATTGGAGGATGGAGAATAAAAGTAAAACTAGATTCTGAAATGTAACCACAATAAAATAAATTAAGAACAAGCAGGTTCAGAATCCAAATGACTTCTTTGCATTTTTAAATCAGGTTTGCAAATGAAAACATTGACTAGGGAAGGAAAAATCCTCTCTACCTTCTACTTCCACGTGGAGATGTAATAATTTGATTGCTAGGTGAAAAACTAAAGCTTTTATCGCTCTTGGTTTTGACGAAAGATATGCCTAACCAAAAAAGATTCTATTTGAGGATTTTCAGTTAACAAACAATAATATATCTGTCATACTGAAGAATTTTCACAACGATACAAATCATGTCCTTTGGTGAGTTGATTAAATAGCATGAATTCACATTTACAGTAATATCAAAACATACTTAGAAAAAATTGCAAAATGTAATGGGGCAAAAGATATGGAGAGAGATTATGTAGAATTCACCATTAAACTGGAAAATTCAGAAGCCCAGGGGAAATGATAATGCAATTGGGCCTATCGATTTGAGCTGTGAAACAAACCATCATGCAGTTTGTGACAAACCCATCTGTACTCAATAAATCCAATGATTAAACAAACGATCTTTTATGCACATATATATGTTTTACATTCACACACGCATATAAAAGTTTACATTCTGTGAGAGACGGAGTAAGGGTTGAGTGAGCAGTTTGTCAACCCCATTTTAATTTCCCTGGGGTAAAAGAAATATCTTCACATTTGCAAAAACACCTTGTTACTGAAATTTGACTTTCGAATAAATGAAGGCCGTCAGAATTCATAGTGTGAGAGCTGGTATCAGATGTACCAACTGAAACCTCCATCCTCATAAATTATGCTCCTTGGGAGAGCCTTACGTGGCACGGGGCCAAATGGGTCCTCAGCCAGCCTCAGGAGGACAACTGATGAGGCCTCCAGACTGAGCTGAGCTCTGTGTGTTTATTTGTAACAGACACTGCTGTTTCTAGGCAGAGGCCAACTTCCACTCCCAAATGTCTCTAGGGCAGCCTGTGTATATCTGTGTCACAGAAGCTAGCAGAAATTTCAGCATCGGGCCAAAGATGGAAAGAGTCTTACCAGAGTTTTACTTCATAACACAATGTCTTCCTGAACTCCTATTACCTAATTGACACTACTTAATACCCATTTAATGTAATTTTCTCTGGTTCTCTTTCATTACATTTTTGGTTTTTAGGAGGCTGGCCTAGATTTGGAAACATGACTCCTTGAATGAGTAGTCTTGTGGAATGCCACCAAACTAAATTCTAATTCTTGTAACTGTTCTTATACATCCAGTTCATAATTTTTCAAATTTTTATAAGGATGTCATGAGCAAGATCATCTAATAACTTGCTGAAGTTATGAAATATAAATCTAGGGGCTGTATAGCAGTTTATCCATCCATCCATCCATCCATCCATCCATCCATCCATCCATCCATCCATCACTGTAAACAATGGAAGTCAACGTCTGAAGCTATCTAATAAAAGAACCACTAAGAGTTGACGTTGTCATGCCAGACCTGTGCTAGGAGCAACACGCTTTAGAAGAATCAGGCAGAGAGCGCTAGCAGGAGGTCTCAACGTGAACTGATAGAGTGAAAAGTCATGATCTGGTCCCTAACTCTTTACTAAGACAATTAGGGGTGTGTCGCATCCTACCTCTTAGCTGTTCTACCAGGAAAATTCCTTCTTGATATTGTTCTTCACCATCCTGGAGTCCTCTAGTCCTGAACAAGGAACTGTAGAATCTCTAACTTGCTGTCAGCTCACAGCCAAGTGATGGGAGTTTACAATGCTTAGTGATCACTTGCTACGACATCTAATTAAATCTGCATTCAGAAGGGACAAATCTCTAACCAAAGTACTTCCTAAATTTTTTTGATTGTATCCTTGCATTTATTTAGTCAATTTCATAAAACCTTAAGTTATACTTACTAAAATTTGTCATGGAAAAATGAAATTCTCAATACTCTTAGAATGCATAACAATAGAATCGTCATGTAATTGACATTACCTTAAGAAGCTTTGCATGGAGAAGCAAGGTGTAGGCCGCCTCGGTGTAGTTATCACACTCCTTGTGCAGGTCACAGAGCTTGTACAAATACCTGAGATAAGAAGACAGAGGTATGTTCTTCAAATGTCACTAAATAATTTGTGTTGAGGACTGCAAGAGCTAAATTCTATGTTCAACAGTAAATCACAGCTATACTTTCTTTTTACAATGTTCATAATTCATAATGCCTTAAAAACTTTTGGTACAGAAAGCACTAAGAAAAACTCAGGAAAAAGATAAAGATGATACACAAAGGTAGAATTTTCCTTTAAATTTCTCATTCCTTTTCATTTTCCCTTAAACATTTTTAATGAGACACCCAATGCTTGATTGTGATTTCCTACATTTCTACTGAGTCCAAATGCACAACGAAATCTGTAAAACTACAAATCCATCAGAATAAAGAGCTCCAATGATTACAGTCAACGTGATCAAAAGAATTTCTTTGCCATAAAGAAATACAGGTAACTGAGTTATTGAATTCACATAGTAGGTTTTTAAAAAGGAGAAATAAAAAAACCTAGAAATAGAAAATTAGACAACCACACTCAGTGTAATAAACACATCACTAAAAACTCATGTTGCGTAGGTTACATCCTTCTCCTAGTCTCCAGAGTGGTAATCTTCCTAATTATTTGACACTAGACTTTAGAAGTAACCAAGAGAGAGGGGCTCAATCACAGTCCCTCACTTCAGGGAGCAAGGTGAGTAGGGAAGCAAAATCCAGCAGGCAATGCAAAACATTTCTCTTCTTCATGGAAGAAAGACATAAAAAACATGGGACTAGGGCATCCGTTAACTAATAGCAGACTGAAAAATTATAACTCACCTATGTCTGGTAAAGTTATAACTGGATTTCTCACTGGATCATATAACTTACTGTGAAACATTAAAATGTATGTGCTTATCTTTTTGCAAAAGGGCCACAGGAGTTGGTCAACAGGGACAAAACGCTGTGAAACAATTATTAGTAGTTTTGCTTCTGAGTTGACTAAAGGTGACCACCAAGAACTCAACACCAGTCTGGACAACACGAGGGCTGCACGAGGGCTGAGAATGTATCCGGGAGCTCCACCAAACTCTACCTTATACGTTTCACAATTTTCTACAAAATAAACCTCTGTGGCTATAATACATTTCTCAGCATAGGTAAGCATACAACATATATTATTATTTATAATTAACATGCAAACAAGTGTGATGCATACATACCTTATGTACATTTCTTCTCTTTCAATTTCTTTGTAGAAATTCTGAAAAACCATAATACTGTCTTAAGAAATCTGTTCCACAAAAGGTGTCACATGCACATTAAAAATTCAAGATACTTCATCTTCTGTCAAACATGGCCAAATGGACCCAGCTCTTCGGATCAGAACCATAAATTCACATAAATTGCCAAACCATCTTACACGGTTCTTCACTTTTATTTTTTGCTAGTCAAACACAATTCCATTTCTACACTGAACACTATAACGACTAAAATCAACTCCTATCACTTGAAAGTCACTTGTCTTTAGTTAAAACAAAGTATTACCCAAAAAGACATGAAGATGTGATATCTTAGCCATAGTAATCTTATGAGAACAAACGAATACATAAATAAATATCCCAAATTTGGGAATAAGCAAATAAGTATCATCAACATGATTTAAAGCTTTCTGGGCCCAGCCTCAGCAAAAAAGACAATATGATAATATAGATCTGAGGTATGAATATACTAGCCAATATATTAAAGACATATATTAAAAGGTAAAGTAAATTTAATTAACACTGAATAAATAATTCACTTCCCCCAGCTGCACTTGCCACGCTTGGAGTGCTCAACAGCCTCATGGGGCTAGTGTTACTGTATCAAACAGTATAGACACAAGACTGTTTCATTATCCCAGAACTTTCTGGTAGATAGCACTGTTCCAGGCAGACAAACCTTCCAAACCACGGTTAAATAAAAAAAAAATATGGGCTGCCTCTGAAAAAGATCCCTGTGTATAAACACTGATGGAGAAAGCTTAGTTAGTAGATTAAAACCAATGGATTATTTCTACATCTTTACTGGAAAATATCGTCTGGTTGAGCAATAATATTTCTATCAAAATTATATTTCTTACGGTGAACATCTCCATAAACACTTTAAAACCTTTTTCACACAGGAGCCACCAGAAGGGCACAGAAGTCACCTAACAAGGCCTAAGGTAAGGAAACATCAGAGTCACTTTCAATGTGCAATTTAGCACCTAAAAACGATGTTAGTTCTCTAGAATTGGAGCCTGAAGTAACTAGTGAATATCACCATTACAGAGACATGCAATTATCCAAGAAAATGGCATAGGCTCTTTAATTTCATGAGCGAAACCCAGCATTGCTTCTACAATTGATGTCTCTGAAAAGAAATGATAACTAAGTCTAGAAAATAAGCGGGGGCACATTTAGAAAAATGCACCAAGATTTTCAAGTTTCGTTGCCTCTGACATTTTAATGTCCTCCAGTTCATATGACACGGCTCAGTAATGAGGATATTTTCAGCAGACAACTCAGCGTCGCAACAAAGAGAATCTGCATCAAAGGCAGACGATAAGTCCTTCATTTCCAACTCAATCTCGCCAGTATTTACAAGCCAGGGTTTCACACCAGCCCCTTCTCTACTCGTATTTTTAATCCTTTCTCAGGTTTTGATCATTTTTCTTTACAATGTCACAATGGGAATATCATGCGACCTTCATTCCTCTCTCGGAGATATGAAATGTCTTCTATTTTCTGCCTGTGCTGAGTCCTGTTGCCTTCCTAGGACTTCAAAACCTCTCCACAACCGAAGTACACTCATCTCCAATCCCAATTTCTATATAAAACCTTTGTGTTTCTTACGTAAAGGTCCACGCGGTGCTCCCACTCCTCCTGGGCTCCGCGGGCAGCCTTGTCTCTCAAGTCCCCCCACACCAGGGCTGACTGACGTCTGTGCCAAGCTTGCAGCTCAGCTCCCAGAGGAACCCCATTGGGACCGGCCCCCCAACTCCAATCCACCGCTAGGCATTGATCTTCCAGAACGCAGACATCAGAATTATATTTCCATTTTGGACTAAAACAGATACCAAGATTTTAAAAATACCGGACCCCACTCTGCATTTAATTAGCCTTGTCACGGGGCCATGAAGAGAAGTAACCGGCATCTGCAAAGTAATGACAAGTCTACCCGTCTCAGAGATGGGATGTGTGGGTGACTGCACAGAAGAACTAAGTGACACTCAGCAACGTTAGTGACCAATAATTAAAGATGCTCGATTATGAGGTGTCAGTGAAATCCTAGTTAAAGAATTACAAATATATATCCAAGATCCAATATACATGCAGATATCCTTGCAGGGGATGTCTTGGGGACTTAGGTGGCCAAGGAGCGTGACTGCTCGCATCTCTTGCTTTTTCATTTTCATTTTTCTTCTTTTGTTGTTGAGACAGAGTCTACCTCTGCTGCCCAGGCTGAAGTGCAGTGGTGTGATCTGGGCTCACTGCAACCTCTGCCTCCCGGGTTCAAGCTATTCTCTTGCCTCAGCCTCCCGAGTAGCTGGGATTATAGGCACCCAACACCACACCCAGCTAATTTTTGTATTTTTAGTAGAGACAGGGTTTTACCATGTTGGCCAGGCTGGTCTCAAACTCCTGACTTCAAGTGATCCTCCCTCCTTGGCCTCACAAAGTGCAATAGGTGTGAGCCACTGTACTTGATCCCATTTTTGTTCTTTTAAGGGCAAAAAAATAGGACGTGAAGGAGCTCACACAGCTTACAATGTTCCACTAACTGTGTTTTGGTAAGAAACCACAAAGCTGGTTCTAAAGAAAACTTGGCAACAGACTTAAAGAGCATCAGTAAATTCTATATTCATTTTATTTATTTAATTTTTTAACTTTAGGCTTCATTTTTTCTTAGTGACTAAAAGAGTATATTTTATACATCTCTAATATCTATACATCTATATTCATTTAGAGATGGTTATACATACCCATCCCTATTAAACTCTGCTGCTGTAATAAAAGTACCAGGAGGAAAGGGAAAACTTGACCAGGAAATGGAGCTGGGCAGTGAGTATTTATGGTTAGGACACCTAGCTACCTATCTTTAAAACTCTGGTTTCTTGTTTCTCTTTATTCCACAGATTTATTTTCTAAATGAAAAAACGGTGACCGTTGGGATCCATTTTACCATCCCCAGGAAATGGTTAAGAACATAACACTTGACTTTTCACTAAATGACTCAGGACATTCCCATTTGAAGAAAGTTAATAATGTCAGATAATCTTGAGAACCCTGGGTGTATTTCTTAGTTAAAACTGAGCAAGTGCCGACCACAGTAACAGTACATGGGCACTGAGGCAGGCTCTGAATGAAAGAGGAACACAAGTTCACATTGGAAAGTGTGATTATAGGTTTTAATACAAGAGTTTTTTTTCCTGACCCTAGATTCAGGTGACAAGAGCCCATATTCAGACCACACCACCATTTCTCCACTGTTTCACGTCCTGGTGAACCTAAGAGATCTTGCTTAAAACAAATAGAAGACTCAATCATCAAAGTTGGAAAACTAAAAAACTTATTGATAATTCTTCCTTCTGGGCACTTATCAGCCTCTTAGATCCCCTTAAGGATTAGGAGGAACACTAAAAAGTTATGTCCATAATAGGGAAGGATTTTGTAAAGGTCTCCCTTTCCTTCCCATAGAAAAATACTGGTTCCTATTTCACGTCAATTACATTGGCACCATGACAATACATTACTTTGAACGCTGGCTGGAATGCAAGAAGACAGTGAAGCAAGCGCCAGCTTCTTTCCTGTCTGTAAGATCAAACCAACTGACCTGGGGCAGAGCTTGCTGCTGTACCCCTTGCTCCGTCTCCAGGTGAATATGAAGACAAACACAGCCACGACCCAGACCTCAGGGTCAGACATCAGAGGCCAGTAATTTCGACAGTAGCCTAAGACACTATGATGGATCTGCAAACATTCAGATTTCTCAAGCTCACAGATTCTTCCGTGTCCAGTTGATCGACGAGACCATCAGAGGCATTCTTCGCACTGTTGCAGTGCTTTACCCATCTTCTTTGGTGTTTTATCTACTTTTTCCACTAGAGCCCTCAGGATATTCATCACAGTTATTTTAAATTGCAGCTCTGATTATTTCAAAACCTCTGCCATATCAGAGTCTGGTTCTAATGCCTGCTCTGCCTCTTCACTGTGTTTCTGTCTTTAGTGTGCATTGTGATAATACATTGAAAGCGAGTATGATGGACTGGGTAAAAGGAATCCAGTACCGGCTCCAGTGGTGGTTTCTGTTCCTGGGCTTCCACCCTGTGGTTCTCTGTATCTTCTTGTTTCTCTGACTTTGGGGTCAGAAGTTTGTCTATGGATCTAAGAAGATGGAACTAATAATTGTTGATTGTTTTCCATTTATTCAGCTTTTTTCTTGTTGTGAGGACGGGAGTGACAATTTGCAAGCTCTACACGCTAGACCAAAAACTGGTTCCTTATATTTAGACTTTTAAGGAAAGGAAAACGTGTTAGAGAAATGCTTATCATTAGCCTAACCAGGTTGTCCAGCCACGGGATGAAGGGGCGAAGACTGCTCATGATCTTTTAGCTGTGAAATTCCTCATGGCAAAGCACAGATCCAGCACTGATACCACAGTCGATGAAAAGTGAAAGTATTCCTTTTCGTTTATCTTTTTAATCCACACAACTCTGGCTTTTTAAAGAATGAATGATGTGTCATGTTCCTCCTGGCACAGAAGTCCATTTCCGTGAGCATAAAGCACCCACAAGTCCACATACAAGGTGGATGTGGCAGTGAGGGCTATGTATCTAAATGTTATTGGCGACTCTGAAATCCAGAGGCCAGTGGCTGGGAAGAGAAGGGAGGTAAGCAGAGCAAAGCAGGAGTAGTATTTTCTTGCATTCCTGCCATGGGACAGGCAAGGAAACTTGAGGAAAGCCCTACTACGGCCAGGAGTCAGCCCTTGTGTTTCCTTATAAGAGAAGCAGCGAAGGGAGAAGCAGAGAGCTCTGGAGCCAGGCTGTGGGAGTCACGAGGCTGCTGAGAGCCATGAGGCTGGCCGGGAGCTGAGCTTGTCGCAAAGCTTCCCAGAAGCTCATCAGTACTAATGGATTTCCTGGATTAGGGACCACGCCTTCCACCAGGAAGGCGGTGTCCACAGAACCCAGCTGTATCAGGGCAACAGCAGGAATGCAAAAGGCAGACAGATGGCAGCAGCCAAGGTCACCCAGGCGTCTGCTCTCCATGGTGCCCAGATCTGGTTTCCTGTGGCTGCCGTAACAAATTACCACAAACCTAAAACAACAGATGTTTCTTCTCACAGTTCCGGAGGCCAGAATCTGAAATCAAGGTGTGAGTAGGACAACGTTCCCCTAGAAAGCTCTAGGGGAGGATCCTTCCTGGCCTTCTCAGGCTTCTGGTGGCTCATGGCATTCCTTGGCTTGAGGCTGCATCCCTCCAATCTCCGCCTCCATCTTCACAAGGTCTAGCCTCTGCTTCTGTGTCTTCTCCTCTTTTGTCTCTTATGAGGACACCTGTCATTGGAGCTAGTACCTCTCCACTCCCCTTGCAGGTAATCCAGGATAATCCCATCTGAGATTCCTAATTTAATTATATTTGCAGGGCCTCTTGTTTCCAAATAAGGTCTCATTCGCAGGTTCTAAGGACTGGGGGATGGATCTACTTTTGAGGCCACCATTCAGCCTACCTACTACATAGCATGCGTTTATAGTCTCCTAATCACAAAGCCTTAAGGGTGTAATCAAGGAGGCACTACCCTGGCTGCAAAATACGATGACTCATCATTCACAATGACAAGGAGAGCTATGTTAAAACGTCCAGAGGTGGGACATTTTACAGACTTATTCAGAGTGGACAACTTTATGATTCCTTCCCTGCAACAGATGAGGAAACAAGTAAAGGAGATTGTTCTGCCGTGGAAAGCTTCGTGGCTGACTGTCATAGATAAGGGCTGGGGCACTCCCTGCTTCAGTTCCTAGTGTGCTGTGAGAACTGAAAACACGTGATTAACCTTTCACTCACCAGCACATTGACGGTGCAGCTCATGCGGTTTTCTTTGTTCTCGTCGTGCATGATGGTTCTATAATCCAAAAGCCTTTCCATTAAGCGCACAACGAGTTTTACAAAAGTTTCTCCTGTTTTGGCGAGGTATTTATGCTTCCTGCAGTGCTCCAGAAGGCTGAAAAATAATTATACACACCTTGTTAATCACACTCAGAAAAAGAAACTCAACGGAGGTGCAATTTTAACTATTTTCCATTATTAACACATTTTAATTATTTCTGGGCTACAAAGTTCATTGTAGTCTAATTACGGTCTCCCTAATTATCTCTCCCTGAGAGATATAGAGCTCTATATCTCTCCGACATAAATCCCACTGCTAATCAACACTTACATTTTATCAAATAACACTTTGTACTGTTCGTCTCCTCTGCCTCCTTCCACTTCATGATCCAGCTTGGTGATGATCTCATTTTCAAACTATAATTAAACAGAGGAAGCATAAATAATCAGCATGGCGGGCATTTCATTTTCTGACTTGAGTGTCAATAGCACATAAATCAACAAGAGAGATCATCCCAGACGCTACCCTCTGCCTTTGAAGCCTCATTTAAGAGTTGCCAACACAGAACCCCTGGAGGTTTCTGATGATCCCCGGCCACAGGGGGACCTTCCGTTTCCTTTTCTGGTTAATGGAGCCTGAACATGCATGTCCTGATAGCAGGAGCAAGAACCAGGGGAAGAAAGACAAGGAAACTGTAGGGGGAAAAAAAAAAAATCAAAGCGCAGCATGGAAAAAAGTCTCAAATTTCATCTCTACGAACACGTAACATCCAAAATAGCTCGTTGGTTCCTGAAATGAACAGATGGTGTTTCTCCTGCCAGTGAAGAGTTCTCGGCAATCTGAAAACATCCTAGGGGCCACTTAGCTGCCATTCCTTGATAGATCATAGTGAAATACCTCACTCTGGCTGAAAAAATGTTCTAAAGAGCAAGAGGAGCAACGTTCCTAAAGACAGACCAGCAGGCACCTCAAGAAGGTCCATCTCCAGCCGATCCTCCATCCCCAAGCTTCTGATTAAATTTCCTGGGAATCAGGGTGCAGAAGGGTTGCCAGTATCAGCTAGTTATGTCTCAGATCCATGCTTTTAGAAAAACTCTAAATTCTGGGGAGGTGGAAATCTCTAAAACGTCTTCAAGCGTCTGATCAGGCTGAAAAAAACCTCAATAACAATGGACGTGTTTTCTCCATCCTCACTGCCCAGTTCCCTGTCCCTGGCAGAGTTCACAGCCACCTCAGTACTGGGACTCTGGCCTGGTGATCAGCCATGTTGCAGGGGACCCTGAATTACCATTGACTTGTGCCAGTAGCAAGGAAGGGCTGTGAGATTGTTTGTTCACATAAATATGAGACATGCACACTCTAAACTGAAGGAAGATAGACAAAGGAAGAATTGAAGAAAGCTGAATTCAGGGTTCAGAAAGCAGGTACACCACGGGCATGTATGCAAGGGTCTCCAGGATCTCTTTAAAGCCATGTTCAATCACCTACTTTCTCAGGCAACAATGCTCAAGCCATCCACTGTTATTAGGATCCCAGTGGAATTTAAGCTGAGTGAGAGGAAGAATTTTCCTTTGGTCATTGCTCTAGCCAGCCCCAAAACCTCAAACAGTGCCTTTGATGCTGTAATGGAATGAATGTGCTGTGTGTATAGAAACTATTGAATACAGTTGGTCTTAGACCAACTTAGATTGGATAAAGTGCTTAGACTGGATAAAGCTGGAGAGGGCTTAATATGTCAGCAAAGGAGTGGTCTACAGGGTTGATAAATCACAACCTGCATTCTTGGCCAAGCCAAGCCCAGAAGTGAAAATAGCTCATCCAGAGTGCCTGTGACAGACACTGTGGGCACCAGAGACTTGGGGATGCCCCAGCAGGAGCAGGTGACTATGGCCCCCTGAGAAGCAAAAAGCAAGGAGTGGTGATACCCAAGGAGGGGCCTCGAAATGGACACAGACGCCCTGCCTGTCCTTGATCAGTACACACTGCCCAAAGCCACAGCTGTATCACACTACAGATGAAACACAGGCTTTCAGGGCTGGAGAGAAGTATTGATTCTTGCCTGACATCAAGGACTCAGTAACATTCCCAGAACCTGGACCTTAGCGAATCTCTCCAATTTTCTTCTTGATCTTCTCCACGGTCTCTTCCCCCAAATAAACACTTCTTTTTGATTCTGTCTGGCCTAAGAAGTTGAGGGATTTTAGCAGCATAGACAGATGGTTCTATTGAAGGAGGAATGACTTGCTTTATTTTTTTCACCTGAAATCTCACATTAACGATTTTTACCGTAAAATAACAACCTTTTGATACTAAACACCACTATCCTGCTCTTTACAGAAAATAATTCTGCAAAAGGTAGTTCTTTTTGGAATCAGATACAAGGGAGAACACTTGGTAGTAGCCCAAAAGTTGGCATTTCAAGGCAGTCCCATCTCCCAGGTGGTGGCATGATCCAGACAGACTTCAAAGACTAAATATTTGATGAGGGCTGATGCTTTAGGACAGATAATAAAGACACAAAATTAAATTAAATTTAATCAAAACATGATTCAATTTCACGTATGTTTAATGAGTACAGACAACACGAAAGGTACAGAGAATGCAGAGAAAGGTGCAGAGAAACATGGGCAAACACACAAGCATTTAAAATCACTCCTCACTGGTCAATCCGAAGGGATCTGAACGCGGAGTGTAGGTTATGAAAACGGCATGTTTTCTCTGCTTCCACGTAAATCTAGTTGTCACAAACACCGGCAATGGGGAAGCTACAGCTACCTGGCTGTGCTGCTGATCAAATTTTGACTGAAGAAGTTAATGATTTCCAAAAAAAGTGGATGAATGGTAAGTCCATCACAACACAGCTGATTCTAATTTTGCTAACCCTAGTCCAAACTAAGTAATTTACACAAACACCTGGCTACCCTATTCTGTTTATTAGCAAGAATTCAATACCAGAGATCTACAGCTAGCCTCCAATTCTAGGATCCTCGTTAATTTTTACAGAACACACTCGAATTGATTCGCTAGTGTGCTGTGAACTGTTACTATAATCAGAATGAAATGATCCTGTCCCACTAAATTGGAGACAGTACACTTGCTGATAGAGCAGAGCTGGTTTTATAAAAATCATGCTTATTATCTTCCTCGTAAATGCACATTGTCTGCTGATTTGCAACAAGGTTCTCTGTGGCTGGGATAAAATTAGCAAGGGTTTCCTGCGTTGCTCAAAAGGTGGCAGAGGCTCACTCACATAATAAGCAAAACCATTATATTTTCTTCTCTTTTCTGAATCACTAATATTGCTACAAAAATATTCACAGGGTGTCCAACTTAAAACACTGAACAGAGAGTCTCTAAGCGTCTGATACCAGCGGCCCTCTGAGAACATGAAACAAGAGAACACTTATGGACAGAAGGCCTTTCGGAAAGTTGCTGTTAAATTGAACGTGATGGAATCAGGGGGCTGAGCTCAAAGCGGTATTGACATCTTGTTAATTCAATTAACTTGAAAAGGAACCACTGCTTTTGCCACTCACTGCCACAGTTAACCATAGGCTATGGCACCTATCTGAAAGATCATGGAGAGAAGGATCCCAGTAGTGCTAATCCAAAAGCCAATTATATGTGGTTTGGAATGCATAATTTTTGTTTTGGGTGAGATTTACTATTCTTACTAATGCATTTATAATTTTATACGTCTGTAATGTCTAAAATCAGCCTGCACTTGCCAGCCAGCCAGGACCACGCTTTACATAATAGAAGAGCTCCAGGGTTCTGTGGGAGTGCAGCAGGAGGCTGCGCCAGGGTGGAAAGGTTTGCACAGATCACTCACCACCTTGACGGAGGGCTCCGAGGTCCTCAAGAGCTGGGTGAAATCTGAAATCTATGGACATGGTCTGCTAAGTACATTAGCAGAAGGGCTTATTTGACCCTTTACAAATAAACCTTAGTACAATGCTGCTGTTTGCCCAGAGTGCTCTAGTTTCTCCTGTATTTAAAGAAAAAATGCTCAGAAGATACTGCAGGCAGGGGCATGGTGTTGGACCACCTCCTGGTTTCAGAGGGCACCAAGGAATCAGACTCCCTCTGCCTTCTCTCCCCGGAATGGCGCCAATCTGATGAAACTGCACAACCACACCTTACCCCTTGAGGATGTGCAGGAGGAGGTGGGCGGGAGAAAGTTGCTGGACTGCATCTGGGTGGAACTCAGGACTGAGTTCACTCAGCCTTGAGCTCCTGTGCTCAGACACATTCATATCTTTATATATAGAGCATTCTTCTTGCCTAACTGCTCCGAAAACTTAATTACACACTTAATTAATCAGTGGCACTTCATCCCACATTCAAAAACCTCCACATCCTCCTACGTCCACCAAGCAGGGGGCTTGCTGACCTTGGAGCTCTTGTGAAACACTCATGAGCCTGGAGGACCCAGCGCCACTCATGTGGAGCTGCCTGGCTGGGAGCTGTCCATCGCATACATGACACCTTGCTGATGCCTGTGACAGGTGCAGCGGCTCCTTACATCTACACGACACAGATCAGAGTGACTTTAGGGCTGCATGCAATTCCAGTGGAGTCTGGGAACATGGCCTCAAAATTAGTCCTGTTTAATTTGGTTAAAGGGGATTATGGAAGTTTGAGAATCTCTTTGCTGGAGGGCTTTTAAGAATGGAATTCAATATAGTCACTGCTCCTGGAGTCAACGATATTGGTTTCCATGGCCTCTCAGAGCATCTTTGGGTCTGGATTCAATGAAACAGAAGCCTCTTGTGCCGTATTTCCTCTTTAGGCAAGAATTATTTTGACATCGAAAGCAAAAATAAACAAACCAACAAATAAAATCCCAATGAATTAAAGAATAAACAAGACAAAATTGCTACCAAACTCATTCACATTCATATTACAGTGGAAAATACATTGGCCTTTCCACCAAGTGGCAGAAGCCGACGACATTCACCCGGCTATTCAATTACTGGCTTCTGGTTACCGGCACGGGCAGCGTGAAGAGATTATTCAAACAGGAGCCTGGCAACACTGATGACATGAAGATTACTCATGTTCTAATACTGTTAGGACTAAATGGGAATTTCTGGAAGTTGTGGAGCATTTTACTGAGCCTCACCAAGATGACAGAAAATAGCTCCATGATTGAAAATATTATTTTTGCTGGGCAGCTTTTTCCATTCCATTTTTATTAATGGTCTATGGCCCACATGGTCATTTGCTGCAATTCTCAGCTGTTAGTTCTGTATTTTCCAAAGGCATAACAAATGGAATTCTTTAAAAAGATGCCAGGAGGGAATTTAAAAGTATGCTTTTTATTATGAAGCAAAATCCAGTATGAGGGTGAGACTTGGAGTGTGGTCCATGGCAGGGCAGGGTTCTTGGTGAGGTAGGGAGAGTCAGCTTAAGGCCAGGGGCGGGCTCATCTCCTGTGACCACGGGCAGGCTCGTCCAGGTGGGTGGGATAAGGGACATGAAGACCCCAGTGCCTCTCCATATCTCCCCTGCCAGCTTCTCAGTTCCGAAATCTTACCAAGGAGGATCTCTCCTTTCAAACAAGTGGAGATTCCTGGAGTCCTGAGTCTAGGGGTAAACATGCTACTCTCTGGACTCGGGTGGGGACAGGGCGAGGGGGTGGGATGACCACAGCTGTGGTGGTGTCTTGAGGAGTTGGCCAGCTGTAAGGAAAGGGGGCAGAGAATGTGCCCTTAGGCACCAGGACAGAAAGAAGCAGCAGTGGAGGAATGAGTCAGGAGAATGGCTGGGGCATCCGGATCATAAAAAGATTCACAGAAAGTGCTGGAAGAGCCAGGATGACCACAGGCAGCTGGAGCACTCAGAGACAAAAGAGGCAGAAGAGATGAGAAATGGGTTTTTGCTGAGGAGCTGCAGTGAGTGCCTTAGGTCAGCTTGACAGAGCTGGCTGTGGGGAGGTGGTGATGAAGCTCTGCCAAAGCCTCCAGACGGAAGGTCTCTGATGCTAATGGAACTTCCCCTGTGAAGGGCCATGTTCTGGCAGGAACTTGGACAGACAGATGCCTAGGAGGCCCCAGATGTCCACAGTGGCCTTGAGTATGGACAGGGCAGGGAAGTGGCACAAGAGTGCCCAGTGATGTAGGGAATGGCTGATGACAGCGGCCACAGGGCTGGGGGCCACCTCAGGGGCATGGCTACAGTAGGCATCCACTGGGGCTTCCCACATGTATCCCCACCTCCCTCGGCCTGCAGTATCCACACTACAAGCACTAGGAGGAAAAGAAATCCCTCCACAGGCAGCAGCCTCCTGGCCGTACACAAACAGGGCTGGGATGGGAGAGAGGTGTGAGACTGCTAGAGCGTCACGCAGCGTCCAGTCGCTGGGAGCGCCTTTCTGTCAGTGGACTGGAGCTCTATGGCTGTGGACCCAGCCCACAGTGAAACATACGACTTTGAAGGTAGGAGGGATTTCTAAGAAGAATTCACGGCCACTGTGCACATCTGGGGGCCTCCCATCTCACAGGCTTCTGTCTGGCCCAGCCCCTGCCCAGCACGGCCCTTCACAGGGGGCTTCCACTAGCATCAGGGACCTTCAGCCTGGAGCCTTTCGTGGAGCTTCATCGCCACCTCCCCAGAGCGAGTGCTGTCAAGCTGACCTAAGGCACTCACTGCAGCTCTGGACAGAGTGTCCCAGGCCACAAGGAGGACATGGCCCACGAAAGGATAACTCCATGTCACCCCAACCTGCCGCCAAGAGAGCCCCCTCAACACATGGACCCTGGAGAAGCAGGATAAGGGCGAGGCTGAGTCTATTCTGAAGGGAAATTTGTGCTCTTTCTTGCACAAGTGGAGACAGGAAATCAGCAGGCTCTTGAGGAGGTGTAAGGGAAAGAACGTTCTAATGAGATGCCCTCTGCTGCGGCTGAAGAGCGAGCACGAGAGCGGAAACTCCAGGCAATGTTAGAAAAGCCCATTTGTAACACATGCTTTTAAAATTCCAGTAATGGTTTGGTGCAGTTTAATCTTGAGTAAAATAGCAGGTTTTTCTTCTGAATCCAGCAGGTCTCCTCTCTACTCCAATTGTAAGAGTAAAATACAACCTGGACATACATATTATTTCATACTTCACAAACAGTAGCACATTAACAGCTCCACTCCAAAAGACATAGCAACCTTTAAAAAGTAAGCTCTATCATGGGTTCAAAACACTAAAGTGTTGTAAAAACAAACCCCCTAATGTCTTCCCCCCCACTCCAGTAGGGTTTGCACATCTGCTATTAAAGTGGAGGCAACTTAAGCCCTTGCTGAGGTGACTAATAAGGTGAGGTAACTGGGCTTGTGGCAGAGGAGTCAGGCAGCAGCCGACCATCCCCAGCCCAGAAGCTCATGGATGGAGAAGCAGGTGGGACCAGCCCTGCACCAATGCGCCACACACATGCCCACTCTACACATTCGCCCACATCACCAACAAAGAATAGGTGCCATCCCTTGTGCTTCAGAAGACCAGCTGAGGGACGAGTGGAACTGGGGGCAGAAACGACTTAGAAAACGTAGATAGAGTAAGTCAAGAGACAAACGCCGTGGCCCAGGAATAATCCTGGCCTAGTGCAATGGTGACTGTGCAAAGAGGATGGAGGCTGCAGACGAGACAGAGGGAGGATTGATGAAGCTTCACAAACGACCCTACGGAGGCCAGGGGAGCAAGCAAAGGCCAGGCCAGCACGACCCACAGCCGGAAAACCCAGTGACAAGGAGACTGGCAGAAAAGGGGACGACGCTGCAAGCTTGGGGCATTCCAGCTGGGAAGCTGAGCTGGGCACATCAAACAGAAGAAAACTGATCTTTTCCCAATCACAGAAGCAGATTCACATCCAAGAGAGATTTTTCTAAAACATGAGTTAGTTTTTCTGCCTTCATGTTAAAGATCTTTAATGTACGCTATCCCTTGTCTGCAGAGGTTCAAGCAGATGACAACAGACATAAAACAGGTGACTCTGAACCAACAGTTCAGGGAGCTGACCACGCTTGGTGGGTCCTTCTTGTGGGTGAATCTGTGTCTTCACGCTTATGCTTGGATTTACATACATCCAAGCATGGCATGTTTCATGCCTGTGAAATAGTCTGGTGTTTATGAGATGGAACTAAATATACCACCTGTTTCATGGTATTACTCAAAAACAGTTTGGTTTTCTGGAAAGATGTTTCCTGACGCTGGGTGGAGTGTGAAGCCCAATGGGAAGACAGTGTTTAAAATGGTGGCACAAATTCTGTGGCTCTCCTTAACTTCAGACCATTTCCTAGCAAACCTGGGGCCCCTGCAAATTGGAGAAAATGAACCACTTCCTCAGAAGACTATTGTAAGATTTTTTAAACCTACCACAAGGCAGCCATGAGACAAAAGAATGTGAGGGAAAAGGGGAACAATTCAGAAACCAAACTCTTATTCATCTTTATTCTAACTGCTCTTAACCTTATTTTGACCCAAAGACTGCTTAAAAAGTGACAAATGGAATGATATTTTAAATACTTTTGATCTTAGTTTTCTGTGCTAGTGACATTTATCTATATAAATACACTTTCCCCCTTAGCCTGATTCTTTAGTAGCAATTTTTCACAAAGTCCTTCTTTGGGCTTGATTTATATAAAATTCAAAAAGTCAGATGAAGTTTCTGCCTAGGAAAAAGCATTTAAATTATAATTCGTAGTTCCAACGAGTTGGCAGTGAAATTGGGGCCATGATATCGTGCCAGCGCTACAGAGATGGGGCAAATCTTATGGTACTAACATCAAACCATTTGGCAATAATATCAAAAGTTACAAACATATTTGAAATCAGTAATTACATTTATGAGAATGTATACTGGGAAAACTTTGAAAATAAATTCAAGCTATATGCATGAATGTGTTCACTGCACAGTTATTCGCAGCAGTGAAAATCTGCAAACAACCTACATGCTCAGTTATATCAAGAAAGTGATAGTTCATTTTATGCCATCAGTAATATCACTAATATCATGGTTGCTATGTTGTAATTAAGGGAAAGCTCTTTGATATATTGGCAAACAGAAACAACATTAATAAAAAAATCTAAGTATAGTATTTACAATGTTGTATTAGTACAGTCTTTATACAAACACTTTGTGTATACACAGACTGAGAGTGAGCCAGAGAAACAAAAACAGCTGTTCTTTCGAAAACGAATTATCTTTAATATTATTAAAAATAAATACAGGGAGACCTTCTGCTATCTTGGAAAAAAGAGAGAAGGGAAGGAAAGAAGGAAGGGAAGAAAGAAGGAAGAAAGGGAGGGAGAAAGGAAGGAAGAAGGGAGGCAGGTACTAACACCACTCATCCCAGCACAACTGATATTACACTGGGGAAGTTAAACTAAAGCCCTCCCTACTGTCCAGTTAGAATAATGTGAAAATAACAGTCACCTTATAAAAAACTGCCTAGGGCTGGGCGCGGTGGCTTACTCCTGTAATCCCAGCACTTTGGGAGGCCAAGGTGGGTGGATCACGAGGTCAAGAGATTGAGACCATCCTGGTCAACACGGTGAAACCCTGTCTCTACTAAAAATACAAAAATTAGCCAGGCGTGGTGGTGCACGCCTATAGTCCCAGCTACTCAGAGGTTGAGGCAGGAGAATCGCTTGAACCCGGGAGGCGGAGTTTGCAGTGAGCTGAGATTGCGTCACTGCACTCCAGTCTGGACAACAGAGTGAGTCTCCGACTCAAAAAAATAAAAAACTGCCTAGTGGAGCAAAGTGCAAAAAACAAATAATGATACCCTAGCCAGGTGTTAGGCTCCTCTGCAATGGGTTTGGAAGCACAGTTGTGGGCACGTGAAGGTTGAAGGAAACGGCTCCAGCAGTCAGACTCTGTTCATCTCCCGTGCGCTCCTCCCCGGCTTCAGGAGCAACCCCGATGAAATGGCCACGCCCAGGTTTGTATGCAGCGTTGGGCCCCACGGGCCTGCAGACACTGGGGGCTCACCCTGCAGGCTGCCCCCTGCACTCCACAAACACCCAGACCAAGGGAGGTTTGAGCCCTGAAAGAACAGCAGCATCCACAGCCACCTTTTACGGTGCCGGGCACCATGCTAGGGGGTGTACAGGTCTGATTTTATTTCATTCTCACTACACGCCTTTCTGGTAGATTCTATTTCATGCCAAGGTTACAAGCTTGAATTGGAGACTTAAAAGATGCTGAGTGATTTGCTGAAGACCCAGATAATACCTGGCTAAGCCTGTGAACCTCAGTCTCCCTGCCCTCAGTATCTAAACTCAACTTCCACTCACGGTGTGGAGACTGTTTTGGTTTTGTCTCTCTCTTTTCTGTTCTACGAAAGAGCAAAATCATGCTTCGTGGATGCTGCCTTCGTGTGATATGATGAAGATGACCAATGAAAATCTATAAACTACTCAAAGCTTCCTTAAATGATAAACTGCAGAGGTGGGTAAGGATAATATACCCTTTAATATTAGATCCTACCAACACTAAACTATCTTGATTGATGAAGTTTTGATTTCCTTTCATTATAGGAATTTTTCTGTAAATTCCTCTAAAATCTATGTAAAGTGCTTAGTATGTTGACTTGAATTGCTATAATAATTTTTAATTTTTATGTATTTATTTAGAGACAGGGTCTGGCTCTGTCACCTAGGCGGGAGTGCAGTGGTGTGATCACAGCTCACTGCAGTCTTGATTTCCCTGACCAAGGCGTGCACCACCATGCCTGGCTAATTTTTGTATTTTTTGTAGAGACGGAGTCTTGCCATGTTTCCCAGGCTGGTCTCGAACTCCTGAGCTCAAGTGATCTGCCTGCCTTGGCCTCTCAAAGTGCTAGGATTATAGGCGTGAGCCACCACATCTGGTCCAGTATAATACTTTTTAAAAGGTATCTTTCAATTCAGAGGACTCCCTAGCACTTGGGCTTCTCCTAGGTCTTCTGCAAAGCATCATGGCCAAACCATTAGTACACTAAGGAGAAAGTCATACCATGTGCATGTGTGGGGATGTGCATGAGTATGTGTATGTGTGTGGGGATATACGTGTGTGTGTGTGGATATACATGTGTATGTGTGTGTGGGGATGTGCATGTATATGTGTATGTGTGTGGGGATATACGTGTGTGTGTGTATATACATGTGTATGTGTGTGGGGGGATATGCATGTGTATGTGCATGTGTGTGGAGATATATGTGTGTGTGTGGATATACATGTGTATGTGTGTGGGGGATATACGTGTGTGTGTGTATATACATGTATATGTGTGTGGGGATGTGCATGTGTATGTGTGTGTGTGGATGTACATGTGTATGTGTACATGTGTGTGGATGTACATGTGTGTGTGAGGATGTGTATGTGTATGTGTGTGTGGATATACGTGTGTGTGGGGGGGATGTACGTGTGTGTGTGGATATACGTGTGTGTGTGTGGGGATATACATATGTATGTGTGGGGGGATGTGCATGTGTATGTGTATATGTGTGTGGGGATATATATGTGTATGTGTGTGTGAGGATGTCTATGTGTATGTGTATATACATGTGTGTGGGGGGATGTACATGTGTATGTATGTGTGGGGATACACATGTGTGTGTGTGTGGGGATGTGCATGTGTGTGGGGGGATATACGTGTGTGTGGGGATATACATGTGTATGTGTGAGGATATACATGTGTATGTGTATGTGTGTGTGTGGATATACATGTGTATGTGTGTGTGGGGAATGTACATGTGTATGTGTATGTGTGTGGATATACATGTGTATGTGTGTGTGAGGATGTGTGTGTGTGTGTGTGTGAGGATGTGTACATGTATGTGTGTGTGGATATACGTGTGTGTGTGTGAGGATATACGTGTGTGTGTGGGGGATATACATGTGTATGTGTGTGGGGGATGTGCATGTGTATATGTATGTGTGTGTGGATATACGTGTGTGTGTGTGTGTGGATGTGCATGTGTATGTGTATATGTGTGTGGGGATATACATGTGTATGTGTGTGTGTGAGGATGTGCATGTGTATGTGTATGTGTGTGTGGATATGTGTGTGCGCGTGGGGGATACACATGTGTATGTGTGTGTGGGGATACACATGTGTATGTGTGTGTGTGTGGATGTGCATGTGTATGTGTATATGTGTGTGGGGATATACGTGTGTGTGTGTGAGGATGTGCATGTGTATGTGTGTGTGGATATGTGTGTGCGCGTGGGGGATATACATGTGTATGTGTGTGTGGGGATACACATGTGTATGTGTGTGTGTGGATGTGCATGTGTATGTGTATATGTGTGTGGGGATATACGTGTGTGTGTGTGAAGATGTGCATGTGTATGTGTGTGTGGATATGTGTGTGTGCGTGGGGGATATACATGTGTATGTGTGGGGATACACGTGTGTGTGTGTGTGTGGATGTGCATGTGTATGTGTATATGTGTGTGGGGATATACATGTGTGTGTGTGAGGATGTGCATGTGTATGTGTATGTGTGTGTGGATATGTGTGTGTGCGTGGGGGATATACATGTGTATGTGTGTGTGGGGATACACATGTGTATGTGTGTGTGTGTGTATGTGCATGTGTATGTGTATATGTGTGTGGGGATATACATGTGTGTGTGTGTGAGGATGTGCATGTGTATGTGTATGTGTGTGTGGATATGTGTGTGTGCATGGGGGATATACATGTGTATGTGTGTGTGGGGATACACATGTGTGTGTGTGTGTGTGTGTGTGTGTGTGCATGTGTATGTGTATATGTGTGTGGGGATATACATGTGTGTGTGTGTGAGGATGTGCATGTGTATGTGTATGTGTGTGTGGATATGTGTGTGTGCGTGGGGGATATACATGTGTATGTGTGTGTGTGGGGATACACATGTGTATGTGTGTGTGGGGATGTGCCTGTGTATGTGTGGGTGTGGGTGCCAACCCAAGAATACATAAACACTATATACTTATTTTCTTGGGATCCAGGAGATTTTGTTACTTCCTGAGCGTAAGTTATGCAGCAGAGTTGGTCCCTCATGCTGTTTGGCACAGTATGTTTTGAGCACTTTATATACACTTTCTTAGAGGAATTTTCATCAGTTTCATCACACAGGCAAAAGACCTTAAGTCTCTTAAGACACACACTTAAGAGAATAAAAGCAAAGACTTTAGCTTTCAAAATACCATAATTCTGCAATAAGCAGCCGGACTGAGAGAATATAACACATGACCTTTGAGTAAACACTCTACAAGAGCACGTACCAAGAAGTGGGAGCAAGAGACTTTTATCCAGGGTTGAATGTGTAAGTAAACCCAGATTAAAAGAAGTAAGTAAGAGCTAAAAATTCAGAATAATCCTTCCGAAAGTTGAGTGCAAGGGATGATAAGCTTCTTCAATAAGGAGAATCACAGGCCTTTTCTGTCTCAAGCTGTAGGAAAATGTGTTTTCCACGTTGGCACCTTTAACTCTAGAATTGTCTACAAGTTTCTTTCAAGGTTTTCAGGTTTGTCTCCTTCATGTCCCCGGCCACTCGCTGCACATCTATGTCCTTACCATTTGGAAGCTTCGGGTCGAATGAAATTCACACTGCATCATATCAAAGAAGATGGGGATGGTGGCTTTGCGCAGCTCCGTCTCGGGAATTAACGTCATTTCTAATATTGGGCCCACCATTTCTGGAATGAACTTTATCTTGTGTTGACCTTGGAATAAAGAAATACAGTATTCAGAAATAAAGCAAAATAGAATTCTAAAATGGGCTTAAATGGATAAAACAACACAACACAGATCACTGTGACTTTGAGCAGCAGGATCCTGAAAATATGCATCAAATTCTCTCTGCAGATGATGATTTTGAACTTTCCCAGCCATTAGTATAAGAAGTGGCCTGTATTCCACATTTTATAAGTGAAGCTATTCAAAGAGCTGCGCAATATAAGCCTGTAATCATGACTTCTCTGTCAGAGAAGATAAACACTGTTTTACAAGTAGCCGATTCTATCACACGGATTCAGAACACACGCAGCTTGATTCCCAGTTCTGAACAGAGCAGGGGCTGCGAGTGGGGAGTCTCAGCCTCTAACTCTGTGCACACTGACAGGAACAGGAGCCGACAAATGAGAGAGAGCAGAGAGTCTCTTGGGTCCTTTTTATCTCCCACATCTTATGAAGATGAGTTTACCATTTGACACCTCTGTAAATAATGGAGAGTGATTTCTGCAACATTCCAAATGACTCCAATCAAAGTAAATCAAGGCGCCGGCATCCGAGGCTGCAGCCCTAAAAACAGCAGTGATTCGACCTTCTCGAGCTATTGTTTGATAGGAAAATGCTTATGTAAAGAACAACTTTATTGTATCTCATCTCACCTAGCTTGTCCCAGATATGATTTTTAAAGAACTGAGAAAAATGTTTCTCAAAAGTTTTCAAATGTGAATCATAATACGATCATATTAGCTAGCATTTACAATTTACATGACAAGCTCAGGAGAAAGCATCAGCTCACTGAATTTTCACAGTAACCCTGTGAGATGGGCACCTTCTTAACCTGTTAAACAGATGAGGAAAGTGGGCTGTTCCCAAAGCTATTCCGCGAGCTGTTCAGAGAAAGGGAGGAGCAGGATTTGAACCCGGGTCTGAGATTATGAAGGCTTAGCTGTGACTCTCATTTTACAAATTCCTTCCCTGTTTGCTTGTCTCAGGATCTTTGCATGGCACTCGGACCCTACCCGCCTCTCTGAAAGAGAAACTGTTTGAGCTGTCCACTCCCTTATTCGTCCTCTATAATTGCAAAATGAACAGAGAGGTCAGTGATCTGTCATTTTCTGTCATTTTATCCACCACTGCTGAGATATTACAATTCTAAAATAAACTCCCAGAAAGTCGAGACTGGCTTCTCACAAGCACTCAATTTATGTTTTTAATTTCAATGGTTTTTGTTGGAAATCTTGGTATCGTACTTTCCTGGGCCTCTATCTCTGACTTAGAAAGATGCTAGCCCAGGATCACCATCGGGAAATCTGGTGACCGGGCCGAGCAGCCGGTGGTTGGGCCTGATGTGGCCAGCCCCTTCCTCCTGCTAGCTGTGGGTTGGCTGCCACTGTCCCCACCCCAGCTGGGGACCCCATATCCTGTGGGTACATGGCTGCTGCACCTCTGAGGATCAGGGTGAGCTCCTAAAGAGCTTGAAGTGAACCAGGCAAGTTCAGAGCGATGGCGGCGGGCGGAAACCACAGCAGCTGCCAAGCTTCTTTCACCGCCTGGACCCTGCACCTCCGGAACGAAGCTCCTGGAAGACTCCTTTCTAAACACGGGGCTGCGGACCTTAGTTAAGGCGACATAACGAAACTCAGAGGCAGGTCCTATCAAAAAGGTGGTCTTTTAAAAGCCGACCCTCTTGTCTTTCAGAAATCTTGATTTTGTTTTCATTTCACCCCACTGCAACTAAACCATTTCATTTCCGAAATATAACAGAAGAATGCCCAAGACATTAAATGTTTGAATAAAATATTTGTGATATTTTGTTAACACCAACAATGTATCCCAAATTAATCAATCTTATTAATATTTTTACACAATCAGGAAACTAAATTCTTTAGTTTTCTTTGCAATTCAGCGAATATACATTTCTGTAAAGAGAATCATTAAACAAATGTGGCTACTATAACTATACTTAAGAAAATAGGTAATCCTCATAATTAGACTGAATGACTTCTTATTCAATGGACATGCACATAAAATGTAATTAACATCTTATTTTTAACTTTTACAACATAATTAATAATTTGACTAAGACTATCATTGGGTGATTCTCATCACTTTCCCAAATGCTTAATGTTTCTGAAAGGCCTGTAACTGCCGCAAAGCATTCTCTTGAAAATTCTATTATATTCCATCTCTCAGGTGACAACTTTCCGTGTATTATGCCTAAAAAATGTCAGAGCCAATGTTTCAGAAAACAGATGATGGTGACAGCAAGTTGTTCATCAACCACAATTTCAGTGTCATAAAGTTCTGTCTGTCACCAACAGGTTTTATTGTTCCAAGCTGGGAAAAACATAGAAAGCAGTAACAAGTGGTTGTAGAAGCAGGAATTGGAAAAAGAAGCGACCAAAACGACAGTAGCTTAACCTCTGATTATTACCCTCCTTATTAGTACAGACACACGCTGGCCTGGAGCTGGTACCGAGTTCTGTGCACACTGACAACCCTGGGGACTGACTCTTCGCAAACCAGTGGTCCCCAAGGCGAGCAGGAGTGGGGAGGGAATGTTCTCTGGTAGCCACCGTTTTTTTTTTTTTTTTTTTTGATATTTGTCTTATGGATTTTCCCTGGAGCACATCTTGCTCAAATTTAACGATGAACTCAGGTTTGGAACCAATGAGGACCAAGGTGACTCCTGCAGTGCAGACTTAAAAGAAAAAGAGGGCACGCTTTTGAGACAAAGGAAGGTGATGAGGAGAATATTTTACCTCCAGTCCTTGCCAGTCTCATAGCCCACCTAGAGTCTGTTCTAGTTACAGAACATGGAGCTGCTTCCCCTGGGAACAACATCTTGTTTTCTCACGAAGCCAGGGCCTCCCCTGTCAGAAGCCTCCTTGTAGGTGTTTAAATGATCTCTTTGCAATCACTGGTGTTAAAAAATCTGGGACATTAAACATAGACTCATCCCAGAAAAATCTCTATACACAACAGCAGGCAGAGCAAAAAGTTCCACCACCCAGCCAAACCCGTTAGGCCACACGGTATACAGGTTTTAATGAAAAGAACACCATTTGCTCAGTCACCAAAAAACACCCATGAAGGGAATCCCTGCATGAAAAATATCCCAAACCCAACACAGCGGATAAAGATCTTGCTCCAAGCACATTTGTTCTGGCTGGCTCGGGTCTAGTGCTCGCTCCAGTGTGCTGGATGTAATAAACAAAATGTAAATCGAGGCGGCACAGGCAAGGAGATCAGGTGCTCCGGCGGGCTGCTGCACAGAGTACGCTTTGATAAATAACTCAGGAGCTGGGTAAATAAACACATTTTCCCCCCTTTTTTCTTTTGAGAGAGAGCCTGCTTTTGATTTCTCCTTTCAGACTCAAAATATGACAGGTTTGGGAGGGAAAGAAACACATCACTCTGTCCCATGGGGCAGTGCCACGTTTGCCCTTGCATTAAATTGAGCAAAACAGACCCCAGATCCTTGCTCTGAGGCTGGGCATGGAGGAGGCAAGAGCTGAGATGCTCCTCTCTATGGGCCATGCATACTATTGGAAAGACTCAAGGAGGAGACTCGTGGAGCGTTCCGCTGAAGGTCTGCTCAAGTGACAGTTTATTAATTGCAAGCTGATAAATAGATCTGATTTCCATTTCTATTTTCTTGGCAGAGTCAGTGCTATCATCCTGCCAATATGTTCCCAAACCTGCACCCATTTACAAAAAAAGTAAACAAACAAACAAACAAACAAACAAACTACGTGCAAAGTAGGCTGTGTACATCCTGGGAAACTGAGATGTGCTGTCATAAATTTGGAGCGTGACAGCCTTGGCAAAGACACTCAGGCACCTGGGATCATGGCAGGAAGGAGCTGGGCTCCTGAGGCCACCCTGTGGGGCTATCCTTAGCTATCCTGAGGGGCTGCTTGGGGAATATCCTGTGGGCTGCAGGTGCTTTTACGATCATCTCCCTCACTTTGAAAAATAATTTATTTACCAGCAAGGAACCCAGCTCTGGTGGCTGACTGTTATTTCCTGTTGTTTCCAAGTCCGTGACCCTAATTGGCCAGTCATGGTTTACTTTTGACGTCTTGGCCGCTTCTCAGGCCAGAGTCAATGTTCCTGGCTAAAAAGCTGCAAAACACACATCTCATGCATTAATCACCATATTCAAATCAGCCACTGACAGGAAGTAAGGGGGAAATTTGCTCTCTTCACTGCAACCTTTTTCAAATCAAAAGTCTCCTGTCGCTTGACTTGGCCTATCTGGAGCATGACAGACAACGTCAAGAGAACCAAGTGCTTTGTGTCAGACCCAAGTGTATCCTCAGAAGGCTGGGCCTGCTCAAGCACTTGGAGGGGGCACGAGGAGAAACTCACCATTTCTGGGCCCACCTTTCCTTCCTTCATTGTTATTGTGGCACGTGGCACAAATTGAAATGGAGCCACTTTCAATGGTGATCAATCTCAGGGACTACAGAGGTGACATTAAATATTCTTGAAAACAAAAACAACCCCAAACCAGAAAACTAGAAAGGCAGGAGCACCCATCAGTCAGGGTGATCTCTGGCCAGCTGTGGCTCGAGCTGAGTTTTAGAGGCTCCCTCGGTGCTAGGCAATGACCGTGGCACATGGAGAGCAGTGGAGGATCCTGGGGGTGCTCAGGGGCCAGGGTGAGTCACATGGTGGCTGCAGCTGTGTACGGGGAGAAGGAAGCATTTCAGTATGTAAATACCCATCAGACCCTCTGCTAGGGTGGTGTCTCTAGTTATCAAAAATGATGTGAAATGTTATTGAGCCACATCAGAATGAGAACCTTCATTTGAAAGTATATGTGCAAGTGTCCAATTGGGGAAAATAGACATCTCACCATCTATACTTCAGAGTTGAAGTATAGAAGAAAACAGACTCACTCTTTTAGGAGGGGCCAGGGTAAAAGATGGCCTCAGAGAGAGCCTGTGTCCAGAGGAGAGGTCTGGGGTCTGCCCTGAGAGCCCGACTGTGGCAGATGGAGCTCATATCACCTCCTTCATGAACGCTGGTGCCTATTAAAAGTCCTGGACTCCCTGAATTCCAAGAGAGAACAGCCCCCCTCCATGCCATTGCTGTGAAAGCCCTCCGCCCTCTCCTGCCTCCCTCTCTCCTGGGACCACACTGGGTCCCCGCCTGGTGTTGGGCCTGCCATCTGGCCTGCCAGAGCAAATGACACATACATCTGTCAGAGCACGATTTTAACAAAGAACACAGAGATCAATTAGAATGAATCATGGATGGTCCTCCTCCCTGTTCTAAAAGCCTTAGCACTTTATTACTGAGATCATCGTATATATATGTCATAGAACTCTTGAGTTTTGGGATTGGAAGGCTCTTGAAAAATTCAGTCCAACCACTTTATCTAACAGCCCAGAAAGACTGAGCCATGTGAATTAGGCCTCACAGGGAGGCAGGAGTAGGAGAGGATGAAAACTTCAAGGTGGGACTTATCATCTCTCTTGACTCTGAGCCCAGAGCCCCTACCTTCCTCCCTGGGATGGCAGGAAGGCCAAGGACAGGATGGTGCCTGGTAAATACCATGTTGCAGAGATCAGCAGGCCCTTTGACAGCTGAGACCCCAAACTCAGATTCTGGACATAGGAGCTACTGCAGCAAAGTCATGTGCAGAGACCTAGCACAGAGCTTCCTTGAGGGGTCCTCCACTGACTCCAGGACGGACACCCAGAAAGGATGCAATGGTGTAGGTTCTCTTTGTACTGGGAGGGCACAGGCAGACAGGGCCACTCTGACCCACTCTCCATCCTCACCTGGGAGCATCTGCTGTGGCTTTCCATTCCTGAGAACCTAATTAGGCCTCATGTCAAACCAAAGAATGGCAAGGAAGATGCAAAAGCAAATAGTGAGCTAGAAGTGAAGTGTGGCTCGCTGGGTTCCGCGTCTTTCTTGCCATGTTCTCCAGCCACCGCAGGGACTCACAGAGGCTCGGGAAGTAAGCAGGCTGGGGCGCACTAAGTTGTCCCAACCTTGGTGCAACAAGTGAAACCCTAATGCAACGAGGCTAACAGAGTGATGCGGACGGACCCCTGCCTCCTTCTAGTAGGAAAAGATTCTCTGAGGTAGAGGGGAGAGTGGAGGGTTTCTCGCAACAAGCCAATGCAGGCTTCTCGTGTCCATTTGAAGGAAGGAAGTAGAGGCCTGGAGATCCTGGGGCAGAAAAGCAACTGATGCTTTGCTCAGGACCGAGGCAAGGCCACCAGCACCCCATGGCCTAGGACACCTCGGCACAAAGCAAGCCCAGGGCTGAGGGCGGGAGCCAGAGGGAGCTTCATCTCAAGGAGGAGTGAGGCCGGATTCTGTACTGTAGAGGTACCGTAGAGATGCTGAGGGTACTGTAAAGATGCTGGGAAGATACCAAGTTATCGTCAGTCACTGATTTCTTGAAGGGGCTTATCTACAAGAATTACATGTCACATTGGTTGAAATTTTAATAGTGAATTTATTCTTACTGTTCATGATAAAATTAGTTGGAAAAACTTAATTACTTAATTTATAAATAAAATCATATTAATTTCATATATACACACAGACCCTTCACTGCTTTGAGTGCAGGAGCATGTAAGGCTGTCACCACCTGGTGGCAGCGTACCTAAATACAGGATCTGCTTTTGAGGAGGTGAATTAACCCTTCAGAAGGCAGAGTCTATAAAACTGAATATGGTAGGTGATGGCAAATGTCAAAGCAGGATGAGCTTCCTGTTTGACACAGAAGGAACTGAGGCGACTGCGGGAGGAAGGCAATGCCAGGGAGGGGGGAGCTCCAAGCCATATGTCCACCTGACACAAGAGGGTGCTCTGCGGATTTTTCTTTTTGCCACACCCGTGAGATTTTCTTTCCTTGCCTTTGGTCTTCTATCTCTTAAATCCTGAAAACAGTTACTACAAAGAGTAGCAACTGCTGTCCAAGGAACAGAAGCCATTAAGATCTTAAGACATCCCAACACTGATGAACAGGGCCAGTGTCATGACGCACCAGGGATGCAAGATATTCACCATGCTCCCACATCCAGGCTACTCACCAAGGTTGTACCACATGTCTCTGATTTCAAAGCCAATCTGTCTCCTCATATCTCCGTACCTGGAAATCAGGGAAAAGAAAAACACTGAATCACTCCAGAGAGCATCTGAAAATCGCAATGGAATTAGTTTTAAGTGCAGTTAAAGCCTTTTAGCACTGAGACAAATAAAGAGAGTGTCAAAGCTTCAACTTCTCTTGCCACCAAAAGGAATCAAAGGAGGAGGGATCTAGCTGGGGGAATCTCACTTTCTCATCACTGAGGAGTACACGACATCGTCCCTCCCGTGGGAACGTGGGGGAAGTTGTGGAGAGTCATGAAAGCATTTCCCTTTCTTCAGTCTCTTGGCTCCTGGGTCCAAGGGGGAGCTTGGTTCCATGCATGTTGTTAGCGTCTAGGCACTGCAGACACCACATAATATCCTACTGCACACAACAGGTTTTTTTCCAAAGTTAAAATTAAATCCAGAGTCAGGGCAGACCTCTTCCAAAGTTCTTGCATTCCTCTATGTCATTTTAAATGTAAGGAAGGGCTTAACACCAAAAGATGCCAACAAATCTTCCACTGTTTTTGTTTTTCAGGGAAAATAAATGCTAATTTTCCTCCCGAAGGGCGCACAGAGGAGGTGTGTGTTTCATGAGTAAACAGAATTTGATGCTCCAGAAGATAAACCTTTATTAGTTTGTGAGCAATTTAACTTTTTCTTTTATTGCCTAAGGAAAAAGCTGATTATATTAAAAATAATAATTTGCAAAATGATCATACAGGATTACAGTTGAGCAGCTGTGTCATCGAGCTTGCTCTGCTCATCCTCGTGTCAGGAGATGTGAGAAGGAAAGCACTGATTATAGACGAACGCGCTGTGGCTCTCGAGACGAAGATCCTGGACGGTAAATCAACAACCTGGGCCTGCTGCCACCTTATTAGAGAAGTCTCTGGTGCCCTAAGCACCTGTCTGTCACTCATGGTGTGAGCAGGCTACAGCCAGAGTGATCATCTCAACCACAGAAGATCAATCTCGCCTGGCAGCTCTGCTGTGGTGCGTGGGAGGCCACGCGCCTTGGCCCACAGTGCCGGCGGAGAAAAGGAACTGGAGCCTACGCCACTCGCTACCAGGACACGCTAGCTCTAAGCGCAGCCCTAAACCAGGTGAGCACTGATGCAGGCAGACTCGGTTAAGGGGGGTGGATCTCAGATGGGGAGACGGCCCAGCATTGAGGCCACAGTAGGAGAGGCCCATCCGTGGTTGGCGAAAGCACGCAGGCAGCAAAGCTACTGGATCCGGGTGGGTGGGAGAGAGGAAAGCACCTGCCTAACTCACGCCCCCAACTGCCCAGGAGACACACGACCTGAACACTGCCTGGAAGCTTATACTGCTGGCTCCCCTTCCCATTTTGCTCCTGCACTAAGACAAAGGGATCCCAGCGGCTGCTGCGGCCAGGGCTGGGCAAGGATGTAGCTGGCTGTGGGGTGACCTGGCAGGCTGGCATCCTTGAGGTTGGTGAGGTTCTCGCTGTGCAGGTGGGTGAGTCACCTTCCAGCCAAGCAGGTGTTGGGCAAGCCCAGGAACGTGGCATCAGAAAGAGGTGGCCCCCCCGAACACAAACAGTCCCTGCCCCCGTGTTCCCCAGCAGAGGTGAACTGTTCACAGTGGGATCGGCCTGGCATGTACTGACCCACTCAAGCTCTGCACATGCTTCTCCATCCCAGCGACACAGAGTTCTTCTCATTCTGGGATGATTCCCTCAAAATAGGAAGGCCCAGGCCAGGTGCGGTGGCTCACTCCTGTAATCCCAGCACTTTGGGAGGCCGAGGCAGGTGGATCACCTGAGGTCAGGAGTTCAAGACCAGCCTGGCCAACATGGTGAGACCCTGTCTCTACTAAAAATACAAACATTAGCCAGGCGTGGTGGCACGTGTCTGTAATCCCAGCTACTTGGGAGTCTGAGGCAGAAGAATTGCTTGAACCTGGGAGGTGGAGGTTGTAGCGAGCTGAGATTGCACCACTGCACTCCAGCCTGGGCGACAGAGCAAGATTCTGTCTCAAGAAAAAAAAAAAAAAAAAAAAAAGGCCCAATGCTAGGCTGAACTTCATCAGTGTCTGTGCCTTGCTGGACCCGGCTCAGTTACTTCTCTCAGGTCCCAGAATGATTAGAATGATAATGATTCCAGGGAAATCCTAAAGTTCAGACATCCTAAAGTACAGGAGACTCAGCTGCAGTGGATTTCCCACTTGCGGTTTGGGAAATTCAGGAATGACTTGCTGTATTTCCAGAGCTGGCACCACAATCTGGATTTGGAAGGCCAGGTGCATCCGCTCCTCCCCATCCTCTTTGCCCCTCCCCACCCCTCCTTGCTGCTCCCCACCCCTCCCTGCCTCCCTGTACAATGCCTCTCCATTGGGTGGTGAAGGAGGCTGAGGGGTGAGGGAGTTCCATTCTCAGGTAGACTTTACTGTCGTGTAGGTGGAAGATGACAGCCGCTGGCAGTATTTGAGAACTGGGGGATTAGCAAGGACAGGAGAGCACACCCCTCAGGAGAGTCGGGCCTGCGGCGTCAAGGTGCTAAACATGCGGCTTTAATTGTCAAACAGGACAAGGGCGCTCTAGCCCGGAGCACAGGCAGTGAGGGAGAGCGGGGAGTTGAGGGGAGGGGCCGGCTGGATGTCCCTGGCAGCGAGAGGGATCTTTTCCTTGGTTTTAATAAGAAGGCAGCTTTGATGAATCTATACATGCCCCAGAATAATCCCCAAATAAAGTCACAGCTGTCACCAGACCTCAAGAGGGCTTCCCAAGCCATTTCTTCATTCTTCCCACAGAGGAGGAAAAAAGGATAACTGAGAGTGTAGGGCTAATAAAGCTTATTGCCTGGAAGCAGAACCCCGGGCTGGCGGCAGCCCTGGGGACCATAACTAAGTTCCTCTCTAGCAATAAACAGCCTAAGGGACTGCACCAGTTGTACAGAGAGAAGCAAAAGGACATGGCCATCCTCACCGGGAAGTAGAGAATCTAAGTCTTCAGACTCCCACACCCACAGCACGCACCCCCGGGACCAGGGACTTTCCGTGCCTCCACAGTACGACGCAGCGTCGCATCTTTCAAAGTGCTTTCCTTTCACTTGATTTTGGAATCAGACTATGAGCTGAGCAAGCCGACACCTCTGTGCCCATTTTCTCAATAAGAGAGCTGAGATTCACAGTGGGGAACACACATGCCTGACTCCACCGAGCCAGGATGGCCTGGAGCTTCTCACCTGCGCCCACCCACGGCATGACTGAGCAGGAGAACGTATGCTTGGGAGGCACACTTCCTACCACCCAGGGAGATCTGGGATCCCACATCCAGGCTGTAACCTGGACATAAAATTGTGTGAATTTGGTCCCTGTGGTCTAACCTTAGCACCTGGTTTCTTGCATCTTCACTCCAAGAAACATACCCCCGAGCGACAGCCCAGGCTTGGGGGTAGGGCCAGCCTGAGCCTGAATCTAAGCACACTGGGCAATTTACTCGACCACTCTGACCTCCGTCTCCTCCTCTGTAGTGCTGGGAGAATGGTACATGATGCTCAGTCCTAGGTGTTTGTGAACAACAAGAGAGTGATGGTGTCCCTGTCTTATCTGGCAGGCACTGGAGCCATGCTAGGTCCTTCCTTTAAAATCTCAGGCTGGGCATAATATACCCCTCATGGTTGCAATGGTCATTTAGATCGATTCACTTAGTGAACATTTACTGAGCACTTGGGCCAGACACAAAGCTAATGCAGAAATATGAATATTCATATTGGAATATTAATATTACTATAATATGGAGAACAGACAAGACCCACAAACCACAGCGGGCTATGAGCACGGTAAGAGAGACGAACACTAACAAAATAATCACACAAGATAAACATGTATAGATATAGAGATAGAGGAATTGTTTTTGTGAAGGCCAGGATCACGGCTTTGTAGGGAAAACATGGGAACTGTGAGAAAATTTAACAGTGGGCTCAGCTTGGCTCTGGCAGTTCTCTAGGCCAGTAATATTTGCTCTGAGATTTGAAGAAGGAGAGATGAAATCTGGACGAAGAGCGTAGGGAAGAGTATTCCGGGCAGAAGGACCAGCAGGCGCCAAGGCCCCGTGGCAGGTGGGGAGTAGGTGAGTGCCCGGTGGGTGTGGCTGCAGAACACAGAGCTGGCTCCTTCAGTGGGAGAGGCCGGGGGTGAGGGGGATGCACTGTGAGCAGAGGCTGCAGGAGGCAGGTGTTTTTAAAGCGCGCCCCCCCCCCCGCCACTTTTTATTAAGTTTCATAAACTTTTCTGACATAAAAAGTACATGTATTAACCAGCACATATATTAATATATGTGTATGGGTATAAAGTTTTATGAAATGATGCTTAACCTTACTGCCTGCAATGAATGCTGGTATTTTTTCCTAGATTCTATTTCACTGAAAAAAGAAAAAAAAATCTATTGGTCATGACTAGTGTGGGTTGGACTGTGTCCCCTTTAAAGCTATGTTGAAGTCCTAAACCCTGGTATCCATGACTGTGACCTTATTCGGAAATAGTCTTTGCAGATGTACTCAAGGTAAGATGAAGTCATACTGGAGTAGGGTGGCCTCTAGATCCAGTGACCTGCGTCCGTATAAGGAGAGGGAGATTGACAGACACAGATACATAGGAAGACAAGGGAGAAGGCCACAGGAAGATGGGCAGGGATTGGAGTGACACAGCCACAAGCCAAAGAACGCCGAAGACCGGGCAGCCACTGGAAGCCAGGAGGGAGGTAGGGAACCTCCAGAAGGAACCGATCCTGCCCACACCTTGATTTTGGACTTCTGGCCTTCATAACTGTGAGACAATAAATTCAAGTCACCCGGTTTGTGTTCACTGTTACGGCAGATCAGCCGAGGAAACAGATGTGATGACCCTTTAAGTGAATATTCTGACCCAATCAAAGGTTGAGACCTGCAGTTTGAAAAATGCTTTTCTAAGGAAAGAGAATAGAATGTGAAGGCCTAAGACCAAGGTGTGAGGAGCCCCCTGCCACTCGATGCTGGGGTTCAGGGGTAGGAATCTGACAAGCGAGAGCAGACACCAAAAAGCTTGGAGAGAAACTCAGGAGAGTTCTGAGAGCGAAGAAAAGCATGTTCTGAGATAGAGGGAAAGAAGAAATCTGTTGAGGATGGAGGAGAATATCTAGGAGGCTGAACACCCTTCCACCTGCTTGGGGGCAGCTGGGACCTGGCTGAGGTTCTAGGGGAATGCAGTGCCCAGAGCCAGCATCAGAGTGGCTGGGAGGTGGGGAAAGGAGACAAGGAGACGGCTGAGATGGACCTAAAGGAAGCTGGAGGGAGCTGATGGCTGGGGTGAGGCATTTTTAACTTCATGGGAAAGACTGGTGGGTTCTTAAAGAGGTGAGAGGGGTGGGACCTCAAATGGGAACCAATGAATGGGAGTAAACCTTGCCAGACACAGGTCTGATGTGACAGTGCCTACCTGCCTGAGGCAGGACACACCACCACCGGTGCATGTGGGACACAGTGAGCTTTTCTGACTTGAAGTTGGCACAGGTCACCGCTTGTTAAGTCTAACTCCCTGAGTCTCCTTCTAATAAGTGAATTTAATTTTGAATAATTTCAGTCTCTTGAAAAAAATTAGCACAGACACAAATTAAATTAATCACATCTCCTGTTACAATCAGGAATATACAGTTGCAGCTTCTGATTAGGTCACACTGCAAAATGGGGCTTGCATAGCATGTTTATTTCCTGTTAGTTTCCTTAAAGGTAGTATCTAGAATTTGACTTAATCTCCTGGAGGTGCAGAACCCAGTGTTTGGTCAGAAGGGGATATTTCGGTCCCATTGTGAAAGCTATCCTCTTAGAACACTGCAGAACTGTATAGTCACAAAAAAACAAAAACAAAAACAAAACCTCCCGAAAACTGAAAGCAGCCTAGGGACCAGGTGGGGAGGAGGCCTTTGTGGATGGCCTCTCTGCACTGAGCTGAACTTTGCCATCAAACTTTCACCTCTCGTGCTGAAACTTTAAGTGAGCCCTTTATGCTGAGATATGCAGGAGGCCCAATTCATGAACCCCTTTCCTCTTCTGGTCCTGAACACAGAAGCTCCTTCGCAGTCTTTCAACATACTGCCCCACACCAGGGTGCACGTGTCTTGCATATCAAAACTGTCAAGCTGGCTGCTAATCAAAAGTCATCCCTTTTACATTTTGGTCATATTTCCTGAGCCTCAATAAGGTAAAAAAGTCTAGGGGGCTGGATTGGGAGGAAGAGCTGCTGGTCAGGTTTAGAATTCTGTTAATGTCTCTGTCCTTCCTTGGGAGTCACTAGCACCAAGGATGTCTGAAGGTTGAGCCAGTTAAAATTTCATATTATGGACTTGATTCCTAGGGGTTATTTATTTTGTGGTACACTGGCGAATATCATACTCAATTTGGGTCTGCCATAATCAGTTCTCTGTGTGGTATGGCCCATTCTTTTATTTACTCCCATGCACGTTGGGGAATGTCTTTAGAATGAAAATCCTAATTATCTCCCCAACCTCAGTCATTAGGAGGATGGAGCAGGCAGGTCTCCTGATGCTGGAATTTCTATTGTTTTGAGCCATAAAGCTGTGGACCAAGCAGAGGTGAGGAGCTGCAGGGCTTGGCAAGGGGGAAGGGAAGCGTAGGCTGAGGGGTTGGGGATGCTCCCTCGGATGCCTTAGGTTGGACTCACAAGCCCTAGAGTGAGAGACAGGCCCCAGATGGAGGCAGTGCTGAGCCTACTAAGTGGGTGTGTCATGGCTCCACCTTTAGACCACATGGCTTTCCCCCTAGAAACAGACAGGTGCATGCATCTTGCTCCATGGGGCTCCAAGTCAGCGCTCACCATTTGCTCAGAGTGTGAGGTTGACTCCCAGACCACGAGCCCCCACGCCCTGCCCCAAGCTCCAAGTCGCCCAGGTCCTGCTGCTCCCTTACACTTCGACAACCCAGATCATGTCTCTGCTTATATGTAGATGGCGCCATGCCCTTTGGCATTCGATGTTCCCCGGCACACCTCTCAGCTGCCTTCACCACCCAGCTGGGAAGCTCAAGCTGCCAGGAGGCCTCTGGATCCCATGGCTGAGTCCCACAGGCCATCTCCGGGCTGCCAAGGCCCTCTGTCACCACTCCATGTGTGCCCCACTCCACTCATTATTTTTGCTTCTCCATTTACCCCACTAGACCATGACCTTCTTTGTTATGAGGTCTGTGTCTTTGTCCCCAGCACCAGGACCATGGCCCGACTGAGCACAGAGCGGGCACTGAATCCCTTTTAACCAGACAATTTTAAATCACATTTCTAGGTACTGTATGTGCCCGAAAAAATTTAAGCACTGGGGTAGGACATCTTCACATATTTCTTATGCAGGTTTTGCTATTTAGAAACAAAATTTGCAAATGGACTATGAAGGGCCGAAGGCTTATCAAGTGGCATAAAGACTGCAACAAATAAGGCGGACCCTCCACGCGTGTGTGCCGCGCGGCCTCAAGGTCAAGGCAGCCTTATCTCAGGCTTCGGGGCTTTGTCCTGGATCTCCTGTCACCTCCACAAGGGGAGCTCTGGAGAGGCCCCTCAGACAGCACAAAGCCCCGAGGCTATCCTGCCAGGGTCTGCAAAGACAACTTGTGAATTGCCTGGGGACTTTTCCTGGGGAAACTCCAGAGTCTCCTGTTGTTACCATTGTGACAAAGAGAATACGAAAGCCCTAAGGAGAGACCCTGGGTGACTCCTGAGGGGGCGATACCAGCTGGCTGTGTTTAATTTTCTGTGGCTTTGAAGCTTCTGAATCCACGCCACTATGTGGGAAGCAAACTTTTTCTTTAGCAGCCAAAGCCCTTCGAGGTTAATGTTCTTTTTCTTTTCTTTTCTTTTTTTTTTTTTTTTTTGAGACAGAGGGTCTCACTCTGTCAGCCAGGCTGGAGTGCAGTGGTGTGATCATGGTTCATTGCAGCCCCAACGCCCTGGGCTCAAGAGATCCTCCCACTTCAGCCTCTGGAGTAGCTGGCACCACACGTGCGCGCCACCACGCCTGGAGAATTTTTGTATTTTTTTGTGGAGAAGGGTGTTGTCATGTTGTCCAGGCTGGTCTCAAACTCCTGGACTCAAGCTATCCTCCCATCTTGGCCTTCCCACGTGCTGGGATTACAGGTATGAGCCACTGCACCGGTGTTAATGCTTGTCTCGATGTTGCCTTAGGCTCTTAACACTCACACCAACAGGAGGAAGGGCCCAGCACAGAGCTGCCCTGCTAGGGCTTGCGGGATGCTCAGCCCCAAATTGTTTTATTCTAGAATCCACTAAGAAGATGCCTGTTCTTTTGAGGCAGATTTCCAGTTTAAATTCACCTCTCTTCTCCCGCAGGCATCTCCAAGGCCAGGAGCTGCAGCGTGCTTGGCAAAGAGTGGGCTCTGAAGACAGCTGGGGCTGGGCTCGGGTCCCAGCTTCACCCTACAGTGGGCCCTGGGCACGTGGGCAGGCGGCTCCACCTGCTGTGGCCGAGCTGTCCTTTCGCTGGACGGGACAACAGGGGGCGTGTGCTGAAAGAGGTGTGTCTGCACCTAGTGGATTCACAGTGCATTGAAGTGCGTTGTGCTTCATTTGCTTAGTGTGCACTGGTCACTACCGTCTGCACTACAATTCCCAGCATGAAGACAAATCAACAACAACAGCAACAACCACAAAGCGCCATCCCTCCCTTCCCCTGGGCCCTGAGGGAGCGTGCATTCCACAAAGCAGGAGCCCGTGCCTCTGCCCAGCCAGTCTCCAGAAGATGTAGCCTGGAGAAGTCTGTCTCTTGATGTTAGAAGCCAGGACGAGCGGCAGCCACCTGTGCAGGCCCCGAGGTGGGGGGCTACAGCTGCTGCGTGCCGCTCCGGTAGTCAGAGGCGAGCACCCACTCTGCCTACACCATTCTCAATGCTCGGCTCAGCAAGTGCATTTCTTGTTTCTGAACAATGATCACTGTTTGCATGGATGGCTGTCAGACAGGAATCACCCAGCTGAGGAAGCCTGGCGGAAAGATGGCCAGGTGAAAGCTGATCTTTAGTTAGATAGGTGCAGACCAAAAGCTTGAAGGTTCTAAAAGCAGCCCAGGTGAAAATCGTGGGCCCTGAACTGCCTAGATTAGAATGCTGCTTTGCCACATTCTAGGTGTAGGACTGGCCAAGTGGCTCGGTCACTGTGTGTGACCTTCTTCATCTAGAAACTAGGGCAGATATGAGGGCCTAAGGAATAGTTTTGTTTTTTAATGATTATAGATGAAAAATGCGCATGAAATGCTTAGAAAGTCATTGACATAAAGTACAGGCTGAGTAAATGATTTGCTGAAATACACTCATGCTTTCCTAATGACAGGGATATGTTCTGAGAAACATGTCGCTGGGTGATTTTGTCATTGTGTGAACATTGTAGAGTGAACTTAAACCGAGATACTACAGCCTACTACACAGCTCTGCCATACGGTATAGCCTACTGTTACTAGGCTACAAACCTGTACGACATGTTTGTAAGGTACCATGTGACTATAATAAATACCACAGGCAAATGTAACACAATGGTGAGTATTTGTGTATCTAAACAAAGAAAAGTTACAGAAAAACACAGCATGTAGTCTGTGGTTATGTAGTGCGTGACTATAATTCTTTCTTTTCTTTTTTTTTGAAAGGAGGTCTTGCCATGTTGCCCAGACTGGAGTGCATGGCAATTCACAGGTATGACGATGGTGCACTGCAGCCTTGACCTCCTGGGCTCAAGTGATCTTCCTGCCTCAGCCTCCCAAGTAGCTGCTATTACCACTACTGGCTGAGGACCAGAGCCCAGCTCATGACTATAATTCTTACTCTCCAGAGATAATGTGCTTTGGATTTGCCCTGAAAGTGAGATACAGACTCACAGGATATGAGAAAGAGCAGCCACCGCCTTCTGAAACTCTTTCTGGAATCTCTAACCTCAGTTAGCAGCATGGAGTTGGCCAAGCCTTAGAAGGGTCGAGATATTGCAGAGTATTTATATAATGACAAACAGTGACTGATGACTCGGCAACACCACAGCAATTTCAGAACTCTTCTCCAAAGGACTTATGAAAAGAACACCGACAGCAGTGAGAAATTAGTGAAACTGAGGCAAAAAGACAGGAGCAAGACCCTCCGGGTGCCCAAACACGGGAAGGAAGCCCATGCAACAATTGTGTTTCTTGAGACTGAATCATGAGCAGTGCATGATGCAAACTGGGGTTACAGAGCGGAAGGAGCCGGCAAGGATCTCAGCCTTCATGGAGCTTCGGAGATGTTTATTTACAATGATACAAGGTGCCACTTCAGTCCATTCAAAGCTCCTGCCCGGAAGAAGACAGGGGTTTTCTGCTGCCAAGAAGGAACCACCAATAACTCCCCAATGAGTTGTTCAACAATCCCAACAGAGCCAAGAGCTTTCATCAGAAGCTCCTTTCGAATTGAAGAATTAAGCACTAAAGTGAACCATATGTGAAATGACATCAGAATAGTGCACAGCAAAAGGAATTATCTCCGGAAACTGAAATTCTGCGATGCACTAATAGTCTTGAATTACACTGACTTGGAACCTTCCAAGATGAGTCCTGCAATTTTAGATCTTGATTCATGGGTTAGAAAAGGCAAAACCTGATTCATGATTTAAAACCACCCTTTCATTACACCGCGATTACATCTCAATTTGTACCAAGTTGGCTTAGAAACGACATGAAAATTATGCTATTAGAGTTGGAGGCTCCTGCCCGCAGTTTCAGAGCTGGACGAGAACTTACTTGTTAAGGATTTTGGCTCTCTTGGCACTTGAAAAATTCTCCAGTTGCAGGGACTCTTGAGTAAGGAAAGCAACAGCCAGGTGAAAGTAGTTGTTCCACAGCTGAAAACCAAAAAGGAGGAGATGCTAAGTTGTTAAACAGCTTGATACAGGATCTCAACAATGCTCTCAGACATTTATCATTTCCTCAGCACACACTTCTGAAAAGTTAAAAGAACCCCACACTCACTCTATACATGTTGCTAACCAGCCCCCCACGGTGTAGTTCAGGCCTGAGTGTGTGGGCTCGGAGGCCACAGTGCACATATTCAAATCCCGGCTCTGCCATTTACTTGGACAACTACTCTAACCTCTTTCTGCCTCAGTTTCCTCATGGATGAAATGGGAATTTCAAGAGTATCTATCTTATAGGAGTGCTCAGAAGATCAAAGAAGTAAATATATGCACAGAATTTAAGGCGGTATGGTACAGAGCATGTGTAAGCACTTCATCAATGTTAGTTTATTTATTTATTTATTTATTTATTTATTTATTTATTTTGAGATGGAATCTCCCTCTGTTGCCCAGGCTGGAATGCAGTGGCATGATCTTGGCTCACTGCAACCTCTGTCTCCTGGGTTAAAGCAATTCTCCTGCCTTAGCCTCCTGAGTAGCTGGTATTACAGGTGTGCACCACCATGCCTGGATAATTTTTGTATTTTTAGTAGAGATTGGGTTTCACCACGTTGGCCAGGCTGGTCTCGAACTCCTGACTTCAAGTGATCCACCTCCCTCAGCCTCCCAAAGTGCTGGGATTACAAGTGTTAGCCACCATGCCGGGCCAATGTTAGCTTTTATTAATGTAATTATGAAGCTCTTCAGTTAAGAATAGTATAGATTTCATGCTGGGCGTGGTGGCTCATGCCTGTAATCCCAGCACTTTGGGAGGCCGAGGCGGGCGGATCATGGGGTCAGGAGATCAAGACCATCCTGGCTAACATGGTGAAACCCTATCTGTACTAAAAATACAAAAAATTAGCCGGGCGTGGTGGTGCGCACCTGTAGTCCCAGCTATTTGGAGGCTGAGGCAGGAGAACGGCGTGAACCTGGGAGGCGGAGCTTGCAGTGAACCGAGATCGTGCCACTGCATTCCAGCTTGGGTGACAAAGCGAGACTCTGTCTCCAAAAAAAAAAAAAAAGAATAGTATAGATTTCCAAAATTTAGGATGCTACTATACCGCCAAATCATATATACACTAGACAAGGAAAACAAATGTAAAAAGATCAAATATTTCGTGTTTCAATACACCCATATTTCAAGGGTTTAGGGACTACATATGTGTGGTTTAAAAGACTATGGCCTTTAGAAGAAAGTTGTGGGTCTCTTTTCTCATTTAAAAACCAGGGATAATATTTATTATACCAAAGGAGATAGCTGCAAAGAGTTCTATAAAAATAAAGCGTGAACATTATATTGACCCTATTTGTAACGACCTGAGAAGTAAGTGGCAATTTAAGAGCATTTGTAGGATTTGAGAAAAGTCTGTTGGGTTTGCATTTATCCAACACTTCCCATGAATGGCACACTTTCTATAGTCATGCACCAGCTCATTTGATTACCACAGAATAACCAAGTAGGTGCTGTCATCTCCATTGCAGAGCTGAGATTTAGAGACCAGCCCAAAGCTACAGGAAACAAATGAAGCAGAATGGGGGGTCTGAGCCCGGAACCCCCAACCTCAGAGCCCACAGTGGGGCTCTCTTTTTTTTAGACCCCTTTATAAAGAAAGGGGAGCACCAGCTAATAAAATACAAGTCATTCCTTTTGTTTTTGGGACTTCCACTGATTTCAGCCTTGCCATAGCACTAGCAGGAATCACTGGCTGCAGCCACCTGTATTCTGAGAATCATGGTCAGGGGCTCAGCCAGAATAGGACCCATGCCTGCAAGGACACAGAACAGATCTTAATTCCTACCTGCTCCCTTTAACAACAACAATAGCAACAGCAGCAACAACAACAAAACACGAATGCTTCTTTTTACATGACAGCTTCACCAACTCCTAATTCGTTCTTTTCCTATATAGGACCAGGACTGCCTTGGAGGCAGAGCACTCATGGTAGTGGTGGTGGTGTTTAAATTAAGATCTGTTCTGGGTACGTGCAGACATGGGTCCTGTTCTAGATGGGCCTCTGACTGTGACTGTCAGAATGCAGCTGACAGCAGGCAGCAATTCCTGCTAAATCCTCCTCAAACAATAAATACGTGTGTCACACCTGCCAAGGGGCAAAGCTCTATGTGGGCCCTGAAGCACATGGCTTGCAAGGTGTTTGGGCTCACGGTGAGAGTCCAAGGGGCCATCCTCCTGAAACAGGAAGAAAGCCAGGGAGAACCAGCACGCCGAGAAACAGGCTCCCCCACCAGAGCAGCCACACCTACAACACACAGGAGTCTACCCAGCAAGCCACGCGTGAGACCTGACCTAGAAAAAACTAGAAAAATGGCACAACAAATACCTAAATAGTCCAGTATGAGATGGGGAAAAAAATACTGCAAAGTATTCCCTCAAATACTATAAACTTCCCCCAAATTTATTTATCAATTCAATGGGATTCCAGCTAAAATCCAAGTGGTATGTTTTTAAAAGAGAAACTCAGCCATCTGATTTTAAACTCCGAATGGAACAGGACATGCACAAAAACAGCCAAGAGAATTCTGCAGTAGAAAACAAGTGGAAGGCGGGTCGTGGTGGCTCACGCCTGTAGTCCCAGCACTTTGGTGGGTGGATCACAAGGTCAGGAGATCAAGACCATCCTGGCTAGCACGGTGAAATCCCGTCTCTAGTAAAAAATACAAAAAATTAGCCAGGCGTGGTGGCGGGCGCCTGTAGTCCCAGCTACCCAGGAGGCTGAGGCAGGAGAATGGCGTGAACCCGGGAGGCAGAGCTTGCAGTGAACCGAGATCGCACCACTGCACTCCAGCCTGGGAGACAGAGCAAGACTCCGTCTCAAAAAAACAAACAAACAAACAAAAAAACGAGCGGAAAAGTAGTGACTCTGCTAGCTGGGCACAAAGGTAAAAGGATTAAGCCTCTATGATATTAACACAAAAAATGGAATTTATACACACATACATTTATAATTATGTTAATTATAATTTCAAATCATTGGAGAAAGGGTCATCTATTTATGAAATGATGTAGTAAGTTAGATCCTTACCCCTATACTAACTACAGAAATTCCAAATGGATTAAACACTTGAAAGGTAAAACAAACACAAAAACACAAAATCACAAAGGTATTAGCAGATTCTAATACAAAATAGTAAAATTTAGAAGTATATAATATTAAGGCAAGGAGAGAGTTGCCAAGTAAAACATAAAACCAGACAGCTGTAAAAGAAATACAGATTTTCTACAGATTTCACTGTAGAAAAATGAAATATTTCTATACGATAAGCCTAAAACCATGCCTAGCCTATATCAAGAATTCCAACTTATAAAAAAGGAGGACAGTCAAATACAAACATGAGCAGAAGAAATGATCAGAGAGTTCACAGAAGAAACCCACACGGCTGCTAAGTATTCTTAGCCTAAATAATCATCAGAAAAATGCCAATAAAAACATAAATCAATCATTTTAAAGAAATCAGTGTTGAAGAAGATTCTAAATAGAAAGTGGCTGCTCTCAAACAAGGTTGGTGGGATGGCAAATTGCTAAAATCATGTCAGGAAGGAAAGCGCTCATTTTCCATCAAACTTAAAATGTCGTATCATTTGGCCTAGAGATCAACCTATTCCACAGCAATGCGTGCACTAAGAGGCACACGTATTGCGGCCTTCACGGCAGCACAGCTTGTGATTGTAAAGAACTGGAAACGGCCTCTAGGTTATCAGTGCAGAAATGGCTGAATAAATGTTGGTACATTCACATCATGAATAAATGTTGGTACATTCACATCATGAATAAATGTTGGTACGTTCACATCGTGAATAAATGTTGGTATGTTCACATCGTGAATAAATGTTGGTACATTCACATCGTGAATAAATGTTGGTACGTTCACATCGTGGAATATGACAGAGCTGAAAAACACAGAGTATGATCCAGTTCATGTTAAAGGCCAAAAGAAAACACACACAGGCCCATATAAATGCTGAAAGCGTGACCAAGAATTCAGAACGATGAGTTAAAAGTTACTCCTGTAGAGGAGCAGTGAGAGGCAGCAAAGTAGGAAGGAATGTTTCCTGTTTTACCTGCTAAACTGATATTCAGCACATATACATTGTATCAGGAGAAAGTATGTTATTATGACACATGAAAACAAGCATTCAGCACAGAAAATGATAAAAAAAATTACAAACAAGTAACATGTTTAGATATATGGCACCTGATATATTATTATCTAATTCTGTCCTATAATGCCAATACAATAAAAATTTAAAAATTAAAAATTATAAAAATAAGGGAAATGCAAATGGAAAAGCAGGTGGCTATATAATTTTTGCTACTGGGTAACTTATTTTGGGGTTGGATCGCCCAATGGGTAAACAAAAATTCTTCAGGTTCCTTTTGAGAGAGTGAACCATGTTGCCCAGGAAATAAACATGCCATTGGTATCTGCATGCCTTTCAAAAATTTGTAAACTATACTAAAATAACAACTAATAATAATGACCGATAAAATCATTATTAGCAGAAACACATGAAGAGTACAATGGAAGAGAGAGCCACACATTTTGGATGCACAGTAAGAAATCAGGCCAGGCAAAAATCAATCCTCACAGCATGCATGCGCGCGCGCGCGCACACACACACACACACACACACACACACACACACACACACACTCTCTCTCTCTCTCTCTCTCTCTCTCTCTCTCACTGCATGCACCAAAGGAGCATTTCCGAGGGACCATGGGGTCTCGGGGGCAGGGTCTCTGGCCTGCTAAAAGCCACTGCTAGTAGCACAAGGCCGAGAGAGGATATGGAGGGAACACAGAGTTATAAAAGCAAGCTGAGCTCGAGGTGCAGACCCGCGTCTCGTCCTCTGCTGATCCTCCCTCCACAGTAAGATGAGCTGAGACAATTTTGGCAGCTACACACACTGGGACTCGGTGGCCTCCCTGCTTGGAGAGTTCCTCCTTGTCACTCTGATTCAATAGCTTCTCTCTGAAACAACGCTGTCTCCTTCCTTGCTAAATTAAGCAAATACTCCAAAGGCATAATTTTCACTCCTCAGGTTCCAATAGTACATACTATAAATTCCATTTCCGCATCTTGGATGGGAGACCAATTAAGTTCAAGGATTAGAAATACTGTAAGATATTGGCTCAGACCAGCAATTTGTTCCAACATGATTTATCCACAAAGGTCGTGTCTACCTCTTCTCTTACCTGTAGCTCAAAGTTGGCTTGATCCAGAAATTTTTTGTTCAGCATATCTGCATACTGATTAATTGCTCGCAGGAAGACTCTGAAAGATCAAGAGAAAATTACATAATTATACACTTACGCTCTGGCACTTCGGTAGGTTTGGCATTTCAATTAGATACAATCCCAGACTGTCTGGAATGCGAACTCTCCAAGTCTTGCACAAAGCTGTGAGGTTTTGCCAATGAAAAGACCACGGAATTATATGCAGATGTTCTCCAAATTAATCAAGGAAATTAGCACATGCAGGATGAAAGAAACAGACCAAAATAACAGCTTCTGAAAGTAACATTTGAAAAGTATCACTTTAAAAAAAATCTAATTTAAAAAAAGAAAAAAAAAGGTGCAAATTAAATCTTTTTCTCAAGTTGCCATGTCTTAATGTTCTATGATGCCACTGATCTTTGCTTAGCTGGCTTTTTCAAGTTACCCATTTGAAAGCACTCTTCGCAAGGGGCTATCAGGCTTGGAAGAGGTTGCTGCAATATCTCTAGGCTTGGAAGCATCACTTACGACTTCAGTATCACTGGCCTACTTTCCGCATGCTAATTTTGACCACTATTTTACTAGAGAAAAAGTTAAAAGCTTTAGTAGACATGAAAGTGATTTGACAAGAATTTCATCAGGAATTTTAATTTCTTGATTCATTGATAATGTATAATTTTAACGCTCTATAATACCATGACTTTATATACTTTTTATAATGAAATATACAATTTGGACGATCACACATGACTCTAGAATACTGTTTCTCACATTCTTAATCATTCAATAGATTTGTTTTATAACCCTTGAAAGTGTTGACAATACTAAAGCTTCGTCCACTACTTTTTCAATGGCCCTTATCCCTTTGCACAAAGGCAGGATGCAAGAGGAATTAGCATTAGGTCACAGATAATAAACTTAATTCCACTTTCTCTATTTAGACAGCAGGGAACAGCCAGAGTAGAAGGGAAATGTAGGTTACTTACTAGTAACTGCTGTCCTCTGACAGCGTTATCTCTTCAGCTAAGTGCGCCTGGAGAAGCTCCCCATGCCCTGGCCATGTCACAGCTGCTAAAAGGCAGTGAGTCAGGAAGGAGGGAAGAAGAAATTCACCACCTGGGGTTTTAAGGAGGTCTCCATCACCACCTTCCACCACCACCTCCCGCCCATCACCCGCGGTCACTGCAGATTCTCTCACACTCACACCGCCTGCCGCTCTGAGAAAGGGATTCGCAGACATTATTTCATCAAGAAACCTATCAGCTGGATCTGGGACCAAAACAGCTACGACAAACGGCCCGTCACGGAGTTTGCTCTTTTGGTCACTAAAGAAACTGTAGGCAGAGTTATTTGACTTCTTCCCTGGGGACATTAAAATATAACCAGAAAGGAGGAATGAGTGTTTTTAAGTGACTATTAATGGAGGGATGCAGGCATTGCTGCCTTGTCCATTAACCAAGAGCAAGGGTTGGGCAGCAACATTCTTCAGCCTCAGGGTATGCCCGGTTAAATCTGAATAACAGCTCTTATTGTTGAATTCTGTAATTGACTGGAAAAAAGAAAAGCTGAATACAGGACATTTAGGGCATCCTGACAAATTAATAAAGGATCCAGGACAAAAGTTGCAAAATTCAGGACATACTTTGCATATAGTGGATGTCTGGCAACTCTAATCAGCCTCCAGTCTTGGGCTGGGGTCTGTCCTGTCACCCTCAGCCCCCGGAAGTACAGGGTATGAGCTAGAGAGATGGTCTAAGTAACCCATCTGACCTTGGTAACTGTGTTGAGAGAGCCTCTGGGGATGTACACGCAGCAACGCCAGGGATCACAGAAGAGCCCCCAAGTGTCAGTGGAATACAACACCTTGTCATTACAGGGTGGGCTGTGCCATGATGCATAAGGACATGGGGCTTCTGACCACTCACACAGTTTTTTTTTCACTCATTTTTTTCCTTCAGCTTTAGAACTCTGCTATTCGCAGAGTACCCTAGGGTCCTCATGGGCTTTAAGAAGACACTCTTTCCAGCCCTCTATGACAATAATGACAAGTTTACTAAAACACACATTATTATTATAGGGTAATTATTTTGCCTCAAGATAGCACCCAAACAGTTGCAATATGCTGCTTCTAATTAAGCTCTGGGACAATTGCAGCTAGTTAAATAAAGACAGTTCTGAAAATGACTTTTAAAAAAATGCGTTGGCCGGACGCGGTGGCTTATGCCTGTAATCCCAGCACTTTGGGAGGCCAAGGCAGGCAGATCACGAGGTCAGGAGATCGAGACCATCCTGGCTAACACAGTGAAATCCTGTCTCTACTAAAAATACAAAAAAGTAGCCGGGTGTGGTGGCAGGCGCCTGTAGTACCAGCTACTCGGGAGGCTGAGGCAGGAGAATGGCATGAACCTGGGAGGCGGAGCTTGCAGTGAGCCGAGATTGCGCCACTGCACTCCAGCCTGGGCGACAGAGCGAGACTCCGTCTCAAGAAAAAAAAAAAAAAAAAAAAAAAAATTTATATATATATATGTATACACACACACACACACACACACACACACACATCATGCTAAAATAATGTGAAGGCTGAACAAAAACTTTTTAAGAAACTGACAACCGAGAAAGTGCAGGGCTGAGAGGCAGATTCTGTAATTCAGATTCCCTATAAATTTTTTAAAATGCCGGAACACAAACAACATGGAAATTCAAGTAGCATGAGGAAAACTGAAGGAAAGATCAAATAAAACCATAATCAGTGCAGTAAACAAAGATCAGATGGTGCTTGGGCTCAATGCGTCAAGAGCTGTGTCACTTGCACAGAAACTTCCAGGACATGCATAAATGATATGCTACAGCCCACACGTGATGGGAAAGAAACACAGCTACGCCTCGGGCCAGTCACCTAACGAGGCAAGGAGAAACATAACCAGAGACTAACTTTTAGGTAAGAAAATCTATTAGTCAGCCGCGTGTGGTGTGGGAGGCCAAGGTGGGCAGATCATCTGAGGTCAGGAGTTCAAGACCAGCCTGGCCAACATGGTGAAACTCTGTCTCTACTAAAAAAAAAAAAAAAAAAAAAATTACAGGCTGGGCGCGGTGGCTCACGCCTGTAATCCCAGCACTTCAGGAGGCCGAGGCAGGCAGATCATGAGGTCAGGAGATCGAGACCATCCTGGCTAACATGGTGAAACCCCATTTCTACTAAAAAATACAAAAAAATTAGCCAGGCATTGTGGTGGGCACCTGTAGTCCCAGCTACTCGGGAGGCTGAGGCAGGAGAATGGCATGAACCTGAGAGGCGGAGTTTGCAGTGAGCTGAAACTGTGCCACTGCACTCCAGCCTAGGCGACAGAGCGAGACTCCATCTAAAAAAAAAAAAAAGAAATACAAAAACTAGCTGGGCGTGGTGGTGTGCACCTGTAATCCCAGCTACTCAGGAGGCTGAGGCAGGAGAATCACTAGAACCCAGGAGGCAGAGGCTGCAGTGAGCTGAGACTGTGCCACTGCACTCCAGCCCGGGTAACAGAGCAAGACTCCATCTCAAAAAAAAAAAAAAACAAAAAAACCCCACAAAAACTATTAGTTACTGTAATTCATAAGTTATCTCTAATAAATGTGAAAGTAGGGAAAATAAATAAGAAAATCAAATGAGAAGCGTTTGCATCCCAATCCGCTTTCTGTTACAGAGGAATACGAGACGGATCGCAGGCTGAGCCAAGTGTTTGGATGGGAGGCTGCCTTGCCAAAACTACATGAAGGGCTCTACACAGTGCGGGATCACAGTCCTTTGTCCAGCAGGCAATCCCAGGGCGTGCGGGGTATGAATGTGCCTGACTCTGCATCCTGACGAATCTACCTGTGCTGGACGCTGCTGGAGTCGGCTTTAGGTAAGAGAAGCCCTCCAGATTGTGAGTAAAGCGTAGGTATTTCGAAGGCAGTGGCCACATCTGCTTGTTCACCCAAGTGTCCTCAGTGCTGAGTCAGCATTTGGTGCAGAGTATGTGCTCACTAGGTAACGGACACAGGAATGAATGAGTAAGTGGACGGAAGAATAAGTGAATGAATGAATGGATGAAGGAGCTGGCTCAGAAGGTCAGGCTCTGGCCCAAATGGGAGCCTCAGCATTTGGGAGGCTAGAGTATTTGGCTGCCTCTGGCTCTCCTTGAGTCCTTGCAGAAAACCAGGTAGGTTTTCTGTGGTGGGATTCAGCTCTCTTCAGGTTCTTCTTATGCAAACTTTTCATTAGGGATTCTACCAGAAACGCCAGAAACTCAGGGGGAAGGGATCAAACACCTTGTGAACCACACATGTTATGAAGTTATGTCTTATTCTGAGCCCGGAGAATTAAGTAATTTCTAAAAAAACAAAACAAAACAAAACAAAAAACAAATGCTGTGAGAATTAAATGCTTCCAAGAATGCTGTCCTAAAAATGGTCAAAATCTATGGAAGGATTATTGGTAATCTAAAATTCAGGAGATAAAACCAAACGTACAAATAAATAATCCAGAAAGAATCACAGGGAAATTATGTCAACCTAAAAAGATTCAAAAAGCGATAAGGTCTCGAAGCCTGTGAATTTTATTTTTAATGGCTCAATGGAGAGAAATGTTTTCTCTTCTTGGTAATTGATTCCTGTCTCCAGGAAGCCAGAAGCATCATCTTTATCAAACTTGTCATAACATTATCCACTTAAAAAAATGTGAGGCCAATAGGAAAGGGAGACGGGTTCACTCCCAAGCCAATGCAATTAAAACAACAACAACAAACCAGGAAGCTTTCCTGACTTCTTTCTCTGCTATCCTGGACATTTAACCCCATTCGAAACAAAAACTACTAATTCTTGACAGTGTCAAACATGAGTTTAATTGTAGCCTACACATACACACATTTGTAAAATTAAAGTCTTAATTCACGTATATCTATCTATCGATGACTTCATGTTCATTTAAACATGGAGCTACCTGACCTTCAGAATGTTGTTCAGCACCACCAAGAAACGAGATGTGAGGGAACAGACATGTGAATTCGTTGGATTTAATCATTCCACGATGAATGCATGTATCGTAACATCCACTGCACACCATGCACATACACAATTATTATCTGTCAATTGGAAATAGGATTAAAAAATGTCAAAACAAAAAATGTTGCTGAAGTTTTCAAGATCCTCATATTCTCCACCAACAAATGAAAGCGCTCAACCACAGCGCCTCTAAGCTCCGTGGAACTTGGAACCTACAGGTTTTGTTTTTTGACTTTTTAGATTAAAGGTAAGGAAGAGGCGTCATCACATGATACAAAGTTATTTGAACACCGATATGATTCTCCCTTGATTCGCCCTTGACACCTTACAGAATGTTAAGTCGCATTTAGTGAAAGAGAAGGACAAGCCCTGTGAATTCCGCAGTTCTGTGCGTCTTTGGGAGACAGGCTGGTGTGGCCGGCGAGGCTCTGCCTGCAGGAGGCACCTGCCGAGGTCCAAGCCTCTCGGAAGCACAAAGGTTCTAGAGGAGGTCCCGCCAGCCTTGCTTTTGTTCTTGGACCAAAAGGGCGGGTGGACGCAGTGCGTGGACTCCCGCAGGAGACCATCCCCCAAAGCTGCCTATTTGGAAAGCCATGTGCCAGTAATAAAAGTAGCACAGTCCTAAATAATTATGTGTTAACTGACTAGAGGGGAACTTAGCAAGTGAAAAGTAATCAGGAACCAATTTAACTATTCCAGGCTCCTGGCACAATTATAGGCCCTTGATTATGACAGAGCCTCAGGCCCTTCTAGCACCCCTGTTACCCAGTGTTTGCTGCCAATAAAACAGGAAGATGAGGAGCCTCATTACTACAGAGGGAGAATGTGGAGAAAGGCATGGAACTTCCAGTGGTTACACAGCCCCATTTCATCACAGTGTGAAGCTGTGGGGGTTTTTAAATTCCTTCCCTAAACTTACTTTACGTTACATAATTAGCTTGTTCACTTCAATAAGAGGGCATTTAAATACCTCCGGCATGAAAACAGGCTGCTTTGGGGGTGGAGACGATGTATCTTGTAACACAATGTTTTACCCAAAATGGGTGGGAAAAAAAGGAAACAAATTAAAAGCGACACATTCCTCCATCCCTGCAGAAAAACTGAGTCTAGCAATAGTAGCTGGGAATTTGCCTTCAAATGATTTCTGCATAATTCAGGGATGCTGGGAAGAGGCAAATTAAGGTGAAGTGGTAACAGAGATGCAGAGAACGTCACTTCAGTTCCATGGGAAGGAGAATGAATGCTTCACCTCAGCCGGTCTGTCTCCTGGCACCTCCCCACACGTGGCAGGGTGGCTCCTTCGTCCAGGTGGTGACTCACATGGCCAGTGACTTCCTACCTGGGGACCTTGACGGGGAAATGAAAACCACAGGTACGGAAAGAAGTGACTTCCAAGAAAGACCCCCAGTATCACAAGGGCAAAGTCATGCAAAGCTGGGGGCCCGGGTGGGATCTGCCTCGTGTCTTTGAGATTTGGGAAATGGTGGGAAGACCAATGTCACTGGAAAGTTTTGGGAATGAGGTGAGAGGGATCACCTGGGCCAGACTGTGAGCGAGAGGGATGTGGGGCTCTGGAGTCTGCATATTTGCTTGTGGGCAACAGGGGTGGAGAGGGCGGAGGGCGGGGGGAGGGGGGCTGAAGATTTTAAAGCCAGGAAGAGACCTCTGGGGTCAGGAGCAGGAAAGCCAAAAGTTTTCATTGCTATTACTTCCTGTCTGCACTACACTGAGTTTCTTTTTTCCAAGATTTCCTTTCTTTTCTTTTTCATATCAATAAAAGCTTAAACACCATCAAACTCTTAACTGAAACCTAAATTGCCCCGGACCTCTCTGCTGGTCAGCCCTGCTAGGCACAGGCGTGGGCTATGATGCCGAAAAGAACATAGAGGATTCTCAGGGCGTGTCTGCTCTAGCCTTAGGCCGTGTCATCCCCACTTGGGCCTCATGAGCCAAGATTACCGGGCCTTTGTCTACTAATCTGATGCCTGCTAAACAGAGTGACATGCTGTATGCATAGCATCCCAGTTTCCACCAAAACAGCATTCCTGGCCAAGGAATTGTCATGGGCCAAAGGTAAGAAATCCTGAAAGTAGTCAGTTCCCAGCCACCGGGTTCTCCATCCTCTCCTAAACGACCACCTCTAGTTTCTGCTGCTTTGCTGCTAAGCATCTGGTGAGTACCCACTAAGTTCCAGACACTGTCATTGCTTTCACATAGATCATGTGATTTAATGCTCACAAGTCTTCCGGGGTATGAATCACCCAATATTTTACATATGAGGAAAAGGAGGCTTTTGGATGCATATGCCACATCGTGTATACCACTCATTTATCTGCTGATGGACACTTGAGTACTCCTACCTTCTGGCAACTGTGAATAATGTTGCTATGAACATCGGTGTACAAATATCTCTTCAAGTCCTTACGTTCAAGTACTTTGGATATAGACTGAGAAATAAAAATAAAATCCTAAGTTTCCCAAAGGACTGAACAGACCCCTTCTTGGCCAAAGGGACCCCAGAGAAGCCTTAAAAACTGAATCCAGGCCGGGTGCCGTGGCTCATGCCTGTAATCCCAGCACTTTAGGAGGCCAAGGTGGGTGGATCACCAGAGGTCAGGAGTTCAAACTAGACTGGCCATCTCTACTAAAAATACAAAAAGTAGCTGGGCGCGGTGGCAGGCGTCTGTAATCCCAACTACTCGGGAGGCTGAGGTAGGAGAATCGCTTGAACCTGGGAGGTGGAGGTTGCAGTGAGCCAGATGGTGCCATTGCACTCCAGCCTGGGCAACAAGGGCGAGACTCCATCTAAAAACAACAACAACAATAACAACAACAAAATACCAGAAACAACAACAACAACAAAAACTGAGTCAGGCCATGACCATGATGGGATGAATTCTCTCCTAAGGAGGAAGCAGAAACTGGCTCTAGAAAACGAGAAGCAGACAACTCATTCCTATATCACCTGTAGCCACCTGTCTGAGCCGCAACTGGACTCCCCCTCCCTCTTTGCAGTTTCCATGTGACAGCTTGCCAGTTTCACACTGCATGCCCTCCTGCTGAGAGGCCACCAACTGCAGGGTGGCTCTGGCCCGTCTAAGGAGGATGTGCAGTGAGGGTTTTCGTGGCCTCTGTTTGACCTTTTGACATCAGAGGGCCAAAACCTCCACCCTCAGGTCATCCTAATGCTGGTATTTTTTTGACCATGGGACCCACAAAGAGGCATGGCTCAATCGCACATGCGTGTGTTTCTCCTTCATTAATATTCATGACTTCTTCTACAGCTTATTGATTATGCATACTTACAACCCACTCAGCTTAAATTCCTGTCTCATTCCTCCTCCCTGGAAGTGCTTGCTCCTGGCAGAAGCTGGAGGCCACGCTTCCTAGGCTGCGGAATGGCTGGACTGCAGGCTGCAACCCTTTATGAGAAATAAAGCTGTGCTTTCCCAATTTATGAACCTCATGATTCTTCAGGAGACGATACCCAGAAGTGGAATTGCCAGATCATCTGGTAATTCTATTTTAAAGTTTTAGAGGAACCATCCTACTATTTTCCATAGTGGGTGTGCTGTTTTACATTCCCAGCAACAGTACACAAGAGTTCCAATTTCTCCACACCCTCATCAACACTTGTTATTTCCCTCTTTTTTTCTGATGTAGCCATCCTAATGGGTGTGAGGTGGTTTAAAAAAAGTTTTATTAGAACACAGCAAAACTCTTTTACTAGGGATTACCCAGCCATTTCCCCAGTCCACCAGCAGTGCTGAGTAGGTGTGCCTGTGTTGGTCCTTTAAAGAAAATTTTGCCAAGGTCTGAAAAGTTGTGATTCAGTTCTGATACGTCCGCTTTACAAATTTTGAAGAGTTCTCCACCTACTTTCTTTTGGTGGGGAGTTGGAGAGTTCACACCTGTTTCTAAGTCATCAAAAAATAAAATTCGTTGATCAAAAAGACCTTAAAATGCTCCCTCCAAAGCTTACAGACAATTAGCCACCATGAGCCCTAACGTGGAGTGAGCAAATGTCGGGATAAACCAGTTTGGAAATCCAGGTAGGCAGGTTGCCTCAACTTGCACCTCCAGAGCACCAAGCCCATCCTCACTAACAGTCTAATTTCAGGATTATGTTTTAAATATCATAGGTCACCCACTCTCTCTCCACTCTCCCCTACTTGGTCCTTCTTATTCGCCTCTACCTCCTCCCAATCCTGCCTGGTCCACCTATTTCAACTTCGCAAAATAAGTGTTGACGGATTTAGCAGCAGCTTGGGTAATGAAAAAAACACCTCCAAGACAAACACATCAGAAATGCCCATCAGCAAACATCAGGAAGTGAGAAGTCTTTACGGCTGGGGGAGGCCGCGAGAGAGGGCAAAGCCTGACTGTAAGACTCCATCCCGGCAAATAAAGAAGGGTCCTGGGTTGCCCCAGAGTCCCCGCCCCAGCACCCCATGTCTGCTGACTCCAGAATCCTCATCCCAGCACCCCAGTGTCTGCTCACCCTAGAGACCTCTGCCCCAGCACCCCAGTGTCTGCTCACCCCAGAGACCCTGCCCCAGCACCCCAGAGACCGTGCCCTAGCACCACAGTGTCTGCTCACCCCAGAGACCTCTGCCTCAGCACTCCAGTGTCCATCCCTCAGGCCTCCTCCCTCCTCCCCCAGGCTCCTCCTGTTGTCCTGTGATCACTAATTGAATGAGTGAAGGACAGCCATGGATGGGCAGAGGAAGCAGGGAGATCACACCACTGCACTCCAGCCTGGGCGACAGAGTGAGACTCTGTCTCAAAAAAAGAAAAAAGGTAATTAAGGTTAAACAAGATCATTAAGATATGGCCTATCCCATCTGACTGGTGTCTTTATAACAAGAAGAGATTAGGACGCAGACACACAGGGGAGAGGCCATTTGAGGACGCGGGGGGAAGGTAACCCTCTAGCAGCCAAGGAGAGAGGCCTCAGAATGAAACCAACACATCTCACACCTTGATCTTGGACGTCAGACTCCACAACTGTGTGAAAAGAAGTTTCTGTTGTTTAAGCCCCGCTACCCAATCCTGAAATGGGGTCAAATAATAACCAGAAAGAGCAGGAGCCTCAAGGTCATAAGTGATCTATAAGTGACAGGTCATGTTGATTCATGTCCTATCACTTTGAGGCTGTGCAACCCTCCTCAAGTTAATAACAGCTCTGAACTCTTTTTCCTTATTGAGGTCTTGAGAAGAAGGAGATTAGAAGCCTCAGTGTCTATAGAGAGCCTGGGTCCTACCAGCTGTTCAATAATTGGTAGCTACCGTTGAGAGCATGGTAAAGATACAAAAGATGGCGGCTTCTGTCATCTTCTTTGCTGTGTGTTTCAAAAGAGGTCTCCGAAGGATCTTCTCAGCTTGCAGTGGGCAAAGGAGAATTGAGGAGGTTAATGTCCATGATAGCCCGGCTGCTGTCAAAGCTCTTAGGAAAAGAGAAAGTCTTGTAGCTGAGAGCTTTCAGCTCCTTGATTTTATGGTGGCTCAGAATTATTATCATTCAATTATTGAGCACGTGGGACTTTTTTCAACTGTCACTGTCCATGTACTATTTCTAAATCTTTTCCTTATTATTGTATTTGTTATAGTGATCTATGATTAAGGATCTTTGATGTCACTTTTTTTTTAGACAGAGTTTCACTCTTGTCATCCAGGCTGGAGTACAATGGAGCGATCTTGGCTCACTACAACCTCTGCCTCCCAGGTTCAAGAGGGTGTCCTGCCTCAGCCTCCCCAGTAGCTGGGATTACAGGCGTGCACCATCACACCTGGCTAATTTTTGTATTTTTAGTAGAGATGAGGTTTCACCATGTTGCTCAGGCTGGTCTCGAACTCCTGGGCTCAGGTGATCCACCCTTCTCGGCCTCCCAAAGTGTTAGGAGGACAGGTGTGAGCCACCACATCTGGCCTGGTGTCACTCTTGTAACTGTTTTGGGGTGTCAGGAACTGCATCCATCTACGACAGAGAGCTTAATGGATAAATGTTGTGTGTGTTCTGACTGCTTCACCAACTGCCCTTTTCCCTGTCTCTAGCTCCCTCCTCAGGCCTCCCTATTCCCTGAGATATAATGATCCTGAAATTGGGTCAAATAATAATCCTACAATGGCCACTGCATGTTCAGTGAAAGGAAGAGCCACACACTCTTACCTGAAACCAAAGCTGGAAATGACGAAGCTGAGTGAGGAAGGTGTGTAGGAAGTGGAGACAGGCCGAACGTCAGGCCTCTCTGTGCCAGTTGGCCAGGCCGTGAATGCAAAGGAAAAGTTCTTGAAGGAAATTAAAAGTGCTACTCCAGTAAACACACGAATAAGAAAATGAAACAGGCTTACTCTTGAAAGTATGGTAAAGACACAAAAGATGGCGGCTTCTGTCATCTTCTTTGCTACGTGTTCAAAAGAGGTCTCCGAAGGATCTTCTCAGCTTGCAGTGGGCAAAGTTTTAGCGGTGAAACGTTTTTATGGAGAAAGTTTCAGTGGTGTGAATAGAAGATCCAATCAGCCACAACATTCCCTCAAGCCAAAGCCTAACTGAGAGCAAGGCCTTAAACTCTCTTCAATTCTATGAAGGCTGAGAGAGGTGAGGAAGCTGCAGGAGAAAAGTCTGAAGCTACCAGAGGTTGGTTCTTAAGGAAAGAAGCCATCTCCATAACATAAAAGTGCAAGGTGAACAGCAAGTGCTGATGGAGAAGCTGCAGCAAGTTCTTCAGAAGACCTAGAATAGACCATTGATGAGGGTGGCTACACTAAAAAGCAGATTTTCAGTGTAAATGCAACCACCTTATATTGGAAGATGTCATCTAGGACTTTCATGTTTAGGAAGGAGAAGTCAATTCTTGGCTTCAAAACTTCAAAGGACAGGCTGACTCTGTAGCCGGGGGCTAAGGCAGCTGGTGAATTTAAGTAGAAGCCAATGCTTGTTGGTTATTCTGAACGTCCAAGCGCCCTTAAGAATTATGCTAAACCTACTCTGCACGTGCTCTATAAATGCAAGAACAGAGTCTGGATGACAGCACATCTGTTTGGAGCATGGTTTACTGAATGTTTTAAGCCCACTGTTAAGACCTGATACTCAGAAACAAGATGCCTTTCAAAAATATTACTGCTCATTGACAATGCACCTGGTCACCCAAGAGCTCTGATGGAGACGTACAAGGAGGTGAATGTTGTTTTCATGACTGCTAACACAACATCCATTCTGCAGTCCATGAATCACGAAGCCATTTTGACATTCAAGTCTTATTATTTAAGAAATACATTTTATAAGGCTATAGCTGCCAGAGAGAGTGATTCCTCTAATGGATCTGACCAAAGTAAATTGAAAACTTTCTGGAAAAAATTCAGCATTCTAAAAGCCATTAAGAATAGTCATGATTCATGGGAGGAGGTCAAAATATCAACATTAACTGGAGTTTGGAATAAGTTGATTCTAATCTTCATGGATGACTTTGACGGGTTCAAGACTTCAGAGGAAGAAGTAAATTCAGATGTCGTGGAAACAGCAGAGAACTAGAATTAGAAGTGGACTGTGAAGATGTGACTGAATTGCTGCAATCTCATGATACAACCTGAATGGATAAGGAGTTCCTGCTCATGCTTGTGAGCAAAGAAAGTGGTTTCTTGAGATGAATCTACTCCTGGTGAAGATTCTGATAACATTGTTGAAATGACAACAAAGGATTTAGAATATAACATAAAGTTAGTTGCCAAAGCAGTTGGCAGAGTTTGAGAGGACTGACTCCAATGTGAAAAGTTTTAGTGTGTGTAAAATGCTATCAAACTGCATCACAGGCTACAGAGAAATCTCGTGTGAAAGGAAGCATCAAATGATGTGCAAATTTCACTGCTGCCTTATTTTAAGAAATTGTCACAGCCACTTCAGCCCTCAGCAACCACCATCCTGATCAGTCAGCAGCCATCAACATTGGCGCAAGACTCTCATCAGCAGAAAGAGGAAGACTTGCTGAAGCCTCAGATAATTGTTAGCATTTTTTAGCAATAAAGTATTTCTGTTAAGGTATATACATTGCGTTTTTAAGACATACTTTTCACACTTAAGAAAATACATTATAGTGTAAACATAACTCATATATGCGCTGGGAAACCAAAAAATCTGTGTGACTTGCTTTATTGCAAAATTCACTTTTTCGTGGTGGTCTGGTAGGGAGCCCACAGTATCTTGAATATATAGCTTTGACTATATATTCAAAGAGATAAGATATAATCACCTACCCTAAGCCTAAGAACGGTTTCCACCACTTTGTCCTTGTAAACGAATTACTCCTTTCCCATTTTGTAGTTCAAGTCTGCTACCTTTTCGTATCAAGACCATCTGGTCTTTATTCTTTCCTGGACATACAGGAGTTCGACTACCAAGAAACCCTGAGCGTCCTCCTTAACAAAAGCCCAGGCTTGAGATGTGGAAGGCTGGATTCAAGCTTTGGTTGGTGTTGAGAAGCAGGTTAACATGATGGTTAGAGCAGGGACTCCAGGAACAAACACCCAGAGATGAAATCCAGGCTGTACCACTGACCAGTTGGTTGTGTAAACATTGAGTAGATTTCTCAGATTCTGCATCTGGGAAACGGGTGTCAAGAGCACACCAGCCTCCTAAGTGGTAACCATCAAATAAGCTCACATTGCACAGAGTGCCCAGAACAGCTTCTGACACACAGTTAGCAAAATGAAAGACTTAGGAAGTCTGCAAATTACTCTCAAGTACTCAAACAGTGAGGGCCAGCTTAAAGGATGCGCTACAAGCCATCAGTTGGTTGCCAATCTTTAATCCGAAAACCCCATTCCACGAGAGTGACCTGGGTGGGTGCTTTGGCTATCCTTATCGTGATCAAAAGCAGAAACCGCAGAATGATAATAGTTAGAAATTGTTTTCTGTTGTGAGCTTTGTGTTTTCTTAATGAGTGTTATGATTTAGAGAAATGGGTTCTCCTTGTTGAATTCCACACCATGCAAGGTATGTAGATGAGCTAAAATGTTTCAGGGACTCTCCCGGGCTGTGCGTGGATTGGATTTGTGTGTGTAAGAAGCCCAGTGTTGAAGGACAGTGCCCAACACTGGACCCTATGTTCTAGTGGTAAGAAGCTGTGGGTCTGGAGGATGCTGGTTCCCTAAGATGACTATCAGTGCAAATTGAATCTTGCCTCCAGAATACTTTTGGTTTGCTTCTAACGAATCATTTACCGAGGCTCAGGCGGAGCACCTCAAATGACAGGGAAGGGGGTTTTATGAAGCCTAAGAACAGACTGTATGCACTGATTGTACAAAAGTGTTTTTCATAAATGTCTGTGTGTGTGGCTGACTTTGATATGACTTTCTTTGATTATAACCTGGTAGCGAAGTGGTGAGATAACAGTTAACTTACACCCATGTCTAGTGAGGACCAACTCACAGTATCTTTGAAAAAAAATAACTGAAATACTGCCTTTGCTCAGCTCCCAGTGGTGGGGCTCTCCGCCAAGAGAGGTGTGACTGGGAGCTGCATGAGACTTCAGCTGCCACATCTGCAAAATGGGTTGAGAAAGAAAGCTGCCCTGAGATGACATGCACATGGCTCCCCAGTCCCACCCAGAAACCCCAGTGGAAGCCAAAGGGGTTTAGAGACCTAGAGGCTGTTTTCTCCATCTGCCCTGCAAGAAATCTACTTTCCAGGCATTTCTGATTTCTATTATTGACAGAATTCTTTAATGAATGCCTGATTAATGGCAAGCCTGAGATGACAGGCAGATGATGGTTAAGGTCACTTCCTGTTTCCTAGGAGACATGGCTGGTGCTGTACTGTCACCTGAATTTGAGATGGGTGATTTTTGCTCAGCCCATCTCTTGCTGTTTGACACTTGAGTTCTAGGGTGGAAGGCATCAGAAGCAGATTCTCCCCAACCGTGGGCTCCTGTGCCAGCATCTACCTCACACTTCCTCCCCATGGCCTTGAGATTATCTTTGTTTTCCTGCTGTTCCTTCATCCTGGGACCACTCACAGCTAGGCTGGGAGAGCCACCGCTCCCACTCCTCAAGAACCAAGAGCCAGCTCGGCATGGAGCATCCTGCTCCACTGCCCGCTCTCCCAGGAGAATGAAGCAGCACAGGGCCTTATTCCACAGGAGGCTTTGGCACCACACAGGAGCGAGGGAAGTGCTGAACACCAGCTCGGATGCCAAATGCACCGCAGGGGAGGAGCAGCCTTCCCGTTCTTCCCATGAAGGAGAAGGGAGCTCCCATTGATCAAGCAGCTCTAACATGCTACCTGCTGGGCCAGGAGCTCACAAATGCCCTCTCAATTACTCTCCCCAATTTGCTGGTGGCAATGAAGAATCGATGAGGTTTGCCACTTGCCCAGGCTACCCAGCTTGTAGGTGGCAGAACTCAAAGAATCTGCCACGTGACTGTCCATCCTTCTGTGCACCTCACGGATCAGTGGCCACGTGGTCTGGAGAAGGGCGACGCTGAAACCCAGACTCATCACCCACAGAGGAAGACCCCACAGATCTATTCAAGTGCCTGGTGTTACAGAAAAGTACCCTTTGTGGATAATGATGTTTGGCTTTTAGAAGATACATCAGAGAAACTGCAATTTAAGTGGCCAGCCTTTGCTTCAGCACAATTGGCTGGAAGGAACCACAAGCACTCTGCTCAGCCACCAGAAATATCCACAGGAGAGACGTCCCCATCAGAGGGGACATCTCTGAGAGGCTGGAGGGAGGCACGGTGCCAGACACACACCAGCACCACCCTTAGGCAAATCAGTGAACTCACTGGGCAGAGCGGCCATGGGGAAGATAACGTCTCCTGTGACTCTGGTCTGGTGTTTGCGCCTTACCCCTCATTTTTATGTTGAAATCCTCACCCACAAGTTCCTCCCCCAGCAGAGAGGGAAGCACTGAACACCAGCTCGGATGCCAAATGCACTGCGCGGGAGGGGCAGGCTTCCCATTCTTCCCACGAAGGAGAAGGGAGCTCGCATTGATCAAGCATTGATCAGTCATCCAGAACTTGTGAAACAGACTGGGGCGAGCACACGGGGAAGCACACGGTATCCTCCACAGCACGCTTTCTACATAGTATGTTCTCAGGTCACATCCCAATGACTGATTATTGATTATTGGTCACAGTCTGTGACTAAGATGCAACTATTCTTAACAGTGCACTTTCCATTCTAGACAGTCTAGTCAAGGGATCAGTACCCTTTTTCTGCAAATGACCAGATAGTAAAGAAGTCAGGCCTTGCAGACCATATGGTTTCTTCTGCATCTACTAACAGACTCTGCTATTACAATAGCGCAAAAGCAGCCACTGACAATAAAAAAAGGCAATGGGTATGACTATGTGCCAATAAAACTTTATTGATAGACAGTAAAATTTAAATTTCATATAATTTTCATCGGTTATGAAATATTATTCTTGCCTTTTTTCAATCCTTTAAAAACATAAAAACTATTCGTAGCTGGTGGGGCACACACACACACACACACACACACACACACACACACACACTACAGATGGAGGGCTGGATTGGGGTCATCAGTTACAGCTTGTCAAACCCTGGCTAAGAAAATTATGTGTGTGCCGGCTGGGTGCAGTGGCTCATGCCTGTAATCCAGCACTTTGGGAGACTGAGATGGGTGGATCACTTGAGGTCAGGAGTTCGAGACCAGCCTGGCTAAGATGGTGAAACCCCGTCTCTAAGAAAAATACAAAAGCTATCCAGGCATGGTGGCACATGCTTGTAACTCCAGCTACTTAGAAGGCTAGGCAGGAGGATCACTTGAACCCTGGAAACAGAGGTTGCAGTGAGCTGCAATCATGCCACTGCACTCTAGCCTGGGCAACAGAGTGAGACTCTGTCTCCAAAAAAAAAAAAAAAAATTATAAAATTATGTGTGTGCCAATCTGCCATGGCCTATCATTCTTTTTTTTTTTTTTTTTTTTTTTTTTGAGACAGAGACTCACTCTGTCTCCCATACTAGAGTGCAGTGGCATGATCTCGGCTCACTGCAACCTCCACCTCCTGAATTCAAGTGATCCTCATGCCTCAGCCTCCCAAGTAACTGGGATTACAAGTGTGTGCCACCACACCTGGCTGATTTTTGTATTTTTTCTAGAGACAGGTTTTGCTATGTTGACCAGGATGGTCTTGTACTCCTGACCTCAGGTGACTGGCCCGCCTCGGCCTCCCAAAGTGCTGGGATTACAGGTGTGAGCCACTGTGCCTGGCCTCTTGCTCATTCATTCTTTAAGCAGAAGGAGCACCCAGGTCATGTCTGGAACTGACCTGGTCTGGAAAGGGTGACAAAGTAAATTTAGCAGGGCGGGGGTGGGGGGGAGGGGTACAGCTGAGCGGAAGGAGGCTGTAGAGGTGACTGGGTGTCCACCTCATGCAGAAGGTGGGGGAATCATCCACAACGATGGGGAGTGGGCTCAGAGCACCTCCTTGGGGATTGGAGGGGACTGTGCTCAGTCTTGGGGACACAGGTGAAAGTGGGGTCTGGGATCAAGTGAAGGTCAAGAGCGAAAGGTACATTTTGAACTTGGTCTCAGTCTGCTTATAAAGAAATCCTTGTAAATCAGTGAGAGAGCACTGAAGAGGGATTTTAGAACAAGAACCTAAAAAAGAAGGCTGAGAAAAAAAGCCTTGGAGAATGTCAGTATTTCTTCTGGGCAGAAAAAAAAAAAGTGAGCTTGAGAGAGAAAGAGAGAGAGAGAAGACAAGACAAGACAAGAGAAGAGAGAGGATAGAGAAAGGAAAGAAGGGAAGGAGGGAGGAGAGGGGAGGAGGGGGAGGGGAGAAAAGGGCAGGGGAGAGAGAGAGAGTGAGAGGGAGAGAAGGAATGAGACATGCCAGAGGGAAAAGGGGCAGATGTGGGGTCATGGAAGATACTGGACAAGAGCACTTCAAAGCAAGGGCGGCACCAACCGTGTCTGAGACCGGAGAGGGCGGTAATGTGGGCTTAGTGATGAGGACACCACTGGTAACGCAGTAGAACAGATTTCATTAGCCTCATAGGGAGATGAAGAGTGAGTGAAGGCTGGGGACCTAGGAGCCACTCTGTGTGGTCTGGTTGTGAAGGACAAAACAGAGGTGTCCACAGTGAGGGTTAGGGTGAGGTCAAGGGAGCTTCCCTGCAGTAGAAGAATCTGGAGGTGAAGGGACAATCGACAGGGAAGGCTGGAGCCTTCAGATGACTCGGAGCCCCAGATCCGGGGTTTCCTGGGGGCAGATCCATTCTACACCCACCACAACTAGTGCTTAATAAATACTTTTAAAACAAGCGAGTGCCTAAGTGAATGGCATTGCGGCCGGATTTTAAACTGAGGATCTGCCACCTTACCACCATTGTTATTCTTGTCTCTGTCTCTTCTCTCCCCATGTCTAGTTTCGGGCTCACCACTGTCCCTGGGACACCTCTGCTCACCCCATCTGCCTTGAGCCCATTCCTCAAGCTGCTGTTGGGTTTACAGCCCCCACCTCCCTTCCCCGGCTCTGACCTCTTTCCGGACTCTCCATCCTGGTGCACGGTGTCTGATTTGATGCTATAAAACCTGACAGGTTTCCAGCCACGTGGCCACGCTGGAGGGAGCCCTGGGCATCTCATTCTACTTATGCAAGGACTTACGCAACTGCTCCTTGGTTGCACCGGCCCCTGTGTGTTGGCGACCCCCGAATACCCAGCCAGCCGCTGGAAAGATTCGAAATAGATTTTTAAACCAGCTCCACATCTGCCTCTGCTTTTCCTGCCAGATTCCTTTTGTTTGTTTTTTTTTTCTTTCTTTTTTTTTTTTTAAGGACTCCTTTATTTCTTCCATGCTCTTGTCTTAATTATAAAGAGGTGAGTCAAAGGCCAGTGTCTGCAAGGTCAGGCCCCAGAAGCTTTTGCTCTTAGATGGCTACTGGGACTAGGAGTAAGAAGAGGAAAAAACCTAATGAGTTATTGTGGGCACCAATGAGTGTACAAGGGCTCTGGCTTCTAACTTGTTGACTGCTCTGCTACAACAGCCCGCGAGGCAGATTCCACGGCCTATATAATATGGTGATCATGGCTTCTCCACCTTATGGGTTGATTTAAGATGAAATGCGATCCCAGACAAGTGGACCACTGGACAAAAGCCAGCTAGCATCTTGCTCTCGCCCTCTACCCATCACTGGCAAGCAACTCCTAGGTCATGCCGGAAGGATGCATGGAGCAAAGACCAAAGCCTGTCTGCAGCAGAGCTCAGGTTAAACACAATTAGTAAGGCAGAGCCGATCAGACACGTGGCCACATGATGCTCTGCTTCCAGGCAGGGCACGGGTGGCCCAAAAGCCACTTTCGCACTTGACTGTGAATATGGGCTGTCCATGGCCCATAGGGGATGGAATTCAGGATTTCCTTGTTCCGTCTAGTAAATCGTATTCACCAATATAACAGTTCTACTTTCCATATAACTCCCCATTTTACCACTCGAATATGGCCACAGCGATGGTTTGCACTGACTTTGCTATTAACAGGAGGCAACTGGGTGATCATGGGCTAACGATCATCTACCTTCTTAATGCTAACTGACTTATTACCCATAAACACATGCAGGAAGTGCTCTGGGAAGCTCCTGCCCGCCGAACACATGCAAGTTAAGCTTCTTAATTGAAAATATAATCTGTATTGCAGAGATTAAAATATATTGGATTCATTTTGGCTAAATTCTTCCCCATTGTCCCACATACATTTTCTTTATGCTACACAATCAAATTAGTTCCCCTGCTACGGAAATTATTTCAACACAATAAATCAATTTTATAGTGAAGCTATGACTGAATGTCCTATTTAAAGGAAAAGCAAATCAGGGATGGAAACAATTTTCTTACTGATGTGATCAGTATTTGCGCCACGCGCCTTTGGTGATCTCTCTTGGTTTTATCTTTTCTGATTTCTTCATTTTCTTTTCTTCCCCTTTGTGGTCCTTGGGGAAGGCAATCAGTTTTGTGTGGTAGAGAGAAGGCAAGGAGGCAGACCCCTGCCATCAGAGTGCCAGAGCAAGTCACAGAGGGGACCCTTTGGCAAGGCTGGCTTCATCATTCCAGTCTCTGATGAAGGGACAGCTCCAGCACCCATGCTCCAAAGCCTTTCCCAGACCTCCCTGCCCACAGCAACGCAGCCTTCCAGGCCCCTCTGGCCCCTTGTTATACTGTGTCTATTTCTATTAATAACACTCACAGTCTCTGACATTGCATGGCCCAGTTCCAGGTTTGCTGGATTACTCTCTGAGCCCCTGCCTAAGTAGAAGGCAAACTCCACGAAGGCAGAGGCTTGGTCAGGCTCATTCAGCATCACATCCCCAGCATTTAAAATAGGTCCTGGTACAAAAGTCCAATCATAATCAAAACACCTTATACAATGAGATCACTCCGCCACGCCATGCCCAAAGCATTCGTGAGCTTCACTCTCACTGCAGGAAGCTCGGGGAGGGAAAGCAGTTATCAGAGTGGCCTTGAGGCCCTGACATATGCTTGTAGGAGGGACCCAGTGCTGGGCCCCGGCCCTGCCTCCGTCCTTCCTACGCACTGGGTCTTTGCACATGCTGCTGCCTCTCCCCAGGAGGCTGCTGTCTCCTGGACACATGGTGAACTCCTTCCAATGTCACGGCTCTCGGCCATCCCAGACCTACTAGTCTCCTCACATGCTCTTAGAGAACCGCATGCCTCTCCTTCAGTGTGCCTGCATCACACCTGTCATCTCATTCGGTTGCTCAAGCCATGTCCAGTGTGCCTCCTCTTCACCCCCAGCCTCTCAGCTCCCAGAAAACAGGCTCCACACCTGCGTTGGCTCACACAGTTCCCGTCATCTAGCACTCTGCCCAGCCCTTAGCAGGCGCTCGATGCACACCCAATAGGGAAAGAATGAACAAACTTTGCAACGAAAATAATCCACAAGTATATGCATTATTTTCACTTTGAATGTCATTGAACTTAGCAAATCAGTATCTAGTTGTGTCCTTACGCACATTTCTACTTAAAGGTGGGAAAAGAGAAGGGAAATAAGTCCTGAGCAAGGACCATGCCCCAGACAGGCTGCCAGCCGCATTAAAGATGCCACCTACCTTCAGTAGAAGGGCCTGATGACTCCCCTAAGGCCACTGTCTTCTTTACCCTTCAACAGCGAGAAGTCAGAGCCTCTGGGTACAAGAATACGAACCGAACACCTTGAGGGGTCGAAGTAAGAGCTCAGGCCTCTTCCAAGAACACCAAGAACAGGCAAGGCACTGCTAGCAGCGTGGGAGTGGCACACACAGAACATGCAGGCCCACTGGCAGGTTTCAAAGACTTCCTGTTGTCGGATTTTCAAAGCTGGCCAAGTTCATTATCTCAACTAACCCAACCCTATGAGGCGGCTCCGGGACATGTATTAAGTTGCTATTCAAGAGGCTGCAGCCCAAGATGGTTTTGGTGAATCGCCTGCTCAGTGTTATCAGTGGGTGAATGTGTGCTCCAATCCAGAGCTCCTGACTCCGTGCCTTGCCTGTTCTTGGTGTTCTCGGAAGAGGCCTGAGCTCTTACTTTGACTCCTCAAGGTGTTTGGTTCGCATTCAGTTTGTACCCAGAGGCTCCGACTTCTCTCTGTTGAAGGGTAAAGAAGACAGTGGTCTTAGGGAAGTCATCAGGCCCTTCTACTGAAGGTAGGTGGCATCTTTAATGCGGCTGGCAGCCTGTCTGCGGCGTGGTCCTTGCTCAGGACTTATTTCCCTTCTTTTCTCCCACCTTTACATAGAAACGTGCATAAGGACACAACTAGATGTGACTTCTCTCCACCTCGCTGTGAGTCCTGTAATATAAATGGTGCTGGGCGAGCGGAGGAACGAACGGTGCCCAGCATAAAGGGCAAGACAGCTGGACGCCGGGTTGCACATTTGCAAATCACCTGCATGAACGCAGCAAGCAAACGAACGTAGGAAAATCTGTATGATTTCAGCAAATCCAAGAATTCTGTGTTATGCCATATTTTAGAAAAAACATGGCTTCAATATTTTGTGGTAACAGGTTGTAGTGAACTAAGCCACTCTCCTAGTCCAAACTCAGATGTATGGCCATGACTCCGAAAGGCCAGGGTTGTTTTTAACTTGGGATTTTTAAATAAGAATACAACGTGTGTCCTTGCACCGATACCCACAGGCTCATAAAAAAATATGCATTTAATGAGGTCACAGAGTTATCACTGAAATGTCTGAAATACATACTGTGGGTCCAGAAAAACTGTCAGCAAAGCCTCAAAATAGCTTTCCTAAGGTCTGTCAAGCTTTGGGAAATAATCCAGGAAAATGATACGGAGCGTATACAGAAAAGTCAGCTCGCTTTAGCCAGTGACGGCACAGTGGCCAGTTTGGGGTGAAATATTTGATTATCTGAGGGGAACGTTTATGTTCCATGCTGATATTCTTCTTAGTGTTGGGGAGGGGGTCTTTGTTCTTGGTGGGGGAGTGGCAATGTTCAAGCCCCCCCACACACATGGCCACATGTGTACCTGGGATCCAGTGGGGCAGAGCAGGGTTTGCAGCAAGGGGAGGCTGACAGGTTGCTGCTTCAGGCCCCACTCTGTGGTCTGCCCCGTCTGTACACTTCTGTGTCCCTGCAGAATAATGCTGCTCATAAACCCACCCTCGGTGAGCTTGTAAACCCCATCCCTTTGAGTTAAGGGTCATACATCTTTGCCGAAATCACTCACAGTCCCAGAAAATAAAATAAAGGCATCACAAAAATGACAACCCAAACAGTGCTTTCAAATATAACAAGGAAAGAAGAAATGAGGCAAACCCTTTTGTTTTTAGGAGTCAATTCAGAATGACTCCAATACAAAGCCAAACAGAACAAGATGGCTTTTTCTAACTTTGTCTCCATATGATTTCTGATTTCCGGAAATAAAAAAGCAACGTTACCCTCCTCCCTTCTAACTAATATGATGGAGTTTTATCACCAGATAGACACAGTGCATCAGTCTCTGTTTCCTCCATATTCTAAATAAAGGTGGGGTGAGTGGGGAAAACGGGGAGATCTAAGTCAAAGGGTAGAAAGTTGCAGTTCTGTCCATGAACAAGTCGAGAGCTCTTAGGTACAGCACGGGACCAGAGTTAATAATATTGTATCATATACTGGAAATTTGCTACATGAGTAGATTTTAGGTACTCTGACCATAAAAAATAAAAACTGAAAGGTAACTCTGTGAGATGATGGATATGTGAATTTACTTGAAGGTAGCCATCACTTCACTACATGTATCAACACATCTCATTGTAGCCCTTAAATATACACTTTAAAAAAAAAAAAAAAAAAAAGAGTAAGCATTCAAAGGCCTGTCCCCAGCTGGGCACAGTGGCTCACGCCTGTAATTCCAGCACTTTGGGAGGCTGAGGTGGGTGGATCACTTGAGGTCAGGAGATTGAGACCAGCCTGGGCAACATGGTGAAACCCCGTCTCTACTAAAAATATAAAAATTAGCTGGGCATGGTGGTGGGCACCTGTAATTCCAGCTACTCGGTAGGCTGAGGCAGGACAATCACTTGAACCCTGGAGGGCGGAGGTTGCAGTGAGCCAAGATTGCACCACTGCAGCCTGGGCGACAGAGACAGACCCCATCCCAGCTATTCGGAAAGGATATCTGGAATCCTGAAATTCAACTGATGTGAGTTTGTCAGGGCTGCCCTAACAAAAGGCCACAGGTAGCGGGGCTTGAACAACAGAAACTTCTTTTCACACAGTTGTGGAGGCTGACGTCCAAGATCAAGGTGTGAGATGTGTTGGTTTCATTCTGAGGCCGCTCTCCTTGGCTGCTAGAGGGTTATCTTCCCCCCGCGCCCTCAAATGGCCTCTCCTCTGTGTGTCTGCGTCCTAATCTCTTCTTGCTATAAAGACACCAGTCAGATGGGATGAGGCCCTATCTCAATGATCTTGTTTAACCTTAATTACCTTTTTTTTTTTTTTTTTTGAGACGGAGTCTCCATTCTCCAGCCTCAGCCTCCAGAGTAGCTGTGACTACAGGCGCCCGCCAACACACCTGACTAATTTTTTTTTTTTGTATTTCTAGCAGAGATGGGGTTTCACCGTGTTAACCAGGATGGTCTTGATCTCCTGACCTGGTGATCTGCCCGCCTGGGCTCCCAAAGTGCTGGGATTACAGGCGGGAGCCACTGCCCAGGCCCCGTAATTACCTTTTTAACGGCCCTATCTGCAAATACAGTCACATTCTAAGGTACTGAGAGGTAGGACCTCAAGATGAATTTTGGATTTTTAATAGTCCACAGAACAGGTTTCCCTGGATGTAGCTCTGCGTACATTTGGTGTTACTTTTCCTTGTTAACACCCCCACCACCATCTTCTAATCCACTCTCTCGGAGGAGGGGCAGCTCTCCGCCATGCCAAGGGCATAACCCCACTGACATTAGGAAGAATGAGCTGGCTTAGCCTACCCAAAGATGAGGAGCCTCCCAGGGCTCAGGCCCTGGGCCAGAAGGAGGGGATTTGCTTTTCCCCGGGGCTGCTCCTTCCCCTGCGGGCACTCCCCTGCTCCGTGGTGACCAGCTGCTGTTATTACTGTCATGGTTGTTTCTAGATATCTGTCTGCCCATGGGAGTGGCAGGAACCTTGATCTCGGAGTCCGAGTGCTTTCTGAACACACCCCCGCTGCCGTGTGTTACTCACGATGCTGGTGGCCTGAGACGGTCTCAGCCCCCTGCCTGCCCTAGGAGGGTGCCAGGTCAGCACACACACGGCAGTGAGCTTCCAGACCCTGACAGACAGGGCTCTTTCCAGCAGCTACTTTCTGGAGAAACCTGGGAGGACTTTGAAAATTGGCTTCCCATGAATGTGCTTCTGGGCCTGGGTGGCTCTTCTGGCTTTAAGAACACAGGGATTTTGTCACATTGTGACCTCTAATTTTCAACAAAAACCTAGCACTGGAGACAGGATCTGTGAGGCTCTGTGTACACACATACGTCACCATCTGCCTTTCCCAAGAGGGCCAGGAGGGCATTCAAAATAACTCACAATGAATGAAGTCCATTTACACTGGAAGTTGCTCAAGCTTCCCGGCTTCTCCCCAGCATGAATGGGACGCTCATCTGGAGTCCGGCAGGCACTGCGCAGCCACAGCTCACCCAGAACCCGCTGCTGGAGCCACTACTGGTCTCCAGGTAGTCCTTTATGATTCCTTTTCCCCTTCTTCAGTGTGTAGTTGAGAAAAATGACCTATCAAATCATACCTACACACACAACACACACAACACCCACACACTCCCACCCAGTGCTAAACTCGAAGCTAAATACTCCCACAAAGGAAACATTTCCACGGCCTGCCCTTTCCTGTTTTCAGGATGCACTAAAAATAGGCATTATTCGGCTCCCCAGGTCTTTGGAGGAAAGTCATGCCATGAGCAGGCTCATCAGCTCAAGTGTGAAAATAGGTGCGTGCAGATGCTTCTGAGTTAAGAGAAATATTTCCAGTCTCATTATTCACGGGCATGAAAGGTCATTTTCTCTAGAGGGTGCAAAACTCCAAAAACCACCACATAAAATATGTTCCACACAAAGCATCTGAACAGAATAAATCGATGTGTACATTGGCGGGAGAGCCTATAAAAATGTAACACACACAGGCCGGGATCAAACACAAATAGGAGCAAGCTCAGAGCCAGATGGCAGCCAGAGAGCCAAGAGTCCCTGGAGTATCCTCGAGGGGCTCTAGTTCTAGATGAAATCCCTCAGCTCTTAGGTGAACCTGTCTAACAGGAACCAGCATTTGGCAGCATCCCCTGAAAGTACCCCCAAAGGGAAACGAGGCAGCCGGGGGAGCGGGGGGAAGAGGAACCCTGGAGGTGTCTGCTGCGGGGCGAGGGGTGGAGGACGGGTATGGACCGGGAATGAGGGCCTTCTCTCAGGACTCCATCCTTCTGAAAATGGTCACCTGAGGCAAGACCCCTGAAGGGTATGGTGAGGGCTGAAGCAAGCCCATAACAATATCAGAATATGGGAAATCAGCTCATTGACTGGCCCAAGGAGGAAACATTTCATTTGACATTTTATTGTGGATTTCGGAAATCCCATTAGCTATTTTCTTGCGATGACTTAAATGCTGTTCCCTAAAAGTCCTGTGCTTGTGGTGGAAGGAACCAAGCAGTGATATCTATTGTCCATTTACCCACTCTTCCATTCCATCATTGCATGCCTACTCATGAGCTTGTTCTGGGATGTAAAGAGGCTTAGAACATTGTTTCTGCTTGTGTGCGTCAGGGCTATTGAGAGTGATTGCATCGCATATGGGTGGCACTCCCAGGGGAGGTGAGGGGTGCATCTGGTGACTTATGGAAATGGAGGAAGATGAGGGTCTGGGGCTAGTATCCAGGTGGGAAGACTTCATAGAGTAGCTGGTGCTTGGAGTGGGTCTGGCTGAGTCATGATGTCTAGCAGAGAGGACGGCATGGGCAATGGCTGAGGGTCAAGGGAGCCCAGAACTTCAGTTTGTTTGCAGCCCAGGACTGGGGGGGCCACGGAGCCTCAGTGGTCAGGCTAGGGGAGTGGACTTACATCTCTCCTAAATGGCAATCCTTGAAAGGTTTCCAGCAGGAAAGAGAAGTGGTCTCGGTGTGGAAAATGGTATGTGGCAGGAGGTCCAGAGACCAGAAGGTGAGTTGTTTGGTGGAAGGGAGGGAAAGAAAGAGGGAAGGAGGTAGAGAGTGATGGCTGTGAGGAGGAAGGCCATCTGGCTGCCAGGAGGATGGGGGTGGAGGCACAGTGACAATGGGAAACCCTAGCAAGTGAAGAGAGAAAACTAACATTGCTTTTGGTAAATAGAGGAGGGACAGGCATTGCAAACCCAGCAGCCCACTGAACAAGCCCACTGGGACAAGCCCTTAAAAAATTTGGCAGGGGCTAGTCCTCAAGCTCTGGGGGTAAGGACGGAGACAGAGTGGACCCTTGGCCCAGTGCATACCAGTCACCAACCTAAAATGCTGCACAAGTAAAGGAAGTGTGAAGCCCTCACTGGAAGCCATCCCAATTCATAGGGCTTTCCTACCCATGGGGGCTTGAGAATGCAAGAAGAAGCCTGTGCCCTGCAGAAGTGCATAGGGCCCGGGAGCCCAGATCTCTTGTGTCTGCAGCCCCCAGAGGGGCAGTGACAGCCCCCACTACCAGCCAGTGCACTGGGGAGTGGATGGCTCTGCTGCCCTGTCCTCGGAATCCACACTGGAGAGCTTGGTGATCATCAGTGCTACTTCTATGGACACTGGCTCTCACGAGTGCCGGCTGGGATACCTGCAAACCCGCAAGTTGAACAGCCCCAATTCTCTTCTTCGTAGGCAGTAATGGGCCCATCAAGAGCTCTGGGTTCATGACAGAATGCCATGAAAACAAAAGCCAACATTTGAGCCACAAGAATGTATGGTGACAGCCTGGCAAACGTGGTGAAACCCCATCTCCACTAAAAATACAAAAATTAGCTGGATGTGGTGGTGTGGGCTTGTAATCCCAGCTACTCAGGAGGCTGAGGCAGGAGAATCTCTTGAGCCCAGGAAGCAGAAGTTGCAATGAGCTGAGACTGCCCCATTGCACTCCACTCCAGCCCGGGTGACACAGCGAGACTCCATCTCAAAAAAAAAAAAAGATACACATTGAGCATGTAGGAGTCCATTTAAGCAGACCAGAGCAAACTTCTTTGTCCTGAGGATGAGGCAAGAGGGGAATGGGTTGGATAGAGGGTGTAGGGAGTTGAAATCTGATCACTCAGAATCAGCTGTGCACAGACAGGGACAACAGTTATGTAAAGGACGAAAGGATGACTGTGAAATAAAGAACAACAGACTGAGTATCCCCGATCTGAAAATGCTTAAAACCAGAAGTGTTTCAGATTTCATTCTTCTGGGGGGATTTTGGAATGCTTATAGGCTGAGCATTCCCTAATCTGAACATCCAAAATTCCAAAATACTCCAAAACCCGAAACTTTCTGAGCACTGACATAACATTCACAGGAAATGCTCACCGGAACAGTTTGGATTTCGGATGTTTGGATTAGGGACGCCCTAAGTGTAGGACATAAAGGAAGACCATGAGCTGTTTCTGGTTCTGCCTGGAGGATGTTCCTTCTGCGGGATGAATAAGAATCTCTGCAGGTCCCTTCTACAGGACGAAGAATTTCTGCAGGTTCTTTCTGCAGGATGAATGAGAACTTTGCTCCTCTAAGCATGGCCCCAGGAACAGCTGCCTCAGAAGCATAGAGGAGCTTGGTAGAAATGCAGAGTTGCAGGCTCCTTCCCAGACCTTCTGGATTGGAATCTACATTTTAAAAGAGCCCCAGGCGATTCCTGTGCTCAGTGAAGTCTGGGAAGCACTGGGGCAGACAGCCTTTTGGCCTATTCTTATGCCCAATCTGTCATCTTCAAATATCTCTGTACTAACAAATAAAACACACTGAAAAAGCGTTGAGTTCAAGCTTGGGTTCTTGAACTTAAGAACCATACAAGCTGCCTGCATCACACTCGTTTCAGGGTAATTTTCTGCCATCAGCTTTGGTTGCCCCCCCTTTTTTTTTTTTTTTCTTTTCTTCTTCTGAATGTCACTTAATAAGACATAACAAGAGATAAATCAGTCTCCTAGTTTGGCGCATTAAGAGATTGTAGTAATGTGTTCTAGCAGTCCACTGGAGTTTATGTCCTTCTATTTCACGACAACTGGGGCATTAAATAATCTTAAATCATTGGGCTGTCCGTTGCCTGCTCTGTGGCCACTCCTGTGGCTTTGAAAATCTAATAAGAGAAATCATTCTTTATGGCAACCTCCGCAGCTGCAAGCAAAGCAATTTAGAGAACACTTTTACGAGAGCAGTTTCTACATACTCTGCTTCTGTTACAAATTACTCCCTCCCTTTGACAACACTTACAAAATGCACAGTTTAAGTAATACAAATGGGTTATCACATTTCCATAATGTAAACAGTCAAAAAAGCTGTTTCCTATCAAATCCATAATAAGGCAGCGACAAAGCCAGGCCATGCCCTCCGCCTCCCGTGATTCCTGCTAATTGAGCACTCAGCTGCTGGGGCAGAGCTTTCATCCCATTTCCTTCATTTTCAGAGGTGACCTGAGAGGTGATCTGCTTAATGATGGCTCGGCTGCTTCATTTCTTCCTTATATTAGGAAGGCTGTAGGGGTGGGGTGAGGGTATGGCATACAACAGGCTCTCATTCACAGAAAAATCCCAGGTCCAATTCTCACTAGGATCTATGTAAAAAGTGCAGAGCAGGCTGGGTGCAGGGGCTCATGCTTAAAACCCAACACTTTGGGAGGCTGAGGTAGGCAGATCACTTGAGATTGGGAGTTTGAGACCAGCCTGGCTAACATGGTGAAACCCTGTCTCTACTAAAAGTACAAAAATTAGCTGGGGGTGATGGCACGTGCCTGTAGTCCCAGCTACTTGGGAGGCTGAGGCACAAGAATTGCTTGAACCCGGGAGGTGGAGGTTACAGTGAGCCAAGGTTGCACCCTGCATTCCAGCCTGGGTAGTAGACTGAGACTCTGTCTCAAAACAAACAAACAAACAAAAAAAACAAAAGCATGGTATTCCTTTAACCTAACACATAAGATACATGGTGAATTGTTTAGTGTTGTGAGTCATCTCACTGATTAAAAACATTGACATTGAAAATTAAGGAAGTCCTCCACATGGCTGGTCTCAACCAGCCTTAAAAATGATCAGAGGGATCTTCGACAAACCAAGCAATGGGGAAAGCATTCCCTATTTAATAAATGGTGCTGGGAGAACTGGCTAGCCATATGCAGAAAACTGAAACTGGAACCCTTCCTTACACCTTATACAAAAATTAACTCAAGATGGATTAAAGACTTATATGTAAAACCCAAAATGATTAAAAACCCTAGAAGAAAACCTAGACAATAGCATTAAGGACACAGGCATGGGCAAAGACTTCATGATCAAAATGCCAAGAGCAGTTGCAACAAAAGCAAATGTTGACAACTGGGATTTAATTAAACTAAAGAGCTTCTGCACAGCAAAAGAAATTATCATCAGAGTGAACAGGCAACCTACAGAATGGGAGAAAATTTTTGCAATCTACCCATCTGACAAAGGTCTGATATCCAGAATCTACTAGGAAGTTAAACTTACAAGAAAAAAACAACCCCATGAAAAAGTGGGCAAAGGATATGAACAGACATTTCTCAAAAGAAGACATTTATGGTGCCAACAAACGTGAAAAAAGCTCAACATCACTGATCATCAGAGAAATGCAAATCAAAACCACAATGAGACATCATCTCACGCCAGTCAGAAGGGCGATTATTAAAAAGTCAAGAAACAACAGATGCTGGTGAGGCTGTGGAGAAATAGGAACACTTTTACACTGTTGGTGGGAATATAAATTAGTTCAACCATCATAGAAGACACTGTAGTGATTCCTCAAGAATCTAGAACCAGAAATACCATTTGACCCAGCAATCCCATCACTGGGTATATACCCAAAGGAATATAAATGATTCTACTATAAAGACACATGCACACGTATGTTTACTGCAGCACTATTTACAATAGCAAAGACATGGAACCAACCCCAAAGCCCATCAATGATAGACAGGATAAAGAAAATGTGGCACATGTACACCATGGAATACTATGAGGCCATAAAAAAGAATGAGTTCACGTCCTCTGCAGGGACATGGATGAAGCTGGAAGCCATCATCCTCAGCAAACTGATACAGGAACACAAAACCAAACACTCCATGTTCTCACTCATAAGTGGGAAGTTGAACAATGAGAACACACGGACACAGGGAGGGGAACAACACGTACCAGGGTCTGTCAGGGGGTTGGGGGCAAGGGCAGGGAGAGCATTAGGACAAATAGCTAATGCGTGTGGGGCTTAAAACCTAGATGATGGGTTGATAGGCACAGCAAACCTCCATGGCACTTGTATACCCATGTCACAAACCTACACGTTCTGAACTTGTATCCTGGAACTTAAGGTAAAAACACACAAACAAAAAAGATCAGAGGAATAAAGAAGCTTGGTCAAGGCTGTGTAACTGGGAGAAAGATGTAGACAACCCTATACTGAGTCCAGCATCTCAGGTCACCTCCACCAAGGAGGTGGCAAGGAGGAGGCCAGACCCCACACTGGAGGGGCTGGTTAGCAGCCCAACACATGCCATGATGGCACCACTCAGCATGAAGACACTCATGAGGGCTGAGAGGATGGAAGGCCATGGCGCTGGCACGCCAAGAGCTTCGAAGGGCATGTGGTTTCTGAATTTCCACAAACTGAGACGTCAACAGAATTGAAGGAAGAGACACAATCTGTGATGCAGCCAATGGTGCTGCCAGAAACAGCGACGTCATCCACCAGAAAGAAGCCTGACGGCTCCAGCCCCTCCCCAGGAGTCCCCATGGTTCAAGGCAGTCTCAAAGGAAGCCAGATCACCAGCTGGCCAGCCACCAGCCCACAGGGGCCACTCGCTGGGACAGCCAGAGGGCTACATGCCCCACCCTCCCCACAGACTCATTCTCTGCACTGTGACAATTCCAGGAAAACTCACGGACAGGAGAGACGGGAAGCCTTCTGAGGGCTGGGGCTACCATGAGAAAGACTGTAGGTGACAAGAGACCAACGAGACAGAGAGAAGCTTTGCAGCAGGATGTCCCAGAGATGGTGGCGTTCACACCAGGATGTGCGCTGAACTCAGAGTGGGGGTGAGGCAGGCACCCAGCTATGGCAGGGAGTCAGACAGTACCCAGGGTTTCACGGGGCGAAGCCAGGCCCACCCAGGGCAGGACTCGAAACCCAGAGGTTGCAGAGGTGTTTGTCATCCCGTTCTGCCCCAGGCCAGGCCTGGGAAGGATCACCACCATGCGACACCTCCTTGGATCGGGGAGGGACGAGGCAGCCTGCCGCCAGCAGAGCACGTTTGCTTCTCGATTGGGCACTGTCTGCCATGACAGTGCGCTGAACGACAGAACTCCATGGAGGATTTGTGTGTCCAGTGTTAGAGGCTGGGTTAAGATCTAAAACACCCCAGAGAGAGGAGGCCGGGCAGGGAAGAGGGGATGGTCCCACAGAAAAAGTGCAGAACCTGAAAAGATAAAACGTCAAAACATGGCAGCAAAATGTTTTGCTTGATGATGCCAGCCCAGGTGGGGGACAATGCTGCTCAAATGTGGGCCAGAGCAGGAAGGAGTTTCACCTGTCTCTCAAAAAATGACAGGCTGTCAACACAGAAGACTCAAATACGAAAACAGAGTGAAGAAAGGCCAGGAAAATAAGAAGTACCATAAGCTTGATTAGCATAGTTCCAGTAGGCTCTGGAAAACTCTTTTTACCTGCTCTCAAAGTAATATATTGAGAAGTAATATAACGAAGTTATCAAATTAACATTACTAAAATGAAAACATTTTCTTACAAATGGATCTCACTTTTAATCCTAAAACAATTCCCAAACTATTGACAGTGTATTGCATCTTTTCAATTATGGTGAATTTAACGGGTACGCTTTGCACATAATATATGTAAGTATTTTCCTTAATTCTTATCCAGAGAGAGATTACGGTAAAATTCCTTTTAAGAAATCAAGACTTTCAAATTCTGAAACTTCCTTTATAATGGCCCCCACTGCCTTCGTTTGGTTTAGTTTCACAATAGCTGAAAAACTATCACGGAGAGATAAATTTAAAAGTCCCCCAAACAGTTATCCAAGCTTCCCATAATGTAGCCAGTATAAATAGGATGTATTTCCCTGATAAATTCCTAACACCATGCCAAAGGCAGAGAAAGCTGATGTAATGCTGAATAGGGTACAAACTCCTGTGTCAAAGAAGAAAGTTCTCATAATCCTCAACCTCCTAGGTGCCCCTGAGAGCTCCTGTACCAAAAGTTGTGCCTCTAATGTGTGATGCTGAGCCACATCTTCAGATGGACACCACGTTCACTGCTCCTGAATGCAGGAGTCAAGGGCATGGCCACAGCACCAAGCACCAACAGTCCATTCAGATGAAATCGGTGAACGTGGAAACCTATCCCTAAAATGCTGTGTTCTCACAGCCCCCTTTGGAGGTTTTCGAGTTGATTCACCAATCAAAATCAAATATGCATAAAATGGGCTGGTCGTGGTGGCTCACACCTGTAATTCCAGCACTCTGGGAGGCCGAGGCCGTTGGGTCACCTGAGGTCAGGAGTTCGAGACCAGCCTGACAAACATGGTGAAACCCCATCTCTACTAAAAATACAAAAAATAGCTGGGCGTGGTGTTGGGCACCTGTAATCCCAGCTACTTGGGAGGCTGAGGCAAGAGAATCACTTGAACTTGGGAGGCAGAGGTTGCAGTGAGCCAAGATCATGCCACTGCACTGCAGCTTCAGAGACAGAGCGAGACTCCATCTCAAAAAAAAAAAAAAAGAAAAAAAAAAAAGGAAAAAAAATGCGTAAAACGTACTTGAGCTAACCACATAAAACCTTCAGCCTCTAATAATCATATTTAACCACAGTGTGGGTGCCAGTCATCTGGTCAACCCAGCAGAGTAAGGGGCATGGAGGAACAGGGGCCATGACATGCACAGAAACTGAAGAAAACAAGACGAAAAACTACTTCTGAAATCAGAGGAAACAAATCAATAAACTTCTTCCTCTGTGCGGAGATGCCACAGCAAATTGCTGTGTCAATTCTCTTAGCTGCGTTTCCTCTGGGTTCTTTTCTGACTGTACACAGTGTCCAATGAACCCAACATGATGTTCCTGAGGATCTGTCTTGAGGCTTGAGCACAGTCGCTGCTACTCCCTGCTGGTCTCCAGCAGCTCCTCGTCTGATCTCCCCGAGGGCACATCTCATTTCTCCACTGTTCCCAGAATGGCCTCCTGTCTCCTACACTGTGTGCCCTTACGGCTGGACCAGATCATGTATATCCAAGTGTCCCCTCAAGGTCCAGCAATGTTTGTTGGGCACTCGAGGAACACAGAACTCCTCAGACATGATTTCCAGGGAAGCAAGGCCTTGAGGTAAGCGAGGCTTTGCAATGCCTCAGGACAGTACACTGACCGGTGTCCATGGCAGACTGACCACTCGCGGCCACAGGCTCCCCTAGAACACCTGGGCTCTTCTGCCCCACTCATCAGAGTGCGCAATCCCAAAGTCATTGGGTTTCACCCCAAACTTAATACCAATTCTCCTTGCTACTATTAGGTAATTCAATTAAATGTGACATGAGAAAATGAATTATTAGTGCCATGAAAAAGGACCAGTTTTGGAAAACTAAATGGAATGCTTTAGAAAGGCTATAATAAAGGTAAGCAGCTAAAAAAATACGCAAAATTAGGCCGAGGTGAGACAACTGGAAAACCTGAAAAATGTGACTAACTCCATTTTAAAAAATTGTAGGCAGAACTGTTGACGAGGCATTATAGAAGCTCATCAGTGGAACCATGTTCAAAAAGAAGCCTTGGACTTACATAAAAGGTAAGCAAAACAAACAAACAAAAACCAAAAATAGCCTAAGGTACACTTATGTGAGTTTTTTTTTGTTTTTTTTTTGTTTTTTAAGAGAAAGTCTCACTCTGTCACCCAGGTTGGAGTGCACTGGTGTGATCGTGGCTCACTGCAATCCTGAACTCTTGGGCCCAAGTGACCCTCCCACTTCAGCCTCCTGAGTAGCCGGGACCACAGGTATGCGCCACCACACCAAGCTAATTTTATTTTTTGTAGAGATGAGGTCTCCCTATGTTGCCTAGGCTGGTCTCAAACTCCAGGGCTCAAGCAATCCTCTCACCTCGCCTCCCAAAGTGTTAAGATTACAGGCATGAGCCAACACACCTGACCTCACTTACAGGCTTTCAGTAAAAATAAAATATAAGGTACGTGGTAGTCATAAAAATAGCTCCCACTTTTTCAATTAACCAGCTAACTTCTGGTCTCTGTGGGGGATTCATCCTACTCTGGAGGTTTTAAAATGTAATTGAAAGTCACAAATGGACAAAAGAAACTTCAGGAAAAGGGCTGACGTTTTTCTCTTTGGTAAGGTTAGTGAAAATACAAATATATATTAGAATTCAGATCACCATAAAAAAGGAATTTATTTTCTGAAGCGCATGGAAAGCCATTCAGATCATCCCAAGTAACAGAGGGCTTCATAACGAGCGGCTGGGGTAACACCTCCCAAAAGAGCACGGTTTGGGCTCACTTGTCAATGGCGGAAGAGGTTTCCCTGACTGCTCCGCAGCCTCAGCTCCTGCCCCCACCCCCACTCCCACCCCATGTGCCCTGTAGGTCTGGCTGGAGCTCTGCCCCCTGAGCAGCCACAGAACCCGGCTCTTGGGTTTGCCATCGCTTGGCACGTGCTTTTCCCTCAGCCCAGTGCCCTTTCTACTCTCAAATACTCTCATCCCAGCACATTGTTAAAAAATCTAAGAACAATCCCCAAGGTAGCTCCTTTGCTGAATTTTCCCTGGGGCCCAGAAGGAATTCTTCCGGTTGATGAGCCCGCACTGGGTTTTGTGCACAATTCCACTCTTGCACATTTTTACACGTCGCAATTACATGATACTCTCTCACCTGCCACTAAACTATTTCTTTTTGAGACAGGATCTCACTCTGTTGCCCACGCTGGAATGCAGTGGTGGGATCACAGCTCACTGCAGCCTCAACCTCTCAAGCTCAAGCTATCCTCCCACCTCAGCCTCCCAAGTAGCTGGGACTATGGGCACACACCATGATCCGGCTAATTTTAAAAAAGTTTCTGTAGAGACAGGGTCTCACTATGCTGCCCAAGTTAGTCTTGCACTCCAGAGCTCAAAGGATGCTCTCACTGTAGCCTCCCAAAGTGTTGGGATTACAGGTGTGAGCCACCCATGCCCAGCCAACCTTTTGTGTGTGTGTGTATGTGTTTAACCCAGTGCCTAGCTCAGAAGGTGTTAGTAAGTGTTGAGTAATAAAACTAAACTAGCACTGACAAGACTCTTTTTGACTAAATGTTAGCCTGGCTCCTCTGAGCTCTCTTCTCAACTAGGCATTGACTTTGGCTCTATCCTGCTAAGAGAGTTTAGAGTGAATCCCCATCCTTGATATGCGATCAAATTACTCATCCTCCACCTTTGCTGTCTAAGTCCTTGGCCCGTTTTCAGCAAGAATCCTATTAGGAGCAAGAAACCTCCTATCCTTGAGGTGTCCTCTTAGTAATTTTCCATCCACTGCCCGTCGCCTGCTTTACCCAGGTTGTTGGCTATAAGTCCCAAGTTTTGTTCTGTATTTAAAGTTGAGACTGATCTCTCTCCTCTTCTGTGGGATCTTGACACCTATTGCAATAGTAACAGTATTACTGAGTAAAGTCTTCTTTACCCTGTTAACCGTTGTCAGAATAACTCTTTTCTTAGCAGGACATGGCGTTTTTGTTTCTGATTACAAACTTAAATGCAAGACTTAATACTACTACATTTCAGTAAAAAATTTAATGTCACACTGGTGTTTCAAAGAGCCAGAAATTCAAAGAATGAAGCAGCTTTTCTAGTGACCACATACCTGCATTTTCATTGCACACAGAGCTGTCTGCTGCCCATATTTCATGCTGTTCTCTGTTCTCACCCATTTTGAAGTGTTTCTCTTCCACTGATTTTTGACAACACACACACACACACACACCCTCTTTTCCAGAGTTAGGAAAAGCTGCCCCTATGCATAGAAGAGTGATTGTCCTACAGACTATCAACATTAACCACAAAGATTTCAACTGAAGAATATTTAGGAAACAAAATTGTTTGAATTGTTCCTCTCAGCACTCCACTTCCTAAGCCACGATTTCTAGGCTATGGTTTGGACTGCCGGCCCATCACCAGATAATGATAGATTCTGTGGGGGAAAATATGTTTGCGGCCCTGAAATTGCCTTTACCTATGGAAAGCAACCACAGCTTCCACTGGGAGGCAGGCAGCCTTGACACAGAATCACAAACCAGCCTCAGAATTCCCGCAGGGAGCAGCTCCTGGACCCAGAAATGGCCCCCCAGGGCTCTCCTTAGTCTGGTCCCACCAGGTCTGCACACACCTCTGCTCTCCTCAGCATCTCCCTCCTAAAGATGCCCAGCAATGTTTGTTGGGCACTCGAGGAACACAGAACTCCTCAGACATGATTTCCAGGGAAGCAAGGCTTTGAGGTAAACGAGGCTTTGCAATGCCTCAGGACAGTACACTGACCAGTGTCCATGACAGACTGACCACTCGCAGCCATAGGCTCCCCTAGAACACCTGGGCTCTTCTGCCCCACTCATCAGAGTGCACAATCCCAAAGTCATTGGGTTTCACCCAAAATCCAATTCTCCCCGACAGGTGGCTAGAGTTAGGGGACTGACACCCTTGGGACTCAGGTGCATGGCAAACTCAGGTTGGCCCAGCCAGGCCAAACCTGACTTGAATTTCTCTAGAGCAGACCAGAAGCAGGAAACACAGGCTGCGGAAAAGCTCCGGGCCACAGAGGAACTGGATCAGCATTCAAAGCTTGTGCTGCAGGCAGAGAGGACCCTGGATCCTGAGGCTGGCCAGAGAGGGTCATGCAAACCCACAGGGCCACTGCAAGAAAAAGGGAAGGCACACACGAAGCAGGCAGGCAGCCTTTGTCAAAAGCTTGCATGTTTTTTTCTTTTTGAGATGGAGTCTCATTCTGTCACCCAGGCTGGAGTGCAGTGGTGCGATCTCAGCTCACTGCAACCTCCCCCTCCTGGGTTCAACTGATTCTCCTGCCTCAGCCTCCCTAGTAGCTGGGACTATAGGCGCCTGCTACCATGCCTGGCTAATTTTTGTATTTTTAATAGAGATGGGGTTTTGCCATGTTGGCCAGGCTGGTCTCGATCTCCTGATATGAAGTGATCTGCCTCCCTCGGCCTCTCAAAGTGCTGGGATTACAGGCATGAGTCACAGTGCCCAGCCAAAAGCTTGCATTTTATGTCCAAGGATCTTTAAATGGCTGGTTCATTATAAACTCTTGCCGATAATACATTTGATTTTCAAATAAATACTAAAACCTAGATGCATATATTCACTGGTGACCACAAAGCCTTGAGAAATTCCTGTTCTACTCATGACAACAGCAAAGTGAAGTCATTTTGCAAACACCCTTCTTTCTTCCCCCCACCAAAAGAAGCGGTTAGCACAGTACTCACTGAAGTGTGTTTTACACATTCATTTGTTATATTAACCTAATACTGGGGTTATTTACCTAGGCTCAATACACAGCGTTAGCAGCTCAAACGAAGGAAGCAGCGCTGACTTGTAAGACTGCTTATTGCACAGCGCTGGTGTGAAAAGCAACCCCGGAGAAACCTGATCATTAACCCTCCGATCCAGGCCTAACCTGCACTTCCGCCTAGCACTCAAGTGACACTGAAACCCTGCATTCAAGCAGCATTGAAACAGACCCAGTGCCTGCCCGGTTCTCACTGTAACTGAAAAAAGCTTCACAAATCCTCCCCTTGGTGGATCCTGGCTTCTTTCATAGAGCTCTGATTGCACTGATGCGTGTTGCTAAGACAGAAACATTGACTCCTCTTCCCCAGAGAGTTACGATTTTGACATCTCTCAAGCAGTTCAAGGGTTAGAACAGGCTAAGGGGTTAGGAAAAGCTGGGTATCTGTTCTGGAGATTATAGTGAGCGGATATGCCCAGCCCTCCCAGCCTCCGGCCTCGGGGTGGGGTTGCAAGCGCTGATAGGGTTTCTCCAGCCTCATCACCGCCTTCAAAATGGCAAGGAGGAATGGATGAAACAAGCTCAGCCACAGGCAAAGCAAAGCAAAGCAAGTCAGGTGGGGCCCTCCGGAGGACAGGCAGGCCAGGCTCCAGAATTAGGGAAAGAAAAAGGCTGGAGAGGTCATTCTGTGGTGGCCCCTAAGGGGAAAAAAGGCCCAAGAAAAATTAGCTCCCTGAAAGTATTCAAAGATGGATCAATCAGGCATCTCAGGCCCGAAAGGGAAGAAGAAAGTAAACTGGAATATAATTTTTGGTACTAGCATGACTGGTAATGTTTATGCTATAAAAGGGAGGGCGATACCTCCTTTCTATTTTTGCGGCCTGACGTCGTCTTCCTGAAGGGTGATCCCCATGGGCCTTAGACTTTGTCCTTCGATAGGTCCTGGAAAGGGGCAGCTGTCTCCTCTGCAGTCCCCAAGGCTAGAACATAGAATCTTTTCTACTGTGGCCATCGTTGCCTAAGCCCAGTCTCTTTTTGTGGCTCATTTCCTGTTTGGCTTTTCCCAGGAAGCTTTAGAAGAGACCCAGAAGTATCCAGAAAGCACGAGAAAGGAGACAGACAACGGAGAGAAGCCGCAGAGGAGGGGTAGTGCGAAAGAAGCCTTCCAATTCGTCTTCAATATCCTGCTTTGCATGGTGGTCTCTAGGGGGCAATTCCCAAGAGTTCAGGTGAGGACTCCAGGAAATGCCATGGGGGAGGATGCCAGCTGCCCTGCAGAACTTTCCAGAAAGGAAAAGCCAGGTCAGGGTTTGCTGAGCAGGTGGAGTCACCTTCACCACTGGTCACCTTCCCTTTGCTGGGTCTGCCTGGCTTCCACTCCCCAATCACGTCTCAGGACAGAACTCACATGGGAAGGCTGCATTTGGAGAAACAGAGTCAGCTCTCAATGGCCGGATGCTCTGAGAAATGCCATGGAGCCTGAGATAAGTAACTTTGCAGGAATACTTTTCTTTTTTTCAAATCCACATCTTTAGAAAGGCAGGAGAAAAGGATACAAGGTTTGATTTTACTGTTGAGGCAAGAATGGGCTCCAACAACTTGGTTGAACTAACGAAGTCCTATGCCTCTCGCTGATCATACCCTGGCTAGCTCCAAAGTAGGTAGGTCTAGGAGATCACATCGGGACTTAACCAGTCACACGGAGAGACGACATGTCAGTTTCCTATGGCTGGTATGACAAGTGACCACAAGCTGGGGGGCTTAAAGCAATATAAAGTTATTCTTGCAGTTCAAGAGGCCAGAAGTCCCGATCCAGGTGCTGGCAGGGCGATGCTCCCTCTGAAGCCTGTCTGGAAGACTCTGTCCCATGCCTTCCTCTTAGTTTCTGGTGTTGCTGGCAATCTCCTTGACTTGCAGATGTTTCACTCCCATCCACCTCCACGGTCACACAGCGTTCTTCCCATGTGTCTGTGTCTTCTCTTATAAAGACACCAGCCATTGGATCAAGAGCCCGCCCTTCTCAGCCGGGCACGGTGGCCCACGCCTGTAATCCCAGCACTTCGGAGGGCCAAGGCAGGTGGACCATCTGAGGTCAGGAGCTCAATACCAGCCCGGCCAACACGGTGAAACCCTGTATCTACTAAAATACACACAAAAAAATTAGCCAGGTGTGGTGGCACGTGCCTGTAATCCCAGCTACTTGGGTGGCTGAGGCACGAGAATCGCTTGACCCTGGGAGATGGAGGTTGCAGTGAGCTGAGATCATGCCATTGTACTCCAGCCCGAGTGACAGAGCAAGACACCATCTCAAACAAAAAATAAAGAGCCCACCCTACTCCAACACGCACCCACCTGAACTTGATTACATCTGCAAAGACCCTATTTCCAAATAAGGTTACAATCACAGGTGACAGGAGTAAGGACTTCAGCGTATCTTCAAGGCGTTCACAATCTATCTTACAATAGACACCTTGGCTGACTCTATCCCATCTCCCCGGACAACCTCGACATCATCCGAATTACTTTATGAATAAAACAATCCCCAGGACACCCTGGGTGGGTTCTCTCCTTTCTCACAACCATGGCTCTCAGGTACCTTCCAAAGCCAAAATGCAGAAAAGCTCTGACAAAGGTACCGGCATGATTTTCAAAAGAGATGATCTGCTAACTGCAGGCCCTGGGCTTCGTAATATAAACCCCGACAAGTTTGCCGGGTGTTTCCTTCGAAATCAACTGCTAACAATTTTTATGCGTCTTCCTAAGATTTAATAAAGCCCAGCTCTGAGCAGATCATTGCTTCCAGCTTGCTCAGGAGCAGACAGCAACCTCAGTCACGAGACAATTTATGGCCCAGCTGGGAAAGAGGGAAATGCTGTGGGGAAATTCTTTCTGGTTGACAATGGTCAAAGCGATTGCTTCTCACTCAAGGAGAACTGAAGGATACTCCAGTACGTTTAAAAATGAACGGAAAACTGCCTCTTAACCGAACCAGGAGCAGGAATTTAACAAAAAGATTTCATTTCAGGTAATGGATGGTTTACTGAAAATGCAAATACATTCAGCCCTCTGCTACAATTATCACTAGAAGTTCAAAATAGGGGACTTGCTTTCTAATTAATCACAGATTCAGGCTAACCCCCAACAAACGGGCTCATCTGTGAAACGCCTGATTGGCTGACCTGTGATTTTTGACACTAATTAGCATATAGATATTATTTGTTTGGATAGTAAGGATTTAAGGTTACAGAACATGGTATAACACAGTATGCATGAGCAAATACTAAAATTATGGTGCTCATAACAAGGAAACAATCTGATCTTAATAATAGTTTTAAAATTCACACTGATTCACACTTAATGGATTATTTTCCCTACAGATGGCTTATTACACGTGGTGGGAATAATTGGTTTTCCAATATTATGTTTGGTGGGATTAATTAGGTAGTGTTTGTTTCCCCTCAAGATAATATAAACAAAACCTTGAAATGAATAATATTCAGATTAGCAAGCAGAGACGAAGGCATCCCAATAGGTAATGGGCGGTGAAATCGGGCCTTCTTGCTCCGACACGTCTGAATAATGCATAGCTTTGCGATGCTCCAAGCTGTCATCACTTTCTGCTAAAAATGCTTCCCTCATTTCCCCTCTCATTGAGCTGATTTTCATCAAAGGGCTTCCCATGCTAGTGCCATGAGGGTTTGGTTTATGTTTTCAATATTCCAAGGTGCTAAAACATAACTAGAGAGTTATGAAATGTATTGCTGTAAAGTTGGGAAGAAATTATGGCATGATTGAGAGTTGCTCTGTATTTCTGAGGAATATTATTCTGTTGGTTCATTATGAAAATGTGATGAAAACACATCACAGCAAACGCACCCTTCCTTGGTGTCAGTGGCATACTCCTGCCTGGTCAAATGCTTCCTTGGTGTCAGTGGCATAGCTCCTGCCTGGTCAAAAGCTTCCTTGGTGTCACGGGCATAGCTCCTGCCTGGTCAAATGCTCCCTTCCTTGGTGTCAGTGGCATACTCCTGCCTGGTTCTCCTCTCCCGCTTCTGTGCTCACTGCCCATCTCTCTTTTCTTTTCTCCCTCCCTCCATCAAGATGGTCCCTATGACAATGTGTCCCCAGTTCTCTCATCACACATCCTACTCTCTACAATTAGGGCTCATTCTTATGACTCAATGACCCTCTATGATCCAGCCAATAGAATCCCTTCCCGCAGAAGCCACTTGCTTCCCAGCTATGGATTCGTCCTTCACTTTCCCGCAGGTTAGCTTATCCCACTGCCCTGGAGGCATCTCAAACTAAGCATGTCCAAAACCAAGTCAATGACCACGTCCCTCCATTCCAATGCCCCCTTCCATCTCCGGTAATGGCGTCCACCCACATCTTCTCTTGGCCTGTGCTTGTCTTCCACAACTAGCTAGTGGGCAAATCAGCAGGTTCTCCCTCTCAACCATCCCTCACTCCCACCCTCCTCTGCACACCGTGGCTGGTGTTGATGAACTGGGAATAGCTGCCCCACGCTCTGGGCTGGCCTCCCTGACTCGACGGCCAAGCTCACATGAGGCCACCACAAGCTGTTCAGAACACCTGACACAGGCTCTATCTCAGTGAAAAACTCGAATGGTCCTACCTCCAGCCAATGATGGGCCCCAGCTCACAGCTGCCGCAGCTGAGCGGCTCTTCAGGAGGCATTTCCAGGCTGCTCTCCTCCTTCAGCTGCACCCTGAGATTCAGGCTAAGCCTCACCTCCAATTGTGGCTCTAGAGCGCCCCCTACCCCTTTCCTGTGCATGCCACATAAACGCCACCTCTGACAGCCTCTCTCTTCCCCTTCCTTGGTCCCCTTGTCCTGGAATCGGCTGTGCAACCCACTAGACCAGGGGTGTTTAGCTCAGCCCTGAGGCAGACAGAAAAGCAAATACACTCTGCAGCAACTATTTTCAACTGAGTTAGAGAGCAGGAATCTGGAAGATTCTTTGCCTGGTGTAGACAGAGCTTCGATGGCATCTTGCAAGGTTTCCTGACCTTCACTCCACATGGCAGGTTTCTTGCTGGCTTGCTTTGGCAGCCATGTAAAAAGAGAAAAGCAAACCCCACTGCTGGATAATCTTCTCTTATGCAAAACGGACCACAGCTAGGCTTGCACAGAACAGGCCTGCAGGTGGAGGTGCTGAAAGGGGCTTGAAGGACTTTCTGGGAGACGGGCAGGTGTAGCTCCACTACGTGAGGATGGGTCTGGCTTCTGACACCACCTTCCCCTCCTCCCCTGCCTTCCCTTGTGAGTAACTGTGATGCTTCGTTGCACTGTAAGAATCTATGTGAAAAACAGCTTGCTGACCTGCGTCAATAACAAAATCGAATGCCATATGGCACAGTCAGGTATAGAGAGGTAATGCTCCATCCTTTAAAAACAGTCAGAAGTTTTAAGAAGAGGCCTCAAAAATTATACAGCAAGTACAACAACTGCCCATTTCAGACAAGAGGTAAAGAAATCCCAGGGAGGTTAAGAAACGTGACCCAAACCACACAGCATGCTGTAAGAAAGTCAGAGCCTGTCTCCTCCAAATAGGCCCCTGCTATATTTATTTTTACTTAAGAGCATCATTATCAGTATCCAATAGAGGAGATTTAAATATCTATCTCCAACCTGATTTTAGGTTTTTCATGTTGTCAACACCCTAGTTACACCCATCACCTTTTCTTAAGAACAAAAGGAACTTAATGTATCCTAGCTACTTTATCAGGTATCTAGGGGTGAGGCAGGAATCTCGAACCTCATTTGGCACAGAGCTGTGGGCTGTGTTTGTTCAAGCAACCTTGGCCCCAAACCCTCCCAATCACAGTTCTTTTTCTTTTTCTTTTTTTATCGGGGTGGGGTGGGCAGGGTCTCACTGGACTGCAGTGGTACAATCACAGCTCATTGTAACCTCAAATTCCCAGGCTCAAGCGATCGTCTTGCCTCAGCCCCCCAAGTAGCTAAGAGTACAGGTGCACACAACCACACCCAGGTATTTCTAAATGTTTCTGGAGGGAGGGGCGATATGGTTTGGATGTCTGTCCCCTCCATATCTCACGCTGAAATGCAACCCCCAGTGCTGGAGATGGGGCATAGTGGGAGGTGTTTCGGTCATGGGAGTAGATCCCTTATGAATAACTTGGTGCCCACCCCATGGTAATGAGTGAGGTCTGGTTCGATAGTTCACATGAGAGCTGGCTGTTCAAGGGAGCCTGGCACCTCCTCTCTCTCTCTTACTCCTGCTCATGCCATGTGACATGTCTGCTCCCCCTCTGCCTTCTGCCAGGAGTAAAAGCTTCCTAAGGCCTCTGAGAGCTGAGCAGATGCTGGTACCATGCTTGTACAGCCTGAAGAACTATGGGCCAAATAAACCTCGTTTCTAAATTACCCAGCCTCAGGTATTCCTCTAGAGCAACACAAAACGGACTCACATAAGGGGTCTCACTCTGTTGCCCAGGCTGAAAACTTAAATTCCCAGCATCAAGCGATCCTCCCACCTAGGCCTCTCAAAGCCCTGGGGTTACACCCAAATCCCCATAATAATTCTGTATGTGCTATCCTTATTTAAGAATAGGACAACTTGCCTGGGTGCGGTGGCTCGTGCCTATAATTCTAACACTTTAGGAGACTGAGGTGGGTGGCATCACCTGAGGTCAAGAGTTTGAAACCAGCCCGGTCAACATGGCGAAACCCTGTCTCTACTAAAAAGTACAAAAATTAGTCAGGTGTGGTGGTGTATGCCTGTAGTCCCAGCTACTCGGGACGCTGAGGCAGGAGAATCACTTGAACCAGGGAGGCGGAGATCGCAGTGATCCAAGATTGCACCATCACACTCCAGCCTGGGTGATACAGCAAGACTCTGTCTTAAAAAAAAAAAAAAAAACAAAAGAATAGGACAGCTCACATAAAACACTACATTTGGCCGGGCGCAGTGGCTCACATTTGTAGTCCCAGCACTTTGGGAGGCCAAGGTGGGTGGATCACCTGAGGTCAGGAGTTCGAGACCAGCCTGGCCATCATGGCGAAACCCCATCTCTACTAAAAATACAAAAATCAGCCGGGTGTGGTGGTGCATGCCTGTAATCCCAGCTACTGGGGAGGCTGAGGCAGGAGAATTGCTTGAACCCAGGAGGCGGAGGCTGCAGTGAGCCGAGATCGCACCATTGCACTCCAGGCTGGGCAACAAGAGTGAGGAGATTCCATCTCAAACAACAACAACAAACAAAACAAAACAAACAAACAAACAAAAAAACCATATTTAGTGCAAATAATGTTCTCTGGGAAAAAAGGAAGTTCAACTTGTAACTAAAATCTGTTCTATTGAATTATATCTGAGACAGGCCTTAAACTGGACACCCCAAGGACCATGAGGATACAAGAGAGGGCGTCAGTAACAAGTTGAGTTGAGGGGCCAGGTGGGCTGAGAGAGGTGGCCACCCACACTTGCCCTGGAGGGTGATGTGGGCGAGCACACACTGGCTTCCTCATGCTGCATATCCGCGGTGTGTTTCGGGTGGCTCTACCTGAGGAGTGAAGGACCTCAGTAGCCTGCATGACGGAAGCAGACCAGATGACTAGGCAGGTTCTCAGGGCATACTGGAGGCAGAGAGTTGGGTGGGGAAGTGGGTGGTGGTTCTGGCAGAGGCCACATCCTGTCTGTTCTCATCAGGCTTTTAACAGTGAAGAGTCTTTTCTTTCGTGTTGGTTTCTTTTTGATTTCCTCAAGCATTCCACAAATATGTAGTGGGTGCCACCAACACCCTAGGCCCTGTGCTGTATCTAAGGGTGATCCAGCCACAGAATCTGCTGCCTGGCTTCAGAGGGGTTGATCTTCGGTTCACAGGGCAGGAAAGTCGCCCTCATCCCATGTCCCCAGACTCATCCCTTTCACAGCAGGTGCAAGAGGATGAGCTGCCAATGTGGGGGTGGGATGGGGTGGGATGGGGTGGGGGAGAAGCATGCTTTGGTCAAGGACCTCCATCCACCTCAATGGCAAAGCCATCACAGTGCTTGCTGGGAAGGGACCAGGAAACCAGTCTGGGATGCATGCACCAAGGGAGAACGTAAGTGACACGCAAAACCTGGTGCTGGCCCAGCGGTGTCCAGACAATGACAGCAGTGCTCCTTCATGGCACCAGCCACAGGTAAGGAGAGGCAGCTACACTCAGCCCACTTGTGTTCTCTCCATGGTGGGGCAATTTTTTCCTTTCCCACTTGTGCTAAAGTCTCTTTGAGATAACAGATTGGACATCAGTTGCAGCATCCCATCCCCTATGAAAAGGATATTCCCGCCACTTCTGTGCTTCTTCAGGTGACACAAGGCCACAGGAGCATGCACAGGAGCTCAATGTCCCGGACGCTCTGTGGCCCCTGGCTAACAGCAGAGTCCTACAAGAGTCCTCCAGGGCATCCTACAAGAGCCCCTTCCTCTCCCGCACTCATACTATTAGCAGATAGATCCCCTTTCTCTTTGCCTTGTGAGTGTGGGGCCAGCAGCGTTGGCAGGAAGCTGCCTGGGTCCTTGCTTTGTTTCTCAGCACCTTTCACATTACAAATTGAACCTGTCAAGTGCGGACTTCCCACCCCTGTTTTTAATATCCCTAACAACTCGGAGGCAGCAACCTGGTGACCAGGAGACAGGACATGAAATTTGTCTGCCAGTATCAGCTCTCAGCGGGTTGAATGTCACTTCACATCATCGGCAGGTTTTCCTTGGGAAGCACAAAACGTAAAGCCCATCACTGCAGGTGGAGCTGCGGGAATGACTTTATTTCTTCTTAAATAATGTGATCAACAGCATACCTGACAAGCAGGCACGCTGCACCTTGAATCAATCAGCAGGAATGCAAAAGCGTACAACGATGTAAGCAACAATGCATCTGAGAAACAGGGAGTCACAGATAATAATGATCACACCTGCAATTTGTCAGTTACCAGCTGTCTTTTTTTCATCTCCCCAGCATGACTCCACAGCCCCAAGGCCCCTGTCTGCCCTTTTCCTAGGCATGCTGCTCTGAAGCTCCAGTGACAAACACTGATGGCCCATCTCCCTTGTAAACACTCAGAAAGGCCCCCTTGTACCGTTTCACACTTCCAGTTTTTATGAAGCAAGAGAAAAGAGCTTTGCAGCAGAGATGGCCAGTGAAGAGGGCTCCCAACCAGTAGTAGGGCTGCCTGAGTCACTAAGGTCCTAGGGCCCAGGACAGAACCCTGAGCTTCCTTCCCTGGCGTTGGCACAGAACCCACAGTGTCTGGATGGGTATTTCCAGATAGACGTGGACCACCCCCACAGAAAACATTAAAACAGAAGATTTAAAAAGAAAAATTAATGCAGAGACCTGGAGTGGTCATACTGGAAATGCAAATGGTGAAAACAGTCCAACAACAGAGTGGTCTATTAGAAATATTGTCAGAGGCTAACTGTGACTCAGTTCAGGCAGGTCCATGAAATATATCCAGAGGCACTTTGGACACACAGACTTCCCAAAGATGGGCTGCTCTGTGCATCCTTGTCAAGCCACAGATAGCCGCTCTGGAGTGGTGCGTGGCACAGAACCTGGCTTGCGACCCTGGGTCAGGAGGTGCTCTGTGAAGGAGGGAGGGGGCCCAGAGAGACCCTTTTTCCTCACACAGGTCTTCCTACCCAATCCCACCCTTGTTTAAAGGATGATTTATGGCTGCATTTCACTGGATGTGCCCTGTCACCAGAAATGCTATGTGTCTCTCTGTTCTCTCTATCTAGGCTATAATAAACAGTACACAGCTAGTGCGACAGGAGAGCAGAGAGGCTGAGCTCTGTCTCCCTACGAGGAAGAGAAATCAGCAAAACCAAAGGAAGGAGGCAAATGCCTGGGGATGCAAGCTCAGCTGCTGATGAGAGCTCCTGTCTTACCGTAAGCAACTCTCCTTCCCTCTCAGGTTCTCACACAGAACTGACCCGACAGGGCGCTACTGTCTATGACAACTGCCCCAGCGCTGGCACTCTCAACACATGAGGCTGTGCTGTAAGACTCTGGCACTGGCCACCAGGGACAGAACTAGACATAGGACCCAAAGGGACATTCAGAGTTCTGTCTTAGGACGTCTGGAACTCAAATTAAGGGACTGGTGTAAATCTCTGTCGGGGATGGGTTGTGGGGACTGAGCCTGAGAATGCCAAGTGGCCATATTCTCTGCCTGCTTTCAGGATAAAGGGGACAGGGCACGCAGGAAGGAAGCTGGCACCTGCTACCAGGTAAAATTCGATACCACTTGCCTCACATGTGCACAGTGAGTATCGAATGGTCCGTCCAGTAAATCCAAGTAAATCCAGTAAAGCCTAAGACATCTACAATTGCTGGAAAATAAAAAGCTCTAAAAACACAATACAAAACTGTTTTCCACTCAAAACTACCATGACCTTCATTCTGAATATCACAGAAAAGGAGTTTCACGGTATTAAACAAATATACACAACATAATTATTATTTACCAAAATTGTCATATGCATTTGCCTTCCAATAAATCCATGTGCTGCTTAAGCACTGTGAGCCTATGTGCTGCGCTTTGTAAGCAAAAGTCTTGACTGAAGTGAGAGGGCTGGAAGTGAGAACAAGCAATGTCTTCCCAATCTCAACCTAAGTCACAGTACACAGACTCTAGAATGTGTCTTCAGCTGAAGTAGTCGAGGATGCAAAGTCCCAGCTGTCCTATGCATCCCTGAGGCCCCAGCAACCTTAAAGTCCTGCCTCCCAGACGTTTACAAAACTAAACATGCAATTACCATAGGATCCAGCAACTGCACTCCTGGGCATTTAACTCAGAGAAATAAAAACTTTTGTGCACATACAAAAAACTGCACACAAATGTTCAAAGCAGCTTTATTTAAAATAACCCAAAACTAGAAACAACCCAAATGCCCTTGTATGGTTGAAAATAATTATGCTACATCCATATTATGGGATACTACTCAGCACTAAAAGGAACAAACGATTGCTACATACAACAACTTGGATGGACCTCAAGGGAATTATGCTGAGTGGAAAAGAAGCCAGTCTCAAAAGGTTACCTACCGTATGATCCCATTTACGTAACATTCTTACAGTGAAAAATTATGGAGATAAAGAAGGCATTAGTGGTTGTCAGAAACTGGGTAGGGTGAGGAGAAGAAAAGTGGCTTTGCCTTTAAAAGAGTAACACAATTTCTTGGTTGTGATATATCACAGTTATGCCAGATGTTACCACTAGAGAAAATTGAGAGAAGGCTCTACAGGATCTCTTTGTATTATTTCTCATAACTGGGGACATCTATAATTGCTGGAAAATAAAAAGTTTTAAAAACACAATACAAAACTGCTTTCCACTCCAAACTATCATGACCTTCATTTTGAATATCACAGAAAAGGAGTTGCATGGTATTAAACAAATATACACAACATAAAAACACAGGAAATGAGGAAAAAAATAAATGCTATCTGGAGTAAGATAACATCATCGTACCTTCAATTAATTCTGTATATTTTTTTACATATGATCTATAGCGTTCATTTCAGGAAAATCTAGGCACACCAGAAACCAGGATGTGATCATAAAACAAGACTGACTTCTTCCCAAAAAACTCAACAGAAACAGATCCACAGAAACAGAACCACCAAGAGTCTCTGAGGGACCAGAAGACTGAATAGGGAATTTTAGTTTCCAATTAGCAGAAATAACCAAATGAAAATTCCATAACAGAAACCGAGAACAAAAATGCATGAATTCACCAGCAGATTATATGACAGAAGAAACACAAACGTAAAAAAATGTATCAGAAATATATAGCTAGAATAAAATAGAGAGAGAAAATGAATGAAAAATAAAGTTTTATAAAAAAAAAAAGCATAAGACATGTATGTGATGTGGGGATAAGGTCTAACAAATCTGTAATCAAGTTCCAGAAGAAGAAGAGAAAGGGAATGAGGTAGAAGTAACGATAACCGAGATACTGGCTGAGAATTTTCCGAAATATTATAAACTCTAAGCAGTAAAGAAACCAAAAACACACACTGAGATCTATAAAACTGCACTCAGATGCCATTTCTCACTTGATAAATTTTCAAAGGTACAAAAGTCTGGTAACATAATATATTGGAAAGGTTGTGGAGAAATAACCAGGCTCGTTTATTTCTGGTGAGATGTTACAATTCAATAACCCTATGGCATTCCATTGAGTATTATTTACCAAAATTGTCATACGCATTTGCCTTCTAATTACATCAACCCACTGCAAAGAATCTATCATGAAGACACACTGGCACAACCATGTACAGATGTGTGCATGAGGCTATAAATGAAGCACCACCTGTAACAGTAAAAGATGAAAAACAATCAAACACCCATTATTAGAGGACTGGTGCAAGAAAATATGAATATGCATGCAATGGAATCTGCACAGTGGTAAAAAGTAATGAGAAATATCTCTATATACTACAACATACCAATCTCCAGAATACAAAGTTAAATGAAAAAAGCAGTATCGACGTTACCATTTAATAAGAAAGGGATAGGAATACAAGTGTGTGTGTGCACACGTGTGTGTGTGTGTGGGCAGGGTGTGTGTGTATTTACTGATATTAAAAGTTAATTTACAATGTATAGATAAACAACAAATGAATAAAAATGGTTTCCTGTAGGGAAAGGTAGGGGCAGAAGTGAAAATACTATGAAAACACTTGCTTAGTATACTTGAGGCACATTATTCTAAATGAAAAAGTGCAATCACTAAAAATCAAAAACAAAATAAAATTATCCTAATATCAAATTGATGAGTTTAGCTACATGCAAGGATTCATCTCAAGTGCCTGAGAAACATAATGACTTGATTGTGTATCTCTGCAGGATATATTCTAAGGAGAAAACAAACTTTTCAAGTAACAATTGGTATTGTTATTCTCAAACTATTTTACATGTGTGTGCGTGTGTGTGTGTGAAATATATATTGTATATTATATACTATGTATTCTATATTATGCTGTATATTACAAATTATTATATATTTTATATATACAGACAAAGCAACAAGACATCATGTTGGTATCATTAGGGACCAAATTTTCAGTGTAAGAAGCAAATTACACATATAAAATCAAAGAATATAACTAAAATATCCATAATCCTAAATTGGAAATGGAAATATCAGTATGAATTCATGTTGATTTTTTTTCCTACTGAAAATGTATTTCCTTACTTTACATGCTGGTGCAGGGAAAAGAGAATTTAAAAAAAGAAAATGTATTTCCTAGCTCTGCCCACTGAAAGGCTTGGAAAAAATGACTAACTCAGTTGCAGTGAGCACCCTCGTTGTCCAGATTATGATCTCTAAATACCACTTCCCACTAAAAGCAACTATATTTTCTTGGCTCATTCCAGGTTTGGAATGGAAAATGTAAAAGACCAGCCTGAGATATTTTGTCACATCAAAAAGAAAACCATTATCAAAGACTACTTGAGCAGGGCGGTAAGGACCCAGGAATCCACCTGAAAAGACCCCCAGTGGACCAAGATGGAAGAATTTGTTCAGCAAAAAGAATCATAACTACGATGGACTGAGACACATGACAATTCATGAAGACATTAAAGAAAAAAAATTACTGGTCATCCTTGGAGGATGCCAGGGAACCAATTCACTATTTAGCAAATAGATAATTAAAATGAAAGAGACAAGCATTTATCCTTCCTTTCCTTTAAGAAACGCTCTCAGGGTACCATCTATTTTATGAAAAAAGTTTCTATCTTGTGAAAGAATTCTGGCTAATGAAAACAGACTGAATAACATAATGAGAGTAATAATTTTTTTTAACTCCAAAGGAAAAATAATGGGTCTAGTCAATGATCATCATTGGTTGTCATAACAATTAGGTGAAAAACTACTGTATATTGAAGGAATCTGGATAAATGCTGGCAGCACTTGATGCCACTAATCAACCTTCATGTTATAAGAGAGACAGAAAAACATGATGGGAAGAACACCACACCACTTACCAGGTATTCTTGTTAAAAAATAACAAACAAACAAAACCTGAATCTCATTAAGTCGGTAGATCTATCAGTTTACATAAATAAAGGTGACAGAGGAACATGTTAAATAACACCATGTGGATTCAATCTGCAAAATTCAGAATGTGGAATTTCCTACAGAACTTGAGCAAACATTGCAATATAAATTGTAAGGCAAAAAAAAAATGGAAAGCCTGGTGCAGTGACTCATGCCTGTAATCCTAGCATTTTGGAAGGCCAAGGTGGGAGGATCACATGAAGCCAGGAGTTCAAGACCAGCCTGGCCAACATGGTGAGACTGCATCTATACAAAAAAATTAAAAATTAGCTGGGTATGGTGGTGTACACCTATAGTCCTCGCTACTCAGGAGGCTGAGGCAGGAGGATTGCTTGAGCCCAAGAGTCTGAGGCTGCAGTGAGCTATGATCACATCACTGCACTGCAGCCTGGACAACAGAGTGAGACCATGTACTTAAAAAAAAAAAAAAAAAAAAAAAAAAAAGTAGGAATGTCAACCTAAAGATTATCAGAAACTTACTAGATATAACAACCAAAGGCAATAGTTTTACCTTGTTTAGATACTAAATTGCACAACTATAGGAACTATATATAAAACAATATTTTTTAAGGAGTAATAATATAGAGGTGTTAAAAAGTTCTGATTTTTAAGAGATACAACTGAAATATTTATGAATGACATGATATAATGCCTAAGATTTGCTTCAAAATAATGGTGAGAAAGAGTTGGGATGATAAATCTAAGAACCTTAGCTATGGTTGACAGTGGTAAAGGTGAACGATGGTTATAACAGGGCTGTAGTATATACTATATACTAGAATAGTAATAGTATATACTATTCTACTTCTGTACATGTATGAAAGCTTTGATAATAAAAAGTTTAAAAACAAAGATGAAAAAGCACTGAGATTAAATCTCCACTGGAGAAAAAGATATGTTATCTTCCACAGAAACAATGAAAGCTAAAAGATGGTGGAATAATTATCTTTGAAGTGCTGAAAGAAATCAACTGCTAGCCTCAAATTCTAAATCTGAATTATCCTTTGATATTGAATTTTTGAAATAAAATAAATTTCTTTTTCAGACAAACAAAAAGAGAATTCAAAACCAGCAGACCCAGGTGTTTCTCAAGCAGAAAAAAAATGACCACAGATGGAAAGTAAGATATGCATCATTTACTTTTCCTGGAAATGAAAACGATTCAGGCCTACACATGGAGTTATCCGAGGGCAACACAGGAAAGGGGGATTGCAGTAGGCGCGTCGGGCTGAGCCCAGTCAGAAGCCAGCTGGAAAAAGGGCATGCTAGGACACCATCACCAACCAGAGGAAAACACTTGCCCTGCCTTTTGAGGATGATTTGAAAGTGGGGAGCCAGCCTCAGGCTCGTGAGAGCCCAGTGATATCAGATCAGTTCACTGAAAGACTGAACTGCTTAGGTAGTTTCACGGAGCCCAGATAGAGGTCTTTTAGGTGATTCCTGAGACAAAGCCACCATCTCACAGATAACAGGTCATCAAGCAGGAGGGTTGGACTGTGGAAGCACATTCTGAAGAGTATCCTCAAATCCTCCAAATCTTCCCGCTGGCCAGCAGCAGCTCCATAGGGACCACCAGTGCCCAGAAGATGGCATGACCTTGGTGGTCTGACTGCAACTTCCATATGACCACTCCCTGCATGCCTCACCCTCTGGACCTGGCTCCCTGCTAATGGGACAGAAGTGCATCTAGGGTCCTCAGCACAGAGTCCCGCTCCCACCTCCAGAGTGAAGGTGCAATGGTACTGGAACAGACTGCGAAGTATCAGCCCCACTGCCAAAGCCTGGAGAGAGAAGATATAGGCACAGACCAGAAAGTTCTATATGAAACAGTCAGCAATGGCCATTTATGGAGGATGAGTCATTTACTTCTCATCTTTCACTGTTTTTCATAATAAACATAATTTCCTTTGCACAAAAGGAACAAATTATGTTGAGTATGAAATCTGGCACCAAAAGGTGTGCCTGTTTTAATACTGAGCTCTAATGCAAATCTAATCAAAATTAAAATAAAAAACTATTTTTGCTGGATTTCACGGCATGATTTTAAATTACATTTGGTAGAACAATAGGTTAAACTACAGAAGAAAAATCAGAAAATGAATAGTAAAAGAGCAATGGGCTGCTGGATATTGATTTATTATTTATTTTGAGACAGGTTCTCACTCTGTCATCCAGGCTGGAGTGCAGTGGCATGATCACGACTCACTGCAGCCTCGACCTCCTGGGCTCAAGCAATCCTCCTGCCTCACCCTCCAGAGTAGCTGGGATTACAGGGGGCACACCACCTCACTCAGCTAATTTTTAAATTTTTTTTGTAGAGACAAGGTCTCGCTATATTGCCCAGACTAGTTTTGAACTTTTAGGCTCAAGCAATCCACCTGTCTCAGCCTCCCAAAGTGCTGGGATTACAAGCGTGAGCAACCGCACCTGGCCGATGCCAAATATCTAAAACACACGATAAAGAACTGGTAATTAAAACAATGTGGTACTAACCCAAGAATAAAAGGTGATGATGATGATCATTGTTATTTAGAGACAGGGTCTCACTTTGTCACCCCGGCTGGAGTGCAGTGACATGATAATAGCTCACTGTAACTTCGAAATCCTGCCCTCAAGTGATCCTCCCACTCTGGCTTTCCAAAGTGTTGGGATTACAGGCATCAGCCACTGTGCTTGGCCAAACATGTTATTATTGAAGCAACAAATTGCCCAGAAATTACCCCTAACATTATGTGAAAACCTTAATTGAAAGAACCACTTTTAAACCATAAAGAATTATTTAACAAATGGTGCTGTAATAGCTAGTTGCAATTTAAAAAAATCAACTTATATACATTTAATACAAAGCATCAAATTCTAGATAAACCAAAAGTTTAACATAAAATAATAAAATCTAAAATAGGATATCAAATTTATAGAGGGAGGATGCTATTATGGAGAAATCATTTAAAAAGATGGAAAGATAAGTATTTGTATGTAAAATAATAAAAACAAAGTTTTACAAACCTAACCAAACGAGATGGGCAAACACCACCACAGAAAAAATAACTGTGGAAATATGAAATAGGTTACTATGAGCATGGTATAACAATGTTTAAGAAGATTCTTAAGAAAAAACTAATGAGCAAAGGATGTGAATAGTTTACAAAAAACAGAAACTACATTTGGAAAGAAAATGGATGGGAACTGTTTTATCTTGCTAACTGAAGAAATGAAAATTTAGTAAACATAAAACATTTTGCTATGACAGTAACAATTTTTTTTTAAAAGATAATATTGAATTCTGGCGGGAGTGCAATAAAATGAGTAAAATCCTTTTGGAAAGCAATTTGACAATGTGTATCGAGCCCCAGTAATCCGACTTCTGGGAATGTGTCCTAGGAAATAATCCAAAATACAGAAACCATATGCATGGAGACACTCACTACAATGTTATGTATAATAGATACAACTTGAGAGCAACCTAAATGTACAAAAATGATAGAGTATGCTGACAAGTCAAGGTATACCCACTGGATAGACTCTTACGCAGCCAATAAGAAAGTTGGCAATGAAAATTCTGGAGTAACATGCAAAAATTCTTGTGATAGAATGGTAAATAAAATAGTGCAATACACAGATGATATTACACCATGATTATGAAAGAGTAAAGTATGCATGTAAATAGATCTACAGAAAACCAAACCGGGAAGAGTTGCAACCGTAATAGGATTACATGTGCTCTTTTCACTCCTTCATTTTTCAGAAGATATAGGATGGCTCTATTCCTTCTATAACTAATGAATGTAATGTATCAGAAGGAAACTATTCAGTGTTCCCCTGGCCTGTGAGTTGGATCAGACAGTGTGCCTTCTGGAAGCTTCGGTAACCTCTATGGTAACAAGACTGCAAAGGTGGGCCTAGTCCCTGTTCAAGGGTTTGCTCCAACTTCACTCACTTGCCTGGCTATGCAGTCCAGGCCTCTGTTCCCAATTCTGACCTGCTACTTCCAACAATTGCCGCCTGTGGCAGACAAGGAACCCAGCAGTCCCATCCAAGAGTGAGCGTGTGAAAGCACAGCTGGGAAACAGAATTGATGGTTCATTATTCAAGGCAGCCGAGCAGAACTTCCAACCAGCCTTCAAGGCCTTCCAGAGCAAAGCAGGAGGTGCGGCAGCTGGTCACAGACCATGTAACACCCCTTGTTGCCACCAAACAGGCTCCAAAGAATGCCCTGCTCTCCCAGCACATTCTACACTCTCAGGACAGGCAGCCCTGGTGCGGAGACCTTTCCCTGTGAGCTCTACGTTTATTTGTTCTTCTGTGGTAGGAGAAAAGAGGATGGAAACACAGTTGGTAGGATCCACGTGTGACTCTGCTGCCCCTCTGGCAGTTCCCACCACCACTCTGCAGAGACCGCCTATCCTTCTTCACGTCTTGAAAAATAAAGGCTGCCACTAAGAAATGACAACTGGATGTCACCACAGCAGAGCTTGCTCTCAGGTCTCACAAAGACTTTGGAAGAAACTGAGGGAGGAGAATATGTAGTCAACTGAATGCTTGTTACCGAACCAAGAGGCAAAGCAGGTAAAAGCAGGCAGAGCGCCTGGACAAGTGTGCGCTAAACGGAGAGGCAGGTGTGTGCCGTGGCTTTGCCCTGGTGACCCCCTTGTGGGTGTTCACGGACCTTTTAAAATTAATCTTTGCAACAGAATTCTAACCACTTTGCTTTCCTGCAGATCACCCTGATGGGCAGAAGTGTCAATGAATCTGAGAACAAGCCTGCTCCAAGCAGGCTGCCTGACTTCTAAAGCAAGAGGAAATCCTGGCTGCGTCTCTCAGGTGAGCTGCAGGCTGCCTGGCCACATCACAGGACCTCGGAGACATGCAAGTCAATGAGTCTGTGCCTTCATCCTCTTTTCCATTCAGCACACGTTTCTCCCCCAGGCCAATGGTTTAGCATCTGGGACTCCCCCAACAGGACTTCTTTCAGAGTGAGAGATGAGAGAGAGAGAGAGAGAGAGAGAGAGAGAGATGAGAGAGAGAGAGAGAGAGAGAGAGGAAGACGGAGAGAGAGAGAGAGAGAGAGGAAGACGGAGAGACAGAAAGAGAGAGAGAGAGAGAGAGAACACAAGAGCGCACCCTTACCCAAGCAACCAACCAAGCTGAAAGCTGCAAGTTCTTCTGTCCTCGAATCTAAGCTTGTCCAACCCGCAACCCACAGGCCACATGTAGCCCAGGATGGCTTTGAATGCAGCCCAACACAAATTCGTAAACTCTTAAAACATGAGATTCATGCACAGATCTTTTTATTAGTTGACCAGCTATTGTTAGTATTGGTGTATTTGTTTATTGTGTGGCCCAAGACAATTCTTCCAACGTGAAGCCAAAAGATTGGACACGCCAGCCTAATCCCAGTAGTGATGCAACACCACTGATCTACAGGGAGGCCAGCGTTCTCCTAATCCCTGCATCCCCCTACCACGGGAGGTGCCAGGGAGCTGTACGGAGCTAAGTCAGCATCTACTCATCTGAATTGATAACTGCCCTGCTCCCACCATTTCTAAAATCATCCCGGTCAAAAGGCACCTGGCTCTTGATGTGAGATCGGAGTCCATGTGCACGGATCAGCCCTGCAAGTCTTCTGCTGACTTCTGACTGCCACAAGCCCCTGGGGTCCCCGTGCAGCAATGCCAGTGAGGCACAGGGTCCTGAGGCGAGGAGGAAGCCCATCTCTAATGTGTGATGAGGGCTCCTTCAGAGACACCAAGTGTGTGTGCAGCACCTGTGACCCACTCCCAGGGACAACAGATTCCTGGAAAACAATGAAACACTCTTCCCTACTGACGCCTCCTGGAGTGAAACGTCCTTCTGCGTTCTTCCACGAAGGTCAAGAATGGTCCCATTCTCAATTATCCCGGCAAAGGCAGTGTTTGTGAGGCTCTGCTGTGTCACTGCTGTGTCCTTATGCTTCCTAAACTCTGTATCATTTTCTCAACAAGCCACAAAACTACTTGAGCCCATTACAATTTGCTATGCCACGGCTCAATGAGCTAATCCTTCTTTCTTGCTAACTTTCTACCAATTACGATTTTGGCAATGCATTTTAGGAAAGTCAGAGTTTTATGAGTTTGCTTCTTGGAGGATGTTAAACAAATCCACTTTCAATTTAAAAATAAAACTGTATGAGTGAGGCAAAGCCCTGGAGCCTCCACTTCCAGCCACATTGGAAACACAGAAGCAAAATCTCCCTCACAAACCAAACATGGAAGCCAAGGCTGTTATTTAAAACAAATACTTGCTAAATGGAAATATATTAAATATGGCTTTACTGTAAATTCCAAAGGAGTAACTCACTAAACTAAATACTGTTGGTGATTTGCTAACTCAAGGAATAAAATACGGACCATGGGCTGAAGTGATCTTTACTTCCTTTGCACTATTTTACCAAAGGTAAAGTTGAAACTATTCTGATGTTCCTTAGCTTGGAGGAAAAAAAAGGACAGAAAGAGATCTGCAATTCTACACCAGCACAGGTGTCGACAGCAGTATGAAACCTCTCAGAACACGGTGAAGAATGATGGCATTTTGCATTTCTATTGTAAGCCCTTAACTTACCTGCACATAGCTTGCCTCTGCAGCCACTGATTTCTGATCTATGCCCAGAATTCTCTGATGTTAAAGTGCTCGGCGAGAGGCTAAGTGCTTGCAAGAACAATGAACAAATTGCCAACTTTGTCCCTAGCAGTTGTCAAGGATGAATGAGCTCCCGTCATTCTGGCCTTCAGTTTTGCAAGTGCCTGAGAGCTTTCTGACTGCAAGGTATGTGAATGGGTAAGCGTGATGCTGTGTGAAATGTAGGGCATGGAATGTCTGTGTAAAAAATTAAAAAAACCTTAAAAAATGTTCACTACCAGGGCATTTTACTCAAAGAACAAAGGCTTCCCCTTTTTACAACATAAAAATATATGAAATAAAATTTTTAAACCACAAAAATGTCTTTAAAAAATGAATATATGCATTCTCAAAGCATGACACGTGCCTCAATTTTCTCGAACTCTATTACGTGGCAATACTAGGAAAAAGCCACCGCTTTGAAAGAATGAGAGATGGTGGAATAAAACAAGTATTGCCTTTGCATGTGATAATCCTTTATAAATTACCAGGCTCTCCCATTCTTGCCGAAGGCACCAGCCTCAGGAGCTGAACTGCCGCCTTTTCCCAACAGAGCTGTGGCCCAGGCAAAGCAGTGAGGTCTGAATACACTAGGCTGGGAGGGGCCTTTGTTCTGTGCTGGTTTTCCAAAGTGGATTGTGAAAAGGTGAGGACCGGCCCTGTAGAAAACAGTAACATGTTTCTTTGTTTGAATTTCAGCTTTATATTTATACCCAAATATTTACTCAACTGGCAGAGGGTTACAATTGGTATAGAAGTTCTACGTCAAAACGAGTGGAGGAAAATGTTTGTCCAAGAGATTACCTTATTGGATGACCTCATGCCTTTGTCTTTTCCCCTAATCATCCAAAAAAGGTTAAAGAAAATACAATGGAGGTAAATAATAATAATAATAACTGGAGATTTGACATACAGAACACGGACTTTGGAGTCAAGCAAAGCTGGTTCTTCTCTGACTTATTAGCCACATGACCTTGCGTGGGACACTAAATCAGTATTGCCTTCAGCTTCCTTACCTGAAAAATAAGGATCACATGACCTGCCCTCTTATAAGGATTTCTTAAAATGATACTTGTAAAGTGTGGCCTACACTAAAGACACAGTAAGTATGAAATGCTTTGAGTTTGATTTTCATTATCTTTAATAATAATTTGTGAGAAATCCACCTACAAGTCTAATAATTTGGGGGCATTTCCAGCTGTTTTAAAGCACCACGAATGCTATTTTATTGTGAAAAAGCCATGTGTGTGGATTCACATTACTATAGGAAACGCTACATTGGAAAATTATTAATTAACTATAAAGCAGGAACAACAGAATTTGTCAATCACCAAATCAAGTATTTCTGGAAAATCCAGACTGTTCATGGCACTGCCTATCTCTCATGGGGACGTGCTGGGCACCTTAGGGCCTGAACATCATGCTGGCATTTCTGGTGATGAAGACTTCAGGAGTCAGCCTGCACAGTTACTAATTTTTGTCCCCATCATCTTGTAAGTAACAGATCTACACACTGTCACTCTGATCCCCTGCTTGTCATACAGAAGGAAGCTCTATTTGATAAACATTGCTGAGAGCATCTCATGGGTTTGCTAACGATGGTGATTACATTTTGCCAAGAAACAACACATCTTTTTGAAGAAAAACAAAGTTAAGCTCGTCTCTCCTTCTCTCTTTGCCTCCCTGTGTGTGGCCAGCCTCACAGCCTGGGTGGTGCTTCACTGGGTGATCAGGTACTCTGGCTCAATAGCCTGGGCTCTGGGAAGAAAATATGTCTTTTGAGTTAAATCAGCCTCCTTTGGTGACTTCCTGAATTCAGCTACCTGCAACTCCCTCGCCCTTGCTTAATTCTCTCTCAGATCGGATGAGAGAAATTAGCTGGAAAAGGGAGAACAAAACTTCCTGGTCCAGTGAATTCTAGTTCTGCTTGCTTTATTCTTTACCCCTCAGATCTTAATACAACTTAGTCTCATTTTCTGAGGACTTGGGAGCTCACCAACCTGCCCTCTTTGCCAGGTAAACAAACAGTTAATGAGTGGTTGCCTTACTGTACCACATGCTAATGGTCTCTTGGCTGGGGAAAGATCTACACAGTGGAATTTCTGTCTCTTTCTTTTTAAAAGGTAACTGCAGTGACTCAAGGGACACCCATGGGCAAATTCACTTACACTGGACACTGGCCAGTGAGGATATACTTTTTTACTCTAACAGAGTGTTTAAAAATCTGCCTAACAGCATGAGGTTCCATTTGATAGCTCCCCTAGTGATGTGATCATGTGGCATCTACAGCCAAGAGGGACACGTGTGCACATGGATTAGTGAGTGTACACAGCTGTGTGTGTGCTCGATACCTGCTTTATACCAAATAAACCTGTTAATATAACTGTATTACTTAATGAAATATTATATAAAAGGATAAAATAGGGCTATGAAAAGAAAGTTGACTTTTACATGAAAATGAATTCTAAAGATTTGAAAAGATTAAAAAGATGATTCACTTGAAAAAGTGCTGGCAAGTCATAGATGGGTGAGAGACCATTTAAAGACTCACTAAATCTAAAAAGTGTTCAAATTGTTTAATCTACTGTCTTCAGCTCTTTTTTTGAGATGGAGTCTCGCTCTGTCACCCAGGCTGGAGTGCCATGGTGCCATCTTGCATTACTGCAACCTCCGTGTCCTGGGTTCAAGTGATTCTCCTGCCTCAGCCTCCCCAGTAGCAGGGATTACAGGCGCCCACCACCACACCCGGCTAATAATTGGTCAGGCTGGTCTCGAACTCCTGACTTCAGGTGATCCACCTGCCTCCGCCTCCCAAAGTGCTGGGATTACAAGCGTGAGCCACCACGCCCAACCCTTATTCAACTTTAAAGGTATGAAAACTGGCTCACAGAAAACAAAGGCAAACACTCATCTATAGACACATCTTAAGTCAAATAAAAAAACAAACAAACAAGAAAAAGCAACTTGACAAATGCACATGCTTTGTGAAATGGATGTATATTTACCTACTAGAAGTCAAAATGAAGTGTGCAAGGTATATATGTGTTTTTTTAAATGATCTATGGCCTTATCAAAATTTTTTTATTAGAAACCAATAATGTTGATAATTGTATAGGATAAAATGCTTCTACATTTTTAAATGGACAATTTTTTAAAGTCAAAAGGCCATGTGAATCACCGCTGCGCTTGAGAGTAACATTCTTTTCTGAAAGGGAAACTGAGCGTGTACCAGTTGAGCTCAGTTCTCCATACAGAGGCAGCTGAGATAGGAATCCCTTAGTCATTGCCACCCCAGTCAGAATCACATTTCCAGCTGAACCAGAGAGATGAGGCCCCTCCACATCAACGTGATCAGTAAGATGCATCTAGTCCATTAGTTTTTCCAGCTCTGTGCACACTGACCGGTTGCTCACTGGCACCAGGGACATTCATCTTACGATTCTGAGGATCTAAGAAGGTAAAGTAAGCAATAGGAAATGGCCCATAATGTTTACCATGTGATTTCTAAATTCCCTTCATGAATTCTGCAACAGAGGAACTGGAAAAACAGTGGCCTCATGGAGACCAAAGAGTAAGTGGGATAATATAGGAAAAATTTGATTTTCAAAATTTTTGCTGCATCCCTGATTTCTGGGACCTGATAAAGGAGCTTGGAGCAGAGGTGTACAATCTATACCTCTAAACAAAATAGAAAAAAGATCAGGCTGCCTGCCTGAAGCATCCCACAGCTAGAGCCTGAAATGTCCATGTCACCAGTGTCCTGAGTCCCTGCTTTGTGGTCTTAAAGAATCAGAGGGTGAGAAAGACAAAAAGCACAGGAGGCGAGAGAAGGAACAGGAACCCTGGTCTTCTGGGAATTTCCACAATGAAACAGCAGAGAGTTCTGGAAGACACCTGAGTATCACTGAACTGTATTCAAAGAAAGAGGACCAGCAAAAGGATGCTTAATGCTGCCCATCCCCCCTCCCTCTCCCAAATATCCCTAAGCCAAGTCAAACAGAGAAGATGCATACAGCCACTGACAGCCCATGCATTGGAAAGCTTTAAGAATGGTGCTCAGACACAAGTCGTCTCTCCAGGGGCTCTGGTTCCTATGTCCACAGCCAGCATCCCCACCCAACCTCTCCAGTGGCCACCCAGCCATGACGCAAGCATGTGGGAGCAAGTCTGATGAGGGCTATTTTGAGAGACTGGAGGATTCTGATGGCTAATAGGGTTTGTTGAAGCTTAAAAGACAAGATCCATCGAGAAATGTTCACAGGAGGATGATTTAGCATGAGTTATTTAAAGCAATCTATCATTTTAGACTCTTCTACTTGTGAGGCCTCTCCGGGGCATTACATAATAAGGCTGCATGAGCCGCAGGGATCTCCGACGTGGCCTGTATGCCATGCGTGGGTATTAGCGGGGAAATTGGTGAGAGGTGAAATATTAATGTGGCCATCATAGAGATATAGAGAGATCATATTTGACTATTCCCTGCACCCCTTCTCACTAATTACCTGAACTCATACTGCAGTCGGAAACATGGGTTTTTCTTCCATCCTCCAACCACCACCTCCATCTACACACAGGTTGACACCTGTACCTCCCTCTGTCCTCTCCTGTTACAAAAAATCACCTGACCTTGCTCCTCTCCAGGCCAGCCCCTCCTCTGCCATCCCTTTCCTCTAGAACTCACTGCCCTTGTGAACCTCCTCCATCCCAGCATTTCCACCTTCACCCATCATCTGCTCATCTCCACCGGAGTGTTCCCAACATGCCCTAAATCAACAGCAGATACCTACAAACTCTCCTGGTATCACAGCTCTTGATACAGGGTCACCATCTGTCTGATCCTGAGCGCCATGAAAACCCAGTGAGCACCCACAGCCAGGGTGCCTACCTCGTTCCATGCCTTCCTCTGTGCTGCACAGCAGGTTGGCCTCCTCCTCTGCCACTTCACTCCACGGAGGCAGTTCTGGTCCACAGGAGCAGTGACCTCTATGTGGCCATATCCTCTGGTTACTTCTCTGTTCATTTCTACGCTCTCTCTCAGGAATCCAACACTGTCTTCTCTCTCCTCTATTTCTTTTTTCCTATGACTGACTCCTGCTCTTGGTCTCCTTTGCTGACTTATCTTCCACTGCTAAACCCCTGGATATCAAAGTGCCCTGGGGCATGAGCCTGGATTGGCTTCTCTTCCCTAGAGACACTGCCCCCCAGGTGGCCTGAATATCATCATCTGAATCCAAAATTGTACCTTCTAGCCTTACCTTTCTTCTGAATGTCAGTGCAGAATTTCTGGTTGCTAGCTAAACTTCTCCATCTGGCCCCCTCCTGGGCACCTCAGAATGAACCAAGCCACACAGCCACACTGGGGGAAGCATCTCCACCAAGGGGCTGAAATTGATTCTTGGGAGGGGGGCAAAGAACATTTTCGATATTATTCTGCTTGTAGTCCTCCAAAGCACACCCTACCCCACAAATTCTTATTCCTTAGCATTTAATTTCTCTTCTTAATTAAATTTGAAGTTAATTTACTCCTCTCCTTAGAAGGGTCATAATGGGGAAAAAAAAATAATAAAGCAGGTTGAGAAACACTGCACTAGGCTAAAACAGAGCTCAGGAACACTCCCACCTTGCAAGCCTGCTTCTTTATCTTTAAACTTTCCACCAATCACTTCTGGCTCAAGCCAAAAATATTAAGACTTTTCCTTGATTGTTCATTTTTCTTCACTTCTTACATCTACTTTTTACAAGTTCATGTGGCCTCCAAAACACGCCCCAAATCTCTCATCGTTTTCCTCTTCCCAGTGGCTACCTTGGCCAAAGACATGGCCATCGCTGGTCTAGCTTATCCCCAGAGCCCTCGCTGGCCCTCCAGTTTGCACATGAATCTCCTACTCTCTACAGAGTGGCCCAAACAGTCTCTGAAAATCATCAGGCAGTGACAGCAGCGCTCTGTTTGAAAGTTTCCAGCAACTTTCCATCTCGAAACGAACGCGGGCTATCGCAGCAAGCCCGGCCTGTTTTCCGTTCCATGGGCTCCCTCCAGTCCCTCTTCAATCAAAAGTCTCTCTCACTGGAGGTATATACGGTTTCTTTAAGCTAAAACACCACCCCAAATCCAAGCTCCAAGCAGAGTATCAATGGTAACCAGGACCAGGACATGCCCTTTCTCTACTGTCCCTGTCAGTATTTGAAACTCACTTCATCATGCGCTGTATTTTGGGAGCTCGCGGTCCATGGCAGACACGCAGCTATTTGAATACTGCTCTGAAAAGGAAGGTCCTGTGAATTACATGCAGATTATGTTTACCTGCAAGCATATCTCATAAGAAAAAAACACTTTATTCTAAATCCAGCTTAATTCTTAGGCTGAATATCATAAATAAATACATCTATCAATCAGCTTGCTTTTTAGGTCCCATTTCCAAATCATCTGCAGGCTAATAGCTATTTTTTTTTTCTTTGAGACAGTCTCCTCGGTAACCCAGGCTGGAGTGCAGCAGTGCGATCTCGGCTCACTGCAACCTCTGCGACCCAGGTTGAAGCAATTCTCCTGTCTCAGCCTCCCAAGTAGCTGGGACTACCAAGGCGCGTGCCATCACACCCAGTTAATTTTTGTTATTTTTAGTAGAGATGGGGTTGTGTCATGTTGCCCAGGCTTGTCTCAAGCTTCTGAGCTCAGGCAATCTGTCCACCTCAGCCTCCCGAAGTGCTGGGATTACAGGCCTGAGCCACCGCACTCAGCTGCTAACAGCTAATTAAAAATACCTTTTGCACAATATGCTACAGCATCAGATGTCAATAAGATGGCCATTTACTTAAATAAAGTAAATGCTACACATTTACTTCAGTGAAGCAATAACATTCAGTTTGAAGAATCAAATCAGATTCCTGGCCCCACAGTCCAAGGGACACTGGGGACAGCTGCAAGGAGCCAGCTTGGCGTTAGCAGGGAGTGGGGAACTTCCAGAGTCCAAGCTGAAGCTGCCACCTATCAAATCCTGCACAGCTGCCTAGACTTCCTTAGCTAAGGCAAAGGCACATAGCAAAAGGGTGAAGGGCGAATGCTGGGAAGCTCCTCAAAGCAATTCCAAATTGGGAGGTATTTACGGTCCAGCCTCGGTCCAAAGAGCCCAGCCCTACATCCACCCACTGCATCTCAATTGCAGAATTCAATTTGTTAACTTAGGATTTTCTGGCTCTTACAGGAAACTTTACTTTAGTGTTCTCCCCTGAATACAAAGAATAAGAAAAGAAGGTGAGGCCGTCCACCGTCATCACAGAACAGAAGAGGAAATGGGGTTGATATGGTTTGGCTGTGTCCCCACCCAAATCTCATCTTGAATTCCCACGTGTTGTGGGAGGGACCTGGTGGGAAGTAACTGAATCATGGGGGCAGGTCTTTCGTGCTGTTCTGGTCTCTTGAGAGTGAGTAAGTCTCACAAGATCTGAGGGTTTTAAAAAGAAGAGTTTCCATGCACAAGCTCTCTTCTCTTGTCTGCCACTATGTGAGACATGCCCTTCACCTTCTCCCATGATGATGAGGCCTCCCAAGCCACATAGAACTGCAAAGTCCAATAAACTCTTTCTTTTGTAAATTGCCCAGTCTCAAGTATGTCTTTATCAGCAGCGTGAACACGGACTAATGCAGGGATGCTCCTCTAACCTTCTTTGCCAAACCTCTGCATCCCAAGCAATATCACTGAGGCAACAGCAGCAAATCAGAAAAACTAGAAAAAGTGATCTTTTCTGTCTATAAAAACTAGACTGCATGCTGAGAAAAGTGGCAGGTGCTAAAAGCTACATCCGTCAGAGAGTGAAAGAACTCCTTCCCTTTCAGGGTATGGTTAATATTTATATTTACAAACATTAGCATTTAGCACAATCTCTCTCTTCCTAGGACTCTGTGCGTCCATGACATGGAGCCAGTGGCCGCCGAGGTTTGAGCATGAAGAACAGTTCACAGTGGTGTCTGCCAGAGCATGGAGGAAAGAGGCTTCCGTGCGGGTCTTTTGTTTTGAACCATTAGAATCCACTGAACTGAAAAGATCAAGCTGTCAGAGTTCATTTTCTTCCTAAATCAACCACACTGCAGAATAACACAAAATGTTTCACTTTACAACATAATTTGTATCTTCAATTTACTTGCAGCTCTGGGAATTTGACAGGTACAGTATTAAGTAAAAACCTTCTCTGAAGTCTTATTGGAAAGGTTGACCACAAAACAGCAAGTAGTCGTGTCCAGCAGCCTTCCTGCCGCTGCAAAACTTGCACTTGTGATGGAACTGATGTGATGCAGTTGGCTGGAACGGACAAACACAGATCAACACAGATCGCCCTTGTGCATTTTGGTGGTAAATTTAGAACAACATTCAATTAAGGAATTAGCTCTGGCTAACAGATCTTAAAGAGAATAAGAGGTATTTGTTCACTGCATATTTATAGCTGCAATTGTTTCTTTGTGGACTCAAATATAAAAAGAGTAACTGCCCTTTATTCTCCGAAATGAACTGCTACAAAAGTATTTCATGTATTTTATTGGTTCACTTTGTTCCTAGAACATTTCCTAGGGATATGCCTTCTTTCAGCCCAGCAGTTACACAGTCACTGCCTGTTGAGCACCTACTGTGTGCTGGGTAATGGGACAGTGCACAGTGCAGCCACTGAGATGTTCAGAAGAGATTTCCCCCAATGCCAAAGATCCACGCATAAATGCACAAAATCCCACGTGACAAATATTAAATGCTACATAGAAGGGTCCTGCATGAAAAACAATGTATAGAAAAGTCACAATGCTGTTAACATTTCGATTTTGTGGAGAAATTATAATTAAATGTTATCATTTCTTTATAGACCTGAAGATGTATTACCTAAGTGAATTTTTAAAAATTTAAGTATATCACAGTCAGGCTTCCTTGAAAATGGAGACAGTATATTATTCAACTTTATTTCCAATTTTATGTTGAAAAAATAGCAGGAACTTGACAAAGAATGGTGGAATTGCATGTGTGGTTTTGAAGATAATTTTATTTTTTAAATGGCATTTCGTGAAGCTTCCACATAGCAAGCATGCTGAACCTTGCTACCCAGACAGTCACCAGCAGGTGAGTCCATTCAGGTTCTTTCTGCAAGCATCTTCAAAAGACATTTTAAATGTCACCCAACAAAAAACACTATTAAGAGACAAAAAAAAAAAAAAAAAAAATTCCTGCCAGTCACTGAGTGGAGAAAGAAATCTACAGCACACATACCTGACCCAAGGATCTTATCCAGAACATATATATATATTTATACACATAAATATATATGTGTATAAATATATATGTATAAAATATATATATGTGTATATGTGTATAAAGGATCTTATCCAGAACATATATACACACACACACACACACACATATATATAACTCTTGCTAAGCACAGAAAAATGGGACAAGAGCCTTGAATACAAGAGAAAATAATAATAATGATAATTTCTCATAAATAAAAACGTGCTCAACCTAATCAGATATCAAGGAAAGGCGCGTTTAACACAATCTCACTACACACCACCAGACTGGATAAAGAAAACTCAGTCTGATGGTATAAAGTATGATTGAGACTGCACAGCAACATGAATACTGCTTGCGGGGGTGGAGATGTGTAAAAAGGTGGAATGAACAATTCTAGACAATAATGAAGCCTTCTCTGGAGTCTTGTTGGAAAGGTAGATGGCGGCTCCTATAGAAGTTGAAGGCACGCAGCTCCCCTGCCTACACACCACTGCACACCCATGAGAATGGCTAAAATGAAAAACAATGACCACACCACATGCAGGCAAGGACACTGAGAAAGAGGGAGGGAGGGGGGAAGGAAGGGGAGAGGGGGAGGGGGAGGGAGGTGGGGAGGGGGGGAAGTCAGCCATGCAGCATTTTCTGCTTTGGGTGGCACAGGCTGGCATCAGCTGTGATTCATTCAGTGGAGCATGAAATCAATAGAATGGGTAGAATGTGAAATTTTACTTATTTATTTATTTATTTATTTAGTGAAAAGGCATAGAATGGATGGGCTGGAATAGAACAGAACAGAACAGAATAAAAACATCGGAGGGTTCTACATAGTAAGGAATTCTCGCTCAGTTACACCTCGATGGGGTTGGGAAGTGCGTCGAGCAGTGATCGGAAATGTTTTTCTTCGCTGGAATTGTGTTCAAAACCGTTTGGAAGTCTCTGCTTAGCTTTTCTTGCAAGACATCAGGAGCCTGTGGAGGTGGGGCCAGGGCTGAGATGTACACTGATTTGAGAGCAGGACGCCCCTGCCACAGGAGAGAAGGATGGCAGCTCGGAGGAGGCTCTGGGGAGCTGGCTTCAGGAACTCTAGTCCTATCCACTTGGGCCCGTGTATGACTGTCTCCGAGGGTGGGAGAAGGAGAGGAGGCAGGTGGAGTCCCTGGTTCCTGTGAGGCCCTGTAGACAGTGCCACCTACTGTCACCAAAACTGAGCGTGGTCAGGAGTTGGCATTCATTTACTGAGGACCTCCCTGTCAAGCTCTCTACTCTTGTTATGCCAATGGGGCTTCCCAAGGAGCTGCATGGGTGGTAGGCATCACTGTTCACATTTTATCTGCCTGGCCTTGAATGAGGCTTAGGAGCAACCAGTTCTGCAGTCTGCGCTGCTACTCACACAGGGCGCCCGGAGCCACTCATTCAACCTCCCTGAATCCAGTCTGCCCTGCGACTCACACAGGGGGCCCCAGAGCCACTCATTCAACCCCCCTGAACCTCAGAACCTCACCTGCACATGAGGGACACGGGATCCTCTCTGGGGACTGCAGCTCTGTCCTTCCAAGATGCCAGAGCAGACAGGACCACCATTCTGGTGACTGGCTTCTGAACAGAGACACTGCACAAGACCTCTGCTTGACAGTGTGTCAGCCGTGTCACATAAAGCAATTTGCAAATGCTGCTTCTAGGAAAACAGCAAGCAAAATGGGTTGACTTAACTACCTATAAATCAAGGAAAACCGTAATTTGAATAATACAAATACCCTCACAAGAAGAGAGTGAATCTCTGAAAGCAAAGAATTGTATTTCTTTATAAAGTAACTTCTCAATACACGGACAAAGTGCTCTGAATCTCCAAGGTAATGTCTGTGCTGCACACCCTACCTGTGGGCTCAATTCTCAGATTCAGAGGGACACTGACATACTATCATATCTTCATAAAAATGGAGGTGGCTACAGACACCGCTTGTTGCAAGGTCGCTGGAGGTCAGGCTCTGAACAAAGCACCCCACATGTACTTTCTCATTTATTCCCCCAAAACACTCCAGCAAGGCTTGACTTCCGTCTGTAATTTATGGGTGAAGAAACTACAGCACGGGGTAAATCTGCCAAACACTAAATTGACAGAGCTCACAAGTGGTGGAGCATGGATTTGACCTGACAAGCTGACTCCAGGGCTCCGCTCTCAACCCTTGCACTGAAGGTGGCCTCTGGCTGGCAGAGGTAGAGAGGAAAGGCATATGGCTACTCCTTCAGCCCAGGCTCAGCGGAATGGGGGTACAGGAGCTGGCAGCCCAAGCATCCTGAGAACAGGCTCTTGCTAATATTTTCAATGCATGTCCCACATGCCAGCTAGGACTGGAGGCAGCCCTGGCATGGACATTGGTGTCACTGTGATTCCAATGCCATCTTGCTCCCAACCACCACTCCAAACCAAAGCCCACAAGAATCTCGTCCTGCAAAGACACCGCAGCCCCGGGCAGAGTGACTTGGGGAAACTGCCTCCAATTCTCGGACAGCCCCCTAATAAGTGAAGATGAGTCCTATGTTCAGCAGGCAGCTGCTATTATTTGTTCTAGAGGTTTGGCTGAGGTCATATGGCCGAGAAGGGTGGCTGAGAAATGGGGAAACAAAGAGAAAGAGTCACTGCAATAAAACACACATATTTCTCTCTCTCTCTCTCTTTTTTTTTTTAGACAGAGTCTCCCTGTCATCCAGGCTGGAGTGCAGTGATGTGATCTCGGCTCAGTGCAACTTCTACCTCCTGGGTTCAAGCAATTCTCCTGTCTCAGCCTCCTGAGTAGCTGGGGCTACAGGCACACGCCACCATGCCCGGCTAATTTTTTTTTTGTATTTTTAGTAGAGACAGGGTTTCACCATATTGGTCAGGCTGGTCTCGAACTCCCTCGGCCTCCCCAAGTGCTGGGATTACAGGCATGAGCCACTGCACATATATTTCTATATATTTCTAATGGTTACTTAGCATCACTGAGACTCTGTTTTTTTCATCGATCACAGGGAGACACTAGTGACATTTTGGATGAAATGACTCTTTGTGGCAGGGGGCTGTCTCATGCATGATAAGATGTTTAGCAGCATCCCTGGTTTCTACTCACTAATTCCAGCAGCCCTCTCCCCACAAGTTGTGACACCAACAATGTGTGTGGACACTGTCGATTTTCCTCTAGGGGAAACAACTGTCCTTCACTGAGAGCTACCAAAAAGACACGGAAGACTCTGCCCGGCAAGCCCGCGAGGACTCAGTTACCATGACTTCCTCCTCCTCCCGATCTAGACAGAAAAGCATCACACCAGAGGGTCCTATACCGCATAGACTTTATTCCAAGTCCCAGTAGCACAGGAGGTTTAAACTTAGCATGAGAGGATCGGGAGGAGGATCGTAATAAACTGTATTTCCTCCATTTTGCTTTGTGCGGAGGGATGTTTCATGCATAAAACAGAGAGGGCACTTGGCTTCAGTCCTCATCACGTGAAGTGCCTCCTCTGGCATTAAGTGCCAGCGGGATAAGGCATCCGTACCAGCCAGGCACTCCCGACGAGGTGCGCATGGTCTCTGAGAATTCTTAAACAGACTTTGCCCTTTTCAAACCTTCCTCTAAAGCGAGCTTCCCTAAATGAGAGTCCTGCAGAGAGCTCTTCATCACCGCCACTCCTTTGAGAGTAGCTTGATTTTTCATCTCTCAATTAAAATTTAAAAGAGGCAATCTGAATAAGACGACACAGTTTAAAATATCTAGGCTATGTGCACTACCTTGGTTATAAACAACCAGGTAAAACTCTGGAAATTATTTGCTTTAGTTATTAAGCAACAAGCAAAAGCAGCCATGCCATAGAATAACTGGTACGGAAAGTATCTGAACTAATTTATGACCATGCCTGAAGAATGAACAGAACTCCAACAGGTAGCATTTGGTCATAGGTCAGTTTCCATCCCAAGGTGCGGCGGGCTCTGATACACCAAATGCAACCATACCTAGGCCCAAAAGCTGCTGACAGAGAACTGCCAATGTGCCTGTGTCCTCTCTAAAAGCAATCTGTGAAGGAAAAACTAAAAGATAGACGTAGCAATGTAGCCCCAGTGGGGTCCTTTTCCTGCTGCAGGGTCCAGAGCATCATTACTGGATCCAAGTCAGTAACTGTCTTGAAATCCTGATGCGTCACAATGGCCAACACAGCCCCCAAAAAAGTCTCATGTATTTCTCCGGGTGACTTGCCAGAAATGCACTCAGGTACGGCCCAAGTTAACCAACCTAGGAAGCAGACCTGGGGCCCTGGGGCCTGCCAACTGGGGGCTCTGGGCTGTGAAATGTCTCAGGTTAGGCCAGTGCTTGGAGAGGAAGACGGCTCAAAGAGCAGTATTGTTAAGCGTATGAGCTGTAGTAAAATGCAGGTATGGAGAACTCTAGGGAAATTTTCATTCCAGAATGTTTTCACTATACTGACTTTGAATTGCTATTTTTTTCACCCCAAATTCTCAGAGACCATGCACATCTCATTGTGAGCACCTGGCTGGTGTTAATACCGCATCCCGCTGGCACTTAATGCCAGAGGAGGCACTTCATGTTATGAGGACCAAAGCCAAAGGCCCTGTCTATTTTATGCTTGAAACATCTCTCGGCACAAAGCAAAAGGTATAGTCAGTATGGTCTGTGTGTGTGTGTGTGTGTGTGTTGGTACTTAGCTAGTTATGTTTCGACAGTGTTTCTGTCAACAACTGCTGTATACTGTTTCATAGGAAAAAAATAATTCTAAAGTGTGCCTAAACTCATCAAGCCATTGGATGTGCAAAACCTCCATAGTAAACCAATAAATTTTAAAAATAAATTAAATGAGAAGTCACAATATCAACTAAAATCCAGGCTTCAAAGAAAGGAAACAAGATGTTAAGAAGTAATAATCCAAGAGTTTCTCAAGTCCCAAATGCTGTATAACCGTGATTTCAACCCGCACAAAGAATATTCAACTATGCACCCTTAATTGGGATGCAGAGGTGCTTCTCTGGACGGAGGTAGAACAGGAAAGAAAACAGGCAATCCTCCTGACTCAGCCATCCATAGGCTGCCACTGGTGCCATGGTCCTGGGGGCAGGTCCCCTGCACATGGGCGCTAACTCTTCCCTCTCTCCCATCCTAAGGCAAGTGGTGCCTTAGGATGTCAGGCTGGTGAAAATGCAATACGCCACGTCAGTGGATTGAGGAAAACACTTCCTGGCTGAAAGAAGGACGAATCATGGGGAGAGGAGGAGAGGCCACAGAGAAATGAGCCAAGGTGGTCGTCAAAATGCAGTCAAGAGATCAAAATCCTCCACTCTTTGCAGACTGCAAGCATCATCCTGATCTGTTTGGGACGGTCTCCATATGGCCATGGTTTTTTTTTTTTTTTACATGTGTAACACATAGACACTGGAAATAAATAGCAGCATGATCTCACAAACTCCAAATAGGGATGAAATTTCAAAGTGTGAAAGGACAAGTATAGATTGAAGATAGAACAAAACCAAACAATAGTTTTTGACTGACAATCTTCAATGTTGAAATGGTCAATGACTAGACAAGACTAAATGGAGCAGGTCAGCTAAATCCCTTTAATTTGATGAGCTAGTCTTTCCGACAAGTCCAATCATAACCAGCCATTGATATAACCAACATGCTGACTGGTAACATCTTACGCATTTCCTAACTGAAAGAATCATCTCTTCTGTTTTCTACGGGCAGAATTTTGAATTCTCAACTGATTCCTTCCCTATGATCTTCTCTTGATCAGTGTCTCCTATATAAAGATCTACATCATGGCCGGGTGTGGTGGCTCATGCCTGTAATCCCAGCACTTTGGGAGGACAAGGCAGGTGGATCACTTGAGCCCAGGAGTTCAAGACCAGCCTGGGCAATATGGCGAAACAACATCTCTCCAAAAAACTAAGCCCACAAAAAATTAGCTGGGCACAGTGGCATGTGCCTGTAGTCCCAGCTACCTGGGAAGCTCAGCTGGGAGGACTGCTTGAATCCAGTAGGTAAAGACTGTAGTGAGCCATGATCCTGCCACTGCACTCCAGCCTGGACAACAGAGTGAGACCCTGTTTCAGAAAAACAAACAAACAAAAAACCAAAAAACAAACAACTACATTGTGAACCATCAGCTTCCCCTGGTAAATGGCAAGGATCATTTTCACCATCTAGTGAGAACCCGGCAACCGTCTTATTTGCCTTTACGTTTTATCTTGCAGTTAGCTTTGAGTATTATGACTTCTCGAAAGCGTCGTTTTCTCTACAATTTTACATGTTCTATTTTATAATCATGTTCTATGAACCTTTACTTGCAAGACATACCACGTCCTCTGTGAAAGTGTGTGGGCTTCAAAACCCTAATCGTTATTTCCGGTAGGTCCCAGCCTAGCCTGAAAACGAACAGGAAGTCTCAAACACAAAACCTATGCCAACAGAGAGGAATGCCTGGAAGCAACTGATAATCCCAGATGCAAACCACACTAGCTCTGAGGAAATGCAAATGCTGGTTTCATGTCTTTATTATCCTGAGAGCAGAGGGTACGGTAGGCAGGGAGGACTAGGGAAGTTGTGAGCTGGAGTAGTTGAATTTTTAAAAATTCTGGTATAAGTCTGAGTAGCTGACAACTGTGGATAAGGTTTTGTTACACACTATGTAGTCATTATGAACAAGAAAGTCTAATTCCAGAAACAGGGGAATACATTCAGTACTGGCCTCTCTCTCAGCCACTACATGTTGTAGAAATGCGTTTCTCAAGCAAAAGTAAGGCAGTTAATAAGAAACGGTTTCTTCGAGGTGACAAAGGGATTCAGTTTACCTGGCTGACTCACTTCCTACCAGGTCATTCCTATCACTTAAAATTCTACTAGGGGTTATTAGTACATAAACTCAAGCACCCTACTGGAGCACTAAGGCAAACCCTAAGGCTAGAAGAGACACACAAATTCAAGCAAGTGGTCATATTCTCATTAACAACCAAGGACAACTCTAGGATAGCCATGGAATGACTGCTGGCCCTTAGACTATGCTGCACACACAAAGCGTGAATCTGAGAAAGTCAGCTAATAAGAGTTCCAGGATGGATACCAGTATGTAGGTGCCAACAGGGAAAGGTCTGTGCTTCCAACAGAACCTGAGAGCTTCAGTGAAAACTTAGCAGCTGTTCCCCTCTGGGAAGATTATAAAGCACTTCTGGGTGCTAGCACACAAGCACACTTCTACTCTCTCTGTGCTGTGCTCATCTTAAATGTCATCTTGCCATCTGGCACTCTCATATCCTAGAGCAGAGCTATAATGTCAGGCCATCGCCAATCAGTTCCCATCTTGAACATAACAACCGAGTGAACACCATCCTTTGGGATATTCATTAAATCCTATAATTTTGATTCTTGATTTACAAGTCTTATCACCAAAACTAATAGATATTGTCTTTAATTACATTTTACAAGCCCCATGTATCGAGGAAAGGTATGTTCACAGAGACAAAGATAAACAAGTGTACGAATATAAGAGACCACAGAGGCTGATTTTGTCCATTTCTAAGCCATAGGTGGTAAAACTACATGTCCAACTGTGCCATTAAAACTGAAACAGACTCCAGAAGCTTCTGGAACCACTGCTCATCCAGCCGAGGCAAGGAAGTCTCTGGTACTTGTTAAGGGGTGGAGGAAGCAGGGAAGTCTGGCAACATATAAAATGTTAATCTAGTAAGATGCAATATAGATACACATATCTGGCAGGTAGATAAAGACATAGAATATGGTATCTGTAATTTCCATAAGGGGATTACTTTATGACAATACTAGGGAGATGTGATTTTTCTAGACTGCACAGCAAGATTGGCTTGTATGAAGCACATTAATAAATGGTGCATACCCTTCTAAAGGTGAAGAAAGTAAGTAGCAATGTAATGAATTCCAGCTCAAAATTCACTCATGTAAGCAGTAAACCTTATGGAAAGTTGTTATGTTTTATGGACACTCGAATAAAAACAAAACAAAAACTCCTAACACTCTCTTGGGAAACAGGAGACCTACTTAAGACCAACAGGCAGCATAGCTGGGTGGCTCAGGCGCGGCTCTGGGGTGGATGCTCTGGATTTAAGTTTTGGCACTAACACCGCCCAGCTCTGTGTCTTCTGGCAAGTGACCCGACCTTCATGCCTCAATTTTCTCATGTGTAAAGCGGACATAAACACAGCAGCTGTCCCGGGGGCTGCTGAGGGCATTCAGGATGTGATGGCCTATGATAGCCCCACGGCAGGGACTGGTGCTGGAAGGCATGCCCAGTGTTAGCTCACTCTCGGCTCCACAGTGCGGACGCGCACTGCCTCACAGAGAATGCGTGCGCACAGGGAAAGGGACGCAAACCCTTCATTTTGAAGCTGGTATTGAATTTTGAAGCTGGTATTGAAGCAAAGGTGTCAAAGAATACTTAAGGGTCTTCCAACCAGCTGTCTCCAGACAGCGTCAAGTATCTGACCACAGGGAGGCAATAACCTTCTTCAAACACCCACCTGATCCCGCTTCTAAACATTCATCTTGTTTATTCAACACAAAGGGCAGCATTTGGGGGCAGAAGGATGTGGGAATAAAAGTTACAGTTACCAGTGACCAACTCCAATCGGGACCTAAAATGCCTCTTCCGTGGCTGACTCTTGTGCTGCGTGACCTTGGGAACTTGTTTCTGCTCAGTGTGTCAACTGGGATAGGAATATGGGTTTGTTTGAGCTTCTGAGTCAGAATCTCTGCAAATAAAAGTGCCTTTCCTTGAAACCAACACCTCAGCACACGGGTACACATACCCAGACCCACATGCACACACATGCAGGTACACACCCACACCCACATGTACACACATGCAGGTACACACCCACACCCACATGTACACACACAGATGAGCACGGGTACACACCCACACCCACATGTACACACACAGATGAGCACGGGTACACACCCACACCCACATGCACACACATGCAGGTACACACACAGATGAGCACGGGTACACACCCACACCCACATGCAGGTACACACCCAGACCCACATGCACACACATGCAGGTACACACACAGATGAGCACGGGTACACACCCACACCCACATGTACACACACAGATGAGCATGGGTACACACCCACACCCACATGTACACACACAGATGAGCACGGGTACACACCCACACCCACATGTACACACACAGATGAGCATGGGTGCACACACACACCCACATGTACACACACAGATGAGCACGGGTGCACACACACACCCACATGTACACACACAGATGAGAATGGGTACACAGCCACACCAACATGTACACACACAGATGAGCACAGGTGCACACACACACCCACATGCACACACATGCAGGTACACACCCATACCCACATGCACACACACAGATGAGCACGGGTGCACACACACACCCACATGCACACACATGCAGGTACACACCCACACCCACATGCACACACACAGATAAGCATGGGTACACACCCACACCCACATGTACACACACAGTTGAGCACGGGTACACACCCACACCCACATGTACACACACAGATGAGCACGGGTACACACCCACACCCACATGTACACACACAGATGAGCACGGGTACACACCCACACCCACATGTACACACACAGATGAGCACGGGTACACACCCACACCCACATGCACACACATGCAGGTACACACCCACACCCACATGCACACACACAGATGAGCATGGGTGCACACACCCACATGCACATACCTGCAGGTATACACCCACACCCACATGTACACACACAGATGAGCACGGGTACACACACAGATGAGCACTGGTACACACACACACCCACATGCACACACATGCAGGCACACACAGAGATGAGCACGGGCACATCCACAGGCACACACCGCTTCTCTGCAGGAAGCTCCCATGGAGGAAACACTGGCTGCCCAACGACCTGGCCTCAGAGAACTAGAATCCTTGATAAGACGGTTCAGCATAACATTTTATGTAAAACAGAAAATAAACTGTAGGATTTTACATTCAGGCTGCTTCCCTTGTCAAGACACCTTTGCAGCTGCGGTCTGTGTACACGATGAGCAAGAGAACAAGGTGGACTTTATTATCACCAAGGTAGACTTTATCCTCAGAAGTCTCATCCAATCAACCGCTGAGAGGACACTGAGCACTGTGGCTTCTCCCACAGGGTTTCCCTGTCCTCAAAACAAAAGACTCTCTTCCCTGTTTCTAAGACGGAAAGGCTTTGGTCCCAAACGCCACCGCACCAACCTGCTGCTGCAGTGCGTGTACCTGTGTCAGGCACCGTGCCCTGTGGAGGGGCTCTAGTGAGGAGGGGTGCTGGCCGGGGAAGGTTGCCACTGGTTTGCAGCGAATTCACGATTCCAAGGAATGTGGATCAAGCCACCTGCTCACCCCACAAACAACAGAATATCCCAGGAGAAGATGGACAAGGTCTCTGGAGAAGGGAACCAGAACCATAGCACTCCCAGGGTTGAGCCCCAGACCACTTACTTAGTGACTGTGTGGCTCTGCACCGCGGCCAGTGCTGCAGCAACCCTTATGTAGCGCAGGGTTGGTGGCAGGAGGAAAACAGTGAAGTAGGAAGAGGGAATGATGCGGCCACAATATTCCAACTGAAAACAGGCTCTTGATAATAAAAAAAAAAAGAAAGAAAAAAATCATAAAATAAGTAGATTTTGACTATGCCCTCCTAAACAGGAGACCTTCGGAGTAGAAGCGACATGAATGCAACCTCAGGGAGCCCGTCCCACCTGACCTCTGTCGGCGCAGTGCTCACCCAGGGCCACAGAGTCTACAGCCTGACAGCCAGGATGTGCTGCTCCGCTGGGAGACCTGAAGGTCAGGTGTACATGTGGAGGAGTCAGGAGGCAGAGCACGGCATCCACCAGGCCAGGCCGCCTCCACACCCTGTGCTCAGGGGCCTGTTCAGCCACACCTCTGCTCCTGGCCAATGATGTCATGTGATCTATAGCTCCAGGGCGGCGGGGGTTTTGATCCTTGTTGCTGGTGTGTTTGCTTGTTTTCTCTATGTGCAAAATACAGCCATTAAAAACACAACGCTATAGAGCTCTTCAGAGGAAATCTAGACTGTCCATCACAAAAGTTCATCCTGACAGAGAAAAAGGGAAAAGACCAGCGCTTTATTTTAAGTCCATCATTTTCTAGAGGACGACTTGGAAGCTGAGAGATGGCCACAGGAATAATTGAAAGTCACCCAGCAGGTGGAAGGGTGAGAAGGAGCAGAGGCCAGGACCCCCACTCTGGTCCCTGGGCCAGGGCTAAGGATACAGCAATGCCAGGGTCTCCGGGGCGTCCTCACCATCTACTCTCAAATGCCGTCTTTGATGTGTGGAAGGAGACTTCAACCTCAGTAACATCTGACGTGGGGTGAACATCACTCCCTCCCTCAGGCTTACCCCTCAGGGAGGTTTGCAGGACTCCTGCAGCCATGGTACACAAGGCCAATCTGTCTCTGCTGCCCCAGAAAGCAGCAAAACCCAGAGGAGGCCAAAGGAAAGGTCGTGCTGCTTTGGATTTGTCGAAGGGAAGGACAACAGGCATTAAAAAGAGGCAAAGCCATCACAGAAAATTCTACACTACACACCTACCAGCATGGCTAAAATAAAAAACAATGTCAACAGCAAAGGCTGGATGCAGACAAACCGAATCACTCACATGGCTGGTGGGAATGTAAAACGGTTCAGCCATAGATTGGCAGTTTCCTATGTCATGAAATGTGCAATTACCCGACAACCCAGCATTTGTCCACAAAGGCATATATGCCACAGAAACAAACTCATGTTCACCCAAAAACAGCCGCACGAAGGCTGCTGGCAGCTTTATTCATAAGAGCCACAAGCTGGGGATAGCCCAGACGTCCTCCAACAGGAAAATGGTTCATCACACTTGGTCCAGTCGTACCACAGAACACTACCCAGCAATAAAAAGGAATAAGCTATTGATACAGGCAGCAACCTAAATGGATCTCCAGTGAATTAAGCAAAGTGAAAACAGCCAGCGCTAAAAGCATATATACAGTATGATTACACTTATGTAACATTTTTGAAATGAAGCAATTATACAAATGAAGAACGAATGAGTGGTTGAGAGAGCTTAGGGATGGTGGGGCGGGGAGGGGAGAGGTATATGTGGGTATAATTGGGCAACAAGCAGAACCTTTGTGGCGATGGAAACGCTCAGTGGCTTCACTGTGGTGGAGTCCACAGTATATACAAGTGGTGAAACTGCACACAACTCAATACAAACACTAATGAATACAAATTAAACTGAGGAAATCCGAGTAAGATCAGTGAATTGCATCATCGACTCCCTTATACACAAGATCTCTATGACTTCCTACAACTGCACACGAACCCACAATTATCTCCATAAAAACTGCAATGAGAAAGAAAAACAGAGATGAACAGAAAGTTCTTTTTAAAAATCCCATGTGACTGAGAATTCTACGGTCATTGTTAGTGCTCACAGAAATGATAAAAGCCAGTGTACTAGAAAATTAACCAACAGCCCTCACTGGAGATGATAAACAAGGCACAAGTTCAATACTGAATGAGTAAGAAGAAAATGCTCATGATTAAAAAAACTGAAATACGTGAAATGTCAACACTCTGCAAAAGCCTCTTGCATGGAGCTGACGGTGGCTAGGGCTGATAAAAACATGTGGGTAACATGCGAGCGCAAAGCGACGCCGAGCAGAACCCGTGTGCCCATGACGACAGCTATGGGAGATCCAGGTCCAGGCTGTTTTTCTCCAGGGGATGAAGCTCAAGTTCTTACAGCTAGAGCCCTGTGTTGTCATAAGGAAGTCACCACAAACTCAGAGTCCATGTCTCCCTACAACTGTTTGCCTCACAGAGTTAGGAACAGCGTTTGCAGAACATTTCATTGAAGCCAGCTTGGTCTCCAGGCAACATCACTGTTCCCAGCAGACATGAATTGGGAGCCACAGAAAAGGTGAGAGCCATTCTCCCCACACTTACTTATTTTGCACCATGTTCATGATCACCCAGTCGAAGGGGTAAACGTTCTTTCCAATGAGGTTCTTAAACATGATGAATGTTTCCATTAGGAAATCCTGAAATAAAAAAAAACAAAACACTGAAATGGCCCACCAAGAAAAAGGTAAAAACGATACGCCCCCCATCGATGATTAGATTATAAAAGACCCCATTTTTAAGGGCCGAATGAAAACATCCTGAAAAGTAATGAAGATACATTTCATAGGAGCTGTGAATTAGACCCGTCTTTCTGTTTAGCCGAGCACCTCCTGTCTGAGCTGGCTTCTTCAAGAATATATTCTGAAATAGTCCCTGAGCATGTCTCTTTAATAGTTAAAGAGTAAATCCCCAAAGGTTAGGAATAGGCATTCAAATCCTTTTTGCTTCTAGGAAAATATGATTTTTACAAACAAGGCTTGCAGGTTACAGCTTTTTCTTATGTTTGCTCTAAATCCATTTTTCATGATGAACAGGACATGATTTCAGGTTGAATACAGGATACTACTGTCTGTTCCTTTCGCTCATGGAATTTCAAAATGAAAGGCTCCAATAGGAACTCCTGACCATCTGCACAGATTCGGCACACAGTAAACCATTTGAGTGGATGGCCATGTTGCCAAACTCTCCTAGATGGCAGCTACATCCCCAAAAGCTATCGAGTTACGCTTCTAGTATCTTAGATGATGCTCTGTACTTTGCAGGGCAACTGAAAAGAATCAGGGTTCGGGACACACCCAGTTGCTCTACCCTGCTTCCATGCCAATAAGAATATGCCTGGCATCAGGAAGGGGCAGCCAGTTCCTAGGGGCTGTCCACTATGTGTGTATCAGAATTAGAAGATTTCCTACTTTCGAGAGCTTGACAGGTGCCCTGAGCTAACCTGAACAAAACAAGTGGCTATCCCAAAAAGTACACATCCCTGGTAGCCCCAAACTCACACAACACCCAAGATGGGAAAGGAAAAGGCAACCAAGAACTGTCTTAGAAAAGCGAGGCCGTGGTCAGGATCGTCAAATGAGTGGATATTTCTCATTTATTTAATCTCCTGAATCATAATTAGGTGCAATGGCTGTGAAGGCCAAGGTGGTGAACAGAATTTAAGCAGCCAAGAAAGCAATTCCCAGTACAAGGTCTAAATAAGCAGCTCCTGCAAAGAGGCACAAGTTAAATTTGATGACAATAACAAGCTAATGTTCAAAGTTAACATACTTTCTCTCCAACTCTAATGGCCAAGTCAGGTTCTGGCAGGTGAAGTCCGCGGTGTGAGGAGTTTGCTGTGCCCCCACCATAAATAAAATGAGTGATCCTGATCACTCTATTTGAGCGGATGCCTCCAGTCTAGGAGACATTAGTGACCTGGACAAAATCAAGTTGGAAAAGTCAGTCCAGATGTCCTCCAAACTCTGCACGTGGGCGCTGTGTCCTCCTGATCTCAGGAGCGGGAGCATCCCAGTCCTCCCTTCCGACACAACAAATGGCTTCTTTTCCAGTTTAATTATTGAAATTCATATTTCACTACTGAGTTTCCTCACTTTGTCAAGAGTTTCCCATTTTAACGACCAGGCTGCATATTTTGTAGGCTGAGTACCGCAATTCAGTCACATCTCTATTTGCATGAAATTGCTGGCTTTCTTGATGATTACTTCTCAAATCCTAATAATTGAGATACAGGCTCTCGTTTTTATTATTCTGGAAGAGAAGCATATTTTCCCAATTCTCTTTCTTTTCTAAGAGACACAGTCCCATACTTCATTAGTATGGCTCAGCTGTTAAATTTTGGTACTTTGCTGATCAAACAAAATGCTGCATCTAGTGGGAGATGAGGCTCTGCAAGTCTTCCTTGCTTTCTGCATAATTCACTAGCCATGGCAGTGGCCCCTAACAACTGTGTTTGCCTCGAGCAGCTGACGAGGCTTACCAGACTGTTCCACTAGGGTCTCCAAGTCAACAAGGGGTATTTTGTAAAAATTTCATCATTCAACGTGGATTTATTCCTGTTGCATTTTTTAGTTTTAGTTTCTATTTATTTTATTTATTCATTTCACTCCCTCACCCAGGCTGGAGTACAGTGGCACGATCTTAGTTCACTGCAGCTTTAACCCTGGGACACAAGTGATCCTCCTGTTTCAGTATCCTGAGTATCCAGGGACCACAGGTGTGCACCACCATGCCTGGCTAGTTTTTTAATTTTTAGTAGAGATGGTATCCTGCTATATCGCCCGGGATGGTCTTGAACTCCTGGGCTCAAGAAATCCTCCTGCCTCGGCCGCCCAAAGTGTTGGGATTACAAGTGTAAGCCACTGTGCCCGGCTGCATGTTTTAGTTTGACTATTCACAGGATGTCTTATACAACAAGCAGGCTGCTCTAACAATAGCCATCCATCTATTTCAGAGGCAAGATCATGTCATAACTCTGTCTGCACCTTTCCATCCCTGTCCCCACTTGAATAAAACAGCCATCCTCTTGCACCTGGACTTAGGTCCATCCTTGTCCTTTGTTGTCCCCACGCTTTACTTTTCAAATGATAAATCTGATCAAGGCATCAATGCTTTCCAGACATCACATGGAACCCATTTCTGTAATGGCTTCCCAATGCTCTTAGACTAAAGACAAAGCACTTGACTCTTAGACTTAGGAAATTTCCATTCTGCTCAGCCAAAGGAGTAACCATCATAGACAAGGACCAGCCATAGATTTTCAACCCATCCAATGAAGGATTGTTAGGGAAATAGGACATGTCCACATTTTTGTGGATTCAAAGTTTCATCCAAAGGTTATCTGATAATTGCAAAGGTAGGAAGAGGTACATATTTTCACAATGGAGGGATCTGGAAGTTACCAGCTTTTAACCCAGTGGTCAAATTCAGCATCACTAGTAGTGGGTGAGCACGACATGCCCAGCCTCCTGAAGTAACACAGCAGAAAGCTTTCAACACCAGTACTGAAACACTCTTGCCAAAGAGTTGAGCTTGAATCTCAGAACAAGCTTCTGGTTTGCAGAACACACAGGGGGATAAAGAAACCAGTTGAAAGGCATATTACAAGGCAGCATTAAAAAAGTCCAGAATGGGAGATAGTCTACAAAAGCTATGGATTGATCTCTTCAGAAAAACTGAAAAGCAATGCTATGAAAAGAAAACAAAACAATGTGATGGTGATGGATTTATTTTAGAAAAAGAAAGATTAAAGAGACACAACCCCCAAATGTGATGGCTGAAAAGGACATAAAAGTTTGGAAAGAATGAAGGAAATCTGAATATAAATGGCACAAGGGGTGGTTGGTGCATTCTGATGGAGCAATAAGACCAACAGAGAATGTCTTTCCTCCCCAGAGATATTTGCTGAACAGCTGAGGGCAGGTGCATCCCCGTCTCTCACTGACTGAAAGGGGTTGGCTGTATAGACAGAGATACTTGGAGACACATGACGGAAGCAAATATGCCAACGTGCTTTCAACTGATGAATTCAGGTGGCAGGTAGCAAGATTTCAATTTTTTTTTTCTTTTTTTTGAGACAGGGTCTCATGCTATCACCCAGGCTGGAGTGCAATGGCATAATCTTAGCTCACCACAGCCTCAAACTCCTAGGTTCAAGCGATCCTCCTGCCTCAGCCTCCCAAGAAGCTGAGACTACAGGCATGATCTATCATGCCCGGCTAATTTTTTTTTATTTTTTGTAGAAATGGGGGTCTCACTATGTGGCCCAGACTGGTCTTGAATTTCTGGGCTCAATAGATCCTCCTACTACGGCCTCCCAAAGTGCTGGGATTACAGGCGTGAGCCACTGAGCCTGGCTCCATTGTATTATCCTTTCAGCTTTTCTGTATTTGTAAAATTTTTTTGTGATCCACAGGGCAAAGAGAATAAGGAAAACACTGGTGAAATCTGAGTAAGGTCAGATAAGCCCTTTTCCTTGCAGAATCTGATGCTAACTGCAGGTAGATGGTGTCAGAATTGAATTGAATTGTAGGACATCCAGCTGGTGTCAGAGAATGGGTTGCGGTGGGAGACACCCACACACTTCTGGTCACAGAAGTGCGAGAGTGTAGGAAAATTTAGTGTGTGTTTTCCAAAGCCACACAGTGAGAATTTGTGAGAAGTGGCGAGACAACACTTTCCGCTAGAAGTCCCAAAGCCCTCCTCCTTCCCTTCTAGCTGACTACAGAGAATCGGGGCACATTCTCTGCTTCTGTTACTGAGACGTGGACACGTGGCAGCCAGCAGCCCCTTGGGCAGATCAGCAACTCCAGTGTAGAGGATCCTACAGATTCTTCGTGGTTCGAATCCTAAAGGGTTGGGATGGCCTCTGTCCTGAGAGTTCTGAACTGAACATGTCTATTGCTTTTCTCTTCCAGATCAGTCTTTCCACTTGTGCTCTGTATGCTCACTATCATTGGTGTTGGTAATCAGTGTGATTTTGTATGAAAATGACTCACGCAACCAAAAAGGGCTACATCTGAGAACCTGAATTAGTACTTGTTAAAAGGAAATAGTCTCAGGAAAAATGGCTTTGGCTACTTTCATATTGAAATACTAAATAACATCAAATAATTTTGTACAAAATAATCTTTTATTTAATAGTTGTCAGAGTAAGCCGGGCATAGTGGCTCGTGCCTGTAATACCAGCACTTTGGGAAGCTGAGGTGGGTAGATCACCTGAGGTTGGGAGTTCGAGACCAGCCTGACCAACATGGAGAAACACCATCTCTACTAAAAAATACAAAAAACTTAGCCGGGCATGGTGGTGCATGCCTGTAATCCCAGCTACTTGGGAGGCTGAGGCAGGAGAATCGCTTCAACCTAGGAGGAGGAGGTTGCAGTGAGCCGAGACTGCGCCATTGCACTCCAGCCTGGGCCACAAGAGTGAAACTCTGTCTCAAAAAAAAAAAATAGTTGTCAGAGTAGAAAAATAGTCATATACTCGGTATAGTTAACAGATAGGAACACATTTTACAAAAGTTCTGACAATTAACAACAGTAAAAAAGTTCACAATCTTTCCAGTCTAAATTTCTGGTACAAAAAACCGCAAACGTCTTTTTTTTTTTTTTTTTTTTTTTGAGATGGAGTCTCACTGTGTCGCCCAAGCAAGAATGCAGTGGCCCAATCTCGGCTCACTGCAACCTCCGCCTCTCGGGTTCAAGCGATTCTCCTGCCTCAGCCTCCCCAGTAGCTGGGATTACAGGCGCCCCCCCAATACCATGCTAGGCTAATTTTTATATTTTTAGTGGAGACGGGGTTTTGCCATGTTGGCCAGGTTGTTCTTGAACTCCTGACCTCAGGTGATCCACCCGCCTCCGCCTCCCAAAGTGCTGGGATTGCAGGCGTAAGCCACCGTGCCCGGTCAACGTCATTTCTTAATGGAAGTCAAACTGTCTGCAAATCATTGATTTTCTGAACTGTTGTGTCTATGGAAAAACATCCCCTGGGAAACTGGGACCACAACACATAGTAAACATCTGATCCTGGGATCTCAGCAAAGACAGAGGGCACACAGCTGGAATTCAGCAAGCTACAGTAATTTTTAAATACCATTTGGCATCACCACTTTTCACTTACCTTGAAGGTTCCTTATCAATCACAGCACTTAATAGTTCAGATTAAATGTTTGCATGTGTGGATTTTTATGAAGTGATTGTTCTGAAAAAGGGCAAAGTACTAATTGGAGTCCTGACTTTTCCAGATGGGTAACTCTTCTATTTCTGAAGACTTTATTATTCAACCTGGAACGTTATCTAAAAAACTGTTCCTCTAGCTTTAAGTTACAACTATTCTTTACACTCACCAAAGCAGGGGGTAGGGTGTAGTTTAGATTCAATTATGGAATAAAATGTTACAAATGTAAAATTTGATTTTGCTATGCCATGATTTCCAAAGAGTCATGGGATATAAACATTGGATACAGGTTACATATTTGAGTATACTCCTACTATCAACTACTCATTAATATTCAGGAAAAAACAGACACAGAAATACAAACATATACATACTCTTTTTTTTTTTTTTTGAGACAGAGTCTCGCTCTGTCGCCCAGGCTGGAGTGCAGTGGCGCGATCTCGGCTCACTGCAAGCTCCGCCTCCCGGGTTCACGCCATTCTCCTGCCTCAGCCTCCCGAGTAGCTGGGACTACAGGCGCCCACAACCGCGCCCGGCTAATTTTTTGTATTTTTAGTAGAGACGGGGTTTCACCGTGGTCTTATTCCCTTACTTTTATTGAGAGGAAACTGCTAGGGTTTTAAGGTCTAGACCCATTTTTGTTCTCCTTAGAAATCTTAAAGTACAGTCACACGTTGCATATTAACATTTTGGTCAGTGACAGACTATGTATATGTCAGTGGTCCAAAAATTATAATGGAGCTGAAAATTGTTATCACCTGGTGACATCACAGCCATTGTATTACAACTGCCTATAGTATTCAGTGTAGTCACATGCTGTACAGGTGTGTAACCTAGGAGCAGCAGCCTAGACCATCTAGTCTAGGTGTGTAGTAGGCTCCACAATCTAGGTTTAAGTAAGGGTACACGCTATGAGGCTCGCGCAACGACGAAATCGCCTAACGATGCATTTGGCAGAACTGTTAAGCAACACATGACTATGTGTGTGTGTGTATGTTAATGTATATGTGTATGTATATACATGTACATATGTGTATATATATACACATGTATATATGTGTATATATAAATATAAAAATATTATATCTTCAAAGGATTATTTCTAATACATTATTTTCTTATTGTTGCCACTATAGATATGTAATAAAATTATGCATTATATATATAGTGGCAACAAAAAGAAAATTATGTATTAGAAATAATCCTTTGAAAAAAATCGTGAAGATCATTCTCTTCTTCCCATTTCTTAATAAGATACATGTCAAGTGCAACAACCCTTGTTCTAGAAACACCAGGACACTGCCGTGTTCTGCAGGTATCTATGGGTATTCTGTTGCAGTGGTCCCCAACCTTTTGGGCACCAGGGATCAGTTTCCTGGAAGACAATTTTTCCATGGACCAAGGGGTGGTGTGGCAGGTTTCGGGATGAAACTGTTCCACCTCAGATCATCAGGCATTAGATTCTCATGAGGAGCGTGCAACCTAGATCCCTCACATGCACAGGTCACCATAGGGTTCGTACTCTTATTAGAATCTAATGCAGCCGCTGATCTGACAGGAGGCGGAGCTCAGGCAGTAATGCTCGCTTGCCCACCACTCAGCTCCTGCTGTGTGGCCCGGGGATTGGGGACCCTGTTCTACAGGACCTTATGGATCCTTAGAAATGGAATCTAAAAGTTCAAGTCAACATGTAATCACGAAGTCTGCCAACAAGTTTGGTTGCAGCTTTGCAGAGGATATTTGCCATATGGCAATGTAATTTCAGGTCATTAGGGACGTAGTTCGTAAGCAATAAATTCCCCTCTATTATACTTTTCCTAATTAAGTTGTATCATAGTTTTACTGAGGATGACTAGAGAATTATTTGGAGAAATGTTGATGAGCTTCCATGATTACAGCTAATTAATAACGGAGTACAACTTAAAGCTGAAAAGTCACTCTGGCTTCTGCTATTAAAAAGTCAACCAATAAATGAATAGGAGTTAATGGGAGACTATCCATGGATAACATCTCCAAATTTTCAATTACCCCAAAGCACAGGAGAGGAGACTGTCACCAAGAAAGACAAGAGACTTTCTGGGCTCGGCCCCTGAATCATTCTCCGTTCAGCCCTAGAAGCAAGTCTGCAAGTCCCGACCCTTGTCTTGTTAGAAACGAGGCTTCAGTCAGACCTTCCTAGGAGGCATTTGAAATCAATCAGAGACAAGTTCTCATGCAAAATCCTATTTTAGATGAATATATTGATATCAGGCTTTTGTCTAAAGTGCTGGCCCTAAAACATGGTTACATGAACAGGGTGAAAGGGACACTTACTACCACATCAGTCCTCATTTTCCCAAAAGTCTTGATCAAGTGGGCATAATGGTAATCCTCCATCTGTCGTAAAATAGCTGTCATGCAAGCCACGAAGTTTCCCTGTAAATGAATCAAAAGACAAAATTAGATGAGACAGAACAACACTCATGGGAAAAGCCGGAATCATCCCAGATGCTGGGACTTGAAACTATCAGGGAGAAGCAATGGGGCACGGACAGGAGCCCTGGGCTCTGCTGCCCCTCTCTCTGGGCTGATCAGCATAAGGCGTGGGTCACTTCCAACCTCAGGAATGGTTTTTTGGTAGGGGGTCCTTAGAAGATCAAGCTGAAAGTAGAAAGAAAAGCAAAACCCTCGAGGGGGTCTCACAATGCTGAGGACATGAGCACACAGTAACATGAATGAGACACACTGGTGCACTCACACTCAGGGCTGTATTTTATTCTCCCTAACTAGCAATACCTCAAATGTTTCCTGATACAGGGTTGTCCAGACCGGAAAAACGAGCTCGAAATATTTTTGCATTAAATACAAGAAAATTAAAGACATTGGAAATTAAAGACATGGAAATCACGGGCACTTCTGTGCTCTCCTGGAAACTTGCTGCCCTCATTATCAGGCAAATGTGTGTGCAGCCTCTCCTCTCGGGCCATGACAAAGAAAGGCCTCTAATTTCTCAAAATCAGCCTGTATCCCCCCGCGCCCGATGCGGAGGCAATCACCACAACTCCACAATGAGTTATGGCCCAATTCTCCTCCCCGAGAAGAAGGAGAGGAGGAACGCGGGCTCATCAGAATGTCAAGTGGGAGAGCTGGGAGCTTCTCAGACCAGACGGAGCTGGGGAGAAAGGAAGAGAAGGAGGAAAAAATAAAGCAACACAGAAAATCAAGAATGGGGAAGGTAAAGGGCCAAAGCTGAAAAGTCTGTCTGGCCTCTGCAAATGGAGGCAGACAGTATGTGTGTGGACGTGCGTGTGCACACGTTTGTTTGCGTGCCCTGAAGCGTGCCTGCTTTGGTGGGGGGTTGTGAGCTAGGCAGTTCTGTTGCCATTAACCGCAACTGCTCACTGCTAGGGCTTGTAGCTAAGAACACTGTAAAGCCTTCCTTGCTCTTAAATATTTTCCCCTAAGATAATGACATTGAAGGAACATAGGATATATATTTTTTCCCCATTAAGCCAGTACAAGTTTGGTAAAATTATAGCATGAAACATACTTTGAGACATGTCTCTATTTTTCCCCTATTAAATGAGCTCTCAAATTGCATTCTTTTACTAACTCTCCTTTTACCAGCAATATATCAGAATGCCTAAATGTCTTCTATATTAACTTGGAATACAGGCTTTACAGGGAAATGTTAAAATCCAATATTTTCTCCAATTCATTTTATACGTATAGTATACATATCTGCTTCCAAATGAGTCCTCAAAGGACACATTACTCAAGTTGAACAAATACAATAATGATGATATGATATCTTCCATTTGCCCAGAAATATAAATTATTTGTGAATGATGATAATTGCTGAGATTTAGATTCCAAGTTGGTGTTCAGGGAAACAGCTAAATAATGCTTGTTTTCCATTGAGGCAATGATTAGTAAAATGGCAAAATGGTCTATTCATGAACTTCTGAAACACATAAATATTTGGCATACCATTTCAGCTCAAGAGAGGCTGCCTTTGTGTCTTGTCTACTCCTTGTGACAATGAGATGTGTCCTGTGGATAATCGTCTTAATAATATTACACACCGATCAAGCACTGGGCTAAGGCTGTTAGAACTATGGCCCTTTCAACACTGTGACTTTAACAGAACACAACCTCTTTCAATCACACACAACTTTCTCTTCCTGTCCTACTTTACAGGCAGTGAAACTGAGGCTTAGAGGTTTCGCTCTCTGAAGAAGTGAATGGCAAACCTTGGTGTGGAGGCCCTACTCCAGGGCTACAAGACAGGTACTTACTGGCTAACCTTATTTCTTTACCCCTCACCCAGATGCACATTTTAACTCTTCCTGTAAGGAATCTGAAGCCACTGTTGATGACCAACACAAGCTAGAGGTTCACTTTCCCCTACTCTTGCCGTCATCAGAAAAAGTTGGAAGAGGGGAGGAAGAAGAGCCTTCGAAGTACTCTGCCCACATTTGATCCTGATGCAGTTGCTGTGACCCAGACTCTTCCCCATGAGATGAGGAGCTTTTCCTGCTGAGGAAGAGGCCTGTATCAGCCTAGGTGGACCTAGTAGGTGCTGAAATCAATTTTCTGCAGGTCAAACCAGTTCCACAATGGAGACTTACACATTAGAATAAACGAAATCACACAGTCAGCTATTTATCACCAGAAGCAATGTATCAATGTGCTTAGCTTAAACAATCAGGCTGAAAGTAGAAAGAAAAGCATAACCCTTGAGGAGGTCTCAAAATCCTGAGGGTATGAGCACAGAGTAACATTAATGAGAAATACCAGTGCAGCCAGACTCAGGCCAGATACGTGAACAGGTGATGTGGACATACTGAATTCAGGGAGCGGACAGTCATGTCATGCTGAAAAATTCATGCAAGGCAACAAATGCCAAAACTGTAGTAACACAGAAAACAAAAAACTGAAGAGAACACAGCAGTTTCCATAAAGCAAGTCCTGGGAGTACGTAAATGCCCTGTTGGGAGGTCTCTCTGGACAAGAATATCAGAGAAGGCAACCGAACGGCCCCTTGTTTAACCGCGATGGGGATTCATTACAGGAAGCCCAGAGGGCCAGAAAGACGGTCATTTCCACAAGTTAGAGGCGGTGCTGCCGGGCACTGTGCGTGGCCTCTTTACCAAACCTAAGGAAACGTTCCAGAAGTCATTTGCATTGTTCAGGCTTTCCTTTCTTAGCGAAAGTCAGTCTTGCTTTTTCAGCTCTTTTCTAAGGTGTAGCATGAATTCCATTAGGAAAGGGATGATCTGCATTCTAAAATTCACTGAAATGCCCCTCTCTTTCCTCCCTGCCCTTTGGGAATGGAGTCCCAACCTTGGGGGATCAGTATTTTCACTGGGCAAACACTGCAGATACCATGAAGCCTTATGGTTTCCATGAACACAACAGGACTGTGCAGCATATCTGTGGGCTTATAAGGGTGGATAAATGAGTATTTATGGAAGCCCTTTGAAACCAGTCATTTATTAAGAACAAAAATGAGGGAGCTCTGTGAAAATAAAACTTTAATTCTGTATGCTCAGAAGAAAATTACTATTCTATGCTTTAATTGATTTATTTTAAATGCATTTGGGAGATGACTCCTACATGAAGCGTTTATCTTCCAGACAATGGGTAGCCTAGCAGGTGGGCTGGGAGCAAAAGCCACGGTGCAGAATCATCTCCGAACCCGAACATAGGGACCAGGCTCCAGCACCAGCAGCTGAGGAAAAATAAGTCGATAAGTAAAAATAACACATATTCCTTACATCTTCAAAGCAATGCAAAATGGGGCCACAGAAGTCAGGATATACTTGCAGAAAATTTAAAAACCAGGACACTAAATGCCTAATAAACAACAACAAAAAAGTGAACCTCATTAGCAATCAAAGATGAAAATGATACATCGTTATTTGCCTGCCAAAATAGCAAAGAAGTATTTCAATGATGATAATGCGAGCAAGGGTGCAGGGAATGAGGACTCTTATATGCTGTTGGTGGGAACATAAATTGCTATAACCTTTTTAAAAAGTGATTTGGAGATAGGTTTGAAAAGTCTTGAAAATAAATACTCATCTCCTCAGTAATTCTATTTCTAATAATCCACCAAAGGAAGTAATTCAAAATAGAAAATTTCATACCCAAAGATGTTCATAGCATTGCTGAAAATTTTAAACATCCACCACAAGAAACTGTGTAAATAATATGATATTTTGTAGGGTTGCAAGATAAAATACAGGATGCCTAGCTCCATTTGAATCTCAGATAAACAAAGAAAAATAAATATGTCCCAAACGTTGCAGTGAAATATTACATGAGATATACATATACTAGAAAAAGATATCTGTTGTTTACCTGAAGTTCAAGCTGAACTGGGGGTCCTATATTTTTATTTGGCAAATCAAGCAACCATAACTTGTGTTATGATGAAATATTGTGCAACCATTAAATCATTAAACATTAACTATGCAAATATGGAGCATTTTATTAGCATGAGAAAATAATTGAAGAGGAAAACTGCAGTAATTATGTATACACATTTGACCAATGTAAACAATATACAGTACAAGAAAAACAAAAAATGACTAGAAAAGATACCAGATAGTCATGAGTGGAGGGAGACTAAGCCCAGATTGTTTTTATAAAGAGAAAGTATGTCAATATTTTTAAAGGTGGTCCAGAAAGAAAAGGATCCACAAACTCTCCCCGTCTGCCCCTGATCTAGTTCATTTCTTAGTCTCCTGTCTTCAAACGTCTCTCTCGCAGGGCTCCCCCTGCTGGTGTGGCCTTGGCTACTGCCTGGCACGGCTCCTGGAGGGAGCCCTGGACAGAACTCGTCCCTGCACTCCCCCAGCCCTCCTGAAGTACCTCAGTGCCCCAGCTTTAAATCTGTTTGGGCCCCATTTCACCAGGTAGTTTGATAGGCGAAATGGAGAACAGGTAGGACTGAGCACAGGTAGAAGGAAAGGCAGGTAGAATTGAGCACAAGTAGAACTGAGGCTGGGTAGAAGGAAAGACAGAACTGAGTACAAAACTAAGTGTAGGTAGAATGGACAATAGGTAGGACTGAGGCTGGGTAGAAGGAAAGGCAGGTGGCACTGGGCACAGGTGGAAGTGAGTCTCAGCAGAAGGAAAACAGCACAGGTAGAATGGGGCGCTGGTGGTGGAGCAGGGGGACGTTTGGTGACAGGCAAGTTGAATGTAGGATGTCACTGGAGGATATAAAAACAAAAGGCTAACAAAAACAGACTGAAGAATGAAAACTCAGGATGAGGCATACCTTTTAAACAGTGCCTTTGTCAACTATGCCTAGTGGAAGGTCTAAGTATGAATTAGAAGACAACATCCAAAGGGTTTTAATTCATATTCTTGAGGAGCTGTGAAGGTGTAATGAAAATGGACTTAGCCATGTGCCTTGGATAGCAGGGTATAAAATTGAGCCTGGTAATTTCATCGGCCAGACAAGCTGTCTCAATTGACCCCGGAGCTCACACTTTGCATGGAGCACAGATCTGCTCTCTGGGACACACAACACAGGCAGGAAATTTAATGTTTTTCTCAGTTCTCTAAATTCCAAAGGCTCTCTGGGCCGTTTCCAGCCTCAGAAGCTGTTGGAGCTGTAAACAGAGACACACGATTGCCGAGTGTGGAGAGCAGTTGCCCAGTTTCAATAAAAGCAGAATTCTAATGACTGAATCCGGGATTATATTTGATGATTTCAACTGGGGTCTTGTTAAAAAGTTTAACCATGTTGTCACTGAGGCAGGTATTTAGAAGAGGAAATTTCATTCAAATGCTTAAATTTCAAACATATCAATGAAAATAAAGCCATCTTATAATCCTGATAAAAAGTAATGAAAATGAATTATCCAGTAACATTTTAAAATATATTACTAAACAACAACAACAACAACAACAAACCCATAAAGGTGATTACTTCTGGATGATTTTTATTTTGGGGTGCATTCAAGCCAAAGAATCAATACTGTAAAGCAACATTATGGAAAAGAGAATATAGGAAAAGAGAATGTAACTGAGAGTCAAGGCCTTCTTTTAAAATGATTTGAAATAAATCCAAGTATTACTAAGTTCTCAGAGCTGATAAGATGGAAGGCCTACAGAGCACAATGGCATTCTCTTTTCTAGAGGGAAAGCCAATGGCAAAATGTTCATATGTGGTCTTTTCTGTAAGAAAATATGAAAGGGAAAAAACAGGGAGTCCAAAAAACAAACAAAACCTCAAAATGTTATATATTAGCCCCAAACTCCTGCAAAATCTGCATAGAGCTGGAGTTTGTCAAAGTATACATAGGGGGCACCTACATCACAAATTAAAAACTGTTTCAAACATGCATTCCCGATTCCTCACATTAAATGACAGTAAGGCACATATTAAAAATGCACAAAATCACAAGGGTCAGGGGACTCCGAGGAGATGCAACTAAAGATAAGAGAATTCTAGAAGCAGGAAAGAGGGTAATGAGTGGGTACCAACTGCCCTCGAGGCGAGAAGGTGGTGACATTGAACAGGAAGCCTGTGAATCGCTGGTGCAAAACCCTAAGAAGGCCCAGAAACTGGGGGTGCCAGGTACTCAGGAGGCTACATGGGAGGTGAAAAACAACAGTGCTGATCGCTTTGAAGTGTGACCCTATATCCAGTCTGCCTATGCCCAGCATGTCCAGTGAGGGGCTCCCCAACTCACTCCTGGGGAGAGGACCACGTGTTTACTCTCCGGACAAGGGAGGTGCCTGAAAAGCAGAACACAATGACAAGAATCACCTGGAAGAAACACCTGTTTAGTTTGATGTCAAGTCAAACAGCATACTCCCCTCTCTCTCTTCTACTCAGCTCCCCGCATATCAGCAAGGAGGCTTAAACTAACCCCCGCTAACCTCAGTCCCACACCAAACCTAGGAAGAAGACCAGAAGAATCCTCTTTGGTGAGAATGACCAGCCAAAGAGAACATGAGCACTAATACTAAGCATGGAGGTTCCAAAAGTATGAGAGCTCAGCCCATCCAGTCTTGCCATGCAGGAAAGCCCATGCACCTCCATGTTCTGTGCACACGCTTGGAGACAGAGGTCTGAGCAAGAGCACTGGGCCTTGTGAAAAAAATTCATCCAGCATTAATAAAGGAGGCCCAAACAAACAAAAACAGAACCCAGAGGAAAGGAAGAACATTTAGAGAATGTAAGAGAAGTAAAAAATTATTATTATAATTATTATTGTAGATGTATATAATGTAATGTATATAATTAAAATATAATTATTATAATTATTATTGCTATTATTTTTGAGATGGAGTGTTGTTCTGTCTCCCAGGATGGAGTGCAGTGGTGTGATCTCAGCTCACTGCAACCTCAGCTTACTGGGTTCAAGTGATTCTCCTGCCTCAGCCTCCGGAGTAGCTGGGACTACAGGTGTGCCACACCTGGCTAATTTTTTGTATTTTTAGTAGAGACAGGGTTTCGCCATGTTGGCCAGGCTGGTCTCGAACTCCTGATCTCAGGTGATGCACCCGCCTTGGCCTCTAGAGAGTTGGGATTACAGGCTTGAGCCACCGTGCCCAGCCAAAGAACTATAATCATTATCCTCAGGTAGATATGATATTATATTCATGATTATCATATCTTACTTATATTCCTCCCCTGACTTAGTGATTTTCAAGATAAATCAAATGATTTGCCCTTATAACTATCATATTTCTCAGATTTAAAATAATAACATACTTAGATAAATCTTTCAAACTTCTGTAATCCTTGTAACATTGTTCTTTCACTTAATATTTGTTGAAATAAAAATGAGATAGCTTCTCTTCTTTGCTTTGATTTTCTCACACATGTGTTTTCATATTATATAGAATTTCTTTAAAGCTACCTCAAAATCCTTTTACGATTAAGGTGGGAGGGGAGTATAGGAAAGAAAGAATAAGTAGAAATATAGAAAGAACGATGTCATAAAATGAGGACAGAGGATAGTGTGCAGTGCTACATACGCTGAACGTCAGGAGTCATCGCTGTGCTCTCAAAAAGCATGTCATGTTTTATGAATTAAATATTTGATTAAGCATAAGACATAATAAAAAGGCTGATTCAGGTATTATTGTTAAAACAGAAGTTCACAGGAAAACGGGTGTCCACTCTCATCAGTGAACTTACAAAACCTTTCTCATATAAACGACCCACGGTGAAATTGTTCCTTTTTTCATTTAAAGATAAATTCATTCCCATGATGCCTTTATTCAATATATAATTAATTTTTACTCATGTGGTCTCCCAAATGTTATAATTTCTTTATTTTATAAAGAAACTTTGAAGAATGTTTGTTTAAAAAAAAAATGCCAAAACTATACAAAAGAGAAAATAACTTACGTTAATGTCACCTTGTGGCTATTGGGAACTACTAATAACAAAATTAAACCTGTATCTTAAATTTAAACTGAGTGCTTAGTTGAATTCATAGAGTACCAGCATCTCATATCATTCCAGGCACTATAAGGAAATAAATATAATTTAAAAACAAAATCGATTTCCTTTTTATAGTGGCAGTAATTGCAGAAGATGTTTATTGGACAAATATACCAAAAGGGAATATTTGGACCTTAAATTACCCATAACAGTTATCTGCTACTTATACAGGATAATAATTTAAACACATATTCACATTTGTTATGAAGAATAAAAATAAATTATAATCAAATATTACATATAAAATTATAGTTTATGGTGTAATGAGGAATATATACTTTGTTTGCAGCTTCTTAATATAATTCATTTGATCCTAAAGCAAGACAGCAAAGCAGAAAATTTTATATTTTATTTTTATAAACTCAATATATCAGGTAATATTAAAGCCTTAGAGAGTTTAGAATTTTCGAAGTCTTATTGCATGATATAGAGGATCTAGAAACACACTGTAATAGAAACAAGAGTAATTCGGTCTTAAAAAGAAAACCTCTTATTATTGAAGAGAAGATCGATATGTCTATACATGTTTTTAAACTGACTTTCATAAACGACATTAGGATTATCATTGTTATAAATGAAAGTTGAAACTCTTTCTTAGCTAAAATGGAATGCCTTATATAAATCATAAAAGGATACTGTCCTCAACATTAACATTGGTTGATATAATAAGGAGGAATGTCACATACATCATTAAATATTAAGTATTTAATATTTATGATAACATTTATGATACTTAAGTATTATAAATACACATAAAAATACTTAAGTATTATTCTAAATATTAAGTATTAAAACATTAAATAAATGAATCATAAGGAGAATAAAAGATACTTTGAAATATGAGATTATAGTAAATAAAAACATAGATAATCTTTTATGGTATTTCTTATAAATACGTATGTATCCATAATATATACATATGTTGCATGTGGTCGTATGCTCAAACGCTGCACATGGCAAGTGATCATCCAATAGCTTATCTACTTACAACTACATAAGCTACCAAAGTGATTTTAGCCATAAATGCCTAATGTTTATTTTCAAAATCACCTACTGTGGTGGACTGAGACTCAATTTGTGGGAACCCATGAGGAATTCTACAGTAGCCCTGTACCTGTCCAGCAGGGTGTGCAGGAAAGCATCAACACAGGAAGCACATCCCACTGAGGTTCTACTTCCACCCCCTGTCTCACTTTCCCCACATCCCATAGGAAATTGAAGGTTCCCTAAATGGGTCCTCCTAGAATGGGTCATGAGAAATGGAGGGGATAAGGCTAAAATGACAAGAAGATTCAAAACCATGAAGAGCACTGCCAAGTGCAACACTCAACCAACATTCAATGAGTGTGCAGTGTGTTGACAGCATTGAGTTCCCAGGAGTAGGTCAGCAGGAGATAAAAACAGCCCCTGACCAGGATGACCTCAGTGGGAGGTTGGATCATGGCTTTCTTCTGGGCTAGTGGGGCCACGTCAAAAGGACACAGGAGGTGGTGTGGGGAGGCTCCCCTGGCCACAGGTGGGATGCTTGAGACAATCTGAGTATCAAAATGAACAATGCAATAAACAAATGTAGCAAACTGAATGAGAAAAAAATCCATGTGTCTATACAGACAAATAATATAGAAAGATATTCTATTAGATATAGAAACCTGCGAGGTGGCAGGGTTGAGGGTAAAAGTAAAGCTGTGACCTGTGGAAGACTACGAGCCAAAACAACACGGAATGAAGAAGAGAACTTGATAACTGAAGGTTTCAACTCCTAAAGAAATGGTTGGTCCATGGGAGGCTCCTCAATGGGCACTGAAACCTCAAGGTAAAAAGTCTTTGGGGACCAAGACCCTCACTCAATCTGTAAGCAACACCCTATAGATTCTTCCTAATTATAGTCTCGGCCTTTAGGTAGAATGCTAAGCACACAGGATCACTTAAGTAGTTTTTTTTTTTTTTTTTGCCAAAAATGTTCCATGATGAGGAAATGAATAGACGGATTCAGAATACACAGCAATTGACAAGACAAATGGCGGCGACCCTTAAAGTCAAAGAGAAAACTTCACAGGGAAGAGATCTTACATTCTATTCGAGAATCACTGTTCATTTTCATAGGTATCTTAATATTACCATGACTATAGGGCAGTTACTCATAGGAGTTGCATGAAGTGAGGAATGATGTGTTCTTATATCTGGGACCAACTTTTTGGTCTGTTAAGAAAGAAAGTTTACACATGCAGGGATAATACAAACATGGCAAAATGTTATTATGTAGTGAATGTAGGTGGGCACGTGTGTTTAACGCTAATATTGATTCAACATTTTTGTACATATGAAACATCTCAAAAAGCCAAAGGAAAACAACTTCTACTCACAGTCTACTGAGAAGACTTATATGACAACAATTAATTAAGACACAATGTTACAAATACTATAAAAGGGAGTTATTACAGACTGCCAGGGAATTCTAAAAAGGAGGTACTGCTTTTCCAATCAAAGGAACTATTGCTGAATAGAATAATAAAACTACAATCAATGATTTAGGTATTTTAACTTGGGCAAACGTGAGTAGTACAGAGATTTAAGCAACAGGAATAATCACTCCAAAAAATGTCTGAGGAGCTAAAATATAACTAGAGGTCTTTGTTGCTTTTGCACATAAAGTTCCACCATATGCATGCTTCTTAAGTACAGGAATGGTTTATTTATTTGGACTGTCCACTGTAGAGGTATATTCCAGTCTTAACAAAATACAGTGGAAGTGTAAGAAAGAGTACAAATGTCTTGCTTCCCTGCCAAATATGGATCCCAACACCACTCTCGCTGCTTTCATTAGTTTATAATACTTTTTGTCTTTTTTTTTTCTGAGATGGAGTTTTGCTCTTGCTACCCAGGCTGGAGTGCAATGGTGTGATCTCGGCTCACTGCAACCTCTGCCTCCTGAGCTCAAGTGATTCTCCTGCCTCAGCCTCCCAAGTAGCTGGGATTACAGACACCTGCCACCATGCCTGGCTAATTTTTTATATTTTTGGTAGAGACAGAGTTTCACCATGTTGGCCAGGCTGGTCTCAAACTCCTGACCTCAGCCTCCCAAAGTGCTGGGATTACAGGCGTGAGCCACCGCACCCAGCCAATACTTTTTGGTCTTATGGCAAAAGTTATATAGATAAATGATACAAAATTAGTTTAAGAGTCAAGAGTAAAGGTTTCAAAGGCAGACAATTTGGAATAATCACTTGACCAAGGGTGTGACTGCTATATAAATTAAAACAGGCTATTTAACCTTTCTGAGCCTCATTTTCCTCATCTGTAAAACTGGGATCGTGATTCTAAAATCTGGAATTCTTGAAAAGTTTAATTAGATATGCATTTAAGGATATTTGCACAGTAGCTGGCTACATAAATGAATAGTGGCTATCATGATGGTGGTGGTGATGACAGTGATGAAGAATAAAACACAAAACCATATACAGAAGAATATTTTAAAGTCACAAAATTGAATACTGAAACACATAAAACATTGACAAGGGAGTCAAATAAGACCCAAAAGGTGCAGGAATATACCATATTCATGGAATGGAAGACTCAATATGGTTAAGACTTATTATAAAACTACAGATATCAAGACAGTGTGGTGCTGGAAAGGACAGACAGACAAATAAACTAGCTACACACGTACGGTTAACTGATTTATTAAAAAAAAGTGTCAAGAAAGATCAATGTGCAAACCGTACTTTCAACAAACGGTGCTGAAACAGTTGGATACCCAAATACCGAGGAAGGAAGGAAGGAAGAAAGAAGGGAGGGAAGGGAAGGAGGGAGAATGGGAGGGAGGGAAGTAGGGAGGGAGGAAAGGAGGGAAGAAAGTAGAGAGGGAAGGAGGGGAGAGGATAAGGGGAGGGAGGGACAAAGAAAGGAGCTATACCTTACACCATGTACAAAAACTAACTCAAAATGTATCATAGATTTAAATGCAAAACTTAAAACAACAGAACTTTTTAAAGAAAACATAGAAAACTTTTGGGACCTAGGCATAGGAATATATTTCTTAGGATACAAAAAGCATGAAACATAAAATTTTAAAATTGATAAATTGAACTTAAATCAAAATTAAAAATTTTTGGTCTTTGAATGACACTATACAGAAAGTAAAAAGACAGACTGCAGAATTGGAGAAAATATTTTTAAAAACACCTATCTGACAAAGGGTTTGCATCCAGAGTATATAACAAATTCTAAAAAACCAATAAGAAAACAACCCACCAAAAATTGGCAAAAAATGTGAGCAGATATTTCATCAAAAAAAGGAACACAAATGGCCGAGATGAACATGAAAACATGTTCTATCTCAGTAGTAAATAGGAAAACGCAAGTTAAAACCACATTGAAATATAACTATACACCGATTAGAATGGCTAAAATTAAAAAACCACCACCACAAAGATGCAGAACAATGGAAACTCACGTTGCTGGTCTGAAGGCAAAATGGTAAAGACTTTTTAGGAAATAGTTTGGCAGCTTCACATACAGCTGATAATATACTTACCACATGACCCAACCATGCTGCTTCTAAGAATTCACCCAGGAGAAATGAAAAGATATGCCCACACAGACACTTCTATACACATATTTATAGAGCTTTCTTCATAATTGCCACACATAGGGGACACTCCGAACACCTACTACCTACTAAATAAACAAATAAATTATGGCACATCGACATGATGAATAGTACTCAGAACGAATGAGGAACAAACTACTGGTAAATAAACATGAGTGAATTTCCAGCACATCACTCTAAGCAAAATAAGCCAGATACAGAAGGCTAGATACTGTATGAATCCATTCTTACGTCATTCTAGAAAAGGCAGTACTAGAGTGACAAAGAAGAGAGAACTGACTACAGAAGGGCATGAGAAATATTTTTATGGAAATGGAAATATTCTAAATCTTATATTTGATAGTGGCTACACAGCTGTATTGTCTGTCAAAATTTAGAAAGAAGAAGAATGGATGTTACTATATAAAATATATATATATAAAGTATAAAATATAGGTATTTATAAAGTATAAAAAATATACCTTATATAGATTTATGTATAAGTATATATGCTTTATATAGTATATATACTTATATATTATATATGTAAAGTATACATATACACTTTTTATGTATAAAATCCATATACTTTATACGTACAAAATATAAAGTATATATTTTAAAATATACAAAGAAAATCTGAAAATCACCATGTCCTATAAGCCATATGTAATTAATACTGTATTTCAAAGGATTCCTTCTTGCTCTTACACTTATATAGAAACAGAGTAGTTTCAATTTAATTAATACTTTATTGTAGCTTTCAAATGGTTTTGCTATTCAATATTGCAAGGCCTACTTCATTACCCTTGTTTTTCACATTTTTCTTGAGTATTCCTGCCAACGTATTCTTTTGCATGTACTTTAGAACCACATTATTGAGTCTGAAACAAGGTCCTATTGGGATTCAAATTAGAATTCCATTGAATTTTTAAATTAATTGAAGAGGCTTACAATATCAGCCTTCCCATTTAGACATGCAGACTGTCTCTCCATTTGTTCAAGTCTATTTTTATGCCATTTCAGGAATGTTTTGTGGTTGTCATCCTAAGGATCTTAAACAGCTCTTTTTATTTTTGTTTCTTTTGGAGGGAGTGCTTTTTGAAACAACCCTTTGAATATTTTGTATATTTTTATTTGGATATTACGGTAAACAATTGAATTTAATATGTGTATTTTGCGATTGAACCTACAGAATTCTCCTATTACTTCCAAACTATTTTTCCCCCACTTTGGAGAGGGTTTCTAAATACATCAAACCAAAATCTGTCAATATTTTTGCTTTGTCTTTCCTAATCACTGTAGGTCTTAATTCTGCTTCTAGACTTACTCCTCAGGCTGTACTATCGCGGTAATGTCAAATTACAGTAATGACAGCAAGTGCCTGTTTTAAGTGATTTTCATGGGCATGCTTTTAGTGCCTAATTTTTAACTACTATTTTGAATGTTGGTTTAAGACACTGTATATATCATGTCAAGGAAGTATTCCTAACCTCAGGACCGGCTATAACAAAATGCCTCAAGTTATAGTTATGGATATTATTGGTTAACAAATATGGTTATGGAAATTATTATAAAACAAGAGTTCTATTATTGAAGAACAGGTAGATCAACAATAAAATAGAGTAGCTGAAATCACATCGTATGGATGCTGTTACATTCTCACTAAGAGGGGAAGAAGGGTGCCTTCAAAACAACTTACATGTAAGGTCAAACTATAATAAAATTAAACTTAGAAGATAAGCTTTTTTTATAATTCTTATTTCCTAGAAAGGGAATGTAGCCACATTATTTATCAGCTCGCTGGAACCTTTGTGAAAGCACACTGTGTTTCGGACATTGTTCTAGAAGCCCACATAAAGCTCACATTCTATTGGGAGTGCTCCGACAGAGAACTTACTGGCAGCTGAATTTAAACATTAGCTCCACTTGTCAGAGTTGACATTAATTAGTGTCTTAATAAGACCATCTGGTACCTGGAGTAAGTTAATAGTTATGCACTTGGCAAGTATACATTGTAGATGTTTCCCATCACGTTCTGTGGGGGAAAAAATCTCTTGAATGGTCATTGAGAAAAATAATCAAGGGGATATCAGTGTAAATATATAGCTTTGTTTCTAGCTATATATTTGTTTGTTGTAGCATGTCCACTATTATGTAGACAAAACTCATTATTTCCAACTTCCAACTTATTTTTATACAGACATAATGAAAATATGAGAAGAGGCCATTTCATCAATCTTATCAAAATTTAGAGCTTGCACTTTCTAATTACCAAATAAACACTTAGCATTGATCATACTGGCGACTATCATAATTCTAATTAGGGAATACAAAACATTAGTTTATAGAGATTAATCTGCTTGAACAAAATTCATATATTTTAATGACATTTTTTCACTTATGACAATCATGGACATTTCAGTTATTTGCCCCATACATAAAATTAAAAAGGGGCCATGCCAAATCCAATCAAATTCCCTTAACCTAAACCAAAAACTAATCACCAGTCACATAGTGAAGAGCCAAATTGAAAGTCACTTTGCAACAGATGTTCAGTCAAGATTTTTTATTTTTTATTAATCTTGCTTAGATGAGATCTTAACAGCATGCAGTGGAAGGTAAATTCACAAAGTACTACTATAATGACTCATTTTATTACTTTCCAGAATCACTACTTGCTTGTAAAATTGAGTATGTTTTTCACAAGCTAATTATCTGGCTACACAGTTAAAAGTTGTGAAATGCAATGCTCCTATTCCATGTTTAAATAAGAGGCACACGAGATCATTAAATGAAGTCCACTTGTTTTGAATTTCAACCTGCTGTGTTGGTGTCATAAAGGGGCAAAAAGCAGAAATCTAGGTGCATTGGTTAAATAGAAACAGGGTGAACAGGAGGCATTTGTTTGAAAGAATCAGAAACCTTGGACACTACTATGTGGTGAGTACGGTAGGAATATCACCATTATTTAGTATAAAATCATTATCACAAATAAAAACAATCACTGCAGTACGAATGTGGACCAAGGCACAGACCTATAAGGCCATGATGAGTGCCCCAGCCCCATATCACCTCCTGGACTTTACCTCTGTTGCTCACATTGCTCCAGCCACAGTATCCAGCAAGGGATCCTGGAATTTGCTGTATGGAAAACAGGAGACTTTGTACAGCACCCTCTCTAAATGTACAAGACATTCAAAAGAGAAACCTGCATACATTTTTATATTAAGAAATCATTCTGGGGATTCTTCCACTCCTGAAATAAGTTGATTTGCAGATAACTCACAAGTTCTTAAGCTAAATGGTATTTTCATTTTTCTCAAGCTCTTCCAATACTTATGACCACCAAGATGCAGAACTAAAAGGTGTGCACCCTTCAGGATTGTACTCTACCTGTGCCCTCTACAGGACGCTTCTCTGCCAGCTGACCACCTGGCTCACTTCCTTCCCTCCTTTTCTGCCTTCTCCATGCACCAGTCAGGTTGATACAAATTGCATAAATTGTGTATTGTCTCTCCTCACTAGAATATAAACTCCACGTGTGCAGGGACCTTGATTATGCTTGCTGAAGGACCCCTAGCAGACAGCCTTTACAGAGGTGACACACGAACTGTCTCTCCATTTATTCAAGTCTGTCTGAACAAATGGAGAAGTTTATTTGAACAAACGAAGCTGCCTGAGTGAATGCGCTCAGTCTTCTATTTGTTTTAAAGAACATTTAAAGGCAAAGAAAAGAAGAAAGCCTGACACAAACACGAAGGAAAAACATTCATTCCAACAAAAGCCTTGAGTCTAAATAAGGAGAAAATGATTCTATCAATTAATGAGTGAATGTACTTCTGACAAAGTTGTAGATTTCATTTGTAGTATTTTTAAAGATCCCCAAGCCTCTAGCTAAATGGCACTGTTCTAAGAAATGTGTTTAGTCAGGCATGGTGGCGTGTGCCTGTAGTCCCAGCTGCTTGGGAGGCTGAAGAAGAATTGCTTGAGCCTAGGAAGTGGAGGCTGCAGTGATCCATGATTGTGCCACTGTTCACCAACCTGGGCAACAGAGAGAGACCTCATCTCAAAATAAAAAAAAAAGAAAAAGAAATTCATGCAGGGAATATTCTTTTTTACAATACACTTAAAACGTACGTTCTAAGACACTGACTGTGCCAGCATTTTCTTGTGTCGAATAGAACTGAATTCATATTTTCAATATAACTTTGTGTTGGGGCTTGTGGAGAGGGCATTTAAATGTTAAAAAAAACAAAAACAAAAACAAAAAAGCTTGGATTCAGTCTACCCATTTGCTAAAGAGTTTGATCTCCATGTGATCACTTTCAAAGTAAACTTTAACCCTGCTCTGATAGAAAAGAATTACCAGATGAGTCTTAAAACAAAAATTTCTGGTTGTTTAATGAAAGTTGCATTAATAAAAGTAATCAAATGTGTGATAAAATATGCTTCAAAAAATAAAAGACTTAGGAATGATTAAACCAAGAAAAAGATCTGTGTACTGAAAACTATAACACATTGATGAAGATGATACAAATAAATGGAAAGATATCTTATGTTCATGGATTAGAAGAATTAACATTGCTAAAATATCCATATTACCCAAAGTTATCTACAGATTCAACGCAAGTTCTATTCAAGATTCCAATGACATTTTTCACTAAACTTAAAAGAACAATCCTAAGATGTGTTTGGAACCACCAAAACAAACAAACAAATAAATAAAAACAATAACAACAAAAAAACCCAGAATGGCTAAAGCAATCTTGGGTAAAAATAACAAAGAGGAGGCACCAGACTACCAGATTTCAAGATCTAATATAAAGCTACAGTAATCAAAACCATATAGTGCTGGGCATAAAAACAGACTCATCAACCAATGAAATGGGATAGAGTGCCTGGAAATAAATCCACGCACTTCCAGTCAATTGATTTTCAACAAAGGTGCCAAAAACACACAATGAGGAAAGGATAGTCTTCAAAAATGATGCTGGAAGAACTGGATATCCGCATGTAAAAGAATGAAATTATAACCTTATCTCATACTATATACAATAATTAACTCAAAATGTATTAAAAACCTAAGGCCTGAAACTGTAAAACTACTAGAAGAAAACATAAAGAAAAAAACCTCTTGAAATTGGTCTGGGCAATGAGTTTTTGGATATAACCTTAAAAAGCACAATAAAAAATAAAGCTAAAAATAGACAAATGATGTTAAATCAAACTAGAAAGCTGTTGTACAGCAAATGGAACAATCGGCAGAGTGAAGAGACTCCCTACAAAATGGGAGAAAATATTTGCAATTCATATATTTGAAAGAGGATTAACATCCCAAATATATAAGAAACTCAAATAACTTAATAGCAAGAAAATAAATGACCTGCTTTTGAAAGGGGCAAAGGAAATGAACAGACATATTTAGTACATGTGCTGCTAAAGTGATCAGGGGTTATTTTTCAAAATAAAAAGCAGCCAACAGATGTAGGAGAAAATGCTCGACATCACTAATAATCAGGGAAATGCAAATCAAAACCAGAATAAAATATCACCCTACACCTGTTAGAATGGCTACTATCAACAAAAGGAATGAGAACAAGTGTTAGGATGCAGAGAAACGGGAGCCCCTCTGTGCTGTGGGTGGGAGTGTAAATTTGTAAACAGCCATTACGGAAAGCACAATAGAGAGTCCTCGAAAAATTAAAAATAAAATTATCAAGTGATGCTGCAATCCCACCTCTGAGAACATACCCAAAGGAAATGAAATCAGTATGCTGAAGACATATTTGCACTCCCATGTACACTGTAGCATTATTCACAATAGTCAAAATAGGGAAACAGCCTAAGTGTGCATCAAAGGATGGATACGCAAAATGTGATCTAAAAACACAGTGGAGTACTGTTCAGCCTTAAAAAAGGTGGAAATAACATCATTTGGAACAACACAGATGGACCTGGAGGGCATATCTTAAGCGAACTAAGCAAGGCACAGAAAGACAAGCACAGCATGATCTCACTTCTAGGTGGACTCTACAAGCCGAACTCATAGAAGCAGAAAGTAGAATTGTGGCTACCAAGGACTGGGGAGCAGGGGGACTGGGGAGACGCTGGTCAAAGAACACAAAATTTCATTTAGACATGGAGAGTAAGTTCAAGAAGTCTACATCACGGTGACTTTAGTTAATAGCAATGTACTGTACACTTGGAAACTGCAAAGACAGTAGAGTTTTGTGTGTTCTGTTTGTTTTGTTTTGTTTTGAGATGGAGTCTTGCTCTGTCACCCAGGCTGGAGCGCAGTGGTGCGATCTCGGCTCGCTGCAACCTCTGCCTAGTGGGTTCAAGCGATTCTCCTGCCTCAGCCTGGGATTACAGGTGTGCGCCACCTGGGATTACAGGTGCGCACCACCACGCCTGGCTAATTTTTTGTATTTTTTAGTAGAGACAGGGTTTCCCCATGTTGGCCAGGCTGCTCACGATCTCCTGACCTCAGGTGATCCACCTGCCTCAGCCTACCAGACTGCTGGGATTACAGGTGTGAGCCACTGCGCCCGGCCAAAGCAGTTTTCAGGTGTTCTCACCACACGAGAAAAATAAGTACGTGAGGTAATGCATGTTAGTTAGCTCAATTTAGCCGTTCTACAATGTAAGCATACGTCACAACATCATGTCGTACATCATAAATAAATAATTTTAATTCATCAATTTAAAAAATAATATTTAAAAATTCTGACATAATGACAATCTAATATGCTGGAGAATTGGTGTGATTTTCCACATGGAACAAAAACACGCGGCTTTGCGTTTGACAGAAAGGGGGGGTCTGTGAGTCTATTCAATCAGCAGTAACAAGGTTCTGCTCCAACATGCAAGCACAGCCTCGTGGCTGCCCACCCCCCGCAGAGCTCCACCGTGTGTCTCAGGCCTGTGACATCATCAAAAGACATGGCAAAGGCTACAACCGAGCCACGGACTGTGCCTGCTACCCACCCAGCAAGTAGAATGCAGACGTGGAATTCAGCCCCTGGAAGCAGAAATCCTCATTTTGCAAACAGGCTTTTTATAGCATTTGAAAGAACAGTCCGCTCAGTGCTCTCTGCTGGTCACCACCCAGCAGATGAAAAACCAAGTGAGACTTCCAGCCACCTCCGGGCCGGGCAGCGCTGGGGTGACGCACATACACGTTCAGGAGATGAGCACATTTAGCAAGAGCACATTCATCTAAATTCCATGAGGAAGGAGGGAAGTTGGGCCCCCAAAGATTTAACTCTTCTCACTCTACCACCCCACAGCATAATTCTCTCATAAGGAAAATGGGCAGGAGGCAAATACGGTTTGTTTTTGAAATATTAAAGGCAGTTATTCACCATCTGCTAACTACTGATATTTTTACAACTTTACAAGGATGGAAAACCGTTTTGATTTTTAACAAATAGCCATTATAAGGCAGCCAGTAAAATTCAAGCAAGGGTTTAGGGCAATGGGGAAGAAAGAGTCAAAGCTGAGAAAACGCCAACATATCAGGTTTCTGGAAGGTTCAAAAGTCCTACTTTAGTATACTGGGAGGCAAATGAATGGGATCACTGAGAATTTATTCTTGGCTTAGTCCTAATGCCACTCTAAGATTTGGCTTCCAGATTTGACTGTCTGAGCCAGTGTCAAACCCCAATGTCGATGCCCCAGCAGAAGGGTCAAAAGTCAAAGAAGATTTTATTTTGATTTCAGCCAGCATGGCAAGATGTGCCAAGTTCTTAGTGCCTGGAACCTCAAGGCTGTAGGGAAAAGTTGCACATCCCTGTGGCTTCCAAACTAACTATGCACAAGCCTTCCTTTATAACAGAACTTGAAGCAAACCTTTTCTAATCAAGGGAAACCTTTCAGGTGCAGAAGGGATAGCGTTTCTGTGTGGACAAGCATCTGTGTAGAGTGCTCAGCCCATCTGTGTAGCTAGATGTTTCAGTTAAAGTGCTACTGGAACGTGGCTTGGAATGCAGGTGGCAGGAGGCTAGAGGCCACGGCCCATACGCCTTTCATGCCTGCTTCTTGCAAGGTCACATGGGTGCTCAGGACATCCTGGGATGCGGTTCAGAGGCACTGGGAACGCCTCATTCCAAGGCACTGAGGCAGGTCCGCACTGGCAGGGTCTTACCAGCCTTGCTCCCCACAGGCATCCTTAATGGTGGCAGGTGTCCTCATGGCCTCACCTACCAAGTGTATTTGTGCTGCTGTGGCCCTGAAGGGGCCAGGATGAAAAGTTCTGGAGCAGCAAGGCCGAAGACTACAGGCAGACATCAGGTGAGGAACAGGGCTGGCCATGGTGTCAATCCCAGGTGAGCTGGGGGAGTCAAGGGTGGCCACGTGGAGAAGTGGCCTTCAACGAGATTCCTGGGATTGTGTACTCATTCATTAACAAAAACAAGCATTGTCACTTGCTATAGGCCAAGCCCGGTGCTGGGGCATGGAAGAAAATACGCAACAAGGTCTCTGCCCCCCCTGTGTCTAATGAGAAATGACCCTTTGAAGGAGTAATGGTATGTGCAGTGTGACAGGGCCATGATGGGGTGACCCGGGTGCTGTGGGGAATGCCACAGGCATGCCTCCCAGGTGAAGGTGGGGATGGGAGCAGGAGAAAAGCAGTCTAGGGAGAAGTGCTGGCTAATCACAACGGCGAAGGCATCGGGAGCCCCCCTCACTCTTTTTGTTTGTTTGTTTGTTTTCATTTTGAGACGGAGTCTTCCTCTGTCGCCCAGGCTGGAATGCGGTGGCACGATCTTGGCTCACTGCAGCCTCTGCCTCCCGGGTTCAAGCAGTTTTCCTGCCTCAGCCTCCCGAGTACTTGGGATTATAGGCGCACACCACCATGCCCAGCTAATTGTTGTATTTTTTAGTAGAAATGGGGTTTTACCATTTTGGCCAGGCTGGTCTTGAACTCCTGACCTCAAGCGACCCACCCACACCCACCTCGGCCTCCCAAAGTGCTGGGATGACAGATGTGAGCCACTGCACCCAGCCTCCCACATATTATTTATGGGGGCTGGGCAGAGAGGCAGAAAGTGAGGCAGGAGCAGAGACCGGAGGCCATGAGCGCCTGGTATGGGATGTAGTGGGCCTGGATGACAGCATTACCCAACCCTGTTCTTGTTTGGTCCTTCGCTGACTGCCAAGAAATATCTGTAGACAGGGTAGGGTAGAGCAAAGGAGTACAAATCAATTTTATCTGCCTTCAAGTTTTTCCTGAGTCTTATGCATAATCATTCAACTTGCAAATTCAGTCCTATTCCAGGAAGCTCAAAATGACAGAGAAAAAAAACTGATGATTAGGAAATTCCAACAATTTGGGTGATCACTTAAAGATGAGCATATGCGAATCACTACATCTTTTTTTTGGACACAGAATCTCTCGCACTATCGCCCAGGCTGGAGTATAGTGGCATGATCTTGGCTCACTGCAACCTCCGCCTCCCGGGTTCAATCGATTCTCCTGCCTCAGCCTCCCAAGTAACTGGGATTACAGGCGCCAGTCATGATGCCCAGCTAATTTTTTGTATTTTTAGTAGAGACGGGTTTTCACTATGTTGGTCAGGATGGTTTCAAACTCCTGACCTCATGATTCACCTCCCTTGGCATCCCAAAGTGCTGGAATTACAGGCGTGAGCCACGGCGCCCGTCCAACTACTTCTTATGAGTACTCCAGGTTTGATTTGGTTTTCTACTTTTCCACTATTGTACATAATTTCTATTCCTGCCCATTACAGAGTGAAAAGGTAAAAAGGGTACTAGTAACTTTCTAAGCTAGGGATCCAACAGTTAAAACTCCAAAGACTAGCTTCTCACAATTATTCCAAAGCAACCCCAAACACCTTGGCTAGAAATCCTTCAGTCTGGTGTGTAGTTAATTAGCTATAACTAATGAAGCCCTTCATTTGGTTCTCGGCAGTCAGGAGCAATATGAGATGTTCAAGAGTCTAAACAAGGAAAAGGAGGGGTTCCATTACAACCTACGTTGTGTCATTTGCCTCAGATCTCAAAGGAAAGAATGAAACCCAAAGAAAACATCAAGACTCACAAACAGGTCATGTCATAGGTTACCTGCTCTCCTTCCTGCCTTGCTTCAGGAAGTTACTGCAGACTCCCTCCTGTGTCCTTGGCATTAATGGGGTAAGTCAGGGAACGCTGTTTGACTAAGATGTATTTGTTTTCTGTCTTTACCAATAAAACATACAAATATATATAAAACACCTGTCAGTTTGGTACTTAGAAAATTACATGGTCCTTAGTCACATATCGCAATTCTTGTCCTTCTCATAAATTACTTTCTGTATTTTTGGCACGTAACAACATAAGACCTCCAAACCTCTCTAATTCAGGTTTCCTGGCAGAAACAGAAGAGATTTAATGGTGGAAATTTGAATTTCAGGATATATTTTGAAAAACAACTTATGTGTACTTGGGTAGCAGTCTACCCAACAGTAGCTTCTTCTACGGTTTCCTTAAACAATTAAGCATGGCTTTTTCATTGTTTCCCAGCAGCCCAGGTAACATCCACATTCATTAAAATGTACTCAGTGGCTCCATTGTCTTGAGTCTAAAGGAATGTTGAATGCATGCATTCCTTCTTGCCCTCTCCCTAAAACTCCTACGTCAAATTTCTACTGAAATAATTTAAATTATAATTTTAAAATATACTGATATAGATAGATACGAATGAACATTAATATTTCTTTTATTTTCTTTTTTTTCTTGAGACAGGGTCTTGCTGTTTCTCCCAGGCTAAAGTGTAGGGGCGTGATCATAGCTCACCACAGCCTTAAACTACTGGATTCAAGTGATCCTCCTACCTCAGGCTCCCAAGCAGCTGGGACTACAGGCATGCACTACCATACCCGGTTAATTTTTTTTTTTTTTTCCTGAGGCAGTCTTGTTTTGTCACCCAGGCTGGAGTACAGTGGCGTGATCTTGGCTCACTGCAACCTCCTCCCAAGTTAAAGTGATTTTCCTCCCTCAGCCTCCCAAGTAGCTGGGATTACAGGCGTGTGCCACCACGCCCGGCTATTTTTTGTGTTTTCATTAGAGACAAGGTTTCAACATGTTGGCCAAGCTGGTCTTGAACTCCTGACCTCAAGTGATCTGCCTGCCTCAGCCTCCCAAAGTGCTGGGATTACAGGTGTGAGCCACTGCACCCGGCCGAACATTAGTATTTCTAAATAATCATTCCCCATCTTAAATAACATAATCAAAGCCGTCTCTGGATATAATTAAATCAGAATCTTTTCTTATTAAATAATTGATAATTCATGAAAAAAAAACTGGTTTCCCATGGATGAAAAGCGAATAAATGAATTTTTAAAAGGAGCATGTCTATGTAAACTCAAAACGTGATTATAAACAAAACTCAAGAAAATATCAGTATCTTCTTTTTGCTGTGAGTCTCTAACTAACTTTGATAGCCTAAATAGCAGAAAACAAACACCAGAGTTATCGTGGCAGTTATCATGGCTGAATTACCTCATTTCCCACCCACAAGCACAGCTCAGCACCCTTTCCCTTGATCCTGTCCCTTGATACTGAGACAAGTAACTAAGCTCCACCCTGAGCCTCACTGTAACCTAAGATTTCCTGGGTCCCCTCTAAAGACAAGGAGACAGTGATCAGCATAAAAAGGGTGCAAAGGAGAAAGAATCAAAGTCACTAAAAAGGCCACTTCTTAAAAAGCCTCACTTCTTTATAAGAACAAACAGCACTCCCTAAAAAGTAAAGTGCTCATCTGTAGCTTTTATTTGATGCTTGATGTCTTCTCTGGTGGTTTCTTGGTGAATAAGAATAAAAGTGGAGTATCCCTTATTCAAAATGCTTGGGACAAGAAATGTTTCATATTGCAGATTATTTCAGATTTTGGAATATTTGTACTATAAACCGGTTCAGTATCCCTCATCTGAAATCCAAAATGCTCCAATAAGCATTTCCTTTGAGCATCATGTTAGCTCTCAAAAATTTTTGGGTTTTGGAGCATTTCCGATTTTGAATTTTCCAATTAGGGATACTCAATCTGTAATAGTAACATTCTACTAAATAAGTAGAAATTGAAGGTACGTTAGGAAGATAGAATTACTAAACTCAAGAAAATCCTGAGTTAACTAACACCATGTTATTAAGTTAAAAGGCATTAAGAGATAATTTTGGTAGGAAAAATAGATTTTTAACTTTCTAAATGATAAATGCACACTTTGAGTTGATTTGCTTTTGTATACTTTTGTATACTTTCTAAGCTACTTTCTAAGCTACTTTCTTTCAGGAAAAAACCTTGAAAGTTGCAATTTATGTTGTTCCAAATTTTTACAGATTAATAAAACTAAATAATCAGACATTGTTATGAAATCAAAGAGATTTTCAGTATTGATTTATTAGTTGTGACCACTGTGACATGGTAACACAAAATGTCAATAATGAGGACAGAGACTGAATGAAGGATACATGGGAATAGGTTCTATAATTTTTTTAAACTTTTCTGCAGATCTAACCTATAAAGTCAATCTTTTAAAACCTAGGAGAAATTGGCTGGGCACAGTGGCTCACACATATAATCTCAGAATTTGCAGAAGCTAAGGCGAAAGGATCGCTTGAGCCCAGGCGTTTGAGACCAGTCTGGGCAACACAGTGAGACCTAATCTCCACAAACAATTTTTAAGAAACAAAAAAATTATCCAGGTGTGGTGGCAAGTGCTTGTAGTCCCAGCTACTTGGGAGGCTAAGGTGAGAGAATCACTTTATCCCAGGAAATCAAGGCCTCAGTGAGCCATGATCACACCACTGCACTCCAGCCTGGGTGACAGAGCAAGACCCTGTCTCAACACAAAACAAAACAAAACAAAACCAAAACGTAGGAGGAATGAAATGTCAACCAAAAAGAAAGGGGTCTCTACGTACGGAAAGCACAACACTCATCTCCCAAGGAAACTTGTGTATGATGTTAACATGACAATTTGACATACTCTGATTCCAGCATTTTTTTAAAACGTGGCTACAATTTCAAAAACTAATGTTTGAAAAGAGGTATTTAACCCAGTATTTGTGGGTATGCTGAAACTTCTGTAGTTCCTACAACATATTGAGAGAGAGAGTAAGCCACAGTGATATGGGGGCTGTTTCTCAGAGATGAGGCGAGACTGAGGAAGGAAAGGTGATTTAAAGTAGGCTAATTACACAATTCCTTTTTAACAGGCCATCGGTAAGCGCAGAACCTGATTAAAAATAAATGCTCGAAATACTGGCCTGAGTGAAATTTCACATCTGAACTCCTGCACTGCTGCTGGCAGCTCAGATGCGGCCACTGTCCTCCCCACATGCAAGCCTTTAAAGACTACAAAGACAAAAAGCAATGAACGATGCTATTAAAACTGCATCTCCCTGATAGAATTTCATTAAGCTAAAGAGTCTCTGTCAAACACCCTGCCATAATATTACTTTGTTACGCAGCAAGCAAGTGTACACATTGAACATAATTTTACTCTCCTTTGAGTGAGGCTAATGTCTCTATTGCTTTGGAGAAAAGAAAATCTTGAGCATCAAAGGATGCAGAACGTCCTCCCAAACATTTACCATCAATATTTTTTAATTGAAATAGCACTAAGGCGCTCCATTAAATTAAGGAAATAAATGAAGAAAACCTACTAAAGGAGAGATAAGCCGTAATTTGCAAGCTCCAGACAAGAGCTCATTTCAAGCCACATTCTGACTTCCCCTGAGTTGCACCGGACAGCTCTGCCCAGAGTGACACCTCAAAGCAAAGGACACATGACCTTGCGTGTTGATGCACTTTTTGGACGTCCACCTTTCCAACCAATTACATCATGCATTATGAGCCCTGGAGCAGTAGATCAAAGGATAAAAGTAGCCGACACTGAACGGACGTCACAAGGACGACGCATGGGCCCACAGAGGGCACCCATGTGCCCATGGGCACCCAGAGCTCCCCAAGCAGATTGGAGCTGACCATGAGTGAAAGCACAGCCATGCTCTCACCTGGAGAGGCCCTCCACACAGGACACACATGCCTTTTACGTTAACATACATGAGGATCAGTATCTTGAGATAAGATCTTGGTATTAGTTTGCTAGAGTTGCCATAATCCTAGGTACACCGTGCACTGTGTACTCTTCTTTACCTCATAAATCACACCCATAATGCATTTTCTGCAATTTCCAGTTTCAGTTCCTTTAAAGAACCTGAAGACATAGGAAAAACAACGTGAATATAAAATGTTCCCCATTTTTACGATTTCTTCCAACCTTTGATAATGGTTCTACCCACATCCAATTCAACAGAAATTGCTTAGCAACTTGATTTTCTTGGACTTTCCAAAGCTAATTGAAAAATAAAATACCATAGCTTCCAGTTACACTTTTTTGTTTACGTATATTAAACAAAGCTAAACATGGACCAATGGTACCAACAGGTTTACAAACAAATACCGTGACTCTTAGCAACCACACATCTAAACTGGTGAGTGCACAGTTATCCTCATAAAACCTACTGCCTGCCAGATGCTATTCTGAGGATGCTGAAAGCATCGGCACAGAGAGAGGAGAGCTCTGCTCCTCCACAGAGCCTGTTAAGTGGAGGCCATTTAACAGCACTTGTTTGGGAAATAAATCTATAAACAGAGTACTCAAAAGAGAACAACTTAAAAACGGAGGGAAAAATCAATTAAAGGAAAAAAAACAAAGGGCAAATTCTTTAAAGGTGGAAGATGGAATTCCACGGCCCCCATCTTCGCTTGTAATTCTTGTAATCTTCACCCTTCTCCCTCCATATTACTGAATTCGACTAGGGACCCCGATTGCTCCTCCATCCGTGCCTTAGTCCAGCGCTTGGCTCTATCACACAAAGCTCCTTCTTCCCTTTACAGCTAGGGTTGCCAGACAAAATCCAGGACACTCACTCAGTAAAACTGGAATTTCAGATAAGCAACATTTTTTCTAGTGTAAGTATATCCTAAATATTGCATGGATAGACTTAAATTAAAAGTTATTTTTTACCTGAAATTAAAATTTGACTGCACATCTTATATTTTTATTTGTTAAATGTGGCAGCCCCACATGCAGTTCATTCTCGCCCATTCACACCGTGACTCTTAGCAACCACACACCTAAACTGGTGAGTGCACAGTTATCCCCATAAAACCTACTGCCTTCCAGCTGCTGTTCTGAGGATGCTGAAAGCATCGGCACAGAGTATTCAAAAGAGAACAACTTAAAAACAGAGACGTGTGCTGCAACACACACGTCCCTTGGCCTCCTGGTTCTCTGTTCCTTCCTGCCCGCTCCTGCCTCCTCCCTATTCTCCTGTATCCTCAGTCTAGGGACTCATCAAGGTCCCCTACTTAGCTTCTCCACACTCTTTCTCTGAAAACTCCAAACTCTGGTATATATAAATATCACATCAACTGAGACAGACAACTTCCCATTTATCCAGGAAGACACAACAGGGGTTAATCTAGGATGCAAAAGCAGAAGGAATGAATGTTTAACTACATGAAATCTTTGAACATTTTTTCTCTGTAATTTTCTCCTAATGCTCCCAGCACTGATTTTGAACTCATGCTCTGTGCTGAAGACTCTGCGAAGGATGGAGGATACAGAAATGTAAAGATAATGATCTCAAAACTGTAGATTCTCAATCTGTAAGTAAGACGATCCTGTGAATGGTGCACAGGACTGCCAGGGTGTAAGTCAACACTAAGAGACATTCTGCACCTGCTGAAGGTGTGGGCTGGGGCCATGGCGGGTGTCGCCAAGCAGGGTGGGCTAAAGACGGGGATGGGATGGAGTGTAGGGTAGAGCTCCAGGGCAGGGTCATGGTTGACCATGGAAACAAGTATGTTGGGAAGTGGATTTCACCTCAAGGAAGGCTGTCAAAATTGGCCCAATAACCTAGAGTAACCAAACTCATAGAGACAGGAAGTAGAATGGTGGTTCTACAGGTGCTGAGAGGAGGGAGAAATGGGGTGTTGTTATTTAATGGGTAGAGAGTCTTAGTCTTATAACATAAAAAGAGTTCTGGAATTTAGTCATGCACAAATGTGAATGTTCTTAACAATACTGAGCTGTACACTTAAAAATGGCAAAGGTGATAAATTTTATGTGATATATATTTTACAATTAAAATTTTTTGAAAAGAAAAAAATCAGCCCTGACATGACCTAGCATGCCCACATAGACAAAATGGCCAAGGGCTAACTGGCCTAAGCAAGTAGGCCAACGGGTGATGAGAAAGTTAATAGAAAGCTAAGTAACTCGGAAATAGCCATATGCTCAACCAAAGCCTTTCCATCTATAATACTGCTTTGATAAGACGGCAAAACAGCACGTTCACAATTCTTGGGATGTGTAGAATATTTTCAGAAACTCCACCCAAGATGAATTCATGGTTTCTTCTTTACCCTTTTATTCTACTTTCTCCTGAAAGGAAAACTTCAGAACTAATCTGCAGACCCCACTACTTAATTTGGGGAATAAATAATATGCTAGGAGTTAGTCCTTGCTACAGTTTGAATGTGCCCCCTCCAAAATTGCCAGTGTGATAGTATTGAGAAGTGTATCCTTTAAGACGTGGGATTAAGGCCCTTAAAAAAAAAGGCTTCACTCAGCCTTAGGTTGGCTTGCCTTTCCATCCCACCAGGAGGGGGGGATACAGCTTTCTCCTCTCCAGAGGATACAGCAACAAGGCACCATCTTGGAAGCAGACACCAGCCCTCACCAGACAACCAAACTGACTGGTGCCTTGATTTTGGACTTCCCAGCCACCAGAACCATGAGAAACAAATCTTTGTTCTTTATAAATTACCAGTCTCAGGTAATTTTGTTATAACATCACAAAGTGAACTAAGATCTTAATACTGGTTTTACTTTGATTGGGAAACAGCAACAGAAAGTGGAGGGAAAAAACGGTAAGAGGCATTGAATTTTAGTATGGCACCAACTGTGCAGCGTTCATATGGTCATGTGTGAGCTTTGAAAAACCACTGCTTCATTTTGGCACAATCGGGAGTCATTCCAAGGGAACATTTTTGGTTGGCAGAGTGAGACAAGTTTGATAATCACAGGGATGATGCGGAAAATACTGAACAGATTTTGTGCTAGTCTTAACTTTGGCCAAGACGTAATGCAAGTCATTAACTTACTGTCATTGAAGATTTCCCTATTATCACCTGCAACCAAAAAAATAGAAAAATCCCTTGAAGTTCAAAAGTTTTATGACTTGATGACTCCACTGTGAACCAAAGTTCTCCACCTCTACTATTACTGGTGTAAAAAGGAAATGAGCAGATTCTGTTTAGAAAAAACAATAGTTTCAATTGTAAAGTCTCATGTATACTACTGCATATTAAGTCAAATTATAGTTGTATTTCTATAAATATCTGTATTCAAATACATTAACAAGGATTCTCTTAAAAAGACTAATTACTTTCCACATTTTTTAGATTTCATAAAGATATTTTTTAAAAAATTTCAACTTCTATTTTATCAGACACTTAGACCAATGGAATAGAATAGAAAACTCAGAAATAAAGTTGCACTCCTACAACCACCTGATCCTCAACGAGGCTGAGAGGAAAGAAAAAAAAAAGCAATGGGGAAAGGACTCCTTTTCAATAAATGGTTATGGGATAACTGGCTAACATATGCATAAAACTAAAACTGGCCCTTTAACTTCTACAATATGAAAAAATTAACTTGAGTTGGATTAAAGATTTAAATGTTAACACCTCAAACTATTAAAATCCTAGAAGAAAACCTAGTTAATAACCTTCTTGACATTGGCTTTGGCAAAGAATGTATGGCTAAGTTCCCATAAAGGTATTTCTATGTAGCATGTTTTTCAGATAAATGTTACTAGCATATAAGACAACCTTATTCTTCAAGATGCAGAAGCATACTGGAGTATGCTCAGATTGTTAGTATGTTGGCATTATATATCTGAAACAAGACTTTGTCATTACTTCCACGTGGTTCTGCAAACAGGTAAAAAACTGTTAAGTGAACTCAAAATTTAATAACTGAAAATAAAGATATATCTTTGCTATTTTTTAAGAGAAGAATGAAAAAATCTTAGGAGCTCAAGGTCTCCTGGCCAAGTCCAGCAAGCTGAACAGACTGCCAATACACATGATAGGCTTCTTGTCAATTTGGTTTCCAGTAAATCAGCATATTATCAGTTTAGAAGAATTATAATCCATACAGCATATCACTAATGGAATAAAGCCCAGTGTGACACTACTTAAACCGCTTATGTTCTACAGATTCACAGAGGTAATATGCAGAATCCAATTAAAAAACCAGTTTTCATGTGTTAAAGCAGGAAATCAAAAACTCACTCCAGGTAAAGTGAAAGAAGAGGGTGTTAGCAGGTGTCCCATTAGCACAGACACTGGTTCTAGCTCTAATGTCCTGAGACATGGCTTTGGAATGTTCCTATTCTTTTCCTGCCTGTGCCCCTTCCCTTCTTTTCTCTTTCTTCCTCCTCCTTTCCTTCCCTCTTCCTTCTTCCTCTCTGTTATAATATAGCCTCCATGAAGCTAAAAAGCAAGGGTTCTGCCCTGATCTCAAGGCAGGATGCAGAGACTCGATTTCAACCAAATGGAAATGATACCAGTTCTGACAGGCCCCATGCACTGCCCGGGACATGTACTCACCACAAAAACAAAAAGTCACATCTGTGGTAAAACTACTTTCTACTTGGTCTGACTCTTCTATTAAATCAGCAAGTTTATTAAATCAGCAATTTTTTTAAAGTACTTCAGAACTTCACCAACCTTGAAAAGTCATGAGACAAGGCACTGACTTTGAAAATGAAGGTGAAGGGTACCTTGAGATATGCCTATGTTTCCAGAACAGCAAAGCTCTGGGGCGGTTGGGATGGGTGCATTACTATTATTATTGAGATGGGGAAATCATGACTTTATCAAAAGGAACCTTTTGACTGCCTATGAGAGTGGGGTTTATCCTCTGCATTTTCCAGCCAATGGAAAGGTGAGGTCGCCCAGCCCAAAGGCTGCAAGGCACAATCACCCAGAACACTCTCGGGGCGGAGCCTTCCAGGACAAGCTAGCTCAGAAGGAATTCCACCCCTCTAAGTAGGAGTGGTCTTCCCAGCAACAGCTGGCCATGCTTCTAAAGACAGGCAATAGTCTCTCTCTGCCCATAAGTATCTGTATCTTGCACTTTCAGGTTGGTTTCGAGGGCTTGTTTGTTCTTTTCTTTTTTTACTAAATTATCACTTTGGCTTGAAGACTGGTAGAAAAGCTCACAGATAGCTACTTGGGCACTTAAAAGCACATATAATGAAAGATCCGTTCATGAACAGGTCTCCAGTAGCTCACAAGTGACGCCAAAGGGGACTTTTTGGTTTTTGCTCTCCCTAAAGCAGCTCCAAGAGGAGGCAGACTACATCCTCTCTAGAAACCACTGTCATTCATGCATTTCGTCTTTGGCCCCTTCCCTTCCTCCTGGGGATCAGGGATTCTATTACACTCAGTGAAGACCCTGTCCTGTAAAGCTAAGATAGTTGACTGGGGAGCATCATCTCCATGGACTTAACGTTTCAGATGGAAAGCAGTAGTTAGATAATCCAGCAACGCAAACACAAATGAATATTCAGAGCCACATTTAATAAAGTGGTGCAGTTCCTTTTGGCTGAAGGTACTGAGGAGTAAAGGGGAAATCTCGTTTCACTGCAGGGATGACTTTGATGTTTTTGCTTTTGTTGTTTTCTGGGGGGTGAAGGGGGGACGTTGTTTGCTTGTTTTTGCATGGTAAAGCTGGGTTGTGACTATTTTGAAAATGTCCATACATCATCCGATGTGCAGGTAGGACGTTTTTTCCTACTTATTTTTCTTTAGATCAATTTAATATATTTTGAAATCAACTTGGGAGGCATATTTTCAGCATTTGAATGGGATTTAGTCACAAAAAGTGCCCGTCAGTCAAAAAGCATTATCAAAGCCAACCTGTTTCGGGGTCTAAAAAAACAAGGCAGAGCTATTTGTTCACAATCCATCATTATTGGTACCTCCTAGCAGGAACTCAGGATAAACAGGTACAGAATTTAGCTACAGCTTCTGCTCTACCTTATCTTGGTTAGATGCCCTGGCTATCCGTGGGAGCTGGACCTGCCATGCTCAGGGCCATGTAACACAGGCCCTCCTTTCAGCAGTAGCACCAGGTGGATCAGAGAGGGGCCACATGGAGCTGTGTGGCTGGGTCTTGCCAAGCGCTCCATGGATGCTGCAGGACACCTGAGGCCAGTGGACCAGGGGAAGGAAGACAGGGCAGGGCAGGAAGACAGGGAAAGTTTCCTGAGATTTACAAACAGCCACTCCTGGATGCCAGGACTCCTGGGGATGTGGGAGAACATGATTACACGAGCTGTCCACTGGGTATTCTAAAGAAGGTTGATAGTGAGGCAGATGGCAGGCAGGAGTCATGGAAGAGGCAAAGAACGAAATGAGAACCAAAGGGAGGCCCTGGGTCAAAGAGATGCAGGGCTCAGGGTGCCCGAGGGAGACTGTACACAATGATTAAATGAGGGCGACCATCCTGCATGTGAGGCGGAAAGAAGCGGGTGACCACGCTGGATACTTAAGATTCTCATTACCATGTTCCATCACATAGAAACTACACGCACAGGTTTAAAATGACAAGATCATAACTATGATTCTGGGGTTAGGAAAAGAGGAGGAATGGCTGAGAAGGAATCATGGTAGCTGAGTCTTCGTATTACTATTGCTGTGTAGACCACACTTCTGAAGCCTAAGAAACACTGGGGCCTCTGTTTCCCTAAGGTAAGCATCTGCCTTAAGGACCTGCTGGTCTGGCAATCCTACCCCGGGGTGTATTTCCTGGAGGAGCTCTCCCGCAAATGTGTCTGGAGATGGTTAAATGCAGGATCTAAGACCACTGTCCTAACAGCGAACACCGGCATCACCCAGGTACCCATCCATGAAGAGGGGTTACGCCTGCTGCCATCTATTCCTACAACAGAACTATTACTCAGCTAAGAAAACTAACAGACCACAGCTGCACTCATCAACCTAGAGAGACTGCAAAACCACAGTGCTGAAACCTAAAAGCAAGTCATGGAAAAATACGTATTGTTTGACTCTACTTCTATAAATGGCAAAAGCAAGCAAGGCTTAAAAACATATTGTTTAAGGATACATGAATATGTGGTAAAACTAAAAAGAAAAGCGAGGGAAAATGAGTCCCAAATCTGTGTAGAGACCACATCACAAAGAAGAAGAAGTGCACAGCTGAGCGGGGAGAACTACTCAGGGACTGGAGCGGGAAGCAGTACGGAGGCCCACTGAATGATGTGTCACCTCTACATATGTATTTCTTCCCTTGTATGAATGATCTGTTTTGATTTAAAAATGAAAAAAAAGGCTGGGTGCAGTGGCTCACGCCTGTAATCCCAGCACTTTGGGAGGCCGAGGCGGGTGGATCATGAGGTCAGGACATGGAGACCATCCTGGCTAACACGGTGAAACCCCGTCTCTGCCAAAAAAAAAAATTAGCCGGGCGAGGTGGCGGGCTCCTGTAGTCCCAGCTACTCAGGAGGCTGAGGCAGGAGAATGGCGTGAACCCTGCAGGCGGAGCTCACAGTGAGCTGAGATCGCACGACTGCACTCCAGCCTGGGCGACAGAGCGAGACTCTGTCTTAAAAAAAAGAATGAAATGATGCTGATGAACATGACCGATCAGTCGGAACAAGGCAGAAACGTCTATGGAGGAAGCTCACAGCCCCATGGGCACTACCCAGGCAAAGGGGCATCATTTCCCAAAGTGTGTTCCCTGGAATGCTGGCCACGGCAGCCTAACAAAAAATAAATAAGTAAGGAGCCTGTGGGTGAGGAAAGTTAGGAAAACACTGTAATGTTGAACCCTAATCCCTCTTCTACAAACACTTGGTGTACATTAACGTATTCACGTTTCTGAAAGCTCTGCTATAGGGAGACAGATTTCATTCTCTTCATCTTGGTGTTGCCCAATCTCATGTGATCAATCACTTTGAAGAGAACTTATCACTATTCCAAGAAAACATTTGAAAAACACCCCCCAAAATGATTCAAAATCATATAAATTCCACCCTAGCTCAGAAGTATACAAAAGCACTTTATGAAGAATAAATCAGACCTTTCTTGGGAACATTCTAGGCAGAGAACCTTTCCAAAGCGTTAGAACGTATCATTGATTGCTTTGAATAAAAAGAAAAACCACCCATCTTGTTCTTTCTGTCTCTAGCATCCTACTTGTTACTTACACTGATGCCCACACTTAACTTCCAAGTGCTGTCTTAAAAATCAAACAAAACATCTCTTTCTCTTTCTTCCCTTCCCAACAATATTCTGAGCTTTTTAAATACATGTAGGCCAGGCGCGGTGGCTCAAGCCTGTAATCCCAGCACTTTGGGAGGCCGAGACGGGCGGATCACGAGGTCAGGAGATCGAGACCATCCTGGCTAACACGGTGAAACCCCGTCTCTACTAAAAAATACAAAAAACTAGCCGGGCGCGGTGGCGGGCGCCTGTAGTCCCAGCTACTCGGGAGGCTGAGGCGGGAGAATGGCGTGAACCCAGGAGGCGGAGCTTGCAGTGAGCTGAGATCCGGCCACTGCACTCCAGCCTGGGCGGCAGAGCCAGACTCCGTCTCAAAAAAAAAAAAAAAAGAAATACATGTAAAAGAAATATCTATGCATATAAAAGCTTGCACGGGTACACACAAACAAGAAGGTGTGTGAAGACATACAGCAAGTTGTCAACGTTGCTGCGTAATCTAAAGGGGATGGATAGAAAAGGGGTGGGGGAGAAGAATGATTAGTTTTGACTTTATACATCCTTAGTGTATTATTTCCACTCATTATAAAAAGCAGATAATACTGTTAAATTATTTTAAATAGGGAGGTTGTTTAAATGAAAACATTTTTCCAAACATGAATTTAAGAAGCAAGAAATCATCAGAGAAGAGACGCTGAAGCAAAAATGTGATTCTCCATCCTTTTTTTTTTTTTTTGGCAAGGGGTGAGGAGAGTGGGATTGAAAAAATATTGACAAAATAAGTCAAGTAATTAACAAGGTACTTTCCAAGGCCTTAACAGAGATGCTGCCCTCAAAGACAGGTGTAATTATGGATTTAGAAAATTCATCCTTCATTGAGGGGGGGGAAAAAAAACACTCCTAAAGGAAATGAGAGCTGCAGTCTTGCTGGGCATTGCGAAATCACTACAAGGAGAGGCTTAACTCACACAGGCTCCCTGAAAGCAAAGAGGGAGCTAAAGAAAAATAAATAGAGGTGTCTGCAAGCGAGAAGCACAGTCCTCCACTGTTCACACCTGCCCGCCGAATCAAAGGCTTCAAATATTAGAGGCTCTTTACTTTCTAATGGCAACACATTCTCAACTTCTGTATGGATTAGATCTCACGCTTGCATATTTCTTCAAGCAGACATGAGTATAAAATAATGTGTAAAAGTAAAGTCTCACTTTGCTTGACATGCAGCCAGTGTTGCCACGTGATGGCCTGGTAGAAGTTTGCTTCTAAAACCACTTTTACACGAGAGCAAAGACCAAAACGATTCTTGAAATAATTTAATACCTTACCCAAGCAGACACATCAGGGAAAAAGTCACCTCGTAAACAACTCTGAGAAATCAGTGAACTGGGGTTAAATAACTCTACTTCCATGAGGATATCATCCTCGGAGTCATTGAAAGGATGCACAGAGCCAGAATGACACACCCACTAGTGATGGGTGATTGAATTATTTTGTAATATATGCTTATCCTCCAAAGCATTGAGTCCTTCAAGAAGGAAAACACATTCTATTCTCAAAGGCCAATTTAATTTTATTTGCAGGTTTAAATCTTTTCAAAGCGCACTACTTTGAAACTTCGGAATATTGGCACACTCTGCAGAGCTTTCAGAACATGTAGTGGGCTGGCTGACACTCACAGGAAGTGATTTGCAAGAGTCCAGCAGCAGGGAAGGGCAGGTGTGTGCAGGGACCTCCTTGTATCTCAGTGTACATCCTGTGAGGATTCAGGGCTCCCATCCCAGGGGTGGCCTGGACAGCAGGGCTGGAGCCTCTGCCATGACATCTTCACTTTTCACCAGGTACATGCATTATTTTCAGTATGTTTAGAAAAACAATGCTGTCTGAATTTTTCTTATTTGGCCAATTATCTGATCCATAATTTCTGCTATGAAGAAAAAAATCAATGTCTTCAAAATTCAATAAATGAAAGCTGTGAAATGTCAGCGGCACACATGACAATAATCAAAAGCACACAGACAGCTATATTTCCTCTATGAAACAGCAGGTCCTCATCAGATCACGTCTCAAGACCCCGAATTCACTAATAGGGGATGGTGATGTCTACAAAGACAGCAAATCGGAGACACAGATAGCAGCTTTGCTAAGGCCAGTAGATGAACCGTAAGCATGCTTATTAGGGGTATTAGGAACAGGACGAGAGGAGTGTCTCTCCTTCTATGATGTCTGACAGCATCAGCCCAGAACCCGAGTCTAGGAGTCTGCTGAGTACACTGAGACAATGTCCTGCCTGACAGATGAGACATGAAAATCCCATCTGTCTGGCAAGTTGCACTTGGCTTTCCTTAGCTGCCCTTCCTGCAGTTAGATTGCGGGACTCAGCAGCTCAGCTAAGGCTTTAAGAAGGGTCGTAGACACGGTTGTACAGTTTCACTTCTGCAAGATGAGTAAGTTCTAGAGATCTGCTGCACAACACCGTATCCACAGTTAACAGTACCGTAATGTACACTTAAAACTGTGAAAAGGGTGGATGTAAAGTGTTCTAAATAAAACAAAGACAAGAAAATAATAAAGTAAAACAAAATACTCAACAAAATGTAATAAAATATCACGGGTCCTATACCAAGAGCTGCTGGCTGTAATACATTGAAGTCATGATGCCACGTGTCACATTCAGAAATCAGTCACAAGAATATTCTGAGTTTTTATTTTTCTCTTTGAAGAAATTCAGCAACACCTAGAACAATGCAGTGGAGGGAGAGGATGTGCACGAGCCTTTAAACTTCATGAGGCTGAGGAACCCTCAGAGAAGGAAAACAAAAAGAGGCAGGGGGAGGGAGTAGAGGCCATCTTGCATCAGCCTCCACTCACCAGAGGGGCAGAGCCATGAGCTATGTGCCCAGCACCCTTGTAGTCCACGGCTGGAGCCACCCAGAGAACAGGCCGTGGCTCCGAGGCAGGACTCAGGGACAGACAGAAGAACTGAGGTTCAACGAGAGAGAGCAAGAGGGAAAAAGAAACAGCTCTGCTTTGGCACCTGGTAGATGTGCATTTCCTAGTTTCCTGGGCTCAGCCTGAGAGTTATTCCACAGTAATCACAGAAACCCCCCTCTGACTGCATTATCATCCAAATGCACACGGTTCTACATCCTTCAGAAGAAATTCTCAGGCATCTGTCCCTTTACAGCCCCTCTAATGCCGCCTGTCACCTTCGTGGTTCTCCACAGCTTCCATGGGAGTCGTCTGCCGAGACAAGCCGGGGCCATTCTTCCTGGGATGAGCACTGGGGCCACCTTATGTGGCACCGCCGAAGGCCACAGCGCCTGCTGATGGCCGCACTGTGAGGTCTCTACAGTGGTTTCCATAGGTAATGGGCCAATAACCACCAAATGTAAGACTTCATAAAAAATCTCATTCTCACTGTGAGGGAACCAGGAAATGGAGAGAAACCTTTTTTTATTTCTTAACTGGGGTTGGGGGGTCTGGCATCGCGTCGTAATGTACCAGGCGACTATAAAGAGAGAATGATGATTTGTGCCAGCAACCTAGCAATCAAGCTTGGAATTCCCTTAACCCAAGTCTCCATGTCCTTGGAAAACTGGACACACAGGACTTACCAACTCCTGCAGCCTTACTAAGGTGAATAAAATTAAAATGAGGTGTATTAAGCGGACTCTCAGTGGAATGTCTCTACTGAGAGATTCTGCATATTTAGGGGTGTGTGCTAACAGGAAGAGGTGAACACACACATTTATAACCACCTTTGCAATCCCTGGGACACTCTGAAGTTCTTTCCATAAATTCTATGTGTAACATTTAATTGCCCAGTTGTGCGACATATTGATTTTTACACCACATCTGATGGAGCACCTACCGATGCGGATCATTTTCTTGCATTTTCACTACTTGTCCATTTTTCAAATCCATCATTTAAAAATGAAAGGCAGCTCCGCTCAAGGAAAGAAAAATGGGTTTGATGATGCCCTTTAAGCACCCAGGTCTAGCGGTATAATGTGAAATACACTCAGGGCTGCACTGTTCCCTCTGACAGTAAGGATGAGATGCACCCTCACTCTTGCGTCTGTGATATCCTGAAAGTCACCAGGTGCCCAAAGGACACACAGGCACCACCCAATCCTTAGCTCTGCTCTCTGGGTGGCTACTTCTGGCCCTTGCTGCTATTTCCAATCTCCAGTCTCAGATGAGGTTTTCCCACACAGGGTGACCTCAGATTTTGCTTTATTTTATGAAAATCCAACTCGGGCCCTAAAATAGGCACACATGCACTTGCATTTTCATTCTTAAACCCCAAAAGCCAGCTCAGTCTTCTCCTAACTTCTGGGAATTAAACATTCAGACTCATCCAGTGGAATCTCAGTGTAAAGAACATGAAACCTTATCACAGCTGCCACCCGTTGTGGATGGAAATAAAGTTAAAAACCAAGAAACTGATTCTGGATCATCAAATAAATTTCAGTGTTTCCAGTTATGCAATGAGAAGATAAATTCAAAGACAAAGATGTTTCCTTTGGTTAAACACACATGAAAAAACTGCAGTGTAGGTTAAGCATTTCATTGCTAGGTAAACAAGAAGCCATCACCTAAGAGAGGCTGTATTAACTACCACTTGGTAAGTGGTAGCAATATACACAGTGAACTAAATTTAATTAATAAAGAAGCTCTACAGTCTTAATGATAGGCAACACAAAAATACTGCAATAGGAAATTAAATTGGAAGTCTATCCTATGTCTTTAGAGAATATCTCAATGTACTAACAGATGATAACGTGCTGACAAATTTGAAAGTTGGGTGTTAATCCACAATGAAGCTCAGTGATCCCAATGTTCATGATGTCACATTTTGTCATGTTTTTTAAAAGAATGAAACGGGGTCTTGAAATCTTGGATTCCTGATAATATTCAAATCTTAGGCATTAAATATAATATTCAAAAGGATAACCGATTATCGATTCTTATTTTAGTGAAAAACTCATGTTAAGCTAATACATAATCACTTTTCATATGGTTACAGAGAACTATTATAGAAACTTAACTATTCATCTCAATTGTTTGGAAACCATCAATACAGGAAACTAAATTACAACAGTCATCATAAGAGCTCCAGTATTAAAAGCCTACAGCAAAGATACTCCATTGGGTTGCATGAAATACTTAAATAAATCAGCGGGAGATGAAAATCCAATACTGACTGTTCAGGATTGTCTCCTCAAGTCTTCTCTCAGGGGAACGTGGTGAATAAAATTATTGGACAAAGGAGCCAAACATATACGACTGTCCATTTTAAAGTAATGACTGCATTTTGGTTCCCATAACTGGAGTATTCCCATAACTGAGAAAGCAAAATTCTTCTGCTTCACAATGACAAAGACATTCCCAGTTGTTTGTATGGAACTATTTCTTACTCAAATACTAACAGATGAATGGCCCCTTCACCATATCCCTTGCCAGAAGTAAGCCTTGATAGGATATACTGCTCTAATTCTGCCCAAATCACAGATGAGGCCGGGTGAGCCTACAATCTAGTGTATGTAAGAAGCAAAGGGGAAAAACACTGAATTCTCCCATCATCAGTCAAACGCATCAATTCATTCTTAAAATTTGGGTCTACATATGGTATCAAAATTCTGCCCAACAACTTACGCTATAAGCCAGGGCTCAGAAAACTGCAGCCTGTGGACCAAATCTGGCCCACCTCCTGGTTTGGTAAATAAAGTTTTGTTGGAACTCAGTGGTTGCCCATTTGTTTACATATTCTCTACAGCTTCTTTCCTGCTTCACCAGCGGAGTTGGGTTTTCATGACCTTTGAAATGTTATGATGTTATGGCCTTCAAAGTCTAAAATATTTATAATGTAGCGCTTTTAGAAAAACTTTTAACACCTGCTATAAACTATTCTTTCAATCAACACTTAGATAACAAAGTCAGTTGCCTATTAAGGCAATCTCAAAATGTGAGAATTGTCCGTGTTCTCAACATGTACAAGAATACATATTCTCTTATTTTCCTGGGAAAAGAGGAAGAGTACGTCCAAATCTTCCAAAAGTGTTACTGGTACATTCAGGTACAAGTTAAACAAGGCCAAAATATGCCTATCTTTTGCTTCACTAGAAGTTGAACTGTTCATCTGATATTTCTGGAGACAATACCTAATCAGCCCCCAACTTCCTGGTACCGCTTTCTACATAAGATTCCTGACTTGGTCACATTTAGGCACCACCCTGTGCTGGCTGCCTCATCTCACAATGGTGTGGATAACAGTGCCCAGTTTCACAGAGATTTTAGGAGGATTAAGGTGAGATCGGGATTTAATTCTCATAAAGCTCTAGAACTATGAGTAGTGAGAACTGGTGGGCATAAATTGAGTTGGCTCAAGTAAGACTGGAGAATGAGGGAAGGCTGTATTTTTCTTTTTCCCCCACAAAGGTTCAGTTTCTTCTTGGCAACTGAGGTCCTGTTCTCTGTGAAGTGCAGGCAGGTTTTGGAAGAGACTGCACCTCCACCGCCAAGAAGAAACTGAAAGGCATTAGAAGTAAAATACTTAATAGGCCACTAAGTCTGTTTATATTAGGAGGAGCAGGGTGATGGATATGGTAAAAATGGGAATAAACTGATTTAAATTGAAAAAGACCTTCAGACGTACTGAAAGACAGCACAGTAGTAAGTTCCAATGGAGCAGAGCTTGGAAAAATGGAGCAGGGAAGGAATCCTGCACTATTCTGTAAGACCAGCTCTTGATTTTTCATATCCTATCAACATTTCATAGTTCATAATGTTGTCAAACAACGAAAATTAAGAGACGTATGTATAAAGCAGCTAACACAATGTCTGGCTCTTTGGGAAGTACATGAGGTTCTTTATTTATTGAGCTCTGGATTCTACTCAATAAATGCCATCCAGGAGGTAGAGGGGGACTTTGGAGAACACAGAGCACCTAAGTTCTGCTCTCACAGTGCAAATCACATCAAGACTCTCTTACCCAAGGAACATGTGCAGAAATCCACAACAATTTTGTACATTGATAGTATATTAAGTAAATGTGTATTCTTATACACATGTATGTACAAGAATATATGGTAGGCCGGGCACGGTGGCTCATGCCTTTAATCCCAGCACTTTGGGAGGCTGAGGTGGGCACATCGCTTGAGGTCAGGAGTTTGAGACCAGCCTGGCCAACAAGGCAAAACCCTGTCTCTCCTAAAAATATAAAAATTAGCCGGGCGTGGTGGCGAGTGCCTGTAATCCCAGCTACTAGGGAGGCTGAGGCACTAGAATTGCTTGAGCTTGGGAGACAGAGGTTGCAGTGAGTTCAGCTTGCACCACTGCACTATACCCTGGGCAACATAGTGAGACTGTCTCAAAAAAAAAAGAAGAAGAAGAAGAATATATGGTAGACAATAATGTAATAGATGATGTTCTAAAAAGTCACCTTTTAAATTATTTTGGAAAACTGAATCCCTCTAAGTGCATGGTAAACAGTGGTTATTTGAAGGTAGTGTTAATCAAAATGAGCATTTATTTGGTAAGGTTTACTTGTTGGTAAGTCATACTTGCATGTAAAGAGTTTGCTTAAAGTGTACTATACCCCTAGATGATAACTCTTTTAAAATAACTGACTCTATTCTGTATTCAAACAGAGAGATTATGCATGCTTGTCGAGAAATAAAGAATAGGGGAAGTCTATGGGAGACCGTTGCGTCTTACATGGTATATAGACATTTGTACTTTAACGGAGCTTATTTAAATTCATGGCAAACATCACCCTGTTTCAACACTTGTCATATGAATCGCAATTTAAGCTGATTTCACTTCAGTAATGTTTAAAAATGTCCTTTAAATACTAACAAAATATGTATTGTCATCGAAGAAGCAAAAGTCCAACAAGGAACTTTACACAGGCCTAATGTATGGAAGGGGAACATTTCTTCGTAAAGCCACATGCTGTTTGCTGTGGCCACCTGCCTCCATCCACTTACGCCACCAAGAGTGGGTGGTTGCCAAACACGTGTCTGAGTTCAGCTTTAATCTGCTTACCCTATTTTCTCAGTAGAGGTTCTGTAAAATACCAAATCGAATGTATCATGCAACTCGCCCACCACAACAGAGATGGAACCTGGAAATCCCAGGGCTGAGAGACCCAGAGGATCAACCAGGCAGCCAGAAGCTGCACTCCTTTATCCATGCTGGAGTCGGAAGCCGAGAAAGCTCCAGAGTGAAAATGTTCATTAACACCCACGGACCAAAAAGGAAAGAGTCAATAACGTATGAATCTGAAGGTGAAGATGTTGGTTCTCTACCATTTTCATGGTGTGAATGAATCACAAGTCTTATTTTAAGGGACTCAAAAGTATCATGAGCAATTCCATGTGACACTATTTACTCTGGGGAAGGAAAAAATCAGTACCATTAAAATAAATTTCTTCATTGTCATATTTGAGTTCAGAGAAGAAAAAAAAAATCAATAAATGTTATTTTCTATTAGAACTTAGGGGCATTCAGCTCAGATAGCCCAAGGCATGGTAATGAAAGGGTAACTTTATTGCTCATGGTCATCAAACAGAGCCAGGCCACCCACAGTCAAATGGGGAGGGTGACCGATCTGGAGGCGGGTCATAGGATAGCAAGTCATGTGCAACGATGGCTTGTCCAACAGGCCAAGAGCAGCCAGTGAGGGTATCGGCTATCATGGCCTCTCAAACCCACATTTACTTTTCTCACCTACTCAACCCTACGTGATCTTCTTCAATATTTAACAAATTCTGAAACAAATGTCTGGGATGCACACTGAAAACACAAATAAAATGAATTTAGGTTTCCTTTCAACTTTATACTGAGTAACAGATCTCTTGGACAATGCTACTTCACCTTTTGGGTGACTCAATTTCCAAATGCCCATCTCTATTTAAAAAAAAAAAAAAAAAGGTTGGGCACAGTGGCTCACGCCTGTGATCCCAGCACTTTGGGAGGCTGAGGCAAGCGGACTGCTTGAGGTCAGGAGTTCGAGACCAGCCTGGCCAACATGATGAAACCCCATCTCCACTAAAAATACAAAGATTAGCTAGGTGTGGTGGCGCACCCATGTAATCCCAGCTACTCAGCAGGCTGAGGCAGGAGAATGGCTTGAACCTGGCAGGTGAAGGCTGCAGTGAGCCAAGATCACATCACTGCACTCCAGCCTGGGTGACAGAGTGAGACTCCATCTCAAAACAAAACAAAACAGATTTTCATGTTTCTTTCTTGAATCCACAGAAACAGCCAATAACACAAATGGGAAAAAGCTCTGTAGGATTTGCCTCCCTTGCTTAAATGAGATGAATATTCTGGAATCTTAAGATCCTCCGTCTCCCCTCTCAATCGAGGAAGGTCTAGGAGATCACTCAGAGGCCTCCGTCCAGGCAAGGGGAAGGTGCCAGGGAGCTGTGACTGCCGAGATACAGGGATTTGGATGACGCCAGGAGCATTTGTACAACATTCTAGCCATACTGACTTTAAACTATGAACACCGAATTTTCTAAAAAGAGAAAAAAACATTAAGCAACATTTACAAGCAAAATTCCCTGCCTTTCTTTGAATCTCAAAAAAAAAAAAAAAAGAAAGAAAGAAATCAAAATTGTATAAGAAATGTCTTAAAATAAGTTTTTGATTTTTACTTTAACTTTAGTTAATGGACTAACATATGAGAACCCAGAAGTGAGGGGTGCACACACATTTAGAGTACGGCACAGCTGCAGAATGTGCCAAAGCACAAATTAGGTGAATTGGACATGGGGAGATCTGCAGCCCTACCGCAAAGTGCAGTTAACGTGAAGACTGTTGAATTCTCCAAAGACTCAATAATATGAAAAAAAAATGTTTATGGAAAACATGGAATTGACCACCTCTGTGCCCTCAAAGGTCATCAAACATAACTAAAGATTTTTTTTTTTATTTAATTCTGTACTTTTCCCATTTGGAGCTTGGTGTTTAAGAACAAAATGCTTACTTTGGGAGGCCGAGGCAGGCGGATCACAAGGTCAGGATATCGAGACCATCCTGGCTAACACGGTGAAACCCTGTCTCTACTAAAAATACAAAAAATCAGCCGGGCGTGGTGGCGGGCGCCTGTAGTCTCAGCTACTCAGGAGGCTGAGGCAGGAGAATGGCGTGAACCTGGGAGGTGGAGCTTGCAGTGAGCCGAGATCGCCCCACTGCACTCCAGCCTGGGCTACAGAGCGAGATTCCATCTCAAAAAAAAAAAAAAAAGAGCAAAATGCTTGCTTTCCAATGTTCAATAGCTTGCTATCACATCACCCATGAGCCATGCTACTAAATAAATACTTCTAAAGTCAGGTCGTCAATTCTTAGACCAAATTAGCAAAATAATTTATTGCACTGAGTGCATAAAATGTCAAGGGTAGGTAATTAGAATTATATGCAGTGTGTTAGTCATCTTTAAAAAAAATAAAAGCACATATCCTGTCCACTATGACTGAATCTCAGCAAATGACAGTACCAAAGAGGTGTTCAGGATAATCCAAAGGCCATGGTAATACGATGCCATTATACATGGCACCCTAAGGGTGTGAAGTAGCCTCTTGTGGTATAGATGGGATACGTATATTGTGATGAATCATTTTAATAGCTGTTATTCAACGAAGAAAACGTGATAATATCACTGAGATTATATTGGGAAAGCTTAGAGTGCTATCGAAATGCAAAATGATTTGGGTATATTGCTGTTCCAGTGCCTGTTTTTATTTCAAAGTGTAACTAACACAGTGAGATGATGAGGGGCGGCTAATGACGACAAAAGAATGCTGGTCAAAGCTACTCTCCAGCCAGACAGGATGCAGCGTCAGCTTCCTGAGAGCCTGGCAGGAGCAGCTGGCATTTTTGGTCAGAATCTGTCCTCTGGTTGCATCAGACAGAACTGGATTTCAATCCAGGCTCCACCCCTTCCTAGCTGTGTGACCTTGGAGGATCATTTACGTTCTCTGATCCACATCTGTGGAGAGACTTTAACAATATCACACTCACGGTTATCTGGTAAGAACCAATGTATATAACCCACAATGTACCGAGTACCTGGCACCCTGGAGGTGCACAGCCGAAGTGGAGCATCATTCTCATCAAAGTCTCATATTCAGTCAGGGCTTGGGGAAGGAAAAAAGCAGAACAAAGAGGCTTCCATTTTCCTTGCATTCTCCTCTACCCCATCCCCGTTCCATGCCTGTGGAACCTAAGGTGGGGATGGAGGGCAAACAAGAAGTTCCTACACCACCCAGCTGGGAGAAGACTCCAGGTCCCCCTGCAGCGGCTCCCTAAAGAAAAGCTTTCTGTGCACCAGGGCAGAAGGCCTGGGAAGGGCAGCCAGTAGTTCCAGCACCAGTACAGAGTGCTGGTAGGCTGGAAGCTCAAGCGTGAAATCCATTCTTACCCCTCTTACCCCTTCCTGTCCTAGTTCTTTTTTTTGGGGGATTGGGTGGGTGGAGAGACAGAGGCTCGCTCTGTTGGCCAGGCTGAAATATCGTGGCATGATCTTGCCTCACTGCAACCTTCACCTCTCAGGTTCAAGTGATTCTACTGCCTCAGCCTCCCGAGTAGCTGGGATTATAGACATGCACCACTATGCCTGGCTAATTTTCCTACTTTTAGCAGAGACAAAGTTTCACCATGTTGGCCAGGCTGGTCTCGAATTCCTGAGCTCAAGCAATCTGCCCGCCTTGGCCTCCCAAAGTGCTCGGATTACAGGCATAAGCGCCTGGGCCCTTCCTGCCCTAGTTCTGATCAGAAGTGTCACTTTCTGTCGTGGGCATGGAAGCCGCTTTATGAGAAGGTGGCTTCAGCAGGCTCAATGAGACTAGTGGCCTTGCCAGCAAGGATTAAGACAAGCCCATTGAGCCACCTACCTGTGCTGAAGAGGTTGGCTCCCCAGTGATGAGAACGGGATAGTAAGAAACCCTATGGAAACCAAATAAAGGTCAACAAAATAAAGGGTTTCTGTTTCATTCCTCAGGAGTCCACCTAAAAGAAAGGAGAGACTGCAGTTGGGAGGGGAAAGCCTTGGGGTTTGCTCAGAGCCCTGAAAATGAGGGATTGTGAGGGGAGAAGGGAGAGGCAGAGTGCATGCCTACTCTTCCTTATTCCTGTACATCACTGCCTCGGTTGTACGGAGCATCAAAAAAAAAAAAAAAAAAAAAAAAAAAAACCACCTAGAGCCACTTCACTCTCTTTCAAAAGGAAAACCTCCCGTTTCTGTAGATAAATTAGATTCACAATGATGCATCATAGAAAGCCAGGGATGTCAACTAGTCCTCACGATGCTCAGGTTTTCCAAAACAAATGTGTATTTCAGGCCAATAAACCATCTCTAGTTTCTTAACATGAAAGGAAAAGAAGGCCAGAGGAGTGGCATGTCCCTGGAACATGAACCAGCACTTTAGAAGCAGTTCTGGTTCCCACCAGCAGGAAACACGGCTCGGCTGCCAGGACAGTGGAAGAGCCACGGGCAAGGGGCTTTAAACAAAGTGAGACTCTTAAACCAGAAATAAGCCCAGAAAGAGGAGAGTAAAGGCTCAAGCAGAATATGACAAGGGGAATGATGCAGAAAGCCTTCCTGCAGGGCTCGGCAGAAAAGAAGGCCCCACTGGGGCACCCTTGAGCATTGTGTCTGTCTTGTTCTTGAAAGGCAAGGCTAAAGTGTCCCCAAGTGATTGATTTCGACCCTACAGGTCTAAGGCGATAGGAGTTACTCTTCCCTTGCAGGCATTGAGCACTGGCTGATCTGCGACCACAGCTTCTGAACTGACAGGTGGAACCTGCCCATGACAGACTTAGGTTGGGCTCATCTAAGAGTCTCTCTGGAATATGAAGATGTCAGAGGCGTTCGAACCACAGCGACTCCATTTTGAGTGAAGACTAGGGAAATGAGGCTGAGACTTCCCGGGCTGCATTCTTAGAAAGTTAGGCATTCCTCACCTCTAGATGGTTAAGGTTAAGGGAACACAATGATGATGTTTACTAAACAGACCCAGACTTAGGAGTGTCCTAATATCCAGACATCTTGAGAACAAAGGCATTCCTAATTTTACTGTAAAAATAATAATATCCGGCACAGTGGCTCACGCCTGTAATCTTAGCACTTTGGGAGGCGGAGATGGGGGGACAGCCTGAGCTGAGGAGTTGGAGACCAGCCTGGGCAACATGGTGAAACCTCATTTCTACTAAAATACAAAAAACCAGGCAGGCAGGGTTACGGGCGCCTGTAATCCCAGCTACTCAGGAGGCTGAGGCACGAGAATTGCTTGAACATGGGAGATAGAGGTTGCAGTGAGCTGACATCACACCACTCTAGCCTGGGCAACAAAGCGAAACTCTGTCTCCAAAAACAAAAACAAAAACAGATAATACCGATTCTTGCAAAATATTGTAATTCAGAAATTTAATCCTTTATCACAAATCCTTGTAGCAGAGCAGAGCTCCCCATATATATGAGTATTGTATCTAGGCTGGACGCGTTCCTCCTCTTACTTTTGGGAATGTCCCACTCTGTCTATGGAGTAGCTGTTCTTTCACTACTTTATTCTCTTAATAAACTTGCCTTCACTTTGTACTGCGGAATCGCCCTGAATTCTTTCTTGTGTGAGATCCAAGAACCCTCTCTTGGGACCTGGATTGGGACCCGTTTCATGTAACAAAGATACGGGAAAGAAAAATTCATGTCCATGGTGAACTCTGTCGTAGCCACATCGGACAGTTGGAAGGGCAGGCGTTTCATCGGCAGCCTCCTAAAGAAGGAAGTTCTGCTGTGCAGCTAAACCGGAAGGCTCCTCTTCGGCAGCTGCTAGTTTGGAGACACTTCTCTCTTCTCCTGCCTTGCACACTGGAGAGGATACAGGTTAATCGCACTGACAGATATGCTGGATCATTGAGAGGTGAGGGTTATTGGGGAGCATTCATGTGGACACTGCAATGACACAGTGATGACGCTCAGACAAATGGGGTCACACTGAGACAGGAAACATCTCCATGAATTTCTATGTATGTGGAAAACTGCATAAGCAACTAGTGTAAGAGAACGATCCAGCACCACTGAAGGTGCTGTGGTTCTGGGCAAGGAGTGTGCCTCAAAGGTAATCCCCATTCGGATATTTCCCACCATCAGTAATTTTGTCACATTCTTGGACTTCATCTAAATGGAATCATGTCATAAACACTGGGTGTCTGGCTTCCTTTGATCTGCACCTTTGTAAAAGTCCTCCACGCATGCAATCAGCAGTCAGTGCTTTTGGATTGCTGTCTAGTATTCCACTAAATGAAGAACCAATAAATCTTTATCTCCTGTTGATTGGTATTTGGATTATTTCCAGTTTGGAACAGACATAGATAAACCTGTTATGAACATTCTTGAACATCTTTGACTTGTATATTCTTGACTTTTTATGTGGAAACTGAGACCTCAAACTTACTATACCATAGAGGTGGAATTCCAGCAATTCTCTGTACAACCCCTGCACAATTCCAAGAAGAAGGCAAAAGAAGAGAGACTTGGATATTTTGCTTAGTTAGCTGTCTTGAACTTTCCTTTATTTTTATTCCTCTGCTTTTAGGAAATCCCACTTGAAAAGTTGCTATTTTCTCCTTTGCAAGTCTATCTTTTTCAACAAAAATCTTAAGCAAAATATAAAAAGCCAATACCAATTGATTCCTAAAATGAATCTTTCTATCAAGTTTCACTTTTTTTTTTTCCTGAGGAAGCTGAGCATATTGACTCATTCTAGACCCTAAAAATAAGCCTACATCCCATCTATTAAAAAAAATGCAATAGGGATCCGTGGGCAGAACGATGACTGAAACTCCCTTCTCCCCAGCCAGCCCCCAGCATGATGCCTGCCTTAAAGTCTGGAGCATGGTGACACACACCTCACCCATGTGGAATATCTCTCCGAGTCAAAGGTATGGTGAGGCAAATTTTCATCAATATTTTGATTTGTGATGCTGAAGACATGTACTTAAGTAATATAATATGTAAATCGTTTCTTCAAAACAAAAGAAGGGATGCCAATGATTTTAATAGACTTAGCAAAACAACTGTAAGTCTACTAGACAATTGAACAACTCTAAGCAGTCTTGATCATGCTACAAAGTTCTATTATACTCTCTTCTTCATATAAGTGGATTTTCTAATCTGCCAATTACGGCTTTCCATTTTCTTCCTGGAGTTATACATCATGCGAATCTCAGATAGCACTGTCCTTGGAGTTGTTTTCTTGCCAGCTCACAGTGCCACCTGTGGCTGAGCTCTGCCTTGCTGTGCATGCATTTATGTTGACCCGTTTTCACTCTTGGCCCCGGAAAACTTCAGCCTTCTGATACTATCAGCCCAATGCCCATGTTTCCTGGCAGCTTTATTTACAGTCACGTTTAAAAGACGGAAGGCAGATTTCAATTTTATGGACTGCCAATAAAGTAAGATTTACAGAAGTTCCCCAGACCGCTGGGAAAATTGCTGGAGCCCGCAGGTGTAACAGCACATCCCCAAGGGAACATGCTGGAGAGTGGCATCTTCTCCTATCTAGTTTTAAACGTCCCCAACTCCTATACATTCCCTTTCCTGGCCCCTTCCAGGCAGAAGAGGGGACTGCAGTTTCCAACTGCTCACACAGAATTAAGCATCTCTTTCCAGCCAGCTCCCAACAGCCTCCCTGGTAAGCTAGAAAATCGGGCTTGGGGGATCTGAGTTAAGAGGGACAACAAGAAGAGTGAGGTGGGCAGAGTTTGGATCCACAGGCTAAGGACTCCTGTCCTGAGCATATCTGGATCCCCAAGGCTGGCAAAATTGTATCCCAAAGGATGCTGCAGGGTAAGAGGGAAACAGACGACATTTTAGATTTTTTTTTCTTCTGGAATGCCTGGACACACTGCCCAAAGTATCCACAGACAAATAAGGTATTTCGTATAAAGCCATTTACAAAAAAACAGACACTCTATAAGGCAGTGCTAGGCTCAGTTCAGCTCAGTGAACAAGGATGGAGTGATGGCTTGGCCAGAGGCACAGAGCTGGTGCTAGGTGCAGGGACTCAGGGATATACAGGCAAAGAGGTCTCACTGCCCACTGACGTGTCTGAAGAGGTGGGTGGGTGAAAGGACTTAGCACTTGTCCTCCCAATTTACTCTCTGTAGCCTGTCCCTTCCCTGGGGTCCACCACTTTTCTGTCCTTTCCTGAGAAATAGACTAATACATGTGGCTACTTACATTTTACTTTACGTTCTAGGAGCAAATCCAGGGGGCCAGGAGCCCTGCACTCGGCTGGCTGCTTAGTCCCTGGCCCAGGCCCCAGGGCCTACCAGGCATCAGAGGGACCCCTGGGTCTGCTGCCCTGAGCTCAGAACACCCAATACTCTTTGGTGGGTGGGAAATTAAGGGTGGGGATAGCTCCTTGGCATCCTAGGTCATTTCCTCCCCAAGAGACTTCTACTCTGCCCCAAAGGAACTCAGCCTCTGCGCTCTGTGGCTTCTGCTGGTGGAGAGTGTGTGCTCTGGAGGGAGTAGGGTTCTTGGCTAGGAGTGGCAGTGGCGCTGGCTCTGGAGTGTCCCTAAATGTCAGCATGCAACATTATCAGGCAAGTCCTCCCACTTCATTCCTCAGGCCACTCATAGGACTTCCTGTCCCCTTGTAGAGGGGCTGACACCAGGCTGGAGCCTGCACTGAAGGGATCCCCGAACCCCTGCTTCTACAAGGCACCATACGCAGGTGAGGGGCCAGGCACGTACACGACCCGCACCCTTTGCGCCTGGCTTCCCAAAGCTCGGCCGTGCCATGCCGGCTGGCACACCACACAGCCATGCAGCAGGGTCCCCAGCCACCCCTCAATCCCTGAGAGAACACACAGAGTCCCCCGGCCTCCAGCTGCTCCGGAGGCGGCTCCAGGGTAGACTCAACAAGTTCCCGGGCCATGCAGCGCCGCCTGCAGCCCAGAAACCCGGAGGACGCGCTGTGGTGGAGCCCCGCGCGCAGGCGGCAGCCGGCGGCAGCTCCTTCCACCACCTCCTCCTCCACCTCCTCTCCTCCTCCTCCTCCTTCAGCTCCCGCGGCGGTGGGAGGGGGCTCCTCCACTCCCTCCCTATCCCCCACCCCAGGCACGCGGCCCGGCCCGGCCCCGCGCCGCCCCCGCCCCACCCCCGCCCCGCGGGGCCCGGGGCTCCGCCCGCCTCGGTGCCAGCCGGGCGCACAGGCAGCAGGCGCGGGGCGCCCTCGCCTCTAGCCGCCAGGCTCCGCGGAGTAGCTGGGACCTGGAGCAGCGGCAAGGACTTCCCTCCTGCTCCCTCCCCCGCCCCGCCCCCGCCTCCTGGCCCTGGCTCTGAGATCTCGCTGAAGACAATTGCAGTAAATGAGGACATCGGAGGAGCGCGAAGCCGGGTGGCTGTGGCTGGCTCCGCCACGCCGCGAGCAAGCGAGCGCGCGGGCGTCCCCGGAGCCGGCCGAGCCGCTGTCTCCCCGCGCGCATCGCTAAGCGGGGCCAGAGGGACGCGAGCTGCGGCGCGGGGGCCCGCCGGTCCAGGAGGGCCGGGCCGGCGGCGGTGGAGGGGGCGGGCAGCAGGCGCGCAGCCGGCCAAGTCCCCGGAGCCGAGCCTTCCTCCGCGCGAGCCCGGTGAGTCTGGCCGCGGATGCCCTGCCCGAAGTGCTCCGTGCCGCGCCAGGCTTGCCAGGGTCCGCGGCGAGACATGCCCGAGCCAGGCGCTGCACCGACCTCGACTTATCTGTAAGCAGCGGAAGGTAAGCGGAGCCCCAAGTGCCCTCCTCCCGCACCCCCGCGCCCGTCGTACTTGGCCGCGGGCAGAGCACCGCTCGGACAGGCGCCCACCCCGACTCCGGCGAACGCACTCGCCCCCAAACCGGCTTGGCCGGAGACTCGGCGGCTCCCGGGGCCGGGACACCCCGGAGCAGCCGGTAGTGGACCCTGCGCGGGCGCAGGTGGGGGGCGAGGTTATGCAACTGCATCTGACGCGGCCGGGTCACCGAGGGGCGTCTGGCAACTTTGGCGACGCCAGCGAGGAGCGGGGCTGCGCCTCTGCGATGTCGGTTCCAGACAAACGCCACAGCTTCCTGAGCGCCCGACAGCCTTAGCCAGGCAGAACTGGGGGATCCGGGGGCGGCCGTCTCCCATGAACATTTCGAGGCTTTTAAGTATTTTCCAAACTAAAGCGCCCTGGAAAGTACGGCTGATTAACTTCGGGGGGGATGAGTTGGAGCAGAAGGGCCCTGACGCCAGCCGTTGAGGAGAAGCGCGAGCAGCAGTGAAGGCAGATGCCCACGTGAAATGCCAGTCTCCACCACTCTCTGGGGTTGGCACCTTCCCTGGGCTGCGGGCCGGGGTCGGTGCCCGCGGGGCTTCTGGGTGCCTGGCATCCCGAGTCAGACCAGAACAGGCGTGGGAAACCAACCAACGCTGCAGACCTAAGACAGGGCGAGCTGGCGGGCGAGGGCAGGAGGGAGGAGGGAGCTCGCGGGCAGCCCTGGGCCGGGGCAGCGCCTGGAGCCCAAAGTCAAGAGCGAGAGCCTGCATCTTGCTGGTTCATGCTCAGGGCTCCAGGCTGACGTCCCCACTGCTTGGATAAAGAGCCGCTCCCTGTGACCTCAGCATTCTACTACCCAAAAATATGCCACAGGGAGAGGGAGCCAGTGATAAGGAGATGCCAGGAGTGGGGGAGGAGAGGTGCCTCTGGAGTAAATAGGAGAGAAAATGGGTGCGTTTTGCTTATCTACAGCCCAGGGCTCCTGCCCGGACCCCTCTCCTGCTGTTGGTCTGTGCTGGGGGTCTGGATACGCTCTGGGCCCCTGCGCCAGAAGCAGCGGTGAAGGAGTTTACTTTGACCTTGTCTGCTTAGGCACTGAAATTCTGCGGAAGCATCCCGAGGTGAAACTGCAAGAGTGGGAAGGAACTTTGGGGGAGCCCTGCCTTGGCTGGGAAGCCAAGCGATCATTTCAGAAGACTACAGCTCAGGCTAGCACAGGGTAGACGTCTGTGCACTTGAACGCTTTCCCCTGAACCAGGACTTGCTAGAGGGTTACCTTTCCATATCTCAGTGGGGGGACTGTCAGGGTGACTGCGCTGGCTGGGGTCTTGATTAAAAAAATACCACTCACAAGACCCGGGCCATGCCCAGAGTAGTACATAGGTGAAAATGATATAACCCTTATTAAGCTTACACTACAGCAGGTTACCGTCATTTCACCATGCAGAGGCGAAAAGTGCTGGTTTTTACTATTCCCCCACACTGTGCTGTTTCTTACATTCATATCCTGTTGAATATTACTTTCCAAAGTTCATATTTATCTTTGCAATTTTTTTGCAAGAATGATTAGCAAACATGCATGGGGGCTCAAAGGAAAAATGGAAGTCCTGCCATCTGCATGCCTCACCAGATATTAATCATTTACTATCCATGTTTACTACTTACATTAGATGGCACTGCTCCTCACGATGGTTTTATTAGAGGCGCATTTGGTGAAGGGAAAAAAAAGTCTAGCACAGCTATCACTAATTGCGTGATTTTGCATAAATTACGTTAGCCATGGAGAGTTTTGTTTTCTTCACTAAATTCATCATTTTGTTTAAAAGATTGAAAATTCAGTTTAATTCCTTTAGCTAAATGAAAGACTCTTTCTTAAAGACAGGATGTCCTTGAAAAGCTAAATATGTCTTTAAACTTACTACAGTTGCCACGACTTTGTATTTTATCATTGTGATTAAGACTTTGAGCTTTTACGTAAGTCAGGCCCTTTACCCTATTAAGAAACAGAACTACTGGTTCAGAAATAGGCTAACAAGGCAAAAGCTGGGGAGCTCCACGTCTGCACAATGAGATTTCTGCAAGCTCTACGGGAGGCTGGGTACTCTATTACTCTGTTTACTTTGGGGGCTTCTCTGTTTTGCCAGTTATTTTCCCCTGTGACAGGAAAGGGAATTTTTGTGTTTTGTTTCTCCCTCTGTAGGGAAATTTTTTTTTAATAAATCAATAAATAAGAGAAAGACTTATACGTGAAAGGCATTCATCTACAAGGAAGACTCCTACACATTGAAATAAGCAGTCCAAAAATCAAAATGATTCTCAGAAATAACAATGGATCGAAGCAGAGCGACAGGACAAACCCGTTCATGTAGACATTTGTATTCTCTTGTTTGCACCCAGCCATGGCTATCTCATTTAGAGACACAACTACTGAACTCTGGAATATGAGAAGCAGGTGACTTACGCTTCTCAGAGACTCATGATACAGAAACGGTCACAGCTACATCCCAAAGCAGCAGCTCTGTGGTCAGAAATTTACATAGGAGGGCAGTGACAGGTTCACCAGGGATTTTAATGCTTGTGAAGGATGCTGTTTAACCCGTCCATAGCACCCAAGAAGCTCAGTTGGGAAGGCTGGCAAATTCTACATACCTGAGGCAAACCACTGTCATTCTGGGAACGTGAGGTCATAAAAACTCCCCAGATAAAACCAGTGTCATCGTCATTTTTAATAGTCCTTCATAAATGTGAAGCGCCACATCCCCTCCCCACCATAATTCCACTGGTTGGAGACCTACATTCCCCAACCAGAAATTAGCTGGCATGATTTATGAAGCAGATCTTCTTCTGTCTCCTCACATATTTGATTTTAATATTTCATAACATTATGGAGTGACTTCAGTATTTTAAAGCAAAATTTAATATGATTGATACTACATGACGACACCTTCATTACCATGAAACTCTCATACAGACATTGAGAGAAGTCTTTATCAAATACCGGAGCTAACCTATGATATGTATGTAGTGAAACTTCATGACTTTCCATCAGTTTATTTAACATGTACATTGTTCTTATACATTAAGGACAGAATACAGACTTGCAGGAACCAAACTACAGGGACCCTGACAGGATTGCTGTAAACAAGTTGTTTGGCCAATGTCTTGTGTTAAGCACTAAGCCATGAAAGTATAGGTTTGAACCTTTGGACCATGTGTGATAATGTGTCTGTTTCAGATCCTGAAGGCACTAACTAAGGTATTTCCAGGCAACCAAGGATCTTACCTCTCACACTGAGAAAAACCATAACTTCAGAGACATTTCCTGGTTCCAAATTCAAGTCCTTTCAGAGAACCCTGTACTGTAAGTCACAGGATATTCAGTGTGCATCTGAGTCATATGTGCTTTAAACATTATTCAAACCATCATGAATGGGTTGAGGGACTTTGAGGTGTACAAAGATGTCACCAGATGACAAATCACTATCTGAATAAATACAAAACATTCTAACTTGACGACTGTGTCTCTTTCTGCTGGGTATATATTCCCAGCTCTAACTGGGCCTGAGAGAAAATTAACTTGAATGGAGAATAGCAGATATTAGGGATAAGCAGGAATTATGATTCCAAATTATAAACCTTTTGGCTAACAACATATTTCAAAGGGATTTGGAAATAACTCTCCCCAAAGTCATTATTTGTGAATATTTATTTTATAGAGCACTGAACTGTTTATTCAAAGTATTGCACATCCATAGACATGTTCCTTTTCCCACCCTATCCTGCTATTAGGAAGTTTGAGCAAAAAAAAGAAAAGAAAGAGATTCTTGCATCTCTGCATACCGTACATTCATATGAATTATACTACTCTATCCAAAAGAATGGTAAAGAAACAAACAAACAAACCCAGCATATCAAAATGCTTGTTGAAGTTTATATTCTACTTAATATGGAAAATTCCAATTCAGTCCTTACTAATCTAGCTTTGGCCATGAAATGAAATGCAGTAAACTATAGCATATGAGAGACATGGGAAGGAGGCTACGGAATGCTGAAAACACTACAGGCAGCCTTGCAGATAAAAGTTGCTCTCACTCCATCTCAGTAGAGATGATCACAGCTATATCCCAAAGCAGGGGTTCCATGGACAGGCACATCCCAGAGAGAAAGAGGAGAAAGCACAGCTGATGGCATGAGGGCCTTCTGACAGCTGTTCAGTTGAGGAAGCAGCAAGGGGCTATGTCATACTCATGCCAACCTTAATGAAATTGAGTAGTCTTTGTGTTTCTAGGTCATTCCACTGGTGATGTGGGATCCCCCACCCTTGTTCTTCTCTAGGAAGGATCTTGTATTTGTCAACTGCCCTTCTTAATGTTTTTTAAAATCTCTTCTATATGTACTTAGTGGTTAGATTTTAGATAACTCTTACGACCTGCATTTTGTACAGTGAAATCTGCTTATTTTTGTAGTAAGCGATTTTACCATCCTTAAAACTGTAGCAAAGATATAAAACCTGGGATTTTTAAATGGGGCAAGCATAGGGAAGGTAGATGGATACGCGGATGGCTTTGTTCAGAGAGGACTTCTGATTTGTGGATATGTACTGAGCTGTTGCAGCAGTGGCCAAGGCAATGTGTAAGGTGTTACAAGACCAAGTGGGGGGACTCCAAGAAGCTCAAGTCCAGGAGGAGAGGAGGTGGTGGCAAGAAGTGGCAGGAGCCTAAAGACTCCCAGGAAGAATCAGGATAGGAGATTACAGGCAGAGAGTGATGCCCTGGCTGACTTCATGGGTGATGCTTGAGACTGGACTCCTGAGCCCAGCAGACATTAGTCCTGGAGCTTAAGCCAAGTGGGAGGGTGCTCAGGGCTACAGACTTGTATGGTCAGAGTGAGAAGTGACATTTGGCAAAGGTTGAGGTGCTGGGATCAGAGAGTAGAGGCACAGTTTGGAGTCAGTTTGAGGAGGAACCAGCAGAGCAGGAGGGTCCTCTGTTGATGTTTTAAACAAGAACATATATTCTCAGAAGATTAAGACGGTATAACTGGAGGTGAACCAGAAGAGAGGAGTTGGAGACCAGTTGAGAAGGTGTCACAGGTGCAAATGAGCCAGTCCCAGTAGCACTGGGAAGTAAGTTAGGGGACAGCTATGAGAAAAACCTTTTGGCAGGCAAGTCTTTGTAATGTGGCAAGATAGAAAGAAGGGACTAAAGATGCTACCCAAGGCCAGCAAGGCGGTGGGGGATTTTAATGGAAACAGAAGTCTGCGAGCCAGCAGGAACTGGGGAAAAGATAGGATTTCTATTAAATATCTGAGTGTGAATTTTCAACTGGAAATACTATTTTAAAAAACAACATTTTCATTATTTCTTACCTCCTAGAATGTCCAAGAGAAATACTTTCAAATGGGAGGAAAATGGACGAAGCGATTCACAACTCAAAACCTTAAATGACTAAGCATAGTACTGTCTATAACAGGTGCTTAGTAAATATTTAATGAGGCTACTAACACAAACCTAGTCAGTGATTTTGCTGCCCACTCAGGAAATCCTAATTGGGAAATAATTGTTTTCTTCCATTTCCAATTGTAACTTTTTGTGTAGTAGGAATTAAAGGAAACACCATGAGAAGGCAGTAAAGAGGAAGGCGACTTCCAGGGCTGAGCAGTCCTGACGTCCGGCCATGCAGTGTTTAGAAAAGAAAAAAGCACCAAAGGGTTGGGTTCTTTACCACCAAACTCAACCTTGGCAATTCCTTTGGTGAAAATTCAATTGGGTAGAAGTTGAGTTTTTAGAGAAAGAATGTCTTTGGATTTAGCGACCTAGTATTAGGGTAAAAGAAGCAAACAACGAGAATTGAGAAAATGCATCTCACTGCAGTCAGATAAATTAATGTTCTTCTAACCCAAATGCTGACATTTTGGGTTAAAAAGAGTTTTCACCGGAACTCACCAAAAAAACTGGAAAGTTCATTGGGCCAGCATGAGAGAACGAGATGTCTGTCTCTCAGCCTTAACCTCACATCTCAATTTGACGTCGTGACTTCAACTCCATTGATCTCTGTGCCAGACCCACCAATTTCTCATTTTAAAAATCAATAAGAGTACTGCATAAAGATTATTTTTGTCTTTTTCCCTTGCGTAAATCACATTGCACAGTGTCCACTTAACCATGCACTTGAGACTCCCATAGCTTAGATAATGTGCCATGTGCAAACGTAGTGTGTGAAATTAAAGGAATGCTGAAAATATGTTTTTCACTTTCAACCCATATTTTTCATTTGACTTCTTGCCCAATGATAACTGCATTTCTCAATTAGTTACTTTTCTTGTTTTAATGGTAGTTGTTAGCTCAGTGGGTTCACTGAAGTCATTCACATCCTCATTTAATTTGTTTTGCACTTGCTATTTATATTTTAGTCTCGCTGTATAATATTTATTCTGAATATATATCTACTTTATTTATTGTGTCTATCAGATTTATCCATGTGGCAAAAACACCCAGGGTGAGGCTGAATTACAGAAGTTAGCAGGTGGCTGGACAGTGGACCCTCAGACAGAGTGCCCTGGCTCATTGACAGGGTTGGCCCCACAATGCACTGGGCAGGTCAGCTACTGAGTGAGTGGCAGAGACTGGACCCCAACTCACTCCTGGTAATTATTTAAATTACACACGGAAGCATCAGTTCTAACTCTGTATCTGAAGAGTCAGTGAGAGTGACCACTGGCAAATGCAGCTTTAAAGTATAACTCTAAGCCAACCGTACAGTTTTTAATCAGCCAGTTAAGGTTGGAACCTTCTGGCGGTAATTCTCAAGCTTGTGTCTCTTAGGTCCTGCGTCCGGTGTCATCCACATGCACAACACATCCCGAGGTGTGCTGTCTTTGTGCACATCCACCTCACCACCAGGGCCGTGTACTGAGCGCTTCCTAGGAGCCGACCTCCTAAGCCCTGACCCAGCTCACAGGGAAGTGCAGTGTGGTGGCGAGAGAAGAGGCTCCAGGCCAGGCTATCCTCCTTTGCCCTCCTCGCTCTGCCAGTAACTATCTGTGTGACCGTGGGCACGTGACTCCACTACCTGTGCCTCGGTTTCCCCATCTTTATTAAAAATAGTAATTTCTCCTTCAGAGGGTGTTTGGAGAATGAAAAGTTCAGACATACACAAAGCACAGAATGGTACCTAGCCTGTGTTGAGTGTTATACACAAGTGTTACCTTTTCTTATCTTTGCTCTCCCAGGTTAGATCACTTGCCTAGAGTTCTGGGCTATTAAGTGGAGGGGAAGTGCCAGAACTCAAAACCAAGCAGGTGGTCTCAAAGCCCCAGTTCTTAGGGACTACGGCCAGATATTAACCATGTTAGCAAACCACGGCAGCATGGGCAGACCTTGAGCACCCCCTCTCCAATGTAGAAAATCCAAAGTTATTCACTGTGCCAAGACTGTCAATGTACGAACGACTGGTCTCAAACCCCAGATCCACGGCTAAAAAGAGCTGCCCCAAGCCATTGAATTCCTAGAAGGGAACAGAATTCTAAATGTTTTGCATCTCCAATCAGAAATATTTAAAAATAAAAAGTGTGAATATGCCCTATTCCTACTGTGGGTCTGCTCTGTTACAATTTACTTGGAATTTGCCATCCCATAATTAATGGATGTTGTGAAAGACCTGGATTTTCAACCATGACAATGACTGGCCACTAGCTACCTCCTCTGTGGAATATGAATCCACCTTGTCTGTCGGTGCACAGCACAGCCCAGCCAGGCCAAGGCACAGACACTCTGTGAGCCTGTGTGGGATCTGCTAGTGATCATCTCAACACCTGGCTGATGTCTAGGTTTATTCCAGAGAAAAATGGAAGGGGCCCGTCTTCCCTGCTCCCTTGTGACATTCACTCATTCATTAAGCCCTTCATTCAATCAATATTTCTGGGTACTTTTTATATACCACAAGCTTCTCTAAGCTTTGGGGATACAGCAGGAAATAGAAGACAACAAGGGATGAAAAAGATAAAGGAAGAAGGCCAGTAGTTCTTTATCATGGGGACATTATTAAAATTATGTGAGGTGTTTAAAACAAAAAGTGGTACCCAGTCTCCATCCTCCAGAAGTACTGATTTGCCTGGACTGGGGTAGAGACCAATATGCTTTTTCCTTCTTTCTTCTCCTTGTTTTGAATGGATTAACTTCCTGGCCTCCAAGTGTGGCCTTTGAGGGTGCCAGGCTGAGGGAATAGAGCCCTTAAGGAAAAATGTGTGTTTACCTCCTTCCTGTGGGAGGACAGCCACCCCCTGGATTTTCTTCTACGTGGCAGGAAATGCTCTCTTTAAAAATTCACACACAAAAACAAAAACCAAAAAAACTTACAAAAGGTTCCATTTCATCCACACCTATGCTCTCCTCCAAAGCTTGAAGAAGGCCGAAGCATACAGGGGTCATGTGAGGTTTTGGAAAGATTTATGTTTTCCTTTTTAAGATCTTTTTAGCGTGCTCAATCCACAGAGAATCACTTCATAGATCATCAGTACTGCTTACTCACTACGAAGCTACCTTCTATTCATGAACTGCACAGGCTTTTGCTACTGTTCTCTTTCTCTTTTCCACAAGCCTTGTAAAGTAGCAGGGCATCTGTTCCAAGGAGGTGCTGGAGAGATCAAAAGATAGAGGCTAACGTAGGAATATTTGCTGAAAATGGGACTCTTCATTGAGTTTAACACTTAATGTGTTATGTGTTGGGTGCTTCATAGAACAGGAAACCATACTAGGTCCTGCTTCAGGTGCCTGCCCGAGCCTGCACTCTTGTTTTGCCCCAGGGTGAATTGTCACATTCCCTTCTGGACAGGAGATGGGGTTGCTGCAACTGGCCCTTTAAGAGCAGCCAAAACGATGGGAGTTGTGGCTGAAGGCCATCAGAACTCTATGAGCCTGATTCAAGGGAACAGCCCACAGATGTCCCACAGCTGACCTGGACTGATGTTCCAGCACACATCCCCTTCCCTTCCTGTGTCTGTGTGTGCATTTCTCTCGACTCACCGTTCCCCTAACATCCTTTCTCTCTTTATACACCCCCATTTCCCTTCTCCTGCCTCTCCATGTTCATCTCAATGGACAACAGCAGTGTGGCACGAGATTCCTAAGTACTGCTCTTCCTCATTTAGTATAATTTCATATTCACTGTTCTCAATTCAAATAACAGGCAAATGAAAGCTGTTTCATTCATATGTTTATGCCCCCCTGATACAGTTTGGCTCTCTGTCCCCACCCAAATCTTACCTCGAATTGTAATCTCCATAATCCCCGTGTGTCAAGGGCGGAACTAGGGAGAGGTAATTGGATCGGGGGGCAGTTTCTCCCATGCTGCTATCATAATCGTGAGTGAAATCTCAGGAGATCTGATGGTTGTCTAAGTGTCTGGCATTTCCCCTGCTTGCGCTCATTCAGTCCTGCCATCTTGTGAAGAAGGTGCCTGCTTCTCCTTTGCCTTCCACCATGATTTTAAGTTTCTTGAGGCCTCCCCAGCAATGCAGAACGGAGAGTCCATTAAACACCTGTCCTTTATAAATAACCCAGTCTCAGGCATTTCTTCATAGCAGTGTGAGAACGGACTAATACACCCTTGGAAGTGACTAGACCCACGGGTATGCCCCAGACCCTCTATTGTTTTTTTCCCTCTGAAAGCCAGTGATTCATCCTCTAGAGCAGATTAGACAACTGAGGTCAGGAAAGGTACCATGCTCTGAAATGGTATTCCAAGCTGCTGAGATTTTTTAATTAAACTCTGAATTTATTTTGCTACTACCATATCTTGGAAGAAAGTTGAGTACTATAAGAACAAAGCTTCTGATAATTCCTAGCAAGTCACATTTTCTACAACAGTATGGGACCCCAATATACTGCATGATTAAATATAGAACCTGTACAATTTCTGTGCCATCCACTCATTTCTGTGAGTGTGTGTGCCATCTCCTTCTCTCCCCTCAGCACAGTAAACATTTGTACAACAACCACGCAAGATAGTTATGCCAAAGTTCAGAAGATAAAAATCTCTGGGTATGGTTTTACCTCAACGAATAAAACTCTATCCCTTCTCCTTTCCACTTCTCTAATTCCTACTCAGGTTTCATTATACAGCCATGTTCTACCTAATCTGAGGATCCAAATAATGTAGAAAGACTCCTTGGAAGCCACTAATATTATACACTCATCCTAAGTCTTGTTGCCATATCTCAGCTAAGACCCCAGCTCTAAGGATACTGTGATGTACAGTGTTAAGATTCTCTTGCTGGAGTGCAGTGGCACAATCTCGGCTCACTGCAACCTCCGACTCCCTGGTTCAAGCAATTCTCCTGCCTCAGCCTCCCAGGTAGCTGGGATGACAGGCATGCACCACCACGCCCAGCTAATTTTTGTATTTCTAGTAGAGACGGGCTTCACCATGTTGGCCAGGATGGTCTCCATCTCCTGACCTTGTGATCCGCCCGCCTCAGCCTCCCATAGTGCTGGGATTACAGGCATGAGCCACCGCGCCTGGCCAGTGTTAAGATTCTTAAACCAGTAAGTAAGGACGGATGACTGAGCATAGGAGAAAGACGGTGCTTAGAGGGACCTACTCCACAGAACACTTACATTTGTGTTAAGCAGAGAAAACTGACACACAGCAAAGCAAAGTGAGCATCCTTCAGGCCTGCTCTTGTACATCTCTCAGGTGGAGCTTACCCTGACTCCCCAGGGAGCACTCTCAGTACCTCCCTCCTCTTACATGGTCCTGCACACAGGGGACTGGGGTCAGCCATCGATGTGTCTCTCCGCTGCTGGACTAGACACTGCCCAAGAACATGCCTTGTTTTTTCCTGTGTGCCCAGCATCTAGTATGGTGCCTGGGTCACCCTGGGCATGCAGGCACTGTTCAGTGAGTAAATGAAGGTGACAGATAAGGACTGGAGAAGGCATAGAAGACAAGACTAGATCTAGACCAACAAACACAGACTATCCATGAGGAAGGAGGACCAGGGCACGGTCCTGGAAAGTGAACCAGCGGAAGTGAAGACACAAAGTTGAGACTGACCATGGTGTGTTCAGGAGACAGTGCAGGAAATGGCTTAATGGAAGTCAGCAGATGGAGCATTTTTGAGCAGCCAGGAGAAATCTAGAAAGATGAGCAGGTAGGAAAAAGTATAGATGATCTTATAATAAAAGGCTCTTTGGAAGTGCTACCAACTGGGATGTATCCAGGTATATGCAGAGAAAAGTGATGTGCACTTGGAGCCAAGACTAGCAGGACCTGCAGGATGGGGGACGGGGGTGGGGTATGGGGGATGGAGAGCTGAGGGCAGGAGAGTTAAGAAGGCCAAGATCAGGGTGGGAACAGTGTGGAACTAAAGGGAAGAAATCAATAGGAGAAGGAACAGGAAGGAAAAACAAAATGAACAGGGCATGGTGACGACCGATATGGGGGGATTAGACTGGGGAATGAATTAAGCAAGCCATTGGCAGCACTTGTTGGAAGCCTTCAGTATAAAAATACTGAAAGACTCTACTAAGTTGGAGATGGGTCTCGTGACCCCAATGCAAAGCAAGTCCAGTCCTGCCTTTAACATGGGGTGTCTTCTTTTGCTCCAAGCTCAGCTGGGGTAAGCACAGTAGCTGTGTTGCTGGGTTGAGTCCAGGCCACCCTTGGGTCTCAGGCATTACATCGTGTTAGACTGCCTCCCAAGAAAGACCACTGAGTCCTCCTCCTCCAGACTACCAGAGACACTGCCAAGTTTTTCATGCACAAAGAGAGAAACCTTTGAAGACATTAGATGAAACTTTGTGAGGGAAGGATATGGTTTCATGTTTTTAAAATGTAGCTACTTATTATCATGCACAGAGAAGACAGAGGTTCACAACAGCTGCTGGTCAAGGAAAACATTAAACAACCAACTCACCTGGCAGAGTAACACCAGGATTGATAAGAGGTGGATTTTATTTTTAAGGAATAAAATATACAGTGTAAAGTAGACAATATATAGACCTTTTGTTTATTTTCTCTTCTCTTCACCGTCCCCCCAACAAAAATGACATCTTGTGTTATGAATGCTAAAACTTCGCTCTGTGCACACTTGCAACAAATAGCTCATTCAAACCAAGACAGTCTTTTCAGACTACGCCATGGACTGCAAACTGTATGAGGGCCATGAAGATTACAAGCACTAACTCTTTCTGCAGACTTCAGTTAGGATTGTGTACACGGACCCCAAGGGCAGGTTATTTTCTCTACATTTGGCTATCAGCTTAGGAATGGAAGCCAATTACAAGAAATGCTCAAGTCTCCTTTTCTTCCTGGCACAGCTACCTCTGCAGTGAACCGAAGACCATGCAAAGCTTAGGATTTGGCCAAACCAAGGAAACATCGTGGTCTTTTCACACTACGATGATAATATAAGGGGGATCCATTCTGATGGTTGAGTTGATAGGCATTCCCATGGCCTTGCCGGAAAGACGGATTGCATCTTCAGCTCTAAATGACTTCCATTGTCATGAACGCTACCTCCAAGCAGATATCCTGCCCTGAGTGTTCCGATGGGGTATCCTCAAATAAGACTGGGAAGTGGCAGGGAAAACAGACTCCTTTGATATAAGTCATTTTGGGGGGGGGGGAAAATCAATGTCCTAGTTTTAGTTTCAGATAAATCCTGAATCAAATCATGCTGTTTAATAAAACAAAAATATAGATTCAGCATAATCAGGAAGGCAACGCACTCCCCAAGTACATTCTAGTATGTATCCTTTTGTTTTCATGCGAGTGAGATTCCCATTAAGTCTAAAAAAGGGAGACCACCTCTTCTGTGTCCTGCCAACTCCCGCCTCTGATGGGTCCCAAACTATCAGCTGATTGTTGCTTCATCACTAGGAAGCCTCCGGGGTCAGTGGGACACTTGCTATCATACCTAAATGTACTCATGAGCTATGTTCAAAGCACAGCCCTCCTGTCTCACACTCGGTCACTGTCATGATGATGGGAAAGGGGGAGGCAGGGAAATTAGTTCCTTTTACCAATCTCACAGGTGATTTTGGTGAATTGTTGGAACCAACTGTACTGAACTCCTTTTGGCCATTATTAGCTGGCATAGCTAACTGCTGCAAATAAAATTTTTTTTTTTTACATTGACATAATGTCTCATTTCAACAAGGCATATTTTCCAGTTGATTTTCACCAACATCATAAAATTTTGGTAATTCATTTCTGCTAATGTAGATTCCATTTAGACAGGATGAGCAAAGGTTAACATCAGCATAAGCTGAAAATCAAAGAACTGGGTAGTGAAACATAAATGAAAAGTCTGGACCATTTAAGAGGGCCATTCTCTGGATCTTTTAAAACATGAGCACCAAACCCCAAGCATCCATGCTTCCCCTCCTTTGTTCTCACTGCCTTGAAGCAGGCCAGTGTGAGCCTGTGTGGTTTACATTATGTGGCTGAAACAACAGACCATAGGTTTTTTTGTTGGTTGAGTGTGTTTTCTAAAATCACAGATATGCATGAGTGGGGGAGTGCACCTAAGATAGGTTTTCTTTTGCCTCGATGCCTACATTTAAGCTCCATGAGTGCCCCTTTTCCCTTCTTTGGACTGGGTGGTCATCGGTTCTTAATAACAGAGGTTTCACTGCAATATTCTACACATCAAGGGAACGGGGCATCCATCTCCGTGTTTCCTCCAAGGAGCCACAGTTCTGCAAGAAAACAGTTCCTCCCACATTGCTCAGTCACACAAGGGTGTCTGAATTCATCTAGTCACCCCTTTTCGGTCCTTCTCATCAGTGACCTCTGAAGAAGACAACAAATATAGGGAAAAAGTAACATTTCACTATATAAAGAAAATTAAACCAGAAAATGAATCTAAGACACAGTCCGCCATCTACGGCAGCTGGCTTTGTCCCCAAGGAAAGGAGGATTTCCAGTTCTGAAGACTCAATTGGCGCCTATGAAACAGGTCTCTAAGCTAACTATTTCATAACACGAGTGACTTCATTTAGTGCGCGAGGTTCTGTTTCACCTCCCCTTCCCACTGGGAAGCCGGTGGTGAAGAATGGGATTTCATTTTCACCACTGTCCCATTCTGAGTAGCCTCATGTTCAGGCGCCCCCTCAGCATATGGAAGAAAATGCTGATCCAGTTCATCTTGAATCCCAGCCAGCATCTTTGACTCCAAGGTGTCTGAACGGTGAGAAAGCCACTAGAAAACCCTATAATTTCATACAGTCCCTTGCGGCACTCATCAGACTGCTTGCCTAGCTATCTTGCTATATGCGGGGACTGCTGGGCCCTGGGAGGTGTCTCAGTCAGACTGGCAGCTGATTGCATCCTCCCCTGCAAATCCCATCACAGGGTCAAACTGCAAACCTGCAAATCTGCACGGACATTTTAAGAATGGACAGAATCCAATGGAGAGTTTGTCTTGTCAGCTGATGGAACCCCACAAAGTTGCCTTCAGACTATTGAATCCGTTTTATTTCTAATTAAAACAGATGCTGACTTCCTTCCTTACAGTGTGTTTGCTCAAATATTGACGTATCTTCTGCTAAACACTTAACTATACATAGCTAAATACATACGCAGGCACGTATATACCTATGCATATATACACACATACACACACTTGAAATTCATTTTCGTTCTTTATCGGGGCTCCCTCAAAACAATCAAAGATGACCTTTGGCAAATGACTTATACCCCCATCTCATCATTTCTGGGTTTTTCTTATTCTGATACGAGTGGTTATACCTTCCAGAGGCCTGCTTCAGGTGTGGATTGGATTTTACCTTATGTTATTTCCATGGGCAAAACCAGAACGACGCTGTACCTCCCTCCATTCTCCCCAAATTGGAAAACAGAAGGAAAAATAAATCTCTCCGAATGTGTTCTCTTAATACCACAACGATGACCGTTTTTGTTCATTTTTTTCCAGTATAATTTGTAGACTGCTTTGTTTCACCTAACATTATTTCGTAAGTGTTTTTCTATGATACTAAATAATCTCTATAATTATCCTTTTAATGGCCACCCAGAGTGAATGTAAACCATAATTTACTTAACTGTTTACCTATTGTTAGCCATTTAGTTGCTTCCATTTTTCACTTATTTAAGTTGGAATGCACATTTTCATATCAGCCATTAATTTAAAGCAGCATGCGGAGATGGCTCTCCATCACTAATCTAAAAATGCAGGGTTTATATATTTACAACTCACATTTGATTATGAAATTTAATTTGAGGGTAATTAAGACATTTATATTCCAAACAGCTCCTCGACATCTAGCTCTCTCGAGCCAAACAGGCACAACCATGACTAGCCATTTTCACCTCAAGACAGCACAGTCCAATGAGTTCTAAAACACAATTTTCTTATGAAAAATAAACTTTATGAACTCCTACTGCTTTAGAGCCAAGAGATTACCTCCCTGAACCAGAGTCCGTGGTTCTCTAGGGTGACCCAGCCGAGGCAAGCCATCGTGAAGAATGCTATTGTGGCTTCATGCTCAGTCCAGAATTCAAGGCAACCCTCGCTCAGTGCTCCCACACCTGCTGTGTTACTGGAACTACCTGGATGTCCTTGCCTAACCGGCACCCAGATACACTGTGGGAACAAGATAAGGACATTGCTCAGATGAGTTTCAGTTGTTTGATGCTTTTAAAGTTTATCATGGATCACTTCAAGTTACAGAGTTTCTTGAGCAAGAGTAGTGGGTTAGGGCATGTGATTCAAACGGATTCAGCCGTTTCAATGGGTGTGGCCTACTAGTCATGTGACTCTGAGCAAGATGCCAAAAAACAAAACAAAACAAAATCATGTGCCTCAGTTTCTCAATCTGCAGTATGAGGATATGAATAGTGGCTGCCTTGTAAGGATATGATGAGGATCAAATCTAGAAAACGCAACTGCTATGCATAGGGGAATGCTGACATTTGATTAGCACATAGGAGCACTTAACTGCATGCTTACTGAATGTTAACGCTACACTGTAACGTATGCACATTCACTTGCTGAATAAATGCACGAAGGCATGATGAATGGAGTAGTGTGGGAGAAGGTTCCACTTGTCTCAGGGACAGTCCTCTGTAGAATGCCCCATTTCCTTTCATAACAAAATCATTTTCTTAATGGTAATCACTGTAAGCCTTACCCTCCACCCCCAATAAAGAGCAAATGAACACCCTGAAAAGATGTGGCCACCTTAGTAATTCTTAATGTCCAGAAATTCAGTTTCAAAGCTTTAGAAAATGTCATCCAGCCATCAGAAAGAACTCATAGCCTCATTTGAAGCCAAAATAAACCAGCCGCAAAAATTCCTTGGTGTTTTCCCTATCAGGGAATAAGAACAACTCAATTACTATTCCGGTTTTTTTTTTTTTTTTAAGTCAGCAATAACAAAGTAAACGGATTAAAAATCCGAAGTATTACCATCATTTTTTTTTTTTTTTTTACTAACAACAAGATGATTTTTATGTACTAGCAACTCTCTATAAAACAGAGAAGAGCTTAGAATTTTTTATTATTATTTGGCCACTGGCAATTAATTCTTCTGATGTGTTGTATTAGTTTGATGGTTGGGTCCAAGACCTAGAATATTTCTTGCCCCAGCCAACGGATGCCAGAAAATTATTTCAGTGCAGTCCCTAGCAAATGGTGATGATGAATAGCATGGCAGGACAAACGTATTCAGACACACATTTTTCAGAGGTAGCAGGGAAAATGCTGAAAAATTACTAGTAAATTGCTTTTTGTAAAAATGCTCTCTCTTTCAAATTTCCCCTAGTATGAAGGTCTTCTGCAGAATGATGGCACAAGACATTCTGACATACCTGGACAACAAAGGCAGTTAAAGAATGAATAGGAGATCAGAGTGAAGGTTAAGATTTAATTTTCTTATTCCACCCCCACTGCCACCCATACTGTCCCCCACACCAAGCTGTCTTGTGTGCATCTGTTTAACCCACTGGGATAAGAATCTCTAAAAGCCACCAATGCTTTCTCCTGAGTAGGCACGCCTTGTCCCTCCTCCCACCTATCATCTAGCCATCCCAAACGGAGTCAAGATATTGGTGCATCTCCAGTCTGTTTCTTGCCTTTTCTCTCTTCTCTAAAACTGCCCAGTTTTTCCAGTTTCAAATTGCAGCAATCTCCAAATATCTCCAGCACCTAGTAAAGTACCAAGGACTTCCTTTGCTGTCTACGCAAGCCTCGCCTTTCAGGACACACGATAGGATAATCGAACAGGAGCCCGAGGCATCCAGAGGTGCAAGGGCTAATACAGTAGTTCTCTGCCAGGCAAGACTCTGCTCCCAGGCTCATTTGGTAATGTCCAGAGACATTTCTAGTTGTCACAGTGGGAGGGAACGGTGCTACTTCTTCAGTGGGGAGAAGCCAGGGACCGCTGACCACCCTGCACTGCACAGGACAGCCCCTCCAAAGCAAATGATCCGTCCTGAAATACCAGTAGTGCCAGGATTTGGAAACTCTGGTCCCATCTAAATCAAATGCTACAGAGATTGTTTTTTTGTTGTTCTTACACATGATTACGTGTTAGTTGTTCATGGCATAATGTTTGAAGAATGTGATTCCTTCACTCTGTCATTCAGTGAACAGCAGTGGAGGCTGGCAAGGTGACAGGACCAGGCTGACCTGAGACACAGAGGTCAGTTTAACAGAGGGTCAGTCATGTCACTTACTTTCAGATGGGGGCTGTGAAGTTGTCTCTTATTCCCCTTTAGGGAATCACCGTGCACCTCGGCCTGTCATGCTAACTCAATAAGGGCTAAGGATGTGGGGAGGGGTCATGCCTCTGTCTGTTGGACAGCTGGGTCTATGAGGAACAGCATGGATTCAGAGGTCACTAAAGCAGGGTCCTGCTCCTGCCTGCGCTACTTATTTGCTGTGTGACACTGAAAAGTGACACAACATCTCTGAACCCTAGTATCTTCTTTGAAATGGGAAGTGTAGCCTTGACCTTCAGGAACATTTGTAAGCAAGGTATTCTGTATGTGGACGAGCAGAGTATCTGGCTCTCGAACCACCTCACTCCAGAAGCAGTGGCCATGCCGTGCGTGTCATAGTTCTTGCGGCATTTTCCAATGAGTGCTGCCACAGGTCTCTGGGCTGGTTTTTCAGACTCCCCCAGGACAGAACACAAGGTCTGTCAGCAGCCGGGCTGGGGGCAATGTGGACGAAGCCTGTTTTTGTGCAGCTCTCATGGGCCCAGGTCCATGACCTTGCCTCTCTGAGCATTCGGCTCCAGCCACTCGGGCCCTGTACACCCTCCGTGCCTTCCCTTTGACTGTTTTCTTCTCAAACACAAAGGGGTAAAAGGCAAAGCCTCACTCACAAACAACATACTTAACTCTATTTTCTTGCTTTAAGTGCAACCATCAAATAAGTTCTTCCATGTGCAATAAACAGCTGTGAATCTGCCTAATAAAGTGAAGCCATTTTACCCCACTGGTATTCCCCGAGAGGAGTCATTGGCCACCTGCATCTTTTTAGCTGCATTTAATAATTCAGCCCAGGATGAATTTGCATGATTAACATAAAGCCTCATGGTTTTATTTGCTTTCAGAATTTAAGTACTGAAACAACCACCATTGTTTTCATTTTTGGAGGTTGTGATCAAAACACAAAACTTGATTCTAGAATGAATAATTTCTTTTTTTTTTTTTTTTAAGAATTATTTTCCAGTACCACTCTCCATGGAATCAAAAGAGTTGCAAACACGGCCTTTGTAGATGCAGGGAAACCCACATTCTTTTTAGGGCTGGTGTTAACCCATGAGAAGCAACCATTCCCTCGACGACTTCTCCTTTATGGTTCCTACCCAGGAGCATGGCCAACTCTCCCACGGAATCCATAATGGCTCACGCAAATAGATTTCTTTCCGTTCCTCCTCGGAGGGCTCTCCACATTTATCTGCTCAAGACGTAGCAGCTCCAGTAAGTCTTTAAAACAGCAGCTCTCCCAGATTCCAGCAATAGATTAATGACGTCATCCTCAAAAAATAGTCAAAACGCAAACCAAATAAGTAGCACTTGGTAAACCATCTGCCTAAGAAGGGGAGTCACGCGTGTGAAAAGATAATTTGCAAAGCAGAAGAGGCAGCATCATTGGGTTTCTTGATGAATGTAGTAAAACAGGTTTGTCTAATGGGGAAGCATGCATTACTATCAAAAGAAAAAGCGAGTGTATCCCACCTGGAAAAGCAAGCAGGTTTTAATATCTGAGAAGCGTTTCAAGCTGTGCTGCCAGCGACCCTCAGCCCGTGTGATTTTCCTTAACATAAAGGCCGACCTCACCTGCTTAAACATAATTAGGAAACAGGCAGTCATCGCGGTGGCTAAAAGTTTGTGCGGCCGCTGCTTGCGTGTGTATTTCTGTCCCACTGACGCCTCTGTTGCTGTTTCTGAATGCAGGAACCATGGTCAGTAAGGACACCGGCAAATGCATACTCACAACGTCGGAGAGTGAAGTGGAATCCGCCGCCTGTCTGGCCCTGGAGATGAAATACGCCCTGGACCCCAACCGGCAGATTAAAAAACGGAACAAAGCCCTGCAGGTGCGGTTTAAGGATATCTGCGAGGCACAGAATGAGCAGAGGGACACGCAGCTGTCCTCGGGCCAGCTGGGGGAGAAGCGGGAGGCCAAGTCCGTGTCCTGCAGAGCCGCCTACCGCAAATACATGACAGTGCCCGCACGCAGATCCATCCCCAACGTCACCAAGAGCACAGGCGTGCAGACCTCGCCCGACCTGAAGAAGTGTTACCAGACGTTCCCTCTGGACCGCAAAAAGGGGAACCTCAAAAGCCTCCCAGCTGCAGATTCCTTTAAAAGCCAAAACAATGGGTTTCTAACGGATGCTAAAGAGAAGAACGAGGCTGGACTCATGGAGGCGGCCCGGCCGTGTGGCGCAGGGCGGGTGTACAAGACCACAGCCTTGGTTTTCCATTCTAATGAACACATGAACGCAGCAGACCAGCCTTTGGGGGTCAACTGCGCAGAACCCTGTAAAAGCCCGGAGCTGCTCAGCTATGGAGAAGGTGCGCTCCAAAACTCCGCTCGGCCCCCCTCCGAAGAGCCCGATTACCAGCTGCTCGGGAGGGCCAAGCAGGACCGGGACAGGCCAAACTCCGAGGAGCCCGCTCCACCTGCCCTCGGGAGGGTGTTTAAAACAGAGGTTGCCACCGTTTACGCACCTGCCCTCAGTGCCAGGGCCCCCGAGCCTGGTTTGTCAAACTCTGCGGCCGCCAGCCAGTGGTCACTCTGCCCAGCAGACGAGGAGCGGAGGAGAGCCACACATCTCAATGGGCTCCAGGCGCCCTCGGAAACTGCCCTGGCCTGCTCACCCCCGATGCAGTGCCTGTCCCCTGAATGTAGTGAGCAGCCCTCGCAGACTCACACCCCGCCGGGGCTGGGGAACCAGCCTAGTCCCACAGCGGTTGCTGCAGGTGAAGAATGCCAACAAATCGTGCCTCATACAGAAGTGGTCGACCTCAAAGCACAACTTCAGATGATGGAGAACTTGATCAGTTCAAGCCAAGAAACCATCAAAGTGCTCTTGGGGGTCATTCAGGAGTTGGAAAAAGGAGAGGCCCATCGGGAAGGGTATGTATGTTCACCCATGTCTTAGGAAGCTATGCAGGCCCATCACCACAGGGTCCATCTGTAGCCCCAAACCCAAGTCCGTAACGAGACTAACGCCAGCATTTCTGTGAACGGGTCATAGTCTAAGGGTGTGGTGAGCTCCAAGGGGTCACAGATTATTGTATGATACTAGACTTCACTGCATCCTGCACGATACTCTTTCTGATTAATGTTCATCTTTCTGGCCTTGAATTCAAACCATACCTATGCTTAGAATGAATTGCTAGCCATTTCTTTTTATTCTGCTAGGGCTAAAGGTTTGTGATATTGATAATGTATAATAGCATATGCCAGTCCAAAATATCCATTCTAAATAAGAATAGAATCATATTAGGAAGAGAAGAAGCCATAGGCCTCTTAGGAATCATATTAGGAAGAGAAAGGAAATTTCATGTGACATTTGGAAAAGTAAATGCTGACTTGCTTATAATAAATAATTGAAATAATATTGGTATTCAGGACTGTACAAGGCTTTACATAGTAGACACTGTATTTTTCATTCTGTACCTGGAACTCAAGCAATGGGCATCGTGAGGCCAGTCCTGACTGTATATGGTTAGGAGACAGATGCCCTTCCCCACGGGCTGCCCTCCATGTCTGGCGGGGCTGCAGAGAGAATGAGACCAGCTTCACGGCCGATACTTTGTTGCGTTGATAAGACCCTGTTGCACTTCATCTTTTGAAGTTTAAACTGTGCAGCAGCGTCTTTAAAAACAAATGACCTAAAGGTGGGGCTTTGGTTCTTGAGCTCCCCAGTGCAGAAGGCTCCTGTAGGCTGCCATGTGCTCAACTGATACAAAGTAGCCTGTTCTACTCTGTGTTCGGGGTTATCCGACTTTGCCTGGATTGCTGAGACCTCTCTTGCCCATTACCCCTGGAAAGTGTCTGTGTTCCTGCCAGCCTGTGTCCTGCAGGTGACATCGGAGGCAGCGTGCTGTTGCCTTATGTGGTGTGCACCCTTCACTCTGTGAGCCCTGAGCCCTGGGTTTAGCAGGCTAGAAGCCAGCCTGAAATAAGCCAAGTAATGTATTTTCAGGACAGAAAACCACCTGGGCACAAAGTTGCCTTAAGAGGATTGCTGTGGCTGAGTGAGACAGTTGTTTGCTGACTGCAAAGAATGGGGAGGAAACCCCTCCTGCCTTCAGGTGGAGGCTGAGGCGAAAGGCCCAGCTCCAGCAGCGTTGAGGCTGGGGGCAGGTTGTGCCCTTGGCTCTGGCTGCTCCAGCTTGGCGCAGGAGGCCTGTCTACAACTTGATGCTCTTAAGCAAAAAGAAGTGCCAGCCAAATGTACAAAAATCTTAACCGTAGATTCATAGGTAATCTAACACCATGTAATATTTCCAAAAGGCCTTGTTCCATCTTGGGTTTACATCTCCATTTTCATCCCATTTTAATCAGTACAGATCCAAAAGCAACACTCCTCGGGGGTGGGGTGAGGGATATCAGTGATTTACTGATCAGTAGTCCACATTCCTGCAAAAAAAGTTAAAGCTCAAACAGTGACCCAGTCACTGACATGGATATAGATGGTAGTGAATTAAACCGGACAGCAAAAGAGAAAGATGCCAACATCACCAGTTGGGAAATAAAGTTCACCAAATGGTGTAAAATGAAATATGTACACTAATGTGCATACTCACAGGGGCGTGTGCCCGAATAAGAACCTGAGAAGGCTGAACACGCACGAGAAAGGAAAACCGTACGATACATGGGAGCTCCTTCTTACACTGCTCTTAGAACAAGTGTGGAAGATTGCTTTAAATAAGATCCTCAGGGTTCTCTGAGATGCCATCCATCTGGCAGTGTGGTTCTAAGTTTACTAAGACATGTCTGGGTAGGAATCTGGCACTGAGGGCTCGGGCAAGGGCTGTATCTGTCTGTGCCTTCTTTCTTCACCTGTAAGTTGAGATCACTGTCTGTCCTGCAGATGGGATGGAATGACATGGGGTGACCTTCTAATGTGTTCAGCCTAGTGGCAGGTGTGTCTGAATGGGCAGATGTCCGCTAGTGGCATGAGTGTTGGTCTTGCTGGCTAGCAATGCTGGAGCGGGGGGTCTGGGGAGGACTTAGTGGTCTTGTGGGCATCCAGTGTTATGAATGCATCCTCTCCATGCCCGGCACAGAGGCTGCCACACAAGACTGTCGCTGAAACTCTGGAGCTGCTCTGTCCAATACAGTGGCCACTAGCTGCACGTGGCTACTGAAATTCAAACTCAAATTAATGACAATTGAAAATTCACAGTCACAGCAGTCACGTTTCAAATGCTCAATAGCCACATACATAAGACAGTGCAGCTACGGAACATTTCCATCATCAGGAAATGTCCTTCACTCCGGTATCCCAGAACATGGCACAGTGCCTGGTTCTTAAGCATCTGAGGACTTGGGTACCTTAAATCAAGACAAAGGATGGTTTTACTTTAAAATCAATCCTAGTTCAGTTGCTGCCAGCACAAGCTCACAGTGGAAGGTAGAAAGGCAGGTCTCTGTTGTGTTCCTGGAAACATTCACTTCCTCCTCTCTCTCAGAGCCCTCTGGACTCAGATAACAAAGAATCAAGTGGTTCCAAACTCCAAGGCCACCTTATGGGGCCCCCTCTTGATCCATGCCCCAGGGTCGTTAATTTGGCTGAAATTCAAAGTTCCCACCCTTCTTCTCCATGTCAGAACACAGGAGGGGACTGCAGCCTCAGAGACAGGCAGATAAGATGCAAGCTCATTCTCCATCCCTTCCCAGACCCTGGGTACAGCACAGAGTCCCGGGAGTGACAGCTGTGAGCAGTGGCAGCCAGCACGGGTCTGGGACATCTGGAACAACAAGCTCTGGATGGAAGGGAAGTAGCATCTGCTGATTTCCATGGTGTAAATACTGCTACCGTGGCCAATTTCAATCTCACAAAATCCTAAAAATGTAACACTCTGCCCCACCGAGCACCCAACAAATCCCTTGAAGGGCAAGTTCTAGGACTTTAGAACGAGGGGTTCACAGGGCTTACTTTATGTACCAGGTCTGAACTGGGGAGTAGGTATTCTAGTTGCACCTCATGGTTTAAAAAAAAAAAACAAAACCAAAACCAAAAAGAAAACAGGAAAATGCACTCTGCTGTGTGTACCTTGATACACAGTTATTATATGATAGGACAATGAACTGAATGACCAAGCTAAAATATCAATGGAGGCCAGGCACGGTGGATCACGCCTGTAATCCCAGCACTTTGGGAGGCCGGGGCGAGTGGATCACTTGAGGTCAGGAGTTTCAGACCAGTCTGGCCAACACGGTGAAACCCCATCCCTACTAAAAAATACAAACATTAGCCAGGCGTGGTGGCAGGCACCTGTAATCCTAGCTCCTCCAGAGGCTGAGGCAGGAGAATTGCTTGAACTCGGGAGGTGGAGGTTGCAGTGGGCCAAGATCACGCCACTGCATTCCAGCCTGGGCAACAGAGCAAGACTTCATCTCAAAAACATAAAAATCAAAATCAATGAAATTTTTCTTGGAAAACATGCTAAGGCCTACAAATTAGGAGCTGGAGAACACTCTGAAACTGGGGAAAGTCAGTTCCTCTCCCGACTTACCACCCCAATAAAGCAAACAGGGGCTTCCAATAGAATTTCATCTGCATTCAGAAGAGTCAGTCCTAGTGAGGGCAGGCACCTCGGAGCCCATGACTTTGAATGCAAGTGACAAATCTTGCCCCCACATTTCCATACGGTGCTTCAGGATTGACGACCTGGCCCAAAGGGGCCATGGGCCTGTTCCTTGGGAAGCCAGTATTCTTTGAATCCTGCTGATGGCCCTGGGCAATGTATGTTTCTTAGAACATGTTTATCGTAAAATCTCTTTAATAGTACTTCTTTTCACTATTGAGTTTGTCAGGCAAATGCTTCCCTGTAGTTCTTAACCTGTGCAGGAATTTCTGTGTCACTGGCTACAACCACTTTCAGTAGCTTCCAAATTATTTTTCATAAGAGACTCTCATTATTTTCATTTGCTTATGTAGATTTCCAAAAGGCTTCGGCAAAGAATGTTTATGGCAGAGACAGGTTAACCTCTGTGAGCTTCAGTTTTGTCTGAAATCAACTAGGGGTGGTGAAATACAGTATCTACAAAGCTCCCATCTACAGCCAGCACACAGTTGGCGCTGAATAAAGGACATATCCTTTACGAGCATTTCAGTGGGATGAATTCTGCAAGTAGGTTAGATGTGCAAAAAGTATGCAAAATCATGCCTTTTAGTCCCTTGTAAAACACTGGGGCAATTCACTAAAATCACTCTGCTTTATGCAGTGCGGGCTTGCATGAATGCCAAGAATTATCCTGCTTATTTCAGAGCTCTTAGTATTATGCTTGTGTCTTCCGGGGAAGTTCAGGGTCACACAGGCTACCAAAATAAGTCACTAATGGGAGTCATTGAAGGCTAAGAACAAGGCAAATGGGGCAGTGAATTTAAAAAACCCAATCAATTATTAGAACAGTAGGAATCCCCTGTAGCAGCTATGGGATTCCTGGGCAGGAGATCCTCAGACGAGTGGGGTGTAGGTCTTGGTGGCTCGTTGGGTAAACTCACCAGCAACTACGGTGTGGCAACCCTGACAGCACTCTTTGCCTCTTAGATTTCCTATGCCAAACATTTAGTGTCTTGAAGTGTCCATTGGCTGGCGACAGCCTAGTGATACTCTGCTATTTGGAGAAGACCAGAAATGATCGTGAGAAGATTTATTTGAGGATATCAAGCACATGATCAGGATCTGTCACTGCCCAGAGTGAAGCAGATTCTTCTACGGGCCAGGCCTCCCTCAGCATTTGCTGGGTGTTATCTGCAGGCTTGGGGTAGCGGGAGAGAGCAAGAGGACCCAGGCCCTTAAACATGACCAGCAGGTAGTGATGAGACCCTGAGGCTTCAGGCTTTGTGACTTTACTAATTCAGAGCAAAGGGAAGAGGATGATTAAGAAAAGAAAATCCCAAGTAACACACCAACCCAAAGAGTCTAGTACCTTGCAGGAAGGGTGGCAAACCCAGTCATTTACCACCTCCCATCATCCCTGCCACCCCATCGCGGGGTCAGTTCCCTGACAGTAGGGGTCCTGTTCATCCTCATTGAGAAAGGGTGGTTTCTTGGTGTGAGGCCCAGCTCTCCCAAGTCTCAGGCACACGGTGGTAAAAAAAAGAAGCTAAAGGAACCCCCTGAGTTCGGGGGCTTTGTGAGGGTGCCATTCACAGTGATGTTTAAGACAAGGGAGCAAGGAAGAAAGATCTGAGGGATGGAAAGAGTTAATACAAACGAAGCGTGGTATCCTGTATGAAGGTTTCCTTAACTTTACCAAAAAAAAAAAAAAAAAAAAGAATAGCCAACAAGTAATGAAAGGTCATGTGAAAGGTCATGTGCACATACACATACTTAAGAAGTAAGAACTTAGTTTCATGGACATCTGTGTTTATTGCTAGGTCTCAGGTCAGTTCCTATATGGCAGAGGTCAGCAAACTTTTCTGCAGAGGGCCAAATAGTAAATACATATTGAGAGCCAGTCTGTGTCACAATGATTCAACTCTGCCATTGTATCCTGAAAGCACCCACAGACAATCTGTATGAATGGCATACTTGTGTTCCAATAAACCTTTATTTACAAAAACAGGTGGTAGCCAGATTTGGGCCACAGACCATAATTTATGGACTTCTATTATATGGTTTGTAAATACAGTGACCACATTCATACAGCTAAAAATGTTCAGGCCAGAATATGGGTGCAGGCAATCCAACGTGTGTGACTGCCAAGCACACATGCCCGTCATTCATTCACACATTTAGATTTCTGCCACTCATCACCGAAGTGATGGATACTGTGCCAGGCAATGAGGGGATGTGAGAGTCAAAGGAATTAGGGCCCAGCCTTTGAGGGGTTCACAGTTCATGGGCATTCAGACTGTTCAAATATACACTTAATTGCTCATCAGCCCACACAACCTGGGGTCCTGCTTTGGAACTCTGTGTATGATACACATATACCTAATATGTATGGATAATGTATATGACAGCATCTCTTGGAAACATGAAAAAGGTCTCATTCTCCCAGCAGCAGGAAGAAAAAGCCATCACAGAACATGTTTGTGTGACGTGACTTGCGTTAACCTAGATATTGATGCTAGATGGGTAGAAATGATATACTTGCTGTATCTTATGTCCTCATATTGACAAATCACTCAGAATCAGGCATTCTTCAGAGAGACCTGTCAGAGGATAGGAAATCTCTGAATTTGCTCTAATTACCAATGCCCAAACAGAATAAACACTGCATCACAATTACAGAGGAAGCATAAGGGGACTATTTAAGTCACAGAGCTGAAAGAACCCACATGGAAGACTGTGCACCGCTGCAGCAGCTGTGCATAAATGCTGAGGAATCGCGAAGGTACGGGCTTAGAGTCCGATTTCCCAGCTTCCCAGGTTCCCCCCCTCCAAGAGCCAAGGGGAAAGCTGGGCACAGTGAGGCGATCCCATCCCAATTTGGTTGTGCACTCTCTAGCAGGATGATTAGGTTGTTCTTGCCAAAACCTACCCACTTAATAGAGATCAAAGTCTTCCACCTGGTTAGCTGGGAATGGCCCAATTTTGAGGAGAGGAGGTGGGTGGCATTAGACGGTCTCTCAACAGCCGCTGCAGTCCTGAAAACGATCTTGTGGCTCTTCTCTGGAATGCCGAGTGCCGTGTTCCCTGGCTCTGGCCAGACGCATCACAGAAAAGCAGCGCATTGTGAGCAGCAGAGAGAAAGCAGCACTGAGCCGAGATCAGAAGCAAAAAGGCTGTTGCTGCCGAAGGCTCTCCTGTGCCTTAGCACTCCCTATTTGAATGGCATGGAGATGTCAGCACTTCAATTGCTAATATTTTTGATAAATCAGTTTCGATGTCTCTCTCCACACATTTATCATAACCCAAAATATTTTAAATCATTCCAGCCAGCTGGCTGAGGTCAACCTCCCATGCACTTGCTTCTTCCATTTTTCCAGAGTGAGATTCAGGAGACGGGTAGGGTGGGGTGACCGGGCTCTCCACTCTGCAGGTCCTGAGATGCTGACCTTCCCTCCCCTGACCTGCGTGCGCAGGCTTATGAACCCCTCTGGACCTCAGCTTTTCTCTGTAACAGACAGCTGAGAATACCTGCCTCCTGGGCTTCTCTTGGAGATGAAATGAATCATGGACAAAGAGGGTCTCAGTCCTCAGACTATGTTTGCGCTCAGTAAGTTACTCCCTTCGGGGATACTTGGCTACTGGGAAGCAACCTTCCAAGTGCTAAGATTCAGGGAGGTGAAGCCAGGGGATGAGCTTGAACACAGGAAGAGATTTTCTTGCTTTATTTTACAGCGTGGTTTATTTTGGGCATGGGAGGTGGTGGTGAGGATCACTAAAGGGAGACATCAAGCTTTGTCTTGGTGGTTTCCAGAGCAAAGGACAGGACCAGTTCATTTGGTGTCACGGGCAAGGGAGCTGATGTAGAGTCAGGAGACCTGGATTTTGTTGTAGTTCATCCTGGCCTGGCCTCTGAGCTACATTTTTTGGTATGAAAGGAAGATGGTCCAAATGAGAGGAGGCTCCAGAGGCTCCTTCCTGCTCCAAGAACATATTCTATAGAGGTGTCTGAGAACATCACAGTTTCAGCCACTGCCTTATAATACTCATAAAAGTTTGGGGCGGGGGGACCTCTCTGCAGATCTCCGTCAATAAAAGTGTTCAATGATCCCACCGTTCTGTTTTCTTTTTTCCTGTTGACACTTCATCAATTCCTTGTCTCTCCCAGTACTACAAACGCTAGAATTGGTCTCTGTCCTTCAGGGTTGCAATCCTTTGAATTGTTTTCAGGGAAGCCATTTTCTTTTCTTTTTCTGTTGAAACTAATGGCTTTTATTTATTTGCAATAGAATATTCGAGTTGGAAACCCCAAATATAAGTTATCATTTCTTGGAGATTTTGAAATGTGAAGCACATTTCATATTCTTTCTATCATTTTCTTCATTTAGTTCACAGGGTCACAGCAAGCCTTTTTTATAGCTTATATTTGTATAACTTTGTAAACAATACTTTTAAGTTCTTAAAAAAATAATAAGGCTTTCCATCTCTAATACGAAAAATAAAGCAAAATATATTTGTAAGAATATAAAACACATTTCGAATTCTTGCTTTGGGCTTCATGTAGGTATCACACATACTTGAAAATGTAATTTAAATAATCTTCCTGTGCAGAATGCCAAAATAGATTTCAAATACCTCCTCAGCCTTTTAAGTTGGTAGGTGAATAAAAGCCCCGCCACTGAGCCACTAGGCAATCCAGACAGCCCATTTGCAGATAAAATGAGCAATTCAAGGCAAGGCATGATCATTTATGAAATTTATGGATTTGTGTCCCAGAATTTGGATTTTTAAAAAAATGAAATGCAAGTTCCAATTTTCAAATAATTTAAAAAACTCCATGCAATTCCTGCTAAGCTATGCAAAAATGGTTTGAGTTCTGTTTCCCACCAGAGCTGAGGGAGAGTTCCAGTGAAATGAGAATCCCCACACAGAGTACCTACAGAGGCCACCAGTGAAACGAGAACCCCACACAGAGTACCTACAGAGGCCACCAGTGAAACGAGAACCCCACACAGAGTACCTACAGAGGCCACCAGTGAAACGAGAACCCCACACAGAGTACCTACAGAGGCCACCAGTGAAACGAGAATCCCCACACCGAGTACCTACAGAGGCCACCAGTGAAACGAGAATCCCCACACCGAGTACCTACAGAGGCCACCAGTGAAACGAGAATCCCCACACCGAGTACCTACAGAGGCCACCAGTGAAACGAGAACCCCACACAGAGTACCTACAGAGGCCACCAGTGAAACGAGAATCCCCACACCGAGTACCTACAGAGGCCACCAGTGAAACGAGAATCCCCACACCGAGTACCTACAGAGGCCACCAGTGAAACGAGAATCCCCACACCGAGTACCTACAGAGGCCACCAGTGAAACGAGAATCCCCACACAGAGTACCTACAGAGGCCACCAGTGAAACGAGAATCCCCAGAGTACCTACAGAGGCCACCAGTGAAATGAGAATCCCCACACCGAGTACCTACAGAGGCCACCAGTGAAACGAGAATCCCCACACAGAGTACCTACAGAGGCCACCAGTGAAACGAGAATCCCCACACAGAGTACCTACAGAGGCCACCAGTGAAACGAGAACCCCCACACAGAGTACCTACAGAGGCCACCTGCTCTGAGCACCTACAATGTGCCAGCCATTCAGTATTATCTTCTTTAATCCTTAAAATAACAACCAAGGTGGGAATGCCCTCCATGAGGAAGCTGCAGCTTGGATATGCTCAGTACCTTCTCCAGAGTCAAAAAGCTGATGAGACATGTTAATGCCAGAATTCACATCTGGGCTGTCAGACCAGACCACTCATCTTCTCTCCCCCCTGAAAATGGGGAACCTAACATGAACTAATGAAAATGCAGGCATTCTTAAAATTTTTTTTAACTTTTTTGCTAATCCAAGTGTGGGTTTTCCCTTTTACTTGAAAAGGCTACAGAAGCTCCTATCCCCCAGGCCCGGTAGGGTTCATGCCAATTCATCTTCTGGTGAAAGCATCTTTCCGGTGCTGGAGACAGCAGAGACCACCCCCCCCCCCCACCCCATTGAAGAGGTCCCATAAAGTGTATTGGGAAGGATCTGTTGTAATCATTAACAGAAATCCTCTCTGTGAGGTCATTTCAGACAAATCAAGGCCATTGATCTTTTAAGTGCAGGGATGTGGGTGCCAGGATGCAACATCTCTCCTTGAGGAACCTGCCTGGGAACCCAGTTCATTAGGCCATTTGTTTTTTGTTTGTTTGTTTTGTTTTTTTTGATGGAGTCTCACTCTGTTGCCCAGGCTGGAGTGCAGTGGCGCAATCTCAGCTCACTGCAAGCTCCGCCTCCCGGGTTCATGCCATTCTCCTGCCTCAGCCTCCCGAGTAGCTGGGACTACAGGCGCCAGCCATCATGCCCGGCTAATTTTTTGTATTTTTTGTAGAGACGGGGTTTCACCGTGTTAGCCAAGAAGGTCTCTATCTCCTGACCTCGTGATCCGCCCACCTCGGCCTCCCAAAGTGCTGGGATTACAGGCGTGAGCCACCGCGCCCGGCCCATTAGGCCATTTGTAATATGAGTGGCCCTTCAGAGGACCGTGACATGCCTGTCCGGCTCCTCCTTCTTCATATTGATGTCCACATCCACGTGAACAACAAACATTTGATACTGCATTGTTTGCACTGCAATATAAAAATAAACCTTAAAGATAGGCTGGAAAGAACATTCATGAAAATTGAGATCCTGGAGGAAAAAAAATGATCTAAAAATGAGCATCCTTTAACCAATAAGGTAGTAAAGTTTTCTCTCTCAGTATTTCATTGGTTACAGCACTAGGGCTATCCCCCCAGAAAAGTCTCATAATTGGACATCAAGAATTTTATAAATGATCACACCAAACTTTAAAGACTTTAGTCTTTGGCAACAAGAGCTCTCTGCCACATTTGTTTAAAAAGCAAATGCAAGGTCAGGCTTTTGAAACAAAGCACTAAAGCTCCAAGACGTATAAGTTCTCATTAAAAATTGTTAACTAAGCTTGATCTAAAAACACACATCAAAAGAAATTAAAGATAAAAGACTCTGTGGATATTTACCATCAGAACCACTGGCAAATAGACAACATTAATGCTTTCAAATTCGAACCTCTGTGACAGTACAAGAGCTGAAGAAATATGGGAGTCCAGAAGGAAAATCCGGTTTAATACAGTATGCTCACATTCTTATTTTCATTCTAGTTTGGTAGCCAGTGCCGCCAAAATTAATTTTCATTAATTTTCAATAAATTATAGCTTAAGCTTTATCTCTCCTCCAGGAAAATAAGTTAATCAACTCGGCCTCAGCTGGAAAAAGTTGTTTTCCTTATTAATAGCTGCTCTTGGTGCCTTCTGGGCCAAGTGACTTGTGTGTATCACTGTCATCATTTTGCAACTTAGCATCTCCCTGACTGCATGAAGGAAGGAAGGAAAACTTAAGCTTTGCCCTGTTTATAATATAGCCAGGCAGTCCACACACAAAATAATAATTACTAGCTTTCCTGATGTTTATGTTATGATTTTATGTTATGAAAATATGATTAAAAGTCACTAAAGCTTTTTAAAAAGTCCTGTCTTAATAACAGTGTTCATCTCTGTATCTGTCCCAGTCCAAATCTGCATGTATCCCTGACAATAATAATGTCTATAAAATACGAATGCACTCCATTTTCTTCATCATGCATGATGGCTCTGTGAAAAAGGAAGAATACAAGTTGCTGGGACAGGGCCACAGAGAGGAGCTACAAAAACAAGGAGGCAGGGCCGGGCACGGTGGCTCACGCCTGTAATCCCAACACTCTGGGAGGCCAAGGCGGGCGGATCACCTGAGGTCAGGAGTTTGAGACCAGTCTGGCCAACATGGTGAAACCCCGTGTCTACTTAAAAATACAAAAATTAGTGGGGCGTGGTGGCGGGCGCCTGTAATCTCAGCTGCTCAGGAGGCTGAGGGAAGAGAATCACTTGAACCTGGAAGGTGGAGTTTGCAGTGAACCTAGATCTCAGGCTGCACTCCAGCCTGGGTGACAGAGTATGACTCTGTCTCCAAAACAAACAAACAAAAAACAAGGAGGCGAATGACAGGGGAGACAAAGGGCCGAGGGAGAGAGAGGGGAGAGGGAGCCCGGCTGACCCCTGTGTCCTCTGGGACACGACGCCACACAGGTTGGAATCTCCCTGCTAACTGTGATGCTTTGCCACGATACACCAGTATTGTTACCCTTTAATTCTTGATAATGAAAACAAGCATTAAAAGCTTCCCTAACAGCCAGAGCCTCCCCAGAATTATAGTGTCACCACATCTGGGGAGCTGCAAGGCCAATAAAAGTTAATTTGTCCACACCGTCAAAAGAAAACCACTGAGTTCATTAAGGGTGTTTCTTCCTGGAACATATCCACCAGGACTGCTTCAGGGCAAAAAAAAGCCTTTATTCAGACATGAAGTGGGCCTGGTTTAGGTGCAAGACCAAGCTATTGACTTTCAAAACTGGGTGTTGGTAGCAGAAGACGACTGACCTTTTTCCTACTTGTTTGAGGAAATTTAAAATGGGCTACTATGAGTACTATTTGGACAGATGCATCACAAAACTGTGCGAGTCCTATTTTCCTTTTCAGAAGCAAAAGGGTATGTTATCAGTTCACCCAAAAGGGCACTCACACAGATTCCTCATTCATTCACTCATTCATTCACTCAAGCATTATTCAAAAAATATTTCTCGGTCATCTACTCTACTCCTGGCCCTGAGGTGGGCACTGAAAGTTCGCCCGCCAGGGAACAAAAACCTCTGCCCACATCGTGCTGACCTTCTCATGGAGGGAGACAGGGAAAGCGAAATAGCTACAGCTCATGGTATGCTCCATGGCGAGAAGTGTGGTGGAGAAGTCTCAAGCAGGGAGGGAGGGAGAGGTGGGAAGGAAACTGACTTTCACTGGGCATCAAAGGACCGGGCATTGCTGATGCACCTCAGGCCCTGATCTGCAGAAGTCACCAAGCTATCAGCTAGGATTGGGAAAAGGAACAAACAACGTGCTGGGAGTGCGCCAGAGGGTGTGTTGCGCTGCCCGGGAAGGAAGAGAGAAGCCGGGCCAGGACCAAGGATGCGGGTTTGCATGAGGGTTAGAACAGCCCCATGGAAGGAGTGCTACTGTTGAGAGTTATGTGATTTTGCTTCCTTAACCCATCAACGATTCCTTCATTTTGGAAACAAAGGTCTTCTGGATTTTAAGTGTCTGGGGGCAAGACTTGTGTTTTATTCTTCCAAGCAACTGTTCCTCCACAGGCCATGCACAGAGCGGATGCACAGCAAACACCTGATGAACAGGCCTGGGGAGGCCGGTTCGTTATGTTGGCTCATTTGTAGGAAAGTCTGTTAAGGTCTATGACTAGAGCACTAAGTAGAAATAACTAGGCTTGTTAAAAATTATCCTGACATGTTAAAGGAGATCACATGGAGTTTACATGTACAGGTGATCCTTCCAGGGTTTAACATCTCGATTGCTGGCTTTAGGGGAATGGGACGTGTGTGATTCTGAGAACTTTGCCCTACCATGGAAAAAAAGTAAGGTAAAGAGAAATGGGATGAAGACAGACGCACCTCAACTTCTGAATGAGCTGTACTCCAAACATCATTTCTAAGTAATTTGTGTTGAGGTTGCCAGGGTAGCCCTCAAAATCCTTTAATCTATATGGAGATTCAGCATTAGAATGCTGTAAGATCTAACTGTCATGTTCTTAGAGATACATTACTTCCAAGTTCTCACATGGGATTACAAAATAGATCCCCCTTAATCAACTGGGACACAACTGTATGCAAGAAACACTATAGAACATGCATGTTCATATTGAGGGAGATTACACGGGTGTCTGAAAAAGAAGTATTTGCCCTTCCCCAGAAAGACATTCTAGACAAATGGAGAATACTGAGTTAATGGGAACAGCTTTACCACCTGACATACATCTACAGGCGAAAGAGCTGGAGAAAAGAGAAACCAATCATACAATATCAAATCACATTAACGTTCTCGAAACCCATGAGTGGTGGTTATATTAAAGTAACTCTACCACAGACACTGCTGTTCCGTCATCAAAGTCCGAGCAGAAAACATGGGAGACAGTTTTCCAGAGTTTTACTTAACTGTCAGGAAAAAGCTGCTAAGTTTCTCTGGAACAGGGGTCAATCCAACCCCCACAGATCTGAGACAAAGACACCTTTTCAATTATATTTTTCATTTGCTCCTTCATTCATCATTCCATGTATCCACAAACCATCTCCACTGTGACTGGCATGGCAGATATTCATTTGCTGGGTGAACAAAGAAGGATTAGTCTGCCATGACAACATGGCAAGACACGTGTTCTGGCAGAGGACATCGAGCAGAGGCGAGGACAGTGGGGGAGAGCCAGCCAAAGGGTCCGTGAAGAGCAGCTGATGGAGCTGCTCTGGCAGAGCTCTCAGAAGGTGGCAGCCAGGCAGCTGGAGAGGCGTCAACACTCACCCCTGTTCGACATCCCAAAGGCAGGGGAGAAGAGGGGCAGTACTCCTAACAGCCTTACCAGTACGGAGGGTCACTGTGAATTTGTGCTCTTCAAATTGCAACTTCAGTTTTTACCACTAACAACTTCCTTTGTCTGCTTGGAGATCCAAGGCCAGCAAGGATCTCAGAACTGCTCAGCTTAACGTTAGCAAGCTGGGTGCTGGCTGACAGATGGCTCCTATCAGCTACTGGGAAAAAGGGAACAGACAAGCCATCACCAAAAGCCAGTACCGCCTTTGACTGATGAAGGGGTGATCTCGGGAGTTGGTTAAGAAAATCGACTTCATATTCTTTTAGCAACCATAAATTAGCTGTTCCCTCAAATTCTAGCATTTAACAGCTCAAATGCTTATGACAGTGTAGTTGCATTTCCATGAGTATATGCTGAAGTCTAAATCCACTTTAGCTGTAAAAAGCTGACATCTGAAATAAGTACACGTCCAGGGCATAATCTGGCAAACTCCTGGTGAGACCTTAGATTCAGGAACAAGCCAAATCTACTGCTCAGAGTGGCTCTGAAACATAGGAGGGATTCACTGAAACCAGCGCCTTTACTACTTTTTGAAACATAATTTCTCCCAGCAATAGTAATGGTATCATTTTATGCCTCTAATTAATGTCACTTTGAGACTATTAAGTGACAAAGCCCTTCAAGATGCTGACATAAATGATGGCTTCGTTATCAAGAAGAGACAGCTAGTGCACAAACCTGGGTAAGAATGCAGAAGAAAAAAACGGTTGTTGTATCCAGTAGGAAAATGGAAAGAACAAGAGAGATCAAACGGGAGAGAATAAATTAACGGTGAAAGAATTTTCTTTGAGAGCAGAGACCATGCCTTTTTTATTTCTGTAACAACCACCATCGACAGCTTAGGTCCATACAGGCAAACCTAGAATACAGCCTCTGAACTAATTCAGTGTGACAACTTCAATACGCTATGTGATGAACGTTTTGAAGACCACACTTAGACGGTCATGCCTTGATTTCAGCATTATCCAACGTGGATAATACTAGGAGATAATACCCTCACATACTGGAAGCTCTGAACTTGCTGAAAATTAACAAGCCATTTAAAAGAGCAGCAAACCAGCAACGGGGCCGCTTGCCCTCCTGTGTACTGTACACTGAATACATCTTCCAAGGAGGAATGCTTGCTGCCGCTTGAACTCTGCAACCAGACCAGGTACACACAAATGCCCCATCCAGTCACCCAGGAATGTGAGAAGAGAACTTTCCATTGAGAATTTAAATCGTATGAAGGAAATAGTGTTGTGGGACTACGGCAGTAAAAGCAGCACATTTAAATCAATCCAGTAACCTAATACTAGTACTGTCATTACTCTTAGGTACTGTAAAATTAGTTTCCACTTGCTAACCATTCCTCTGCGAGATGCTTGTCACTTTCTCGGTGTTTGCTTCTAATGATAGCACAGTGAGACTTTTCTTTTTTTTTTCTTTCTTGACCTTTTAACCAAACAATTCATGTTTTGTTATGATTGCCTCAGAGTTGTTAGTCCTGCCTCTCAGGCCCCATCTTCAAGGTCTCGGAGACACTGCGCAGCTTGGATGTGGCTGGGAAGAAAGCTTGCAGTGACCTTTCTCTGACATTTCTCAACACCCTTTCCTAACACCCAGGGCCCTGCTGACTTAGATCTCCCTGTGGTGCCGGTATGAAAGAGCAGATGCCGTCCAGCCCTCCCGTGCCCTGCTCCTTGCCGCCCAGGACGTGGCCATGGTGCGGCTCTCAGGCTGACGCCGGCAGACACTGCTTCTCCTTTATCGTTCCTGCAGTGGGGTCACAAAAACTGCAGCACCAGCTCTGCCATGGGCCTGCCCTTCTTAGTTTCTTTTCAAATGTCTATCTGTGATGCCCTTTTTTGCTAATGGTCCATAAAAGGAATAACTGAAAACACGCATACCCCAAATTGTCACCAGTTTTTAAAATAAATATACAAAGGTGCGTATATTCCCTCTTTTGCTACTGTCCAAAAAGGAATAACTGAGGACTTGCATGCCCCAAATTGTCACCACTTTTTAAAATACATTTACAAAGGTATGTATGTATGTGTGTGTATTTACAAACAAAAAAAATTCAGGCATGTTATATATTTGTAAGTATACAAGTATATATATGTATTTGTACATTCAGGAATTGCTGATAATAACAGCTGAAGAATTAGAGCCGATTATTATAAAGGTATAAGGTAGCTGGAGAAAGTGGGGAACTGCATGCTGAGCTAAACCTGAGAGGTCCAGGCTACCACAGAGAGGTGGCCCTGAGGTTTCCTTTAAAGGAGGGTGCACTGGCTAGAGCTCCACACTGTGTTCTGTAAGTCAAGTTTATTTTACTTTCTTTAAAGTACAGCGAAGTCCTGTGAAGACAGGTGGTTCACTATGAAATAGAAGTGTAAATGACTCAAAAACTGGACTCCACCAAAACTACCCTGTAAAATTGGCTTGTCCAGATCCCTTCTGTTTTGAACAGAGCATCATCTTCTCTTTCATGCATTGTCGCAGATTCTATGTTCTTAGCTTCCCTATTAACAGTTCATGTCCAGGCTCCTCTAACAGGCAAGCCCAACTTGACCAAGGAGTGTTCAAAAGGCATCAAGCAAGGGGAGGTCCAGGGTCCCCAGATTGGTCCCTGGGATAAAACTCAGTTCTAGAAGGATGGGAGGCTAGAGGGTCAACAGAACAGAAAACAAAAGCACCAAAAAAAGAGAGCGCCTTGGACTTGTGACACTGTCCCTGGTGCTGAATGCGATGTTTTCCAAGCTATATGCATTGTTAAGCGAATACTTACAACTAACTGCTATGGGACAATAAATAGTGAATGCCACAAAATCCGTATTTACAATGGACATGCTTATCATTAGCACCCAAAGGAGTTCATGTGGGGAGAAAAATGAAGACTAGCACTTTTCACAATTTATATTTGTCAGGGTTTTTTTCCACACTCAGTTGGAATTCTTTAAATAGACAGATGTGTTATTCTGGACTTCGATACGAAAATACAAACATGGACTCTATGACTTGGCTACATTAACATTAACTGAATGCCCAGAAGGTACCAGGTATTGTATCACGCATGGAGTTACAAGCCTGTGTAAACTACAGGTTCCTCAAAGCAGAAGGGAAGAGTGCTTTACAAAGGTAGCAATTAATCTGCAAGACAGAAAATTTATAATTTGTGACCCAAATGTTCTTCTACTGCAGCTTTTACATCAATAACCTAAGCTTTCTCCTCTCTAAACTTCTAATTCACAAAAGATTTCCAGCCCTACAGTCACTGGAGAAGTATCTGCTCTAGCAGTTTAAAGTTTTTAGATTGTTCTGCCTTATGGCAATGGCAATATAGAAAGAGAATCATTCAAAGTACTATTTGCTGACGTGTTTCCAAGTGGAGAAGGAAAAAATAGGGAAATTCCATAACAGCACTCTGTGTTCCCTGTCCTGTAGAAATAACTTATCTGTTTCATCTCTATTTGGAGAACATATTCAGATGCTGCAGCCCAATTATTAATGTGACCATAAAATTATCAGTGAAGCCAAACCCTACAGCTTGGAAGCTTCAAGGACAATTAGATGGATTATCAAAGCAATAAGCACAATGGATTACATAGTTTTAAGCCCTCTATTGAGAACACTCGTGCTTAATAAAATTTTAGCAAGCATACCCTGATTGACATCAGCTGCTGGCAGCTGCCTGTGAATTAACCACATGACAAGGTCAACACTTTAAAGTTTATTCACAAATTAATCTCCTGCTGACATTCATGGACTCCAAACAATTGATTCCTTTAAACAAAAGGAAGATCCTAAACAAAACTTAAACAATACCTCACCTTCATGGTAATGAAGTCCTAAAAATAATTCTCGCACATGGCAGAAACATACATATATTTAGAAACGGACAGACCACCCATTATGTTTCCAACTAGCTGAAAAAAGGATGACCACAGATACATCTCCAAACAAAGAAAACATAATGACTCCTTTGCTTCTTACCAACAAACATCAGCCAAACCACGCCATTTTCTCAGGAATTGGTGAATTGGGCTGCGTTGTAAATAAAGGAAGCAAGAGAAAGGACATTGAGTGAAAATGATGTTACAGAAGGAGAGGATAGAGAATAAAAGTCAAGAAGTGTTTCCATGTCATTCAACCACCTATAAGAAAACCTCTATAGTGGCTTCCCATTCAATTTAAAATAATGCCCAGAGGACCTCTCATTTCATACACATGTCCTCATCTCTCACCACTCTCACCTGCCGCATCTGGCCTTTTTCTCTGACTTGCAAAGAGAAGGAGCATCATTTCCACTGCAGGATGTTAACACGGGATGGTCTTTGTGTTTGCAACACCCAACCCTGGATCAACAGATGACTGACTGCTTTTTTATTACCATCCAGGTCTCACTAAAAATGTCACCTCCTTAGAGTTCATTCTAGGCCAGACTGCTTCACAACACTTCCTTAACACTCAGCAGTATCAAAATTATCTAGCTGTTCGCTCATTCATGCATTTATGTTGCCCTTCTGCCACTCCCATGCCACGGTGAGCTTTGTGAGGAAAAGGACTCTATCTTATTTGCAAATGTCTCCTGTAGAGCCAGAAAAATGTTTGACACTTAGTAGGTACTTAATAACTATTTGCTTACTGACGGTAACGGGGACATATGTGCTTTCTACAAAGTGATTGCAGTAAAGTCTTTTCAGGATGGGCTTCAGAAAAGCAATTTCTTGGGCCAGGCTCGGTGGCTCACACCTGTAATCTCAGCACTTTGGGTGGCCGAGGCAGGAAAATCACTTGAGGTTGGGAGTTCGAGACCAGCCTGACCAAAATGAAGAAACCCTGTCTGTACTAAAAATAAAAAATTAGCCGGATATGGTGGCACATGCCTGTAATCCCAGCTAGTCGGGAGGCTGAGGCAGGAGAATCGCTTGAACCCAGATCGTGCCATGGCACTCCAGCCTGGACAACAAGAGCAAAACTTGGTCTCAAAAAAAAAAAAAAAGAAAAAGAAAAAGAAAAAGAAAAGAAAAGAAACTTCTTACTGAAGAACTCCAAGGTCCTGGAAGATTCCTCTTGTACATTTCAGGTGCCTGAAGCCTTTGTCCTCTCATTGTCAGGTCCATTGCCTATCCCAAGCTGCCAATTACATGTGGTGCAGAACACCAGCCCCAGAGTACAAGCAAGGTGACAGGGAGCATGAGAAGCCTGAGGTCTAAGAATAATGAGATCCTGGACCTGAAGTGTGACTGTATTCTCCTCTGTAAGTGAGGCTAGCATAATTAGAAGGCTCAGGGCTCTAATGCAAGTGAGGCACTGGGAAACTTGGACACTGGGCGAGAAAGGAGTATTGATGTTGATGAGGCTTGATAGAGATTTGCCCTGAGGTTTAGGGCAGGAAGGTGCCATAAGCTTAGAATTCACACTTTCCTGTAAGCACAAAAAGAGTGCCTTCAGAAAACTGTTAAATACCCCCGGTTTGGCCCACTGTAAGAACCTAAAATTTGGATATGACTAGCACCTATAGACAAGTATTAGGTACTCTTTCTCCTGACTGTAGGTTTATACCCACCAGCACAACACAATAGTAGAGCAGTACCTCATATGCAACCCAGGCCAACGGTTTAACAACACATTCAGCATGGACCGTGCTAGCACCTGAGCTCAAGGATGGCACTTATTTCACTGTGCAAAATGACCTTGGTCAGCACTGAGCTTAGAGCCAAGCTCCAGTAGAATTAGCTGATGGAAAAAGGCTATAAGTCTATATAGGGCAAGAGAGAAGGGAGAAGAGTGATGTCATGATGTGGAAGAGTCTTGGCATGGGGTGGGCGAGTCTGGAGCCAGGTGGGAAGGTGCAGGAGGAATGCATTCTTGGGCTTGCCATGAGGAGGAAAGGGGTAAGGACTGAAAACTCACCGTGTCTGATGAGGAACAAGGGGAAGGGATAAGACACAGGCTGTTCATCCCCGTCTCCCTTGACAAAGCCAGCGGGAGAATGGAATGGCCTGATGTGGGGTTCCAAAGGCACCCAAAGTGGGAGGGGATGATGAAAAGACAATAGAGACAGCCATACTGTCACTCCAATTCCGGCTGAAATATGATGAATCACAGGAAGTGCTTGGCAACACTTTGGAGCAGAATATGGTCACTTGATCAACGAACTGCACGGAACTGAGAGGTCAGGTCTGAGTTTTGCAAGCCCACTGAGACAATCACGGCATGTAGCAGACAATCCTTTTGTCAAATGTTGATGTAACAGAAAATATAATGAGGAAAACAAGTTATTTTCAATTTAGAACCCATGATGCAGAGAAGTTTACATAGCAAAGGGGATAAAAAATACTGACTAGCAATGTTGACAGAAGACTTTCTGTGCACACTGTTACTCTGGTGAGTAGCTCTGTACATGGAAATTTGCCCCCAAAGTGTTTATAAGCCAATCCAGATGGAAGCTTTTCTCCTGCCACAAATTTAACATTCCGGTTATCATGTCTGTGCCTGGACATAAAATAATATTCAGAAAATACAAATCTGCATGTTAAAAATGTCAGAGAGGAAAGGCTGGATGAAACAGGAGAAACCGTGAGAGCACAAAACACCCCCCAACTGTTCCTGGGTGGCTGGACCAAGAAATAGCCAAGGCAACTCCAGCCTGGTCCAGAAAATTCTCATCATCAACCCCTTTCTGTGTATATAACCTTCAACAATATACTACAGAAAGACCCCAAGGTTATTATTATTAATTTTTTAACTAGGGGGGAGAATCAGCAACCTCCCCCACAAAGGCCAAAATCTGCCTGGCCTCGGGGGTCTGACAGAACTCACCAGAGAATAAAGTCAGAGAAAGTAATTCAGAAGTTATGGCAATGACAGTAAGACATCCTAACATAAGGCTTGGCATTTTTTTTTTCTCTAAAGAGCCAGAAAGTAAATGTTCAGGGATTTGCAGACCAAGAGGCAAAATTGAGGATACTAGAAATAGGTATTTTCATAAAAATTTTCACCATTTTATTGACAAAAGTAAAAACTTTATTGATGGACACTGAAATGTGAATTTCAGATCATTTCCATGTGTCACAAATATTATATGCTTTCAATTTCTTTTTCAAGCACTTAAAAATGTAAAATCCATTCTTAGTTTGCTGGACAAAACCAGGCCCCAGCAGGATTTGGCATGCAGGCCGCACTTAGCCAGTCCCGGTTCTAGCAGGACAGGCGGGGGTAGAGCAAACATAAGCCATGGAGTCAGCATATGTATCTGTGGTTGGTTTTTCCTCAAAGTTTCTTCAAAACACCATAAATCTGCATTGAAACATCTGAAATTCCCTGTGCTTATAACAAAATTATATTATTTACTTCATCCAGGAGCGTATGTTCACTTCTAAATTTAATTTAATACCATCTTAGCTGTAGTGTTGCATTGGTCCTGTACAAGGAAAGCAGAGACAGGAGCAAACTGGGAAACACGCATTAATCAATTTCCATGACCATGATGAGCTTGGCATTGGGAAGGCATCTGATTTGAGGCATCTGCTCTATAAAGCCAGTGACCCCCAGCCACCGCTTGTAATGCTCTCCTGTTCTTATCTTGTAGGCTTTCATATCGGACGGGGCAAGACACAGCTAATTGTGACACATGCAGGAACAGTGCATGTATTATCTATAGGTATGTTAACGTTCTCCTCTTCCCACTTTCTTATTATGAGTGACAAATGATGTTTACCCACAAATGCAAGAACAATCTGGGGCCATGCTGGGATGATTCTATCAGACAAAAAGGGAAGGACCTTACTTGACTGTAATTCTAAGCTACCTCCAAATACTCCACCCCAAGTATAGAACCATGGGATGTGGGAGAGCTTGAACCCATTAATCTTGCAAATGTATCTTAGTGGTTTCAAGAATTGGTATAAGTTTGATGGCTTGCTCCCTTGGAACCGATAGCCATGAGCCCTGGGTTGTGTGTTCTGGAAAGGTTGTAAAATATAGTCCCTTCAGAGGGTATAGATCAAAGGCTTGAAACCACACCATGTGTGCTAGGAATACCATGGGAAGACCTGGGCTGCTCACACCAAATGTGGAATTCTATTTCCTGGGAACTCTCAAGGATTGTGCCGCTTGCCTGTCTCCGGGCAGAATCCCCTCTCCAGAGCCCCTACAGCTGTTCTTGTGGTTTTTAATTTGTTGTTTGTATGACTGACATCAACAAGAATACAGCAGAAACTCCCAACAGGAAGAAGCTGTGTTTGGCTTTCATCAGTAATTTAGGATTTTAAGATATAGTCAAAACCTTCAGAAGGATTGCTATCCTTTTTTCTTTTCTTTTTGCAAATGTAATTTTTCACAAAATATAAAAGTAGTGAGAAATGTTGTAAGTTCTTTTTTTTAAAGTTTAGACTGGAGAATAATTTTAGTGATCCACCAAATTATCAAAAAACAATTATCAAACCAAACACCCTCTAAAAAGTTACTCAAAGTTACTGTCCTCTACATTAAGAACACAGACATGGGGAGAGCAAAGAGGCTTGAGGTTACACAATCTTGAACCCATCAGGGTTCTCCCCCAAGGGAAAGCCTAGATCTGGCCATCTATGCCTCCGATCCAGACAGAGCATCCCAGCCTCCGGCCTAGGTTCCTTAAAAGCAAAAGCAAAGTTGGGTCACCTGGAGACCTTGTCTCGGAGGAGGCAGAAGAAACCACAGATAGAGATGGGCACCGAAGTCCACATTAGCACATTCCTTAACCGCAGAGGTTCTCAATCAGTGGGCCATTTGCAAAGTCTGGAAGAAGACGTTTTCAGTTGCCCACAGCTGAGGAGCTGCTGCTGGTTATCTAGCAGGTAGAGGCCAGGAATGCTGCTGACATCCTATGCTGCCTGCACAGGGCAGCCCCCCAACCAAGAGCTATCCAGTCCCAAACGTCAATAGTACTGAGGCTGAAAAAGCCTACCTTACAGAAACCACGCCCACCTTAGAGTGTTGTAAGAGGCACACACAAACTGGTAAGGCCTCCTGGCAGAAGGAAGGGAGGAGGGGCCCCTGCAGCAGCCTGGCATGGCACACCAAACTGCTGACTGTTCTTGGCAATTGCCAATGAGGAGGTTAAAATGAGGCATCCATGCAGGTCTTTTATTCAACAATTCCTCCAAATTAGAAACTCAATGATAGCAACAGATCAGAGAAGTTTGCTTAATGGGAAACTTTTCACTCCACTCATATTGCAAAAGAGAATTCTGAATCAACAATGAAGGGTTATAATGCTGACCCAAAACTACCCTTCACTAACATCAGTACGTTAGGAAGTGCAGAGTGCAGATGACCCTGCATATACTCAGAGTTCAGCTTCTGTCACTTTGGGAGCTAAAGTTCATACTGTCTTTAACGCAACCAAGCAACAGTGAGTCAAGACATCCAGGGCAGGTTCAGAGAATGAGCTGTTCAGCCTAAACCTATGTAATATTCTGTGGGTGATCGGGAAAAAAAAAAAAAAAATATATATATATATATAAAATATATATATATGAATACTGTCTAATGTAACTGAAATAATATAAATGAATTTAGCTCTAAATCCAGAACTCACTCCTATAAAAAGTGATATTAAAAGTGACTGAGTAAGTGTCTGAAGGGCAGAAATCTGTCTTTTCAGGAATTACTCGAGTGGTCACTGTTTTGAACTGGCTCAACCACCACTCTACATGAATCCCAGTACATCAGCCACTGGTCCACTTGCTAAAAGAACTGGGAGTGACCAAGCACCACAGGAATTTGCCAAGATTTAGGAAGACTCACTAGGTAGAGAGTGAGGCACTGTGATTGCTCTGATTATCTCATATGAACAGGGAAAATGCATGACTACTCATTGAGAATTTTACTGCAGATGCAATTTTACAGACGGGTGATTTTGGTGGCATCCTCAGAAACTGAATAGAGATGTGGCCCTCGATAGCCAGCAGACCCAACTGTCACCCCCTTATAAATGGGAGAAGCATCCTGGAAGAGGTAGTGTTTGAGGAAAAGTGGAGCTTTAGATCTTTCTTTCCTGATTTTTAAAATCACTCCCTTTGGAGTGATCACAGTGACAAAACATCCCTACAACAGCCAAACTTCTGCTGCAAACAGAAGTTACCCTGGAAGGCTTTTGGTCCCAGGACGTCTGCAGAGTAATATTTCGGCTGGATTCCCACTGCCTCCCAAAGCCTTTATTTCATTGAGTCCTGTCAATGAAACAAACTAGTGTGAAACTCAAGAAATGAACCAGTATTCAAATAAAGACTGCACTATGATTACCAAGTTGAACATAGAGAGCTCATCAAATGCTGCTTCCTAAATTCCCTATCATGTTATAACGGAAATAATTAAAGTTTAACAATTACTCTTAAGGTGGTTATTATGTTGGGTAAGAGTTTTCTGAGGTCTGTAGGAAGAGATGATAATGGCAGTGAAAGCTCACTTCTGGTCCATTAATGGAAAAATCAATCAACGGGGAAATCATAAAAAAAGACATGTATCTAACTTAAACATGTTATTTTAATTTGAATCGCATGAATTGAAATCTCACATTTAAATGATTTCAAGTTAGGGCAGCCTTCAGAGGTGAGGCCCAGATGTTTCCGTTGAATGTGGGCACCCCCACTACAGTTCCAAGTTATCTGCATGAGTCACACCAATTTTCCTGTCTTTAAAGTGGAGCAAAGGTGGCAGAATCTGAGATCAGAATCCTTCTGAATCCATACTTGGCCTATCCCTACCTTTTTCATTGTATATTTTGTGGCAGCCCACTCTTTCCAAAGCATTGAACTCACAGCAATGACTATCTTCTCATGCCTTATTGGTTCGCATGACATTCAATAATCACATCATTTCAATAGTGGGTACTAATTGTATAAACAGGTCCAGGAACAAATCTAGCATCCTCTCGGTAAGCATGAAACTTGAGAAGTAAGAACAGAGAGTCACAGGACAAAGACTGAGCAGTCAGTCAGTTAAGGGTGCCAACATCATGGGTGCACCACTTACAGCGTGAAAGGCCAGGGCCATGTGGTTAATCTACTATGTCAGCTAAGAGGGCTTATGTAATCCTATCTGACTACCAAACACTGGTATACTAGGAGGAACAGATACTTGGACTGGCTGTGGGAAGCCTCAGGTCTGTCTGATTCTGCCCTGGAGGCTGAGCGTTGCTGATACACAAGGACAGGTAACTTCCCTCAGGGTCCCACTGAGCAAAGAGAAAGGGGAGGGTAAGCAATGGGGACTGAGCTGGATGACTTCGCAGCTTGCGGTCAGTCCTGTGAGTCAACCCCCAAATGTCAGAAGCTTAAGAATAGAAGTTTCTTTGGTAGAAAACTGTTCAAAACCCAGTGAGTCCCTGAGCACGAAGAATCACCTTTTCAGGTGACCCAGTAGCAGTGCACATGGGGGGCCACAGCATCGCGGAAGTATAGACTCCCAGTGAGCCAGAGGGTGTCTCCAAATTTCAAAGACTTTACAAATCTAAGTCCATGTCTTGTTCTCACATGAAAACTTACAGGCAAGTCCTCCTTCAATTCCTGCATACGAATCTGTAGAGATACAACCCCAGCAGCAGGGGAAAGTGTAGCTCAGGTCACAGTCCCTGCGGTCGGGTCAAAGCCTGGCTCTTAGTTGCAAGGGCCTCAATCCGGGAACTCAGGAACTTTGCTGTGAGTCCCTACACCACCATTACAACCCACTTCTCCATGTGCACCGTGGGATGCCTGGAACACCCTGGGATTGGGTAGCTTAAAGGAATTTCAAAATAAATCTTAAAATGTCACATGACTGTGGTTGTCCCAGAGGCTTGAGAACAGGTGGGGCCATCACAGCTGCCAGTGTTCACACATTGTAATTTGTCATACTCTGCTTTCTGGAAGGCCAAAAGCCCTGGAGGGCAATGAATTTGACCCTGCCTGTCTTGCATTTAAACACTGCTTTTCACTCGAAATCCAATTACCCTCTCCGAGCAGCATAGCTGTCCATCGTGTTTCCAGTAATGCCTGGCCCAGGGAGATGAAGAGGATACTGTGTTCAAGACCTGGCTGCCTGGGGCTTTAGCAACACAGCCCTGTAATAAATGTGTACCTTTGCCATGGGAGGTGGTACATATTTCTCTATGAAAAATAATTCTGTCATGGAAATATAGAGGACTAGGAAAAAGCATCAAAAGGACAAAAGGTCTTGATGCAATTTCAGGGAGAAAAAAAACCCACCAGTACGACAAGCGAAAGGTGAGACACATCAGCCAGTGAGGGCCTGCCGCTACTTGCAAGGTTAGGGCTGAGCTTCTGCCCTCTCTCTTGGGTGGGGTGTCTGTTCAGTCTCCAGGTCCTCTGGGGTTGCACTAAGGCATCATCGAGGTCCCTTCCAGATCTGAAATCCCAGGAACTGCTTCTTACAATTATGCAAGGGATGGAACTATGGGCTTCCAGAGACAATGCACAGACGGGTAAAAATGTGGAGAGTCACAAGGCATTTCTCAGCTGAAAAACACCTCTCCCTTATTGGCAAATCTACTGACTCAGAGCTGAGTAACCCTTCTTCGGCAGAGGATTGATGGGCTTCCTCCTAGACCACTGAAACTCCAAGTACCAAAAGTGGTATTTTTTGACAAATTTTGAGATGGTTGACACAGCTACATTGTTTTCTAAGATGACAGGCATCCCTTCGGTTGTGATCTAGACCAATTGTGCTACTCTAATTAAAACCATCTCAGCATGAAAGAAGATTAAAAGAGATTCCGGTTTCCGTTTTCTTTAGTAAAACTTTTCTGGCTTATCTTCCATATTGCTTGTCAAAATATGCTGTAATTATTTCAGAAAATGTTTTATGGATAAATTACTAATATAATCTTTGCTCATAAGCAGTTGAAATTTCTTCTCTCCAGCCCTATTTTGGTAATTCTTTTGTCAGACTAATCTGATGAGTCACACCACTGATGATTCACCTTTTGTTCAGATGTGGTTTCAGAAAGGAACAATGAAACATATCATTGCAAACCAGCCATTCTCTCCTTTGCTGAAATGGTTAATTTGTAAAATAGTACTGCAACAAAATGGCCTGAATTCTAATTTGTACATTTTCATGAAAATAACATGGACCAACTGCAACCCAAAGGCTTTTGGAGATGCAAGCAATATTTAAAAGATAACAGGAATTCTGACTCAGATTCATTAAACAGCATCTTTCCCAGAATTTAGAATCTTCTTGTAAAATGGTAGAATTCCTACCATTAGTTCCAAGCCCTGAGTGACCACATCCTCCTGGAGCACGCCATGCCTGCTTCATTTCTGGATCATCACAGCCACCACAAAAAGTGGCCTCGAGTGACACTAATAATTCTGCAGTGGATCAATGAGTGGGCTTGGAACCTGACTGGTTGGGAATGCCATAAGGCTCCATGCCACTTGTCTGACACCACAGAGAGGAGGAGCTTGTGAAATGCCTTGCTGTGTATGCCATGCTTTCACCATTTGATATGATGGTCAAGGACAGGTGGAATTTTTTTTTTTCTTTTTTTTTTTTTTTTTTTTTTGAGACAGGGTCTCGCTCTGTTGCCCAGGCCGGAGTGCAGTGGTGCAATCTCAGCTCACTGCAACCTCCGCCTCCTGGGTGGAAGCAATTCTTCTGCCTCAGCCTCCCAAGTAGCTGGGACTACGTGCGTGCACCACCATGCCTTGCTAATTTTTGTATTTTTAGTAGAGATGGGGTTTCACCATATTGGCCAGGCTGTTCTCAAACTCCTGACCTCGTGATCCACCCGCCTCAACTTCCCAAAGTGCTGGGATTACAGGCATGAGCCACCACGCCCGGCCAAGGACAGGTGGAATTTTAAATAACCACTTTGATAAAAATGTCTTAGCCCTTTCCGTTTGGGGTCCTAATGGGCATTAATTGAACAGGCGTTTTTCAAGGGACCTCCTAAGAGACAAGCTCTGCACCAGGCACTGGGAGACTGGGAGGAGTGTGAAGCTGCTGCAGACAACTCCATGCATGCCCCTTGCCCTGGGACCCTGGGATGAGGGTCAGGGCAGAGCTGTGGCGAGAGGGCCCCTTGCCCTGGGACCCTGGGATGAGGGTCAGGACAGAGCTGTGGTGACAGGGAGCCCTCTGTGCTGAAGGTGGGAACCACAGGTGCAGGACGTAAAAGGCAGGTGAGGAGGAGGTTAAGGAAGCCAGGGTGCCCAACCTGGCAAAGCAGACTCCAAGAAAAAGATAATTGTGGAGGGAGGCCAGGTTAGGGAGGATTTGGATGGTCTCTCTAGAGCCCTCCAGGCTAGAGAGTTAGGAACAACTGGCAGGAAGTAAGAGGAGAAACAGCCAGCGCATCCCCAAGGATGGACAGGAAACCTCACGACCCGTGAACACTCCCCCTTACAGCAGCTGGAGAACGTCCCAGTCCATCACAATTTTTGACGGCTTCTCAAGCAGGAAGCTCCCAAAGAGGGCAAGTGCCTTCCCCAAATGACTGGAGGATTTCAGGAAAGATGAGGAAAATATCTAGTATTATGAGATTAAATGAAGAATTCACAGAAGTGATGGGTTGCATTTTCTCACATCATCCTTGGTAATTTATTGCAACACCAATAAGACCACAAAACAGAGGGTGCAAAGAGTTCTAGATAAAATCACGCACACTGGCACTTCACTGATTCTGAGTGTATTGCAAAAAGCAAGCTGGTCAGGGTAGTGCACGATCAAGACAGCCGGCAGAACCGGGCGCCTCCTGACTAATGAAGTCCTATTGTTACGAGTGGTAATTGCATTTGTATGCAGAATCCGTGCCAATTCCAGCCTGTCCGGAGCCCACTTGGAGTGGAGTCTCTGCAGCCTTTGTCATTCAGCGATTATCTCTTTATGGAAGTGCCCTTTCCAGCCCTGCTTCAGTGACCACCACTTGTGCATATTAAGTTCTTTAGCAGCATGAACTGAGGTGGGGGGAGTTTCCCTTTTGCCTAATGTTTAGCGCTCCGTTTCTAGTATTTACCGTGAGTGACAGGGTGGGAAGATGACGAAAGGAATCCCTGAATGACACCTTACACAATGTTATTCTGGGTAAGGAAATATTTTTGTTTAATGAAGTCACGAAAAAAGAATGATTTTGACAGACCTCAAAATTCTTCTTGAAAATTCCCAAAGCTAATAATCCAAGTTTTTTTCTTTTCTATTTGAAATCTAAAAATATATTATTTATATCCCTCGCATATGTATGGATTTAGGTTTAGTCATTTTTACTAATGTTTAGTAACACCTTAATTCTCTTATTTAGATGCTATAAAACTCGTTACAGCCGTAAAACTGAAAACTGATTAGCCATCTCAACATATTATTTGTGGAACAATTCGTTAAAATTTATTAGCAGAGAAAGGCTAATTATACTGATAGTCGCAGCCTTTGGTTATACCCCAAGGTCAAAGTTAAGGAGGCATTTACCAATGTCCAAAATAGCATGAGGGGGCTGCGCTGTCAGTTTCATGGGAAGATAAAGATAATTCAGTTTTAGAGGAGTATGGAGATTTTTCTGGGGGTCAATACAGGATGCAGACCTGGTCACGATGTCCCGGGCTAGGTCATAGGAAATTCCATGGGGAATAGAGTGACTAGGGAATTCAGTGGTGCGGGATCCCCGGGGCAGGCTCTTCCTCAGAGAGGCGTCTTGAAAGAACCTGTTTGAGAAGGGACCTCCTGCAGGAATGTGCAGGCTGACGTTTAGAACGGTCACTGGTGACACCAGACGACACACACAAGCAGCCAATGGTTTCCGTGTGTGATGAGAACTATCACTGCTGCATTTAGTGGAGGTGACGCTCTCAGCGGGTATCAGGATGGAATGGGAGCTCCTGACCACATCTAAGAACAAGGGTTCCAGGCTGGTGGCCCAGGGAGGCAGGGTGGCTTTGTAGCCTTCCCTCCAACACTGGGAGCCCGGGACGTCACCCGTCTCTCTAGACAGACGCACTCCCATCTTCGAAAGGAGATGGGCAGGCAAGGTGATGGTCCTGGTCATGGGAGCCCACTCAGGGTTGGGTTGGCCATGAGGGACTCACAGCAACCAGCTTAGAACAGGAGGACAACAGCCCTGCCTTTTCAAGGCAGTTATAACACAGTTTCTGACAAAAGTCGGAAAACTGGCTGCTCTTCGCTGAGGTCAGGAACAGCAGTGTACTGCAGGCTACGTCTAAGAAGGGACTGACCCCTCGGATTATCACGACCCATCTTCCTGGCTTCCTAGGGGGATGGCATAAGATATGCTTCCTAGACACATGGCAGTGCTGTTAGTCATGGGGTGACTTTCCTCGTGGAGAACTTACGATGGGCAGAGGCTTTCCAAATGACTTGGGTCTGCCTCTGCTCCTCGGTGACACTATTTATGGGATGCCAGGTTCTCCAACCCCTGTGCATCTGACCTGCCCTCAGACCCAGGCACCTAGATGAGGCGTAGGCCCCAGAGCCACAGGTGCACTGCAGAGAGTGCCGCAGGTAGGAGGGGCACCTAGGATGAGCTTCAGTCAAGCAAGGCCTCCAGTATGGTCAGGGAAAACATCCAAGATGCATTCAGAAAGCTCAGCTCATCGTCTAACTATCACTTTGGATCCTTTGTAGTAAAATATATAGCTAGGGTATCTGGCTAATGCTCTTTTAAAAAAACTACAATCATAATTGCTTGTTCACAGCATACCAGGAAAAGGGGACAGATCTTATAGTCTGAGTGTCAATATCATGGATCAGCCATTTATTCTGATATTTTAAGCCCTACAGTGATACCATAAACATTGATTGAGGCACCTACTATGTAAAATAGTGGTAAAGGAAGGACACAAAGTTACAGTGAATCATTTCTATGTTTGAAGTGTTGAAAAGCTAGTAACTACAAATCACTGATATTTTAAACTATTAGGATGAGATCCATGCATAATATATATAATATAGGCACATAATATAGGAATAGTATATAACAAAGTATATAGACAGAATAAACAGAATTATACAAATGTATATATTTTAAAGGAAAACAGAAAATAGGGCAGCAGCACTTTGCTGAGATTAGAAGTGAGGGGATTTGGTTCAGTTCATCAGTTTATTGCAATTCAACAAACAAATAGAGCAGATTCGGAGCCGGCACTGTGTTAAATACACTGCGGACAAAAGAGGAATTTAAACATGGTCCATCCCTCTGAGTTCCCAGACCTGGGGAAAACAGCTGTGATCCCACAGCAGACAGGCTCTCATAGAAACCTGGAGACAATGCTGCCAGAGCGGTAACTCATCCCGGAGGTGTGTGGATGAGGCAGGATGGAGGGTGGACTTCGTTATTCTAGAAAATCCACAGAAAGAAGGGGTGATGTGTCACCTAGGTTTTCAGGGATAAGCAGGGATTTGAGAAGGAGTTTGCCAGTCTTCCTAAGGTGACTCTGGTAACTGGAGTGGGAGAGAATACAGACTGAGGGAGGCTAAGCTGTTCCGATGGCCAAGGAGAAAACTGCTGGAGTTCTGGACTAGAGCAGCGGAAGGTGGGTGGAAAGGAAGGACAACGGGTGTTTTGAGGGTAAATCCACTCGACCCAGGGATGCAGAGGCAGGAGGAGCAAGTCGAGCTAGATTCCAGGGTCTGCAGTCGTCCGGGGCAGTGAATGGGGGCTGCAGGCTGAGTCTGGAAGGACAGAGATGCAGACAGGGGAAAAGATCTGGTTCTGGACATGCTGGCTTTCCAGGGCCTCTTAGATATGCACACGGAGATGTGTTCAGAAGAGAACAACAAATATTTGGGGTCCTGGTTCTTATATAACCTGGAGAGGGAGCCAGGGTCACATCCACAAACCAAGGCCCAGAAAGGACTTGCCTAAATTCACCTCTCATACAAGGGGGAGAGCGAAACCTGGGATTGGGACCCCAACTTTCAGCTTCCTCTGGACAATGCTGGTGTTGCCCATGGCGCTCACATAAAACTGGCCAAGTTGGCACCAACGTCAGTTGACATAAATGGTTGTGCTTTGGGGACATGGCTGGTCCTATCCAAAGCTACACAATAAAAGCCAGCCCATATCCCAGTTCGCCTGCCCTCCTGGGCCTCGGCCTTGTTCCAGGAGACCCCTGTGTGAAGTGGGAGCACATCTCGTCCATCACTTCACAGCCAAGCACACTCAGGTCCGCAAGGTGAGGTGATTTAGCCACAGAGGCAGAGCGTGAGTCAGCGCAGAGCCACAGTTAGTACTGGGGAGACTCCGAGATCTAATTCAAAGAGAATGAAAGGCAGAGGCCTCTGACCTGCTGGCCACCGAGCCACACGGCCCTGTGGAGGCTGGAGACCCCAAAGACTAAGGGTTTTCTTCCCTTCCAGAAAACAAGCAAGCTCCAGGGCACCAGACTGTCCTGCTTTTAATTCTTAACTGATACACACAGGCGACTGGAGAAGGCAACTTTAAAAACGTGTTCCTCTTAAATTATCTTGAGGATTCAGTGACAGCTTGCTAAAGAAACTGTGGCAGGGCCTGAGTATTTATAGGAGCATGAGACAAACAGAGAATAAGCTGGAGAAGCAAGAAGGATGCCGCTCTGCAAAATCGCATGCGGCAGCGGGGAGAAGTGTTACTACAAAGCCTAGCACAGTCTCTGGGAAGAAAATAAAGCTTGGGTGCAGGCTGGAGAGCAGCCTGAGATGTAGGGCAGATTCTTCTTTCTTTGGAAATGTACAGAACAATCATGTTGTAAGAAAGTTCCCACACTTAAAACTTTCATTTTGAAAAGGGAAAGACCAACCAAGAAATTAAATCTCTCAGTTGCTTTAATCATGCATCACAGGGCGTTGCCAAGAGCACAGCGAGGGCGACACAGCCCCAGGGCACCGAGTGTTTGGGTGGATGATTCCCTTATCTGGAGGGAGAATGGAGGTGCAGGCAGGGAGAGGGCTACAAAGGTAAATCCCTACAGTCCCCAGGGATTCGTGTCTTGTCAACATCCCCAGCCATCCAGGGATCTTCCCTTCTCACCCAGCGAACTCTGCAGCCTGTGTTTGAGGTGTTTATAGGACAGAACACCCCGCACAGGTAAGGCTGGCCTGGCTCCAGCTGCTTCAGACTCATGCTTTGAATCTCAAGAATCAGGACTCTTTCCAGGTTGCCGCTCCTCCCCAGGAGTAAGAATTCCTCATGACAGGGACACTCCCCCGCCCATGCATTACCAACACCAGATCCCTCCAGCAGGAAGCAGCAGCACCACCCTCGGCTTCTGGCCTCCTGAGCTGCTGGAGAGGGGCCTGGGAGGTTGCAGCAGGGCTGTGCAAAGCCACAGCCAGAGTCCTGAGAAACCACAACAAGGTTTGGAGCCCCGGCTTCCCATGTGCCTGTGTGGCTGTAGAATGAGCCGCTGCGCTGGAGCCGCCCTGGGAAAGCAGGTCCACACAGCATGTCTGGAGGCCTGGGACCATGATGGTGCTCAGAACAAACATCGCCCAGAAAACATCGGGCTAGACCTCCACCTTCTATCCACAAAAAAGTGAAAAGGGGATAAAGTGACACTCAGGCTCCCCCTTAGCACAGCGACAGTGGCAGCTGGTCACTCACAAGCAGACCCTGCTGGCCGCACCCATCCTATCCAAGATCTTACTGTAGAATACTAGAAGACGGGAAGGAGGGGACTGTGGCATGGGAGCCAGGCTCCAAAAAGATCCTGGAGTGTGTCTTGCAGAAAACGTTTCAGGATCTTCGATAAGTTCTGACAGAATGGAACCAGGCCACAGACTCCATCTGGAGTGGTCCTGACGCTGCCTCCAGGCAGAGCTCTATTTGTTTGTGGCAAGGAAGGGGTCTCATTATGGGAGGACGCAACTTAATTTTTGGCCAAAATAAAGCAGTCCTGGGCAACTGGGACTAAAAGTGGGGTAGAATTTGCCTTTTTTTTTTTTTTTCTTCAAGACAAAGTCTCACTTTGTTGCCCAGTGTGGAGGCAACCTCCGCCTCCCGAGTAGCTGGGATTCCAGACATGCACCATTACATCCAGCTAAATTTTGTATTTTTAGTAGAGATGGGGTTTCACTATGTCGGCCAGGCTGGTCTCGAACTCCTGATCCAAAGTGACCCGCCGCCCTCGGCCTCCCAAAGTGCCAGGATTACAGGCGTGACCCACCGTGCCTGGCCAGAATTTGCCTTTTAAGACTCTGTTCTCATTCATTAATTCTAGCAATATTACTTAGGCAACTGCCAGGACCCAGCCCCTGCTGCAGTTGCTGGGAACAGAAAGAGGATGACGGCATGGCATCCCCTGGTTATGGTGCCTGCATTCGAGAAGATGCATTTAGGAAGATGAAGGCAAGTAATATGGGAACAAATAATTATGTGGTTAGTGCAAAAACAAATAAGGAAGGATGGATTGGGCAACCTTTCAGAAGGTGGTCAGACAACAAGGAGGTTATGTAGACCTGAGAAACAGTGGGCCAAGGAGTGCCAGCCATGCCAAGAGCCCAGAAAGGCATTTCAGGTGGGGAGAAAGTGATAACCATGAAGCAGGCAGCAGCAGACAAAGATGTAGCCCCAAGTAGGGCAACCAACCCTCCTACCACCGGTCTGCCAGGCAGCAGGAAGGGAAAGCTGAAGCAAGAGTCACGGGCCCTCCACCAGGCAGGCCCCCAGGCACTATCTGGACAAACTGCTGGCTCAAATACAGAGGGAGGTCTATGTGCAGGGCAGTCCCAGTGCCCTGGAACATCTAGCAGCAGCTTTTCTCCAAGTCCACTATTCTGACCAGAAGAGCAGGTGTTGCTGCCTTTTGATCCATTTAGCTGTTAAGACTAAAGGGACTTTTGTTCGATGTCAGCCAGTTGGCCAGACTGTTAACCTTCTGATGCTGTCCCCTCCAGTCAGGTTCCTGCTTCAGACTCAACCCAGAGACTCGGTGTGTCAAACTCAACCTAGAGACTTGGTGTGGTTCCCCAAGAAAAGTCCTTGAGCAGGAAGCAGTGTCCAGAACAATACACATTATTCCTTTGCACCTCTGCACACGTTGCCTGGCTGGTGCATGGGCATCATCCCACATGCAAATCCACTGCAACTCACACGTGACAGATGGGGAGATGGGCTGGGGGGCGGACCTCAGGGTCAACTCGCTGGCCACCACTGTGGGCATTTCCAAGTGGGCCCTCACAGACTCACAAGTGCCCTCTACCAAGGAATCTGCCTCTGGTGGCAGATTCCCAGGGCAGCGTAATGGGGAATGCAAACAGGAATCAACTCGACAAATAATCGAGTCATTCTGTTAACAAGAACTCAGATTAGATTATTCTGTGATTACATGGTTCCTTGGTGTGATAAATTGGTTAATAACAGGATTCCCAATGTAGTTGCTTAACGGGAATTCAATAATTACAGGTAGCCAGAATTGTACTGTTAGCCTAGGAGATGCTAGCACCTTCTCTCATTTTAATAACCCAAAACCAACCTGGGGCTGTCGAAAGGGTTACGATCTGGAGAACACACCTTTGATATTACCGAAGCACTTGGTAAAATTACGCTCCTGTACCTAACATACCATATATTCACAGGTTCGATTGACAGGCTCCTGTTTTCCTTGTTAAATGTCCAAGTTGAAGAGATCCCCAATAGATACCTTTATTACTTAGCTCTTGTTTCCATTATAAGATTAGTGATCAACAGATAATAATGGTACAATAATATTTAAATTGCATCTTATAGTTTAGGAGGCTCGTCCACGGGCATTCTTTGGTGGGGAGAGACTGTTACCACAATTCAGCAATTACGATAGCCAGGGAAGGAACTATTATCTCTCCTTGAAGTGAATGAATTGAAGCTTAACGAGCCCCCAACTCCCAAACCAGCATCAGGTGGAAGAGGCAGGGCGGAAATCCTATGTCCTTCTAATGCACCACATCACAGAACTGAGGCCCGAATTTCATTAATGCAGTATAGCCTTAGATTACACTTTCCACAATTGTCCTTAAGAGGGACTACACCTCCATCATCACATAGTCTGGATTAGCAAGACTTCAATTCATGAGATTTTATTCTACTTCCTATAAATTAGAGCATAACTCAAAGAGGCTCTTTGAAAAAAGGGAAAAGGATAACTTGTTTTGGGAGCAGGAGGTTACTAGCCAAAAACTTCTCTGACAATTTTTTTTTTAATTTTTTGAGTAATATTAGAGTCTTTGACAATGAGAAAAAATGGAACAGTGGATTTAAAACGTGAAATGGCCCATTAGATGGGTCTTGAACTTGTTTTAAAACTCCAGATAATATAGCTTGGCTGTTTCTGTCTTTCCCAAACGTCAAAATTTGTCTAGGATTAATGGTTCTCTAAATCAATAGGATTTCATGTTTATAAATGGTTTATGGTTCCACTGGTTATGAAATGTTATGAGCTCATGCATTATCATCAACGCTGAGCCTTTACTGAAATCTGCTGACATTTAGTCTGGCATCCAGACCAGACATGGAAGGAGGACAGAATGGAATCCTCCCAAGGCCTGGCCCAGACCACAGAGGTCCCAAGGAGGGACAGGGCGAGCAGAGAGGGAAGCAAAGCTCCTCAATGCAGGGATCGTCACAGAAAAACGATGCAGGGACCGGGGGTCCTATCCTAATTGCCAAGGGGACCTGTTAAGACTCAAAGTTAGAAGATCAAATGTGGTCCTTTGCAAAGACATGGAGAAAAGAGAGGGCTCTAGACAAGCTGACAGCAATTTTCGGAGAAATGCTGTAAGAAATAACATAGTTCAAAAATCATCTTTCACACCATCTTCTAACACAAACATTATCACTGCTGGCATATGTGCTTCCACATTGGCTCTGTGCTTGCATGCCGTGACTTGAGTGATGTGATTTTACTTTTGTGTTGTCTTTACTGAACACACCCCACACTTCTCCCAAATCAACTGTGGTTAGTAATGACGGAGTACCGTTCAATGGTGTTGACTCCATGAACACACTGTTCTCCCCAGCGATGGGCACTATGGCCCTTATGAGATTTTCAGACAGATAAGCTTTTGCCAAGGAGAATGTCAGCCAAGGTCATTTCCTTTCAGAATTGTTTTAGGTGGGAGGATCAGAGAAATCTATTTCTCTGATCTTGTGACACACTGCACAGGAACAGACCTTGCGTGCACTTGGTATAGATATACGAAGGTGACCCCCGCCCACTCATACTTTTGGTTTTCTGTTTTACTCCATGAAGCCTAGGTGAACAGACTGTGGACAAACAATGGGGTTATTCATATTTCACATTTTTCATTTCCACAAATACATACACCAACTGTGCACGGTAACACAATGTTAAAGATTCACCGAGAGAAGCAAGTAAGTTATTTTCCAAAGGAAGTGAGCCTACTTGAAATACTTCACGGCAGCACACAGCTGAAACATAGTGTATCGACTTGCTATTATTAAACCATAAAATTACATTATAAACAAACACTGGCCATGCCCAAATTTTGCTGTCACTAAGAGGGATCTTCATATGGAAAAGATCAAATGCTAAATTCTTCACTCTCTCTCTTTTCTAGTGTGGAGCTGGATTTTAAGCAGCAAGAAGACAAACTCCAGCCAGTTCTGAGAAAACTCCACCCTATTGAGGAAACTCAGGTCATACCTTCGCCTTACTCTCAGGAGACTTACTCCTCAACTCCCAAGCAAAAATCCAAAACTGAATCTAAAAAGCACGGAAGATGGAAACTCTGGTTCCTTTAACACTCACGGTGTCTGGAGTCTCGAGGCCGTCTTTAGAACCCACTGGAGTTTAAGTCAACACTTTTCCAAAATGAATAGGATCGAGGGAACTGTGGTGCCCATTCAGGCACCTCCCACTTCTCGCCCTGCGTACCAAAAAGGCCTTTGTACCAACAGATAATTAACAGAATCAAGGTATTCCGTGTCACTCCTTGCCAGCTGTTCTTTGCAGTTCACTGATGTGAGATGTGAAATCTGAAATGAAACTTACATAGTCAAAGATGATAAGTAAAAATTTTCCCCCCACCCCCGATCTGCAAGTAATACATTATCAACCTGCAAGATGGCAGGCTGTCACCCTGTACACAGCTATAACTCATAATTATTTTCAAGCCTTGATTTTCTTTTTAATAATGAGAAGAAAAAGCAAGCCTTATGTTTGCGAAGGACTTCATTTTTATGTTTCATTTTGCAAATAAGCAGGGGGCGAGTGCAATTTTCAGCACATCAAATTCCGGAGAAAGCACAATTTTTTCAAGTGGTCGGAGACCATGAATAATCTCTAAAATGTGACTATATGTATATTTGCCTTCATGTGCTATAGCGCTAAGCCAAGTGACCACATCTCAGTGTCACATGGACACCTCAAAGTTAGCATCCTCTTCATCTCCAGACTTACGACATGTTTACTGCTCATTTTCCAAATGGCCAGCAGCCAGGAGTCCCCCCAAAGTCAGGATATGCCTTTAATCGCTACAAGTAGACAGGGTCAGAGCTATCAGACACTAAGCTTTCTTAGATCTCATTTTTAATCTTTTGGTACCCAAAGGCCAACTGATACATTCTGGCAAGAATCTGAGAACACACATAGAGATACACGATGGATAATCCAACTACCAATGAATCACAGGCATTCTGTGCCATGGCAGACAGTGTTTTTGTGGATCAATCCTCTGAGAAACTGTTAGCCATGGTAAGTGCAGCCAGACATGATATACAATTCATCATGCTTTGTATTAACAGTGGAAGACCTGACCATCTCAAAGAGAAATAGTGTGTTTAGTTTAGCTGCTACCGAGGGACAACATCGCCTACATTTAACCTATTAGTAAGTTGTACTAAACAACATACTTAGGGGAAAGCTGTGAATCAAATGTTTTTAGATATTTTTTAAATCAACAGTAACACTTAGAGTTCTCTCTTGATTACACATTGCAATGTAAATCTTAGTTCCTTTATTTTTTCACTCATTTCTTTGCACCTTGCAAGTATCTTTTTATAGAAATCAAATCCCCTAGTCTATTAATGCCTTTGTCTATCAATTTTTTTGATTTTCACAATAGGAAGTAGGGATCTTACTTTGCCTTTTTTTTGTACAACTTAAATTTTGAATAGTTTGTGAGCATACAGGAAAACCTAGTCTTGAAGTTTCAGTCCAGCAGTTTCACATCTAGCAGAGTGCTGACATGCACACCTCATTGATTAGATGCCAAACACACAGTGGCTGACCTTGGTAAAAGGATCGCACCTGCTTTTATCAGAATGGAGCTACTTCTTGCCATGTATTTTCCTCCTGACTCAATAGCAAATCTGTTTTAGTTCTAAGTGTTTTGATTCTACAAGGACCTAGTGATCAGTAATCAGATCGGACCTTGAAAAAAAATGAAGAGTATATCGTGTAAACATTCTTTGGGGGCCACTCAAACAATACTGCAGTTGTATGCTTTAATTTAAAACACACACGTGCACACACACATCTTTTGCGGAAACACTATATGAGGTTCGAATCCCTGAATATCAGTAAAAGGAAATCAGAAATATTTTTGTGCAAGAACAATGAGGAAGTTGATCCTATAACATGAAGGAAGTGTAATTGTTTCATGTAAACATTTAAAAATGGGTTTCATGTTTTTTATACTGTTTTTAACTAAAGTTATAAAAATGTTTCCAACAAGTTCTCTGTCCTTTTGTTTTAAGAATCCCAACTATCTCAGTAAATTGAAATAAGGGTATTAGCAGTTTTCTAATCAGTAATACAAATCTGTCTAAACAAGAGGACATCCTAGTACACAAAATAATGTCACTGTTTCACACCAGTCTAGACCAAAAAGAAAAAAAAAATTAAAATGTTCAGAGTCAAAAAGGAACTTCTGAAGACAAACTAATTCCTCCCTAAAAATTAAAGTATGTTTAAAACGGAAAAAACTATTGTCAAAATCATTTCATAGTTTAATTGCAACTCGTCACTAACAGATGGTGATTCTTCTCTTGGAAAGATTCAAGTAAAAACTCTGATACAAAAGCAAGGTAAAACGCACAGGGTTCCCTTATGTAGATGTACACATGGCATTGCATATAGAGATTAAATTATTATACTTGTCATTAAGTTCTTTATTAATTTTTAAATAAAAAAATCAAAGATGTTTTATGTGGCTATTAAACTTATTTCATGGCCTCAAAAATTGGGGAACATAAAAGTAATCTAAGAAAAGAATAATAAAGGAAGAATGTTTGGGCCGATAGGCATTTCATCGGTCTGCAGAAGACAAGAGCATCGTAAAGGCTGGGCCTGACCCACCAGCCAGAGCTGGCCTGGCCTGGGGAGGGGAGGGACTGACACATGCCCCCCCATGCACCCTGGCATGGAGTTAGGCCACCAGAAGACATGGTGGCATTTTAGAATGCACACAGGCTCACAGCAGGAGGTGTCTGAGGTTTAATTTTTAAATACCCTCAGAAGAGACGGCTAAATACATTGAGTGTTGTCAGAGTAAGCTGTGGCATGTAAATCTTGCCTCCATGGCCCAGGGAAGGTAGCGCCTCTCTAGATCTTCCATCGTGCACATCCCCAGCCTCAAGGGACCAGCGCCTTCTTCCTTTCTTCTTCCCCTCCCTAGTGGGAGATAGGCTGAGCGCCTGCCTCTCCTGCTGACACTAGCCTAATACTAACCCATCTGCACATGTGGGCTGGCGCTTGCCTCACCTGGACGGCCTAGGAGAGGAGAGGCCACGACCCTTTTTCCCAGTATCTGCAACCACGGAGTCCATGTGCAAGGGAGAGGGCACTGGAGACTGAGACTCGAGGCTCCTGCTACCATCACATGTTCTTCAGGGAGAAGAAGGGGGCTCCTTTTCTGACACATGCAGAAAGGGAAGGAAGGCCCAATGCACAGCCCAGAGCAGGCAGAGGGAGGGGTCTGTCCCATTCTATAATCATTTCTGAGCCAACTATTGGTGCTGCCTCAAAGGTCCTGTTCTACAGACACCCAGATACAATGAAGGGTGCCCACCACCCAGGTGCCCACCAGTCACTCTACAAGTGTGCAACTTACTTCCAAGAAGCAGAAATCCTGTAGTCCTGCATCTGCTCCTTCGATCTCTGACCTGCCAGCAGAAGATAAATGGGGAGAGGCTCAAAGCATGGGAAAACCTTGCTACCTTGGAAACAACTTAGGTAGTTGGCAGCGTTTCCCATGTACCCTGAGGGGCAGTTACTTATCTACAGCCACAGAGAACTGAGATGTGGCTGGACTATTGGGTGTAAATGGTGTCACAGTCATGGCCCAGCCTCAGGCAGACCAATTCCAACCTACAGTCACAAGGAGGATGACTTGCAACACTGTTTTCCTGGGAGACCACACGGGCATATCAGAACCAAGATACACAACCGTTAATTAAAACTGTGAAGACAGACCATCAAACAATGGCCTTTCCTAGAAGACAGCAAGAAAAGGAAGCAAGAAAGAGGCATGAACTTCTCTATGTCATGATGTTAGTAACACCATGGCCTGTTTAGAAAACCTGTCACTGATGGACCCATTCCTTGGGAGCATTTTTATTAGCAAGTGAAAGCTGATGTAATTACGAATCAGGGCAGTTTTGCTGGAGCAGTGTCACCTAAAGATCAGAGCAGCTGCTTCCCACACCAGCACGTCGTCTTTGATCTATAGAAACTCTACCACTAGCATATTTGCATGCGCTGCATGTGCAGCCACTTTATTTACTGAAAGTAAACAACTCTGTGGTGCAAAGATCAGAAAGAACATCCGTTTCATGAACTGGCATAAAGTCATCATGCTACAGTGGATCCTATACATTCTGGTTAATGACAAGGTCATTTTAAGTTGTGCAAAAATTAACTTAAGGCAGTCTGGTTTTGCAAATACCTTTGTAGTTTGGTATGAATATGTAAGGACTGCAGAGCATATTTTGCCCATTCAATCATGTGGTTTTTACTTCTTCTGCAGTAAACCCATAGCTGGTAACCAATCTTGAAAAAATACCAGGGTCACAGGAATATAAAAAGAAACCTAAAATTGCTGTAGCTGCCCCAAAGAAAAATGAACTTATAAAACCATTGTTGCACACATACATTTTAGGATGATTTTCTGAAAGCAGGCAGGTTTATTAGCAAACAGCACAATTATAGACATTTTTTATGATGATTATATACAAAAGCCAGACACTGTCTATTTGAAACACATTTTTTTTTTGCAAATGATTTTAAAATCATTTTTAAAACACATTCATACTTAAACTGTATTACAATGGACATCTCAAAATGAATGCTCATGCATGGAGATATAACATCTTTGTGAAAATATTTGGTTATGAGTCTTGGGAAAAAGGCACTATTCACTGGGAAGCCAATTCTATTATACCATTTTCCAAATGAAGGAGCATGTCAGACCTTTATCAATCACCCAGGCTTAGAGAAAGCACCGGGTTTTCACCAACAGCAAATTCCCTACCCAAGATGCTGTTGTCACAATGAAACACACCCTCCACCATCCCGTCAATGTCCCCCTGAGAGAATGTTTAGAGTGGAAACAAAATAACTTCCATCACTTGTGTCTAGGGAGTCAGGATGCTCCAGTGGTCACAAGAGTTAAGTGGAAAATCCAGGCAACATCTTCCCCTTCCCTAAGCCCACTTCTGTCAATGTTCAAAGGGAATTTTTCCTTAAAAGAAGCCCACATTTTCATTTTAGTGAATTAGTAATTTCTAATCCCCTTGTGTGTATCCAGGCCACAGAAAAATCTTTAGAAGTCCGTCTCACTCCATTACATTTTTAAAGGACCTATTAACAGAATGTAAATCTGATCATTTGAAAGAAGCAACAGCAGCTCATATCACAGGAGACGGAAATGTAACTCATTTCACCAGCTCTCATCTCAGCCTGGAGTGCTTCTTATTCTAGGAAAAGCACACACCCAGTGGCTGGCCAGCCCACCTGCACAAAACACAAGAGCACCTATCCCAGCCGTGGTCACCTGCTCAGACCCGTGCGTGATAAGGAAAAATGCGGCTTAATGCTGAGGGCTTAGAAAGCTTCTCAAAAAGGAATGCTAAAATAAATCCTGAAGTCTAACTTAATATAAAAGTAAGTATTTCACTCCATGTTTCTACCGCATCAGACTACATCAGAGTAAAGATAAAATGACCTTTTCGTTCTGTGGCAAGGCTATTGCAACACTTCTGTCTCTGGGCATATGCTAAGTATTCACATGGTCTACAGTTCCATAACTGCCAAATGGAGTTGTTTCGGATTTTCCTTAAGGATGTAATACTTAGGATCATAGCACATTATTATCCTAGGCACGAGATGCATTCCAATCACCCATTTCAAATATAATCAACTAAAGCAAACAATATACAACTGACTGCAAAGTCGAGTTTTTGTAAAATCCCACAGATATAGATAAAAGCCTTATATTGCATATCCCAACTTATCTAATTAAGTGTGAAGTTCCCCAGTTTTCTATTCCTTACATAAATAGGGGGAAGCTGTCAGGGCATAATCACATTCCCAATTAATAACTTATTCCGATGGAAAGAGGCCACATTTCTAGTACTGTTGTTGACAACATCATGCAATAAATCATTAAGTAAAGTATATCAATTTCAGAGTTCTTTTTAATCACTTTAATTTTAAAAAACTCATTTTCAGTGATTACTTAGAATTTTTAAGCTGATTCATAGTTACATAATTTCTACTATATTTATGCAAAACTGAGTAACACATAAAGACTGGAATCTCTAAGGTATATAATGGAATGGTACAGCCTACCCAAAACAGATCTATGAACTATTTTCTGCTCTTTTTCCACTCTAGAAGGTCCACTGATTAAGGTTTTTGTCTACTTTGTCAGGGATACTTTTTGCCTTGATCATCCTCTAATCTAAATTCACAGAGCAACAACAATGACTTTAAAAAGTTAATGCACAAATCTACATTTGATGCAAATTGGAAGAGCAAGGGCAGGCATCCTAAACAGGGTAGCATTTCACTCACACTGCTCTGTTGACTCCAGAGAGGGGGGCTCGTGGCTGGCTGGAGATTACAAGGTCCCACTAAACAACTCGAATTTTCAGTGGCGAAGGCCCTTCTTGAAAACATCTTGATGTTGTCATCACTCATTAAATGATTATAGCTTATTCAGAATCTTTTTGAGAGTCCTTCCAAGACAGCTGCGTTTTACAAAAGAACTTCCAAGGATTTTTTTTTACTTCTTTACAGATCTTAGAGATGGTAGAATTGGGAGGAGTCCGTTTAAGACCTCTCTCATCTTCCCACTTTGAGGCTTCTGTTTGGGAAGGTCAGGGCTGTGGAGGATGGTTCTGGAGGTGGGCAGTTTGCTCTAATTCTTCCATTCCTGGACACTGCTTAGACCCCTATGCCAAATGCTTGATATCAATGTGGCTCCGGATAAGACCAAGCATGGGTCCTCGCTGTCACACCCCCTTCTTAGAACATGCAAGGCTTCTTCCTGAGGAACTCCTCAGAGTTCCTTAGAATACATGGGTTCTTCCAAGCTGGAGCATCCCAAGCCCTTCAGGAAATGGGCACCTAGCTTGTGGTCTGGCCCTTCCAGCAAGGAGATCCTAGAGTTGGACCATGGATACAACATGGTAGACAATAGAAAGGTGCTTATTTCACTGAACAGCTGTCTCCCTAAGCAGGACAGGGATCTAGGAGCAGCTCAGTCCTTTCGATGACTTATGAAGTGGACCATGGCCATCAGCATCTTGTGCCTGTGTCTTATAGAAGGGACTGACAGCATACACGGGAACCAAATCCAGGCTCAAAACAAGTGCTGCCATGCTAGCTGTGGGATCTTGAACTGTTTCTCATCTGTCTGCAGGGCACTGTGAGAATTAAATGAGAATCTTCCTGTTCATTACATAGTGCCTAGCACGTAAATGCATGCTCAGTGAAGAAGTGCCATTATTACCACCACACTTATCATCATGCCTGAGATAAGAGAAATTTCTCAAAGACATCCTGGACCACATGGTCTGTGAGGAGACACCATTCCCTGCAGGGTCTGTTCTACCCTTTGATGAAGCTGCGAGCACATCTTACAATCTCTCCACATTCCCAGCTTCCCATGAAACTTTATGAGCTTTTTTCTCTGCCCTCTTCCCTCCAGTTTAACTGTTGGTCAATGGGCTACAAGCCAAGTGAACACACACCCACCATAAAGACCCTAAATAAGGCTGGGCATGGTGGCTCATGCCTGCAATCCCAGCACTTTGGGAGGCTGAGGCAAGTGGAGCTCTTGAGGCCAGGAGTTCAAGACCAGCCTTGCTAACATGGTGAAACCCCATCTCTACTAAAAAATACAAAAATTATCTGAGTGTGGTGGCATGCACCTGTAATCCCAGCTACTAGGGAGTCTGAGGCACAAGAATCACTTGAACCCAGGAGACAGAGGTTGCAGTGCGTCAAGATTGCACCACTGTACTCCAACCTGCGTGACAGAGTGACACTCTTATTTTGGGAGGGGGAAAAGAAAGACCCTAACTGGAGGCAGGATTGTGCCCCAACTAGACACAGGACCACACCCCTAACCAGAGACTGGACTGTGCCCCTCTGACCAGAGACAGGACCTCCTAATCGGAGAGAGGACCATGACTCACTAACCAGAGACAGTACCATGTTTCCCTAAGCACAGGCAGAATCATGCTCCCCAAAACAGAGACAAAACAGTCTCATGAGACCACCGGCCTCCACTTCCACCCTCTCCCTCACCTGCCACCATCCCGGCATGCCATCATGTCATCCCCAGCCTTTCTAAGTCCGCCAATCCCAAGAGGGTCTTGGCAGAACCACACTTGGTTCAAGTTCAAGCCACACACTGTTTGCTCTACACAACGCCCTTTCCAGTTCCATTCCTGAGACTGTGCAGACTGCGCCTGCAACACAACCCCGAGAAGACAGGAACGCTGGACCTCAGGGGTCAACGCCGGACATCAGGGATCAACACCGGACCTCAGGGGTCAACAGGTGGCTCCTGGAGTCACCGCAAATCCTTCTCCATGGGCTCAGTGCCCATTCCATATTAATGTGTTCCAAATGTGTTTCAAGACTATGAATGATTATGATGGAGAATAAGAAAAGGCAGGCAAATTTACGTTTATGTAATAATGAAAAAGTCTACTGTAAATAAAGCCAATTTACATGGAAACATTTTATTTCCTGAGTCATACATGTTGTAACCCAAACCTAAAAGAGCACACTTTAAAAAGGAAAATCTGAACCTCACACGTGCTGAAGCCCTAAGACACGAACTGTTTTACTGGATGGAAACACACGAAGGCAGCATTTGTCCATCTGAGGGACCTGTCTGTGACTCACACAAAACAGAGTCCTCTGTGGTGACACCAGACATAGAAATGCAAAGGACCCCAGTGCTCCGTTCGGACTATGCTGTCCAAGAAGACACACGTCACCTCCCTGTTCACACCCCAGATGGGCAGGACACATCTAGGAAAGACCAGGGTACCTCCTCTGATGTCAAGTGAAAACTCCAAAAGGACGTTTTCTCCTTTCATTTCAAGTTATTTTCTGGAAAAGGATCTACCAAGACGAGTTAAATGATAATGTGTACTAAATATTTTAAACATTATCCAGTCTATCTTTGATGGGCATTCGGGTTGGTTCCAAGTCTTTGCTATTGTAAATAGTCCTGCAATAAACACACGTGTACATGTGTCTGAATAAAGAAAATGTGGCACATATACACCATGGAATACTATGCAGTCATAAAAAAGAAAGAATGAGTTCATGTCCTTTGCAGGGACATGGATGAAGCTGGAAGCCATCATTCTCAGCAAACTAACACAGGACCAGAAAACCAAACACCACATGTTCTCACTCATAAGTGGGAGCTGAACAGTGAGAATACATGCACACAGGGAGGCGAACAACACACACAGAGGCCTGTTGGGGGTTGGGGGCAAATGGAGGGAGAGCATTAGGACAAATACCTAATGCATGCGGGCCTTAAAACTTAGATGATGGGCTGAGAGGTGCAGCAAACCACTATGGCATATACATACCTATGTAACAAACCTGTATGTTCTGCACATGTATCCCAGAACTTAGAGTTAAAAAAAAAAAAGAGAGAAGAAATTATAACCTCTTGAACCTCAAAAAAAAAAAAAAATTAAACAAGACCTACTCATGCATTTTTTGCTGAAGGAAACAAACTTAAGGTAAGGGGGTGGGGAGGACAGCAGTGAACCCTGGGAAAAGGTACCGTGATCAGAAACTTGATGGACTGTCTAATTAGTAAAATATTCTGGAAAAAAAATGAATAGGCTCCTGCCTAATTACTGTTTAAGAGAAACACCTACAATACATGAGTAGACAATAAAATAACTAAGGTGAAGTACCTCAATTACTTTTTAGGGTCCTTCATAAAACTTTATTAATGGCACCTTAAATGTAAACACTACGGAAAAACTGCCAGAAGAATGAGGACTGAGCAGAAAATACATATCTTTTGCTAGAAGACAAGAGCCAAATGTTTCTGTCTTTAAAATTGGTTTGCTTCCCCTTCAACTTTGACATTCATTTGGAAAATGAGGACATTTTATATACCAGGCTGTATCTCGACGGCTCACTACAATGTAATATAATAGGCTTATGTTCAAACAGCAGTTGGAGAAGGCTGCTGTCAGTCCCAGTTAAATATCTAAGCGTATGTCACCAAGCACTTACAATGAGTTCGGAATCTCGTCCCATGGAAATGACGGTTCGGTTCACAGTCCGGAGAAGTTTCTCCATGATAATCTGGACGTGTCTCTGAGTCGGCCCCTGGGGAAGGACACACCAATGAACATGAACGCCAAACAGAAACACTAACACGCAAGCCCCAGTGGCTGCCATTGAATCCACTTACCCTGTAAAGAGTAAATCAATTATAACCCTTAATGAGATGAAAAATGGCCCTTGTCAAAGGCAAAAGCTCCCACAAAGAAAACTCAGGGGGTTTTATTAATTATAGTCCATTAATGATAATTTGTTATATATATTATCATAGTAATTTAAGCAAATCTTAAAAATAAAAGAAAATCTGTTTAAACAATATAATGTTTATGATCCCTGATTAGCCCACCAATTAGTTTCTAAAGATATTTGGCCATCTGTAAATGGAAGGCAGGCAGGTAACAGTCCTAGATGGTTCTGCATGTCAAATGCAAATAACTTAAATAGTCACATAGGCTAGAATGTTTAAACAGCATTTAGCAAACTATCTAAGCTTCACACTGCTGTGGCATTTTCTATCAGTAAAAATTGACTCTTTTATTAGTGTGGGATGCGACTGTTGATTCTTCTTTGTGAACTCTGAATCTGATTAAACGCATGCTCTAGGCCCTTCCCAGCGTCACCACCTTCTCTGCGAGCTTTGGCCAAACAAGCTCTTACACCAAGCTTTTCTCCAATAAGAACAGGAAAGAGCCAGAAATGGGATCACTGGAGGCTGGCCTTTGGGTGAAGGCTTTCAAAAATCCTCTCCAAAGGCAACGCTCCTGTAAGAGCTAAGGTTTCTAGCATCACTAAGAACAGATTTAATCCTATCTTTTTCTTCTAGATCACCAACCAGGCTCTGAGAGAATGAACCAGTGCTACAGGGGAGAGGGTGACCAGGTATGTGGGCATGGTGACTAGGAGGGATTTCCAAGGTCATGCAAGAAAGGGCCAGGGACAAGCCTCATCTACTTAAAAATCCTGGCTACTCTGTCCAGGGCTAAGGGCAAGGACGGACAAAGCCCTGCTTTCACCTTTCCAGGCACACCTGGAAAATCAATAGCATCACATGGGTGCTCATATGTTGGGAGTGAAAGGCACAGGGTCAGACTTTTCCATATGTGCTGGCACAAACTTGCTTTTTATTTTTTCTTTCATTTTCTAGAGATGGAATCTCACTATGTTGCCCAGGCTGGTCTTAAACTCCTGGGCTCAAGCGATCCTCCAAACTTGGCCCCGCAAAGGGCTGGTGTTACAGGCATGAGTTATTGCCCTGGGCCAGCACCAACTTCCGATTTTTAAAAAAGTCCCTGAAAGAAGCATACAATTTAGAAATGCAAAAGGAATAGGGTTGGCCGGGTGCGGTGGCTCACACCTGTAATCCCAGCACTATGGGAGGCCGAGGCGGGTGGATCACAAGGTCAGGAGTTTGAGACCATCCTGGCCAACACAGTGAAACCCCATCTCTACTAAAAATACAAAAAAATTAGCCGGGCCTGGTGGCAGGCGCCTGTAATCCCAGCTACTTGGGAGGCTGAGGCAGGAGAATCACTTGAACCCGGGAGGCGGAAGTTGCAGTGAGCTGAGATTGCACCACTGCACTCCAGCCTGGGCGACAGTGTGAGACTCTGTCTCAAAAGAAGGAAAAAAAAAAAACGAATAGGGTAGAGCTACAAAAGCAAAGCACTGACCTATGGGGAGAGAGCCTCGGGGGAGGAAAAGAGCTGCTCTTCTCCTTACCACTCTCAGCATACCTGGCCTTGTTTTTTTTTTTTTTTTTTTTTTTTTTTTGACTTTGTGCATGTATTACTTTAATAAAAATAAGAAGAAAGAATGCAGGTAATTAGCCAAGTTTAAGCACCAAAGCCTTTTTGTCTGACGTTAAAGATGAAAATTTAGGTCCTGAGAGGCATTTCGCTGAGAAGACACAGGAAATAAAAAATGATTTTCAATGCAGAAGGATAAATGTTATAATGTAATAATCATCATATATACATAAATAAAAATAATTTAAGGGTGCAACTCTACCGAGACAAAAAGAGAGGCTAGACCTTAAAATCAAGGCCATTCATTTTTACATGAATAAAGTTGTACTGCAAGGCAAATGGCAGGTTCAGACAAATGACAGGACATCATGCACAGAGCCAGCACTCACCACGTCCTTCCTGTACAGCACCTCCAGGATGTGGCTGAGCAGCTGACAGCAGGCCTCCAGGTCCTCCTGTCTCTCCAGATGGTACTTGAGCTGATCGGTCATCATGGGAAGCAGGATCTCTCTGCAGTCTACATAGGACACAGGGTTGCCAGTCAGTGTGAAACCCACCAAAACACAACTATGTTTGCTATAAGCTTGTCTGCCCTTTCAAGCAGTTTGCATTTACATTGTGCAACACGTGAAACTGACATCTGGAGGGGGGGTCAATTACTTGACTGTGAGAACGTCACGTCTGCTGTTACTGTAAATAATTCACACATAAACACACTTCCATGCATCTGTGTGTGATCCCAGGTAAATAGAAAATTTGCAAACACACAAGATACATATAAACACACACACTTACATCCCATTGTGTGCACATAAATGCAGACACAAACACACATGGGTTTTTTAATGAATTTTCTCTAACTATAAATTCACTAATTTACAACATTAAAAGAAATACTTCCTACAACACAAATTATTTGAATTGGCAGCTTTTTTCATCCATTCCAAGGTGAGTCAAAAAGTATGGTTTCCTTCTCCTGGGTAGAAGATGCCAATCTTGGAATGTGGCAATTTAAGGCACACAGAGTCCTCACTGAGGAGGAACAGGAAATGGAAACCAGGGCAGAGGCCCCGCTACGGGAACCGTGGCTATAAAATTAAGGGATGCCATGGTGTAAGGATCAGAGGCAAAGCAGGTTTCAATTTCCATTTGTTCTTTCGATAGGAGCATAGGAAGGATGTTCAGAAAATAAAAGAGCAATAGGGAAACAGACACAAATACGATTAAAGGTGAAATGCAATTCCTAATTGTCTCTTCCAGTTGGGAAATCCAACTTAACTGGAGCATCATCCGCTCTCCAGCATGGACTATCTGTTTACAACACCAGTTCTGTGTTACGACGCTAGTCCAGCCATTCTTGTTTCCTTTAAATGCAGAGCACATGAGGAGACAGCAGTGCTCTAAAACCTTAAATAGACTTAGCCGGTTTTCAGGATTTTATATTTTAAGACTTACAACATTAATGATACATTAAAACATGCTTTGCATTAATGTTTCTTTTATGTAAGAAAACTATAAGCATGCAACATTGGAATGGTTCTTCTGAGTACGCGGAGCAACTTTCCCACAAACTACACTACAGTGAAGGACTGGGGTGCACGCAGAGAGAAACAAAGATTGAGAAGAAGCACAAACCCCTCTACTCCCCTGTCTCCAGTGGATCACATGTGGGCGGCCCCTGCCAAAGCCTTCCCCAGTTCCAATTTTTATTGATTTCCCAGGAAAGGACTGATAGCAACGCCATTTTTCCAAAAAGTTTTGTCCACTTAACATAGGAAAATGTGAATGTCCCTGCTGATTTCACAATGCCAGTAGTCAATACTTAGGCAGAAGTAATGCAGGATGTGCTAAGTGCTGCACATCTTCTGGAAAGAGGCCATGTCAGCCTCGAAGGCTGTGGTGTCTGGAATCCCTCAAGAGGTCAGTGAGGGAGAGCACAGTGCCAAGATGGGATGGGCTGGCCCTGTAGGAGACTGCCCGAGTGTTAGAGCCACCTGAGAACAAAGGCAGTCCAAGAGAAATGAGTAAGAAAATGACCTCAAGGGAGTGAATCCAGCCTGGAAACACTAACACATAGGACCCACTATTTCCACAAATATCCCCAAATCTCAATGCCTTTCCTATAGAATCTACAAACTACATCCAGACCCTTGAGCTGCTGACCTTAACCACAACGCAGCATCCAACGTAGGGTTTAACTCCAAATGCTCTAGCCCAGCTGGCTGAAATGCTTCCTCAGCCCACCCTTATCTGAGCCCAGCCCTGCCAGCACTCTTCCTCGTGGTGCCCACCGTAATATCTCCCAAATGAGTCCTCTTGCCCTTTGGCTGGAAACACATCACGCACTGTGCCAACCTCAACATGGGGAGAGCCCTGGGCCAACCCTGTCACTTGGTCATCCCTAGCACTGCCACCATTCTGGAAAACAAGCTGAATTTCCAAGAAACCTCAGAGGGAGTAGTTAGAACCACTAAGACCCCTGCAGGTAATGATAGCCCCTGACAATGTGACTAAGGAAAAAAATGACTACATAAGCTTAGAAGCCGACTTCCGAAGCAAGCCTAGCATAGACCAAAGAGAGGGAAAAGGTTTAATGGACCAGCCAGTACAGGTTGGAAGGAGGGTGTGTCCCTAAGTGATTCCAGAAAATCAGGGGAACATAGCACTGGGCTCAGAGACAGCAGAGCTGGCCCTATAGACTCTGGTACCCAGATGTCCCGGCCTAAATTCATCCCTCACTGCACCATTTATCCGTCATGCTGGGTAGGCAGTTGTGGTCTGTGCTGTTCTCAGAGCTAACTGAGTGTGCTGGTCTCATTTGTTAGAATTACTCTGGGGAGAAAGAAGAGGTGTCTGCCTGCTCATCTTTGGCTGGGAGATGCTATCAACCATCATTGGTTACCTGGTGGGAACGTTCACCATCCACCCCACCTGGAGGACTGCGCTACCTTCACCTGTTTGCTATCCAGCCTCTCTTGAGGAGAAACAACAAAACTTTTAGAAATGTCACTGTCATTTTGTCCCATATAAAGACATTTCATTCACTAAGCCCCCAAGAAGATTTTTTAAAAAAATTGTTATAATCATCCTGATAGATGAGAATCCAACTGCACCTCAGCCTTCATGACCCAGCCATCCATGGCCAGTCAAGATCAAGGCGGGAGGTGGGGCTATGTCTACTTTAACTGTTGGGACAAAATGAGATGACGCTTGAGGGACTTTGTAAAAAGTCATCCAACATGCCTCAGTGAGAGGTCTCCCCCAGCACCATCAGCGTCAGGAAACTATGCCCCTGACCCCAAAACAGAACCAGGTCACTGAGGCTGGCAACCAGGCTTTCCCTAAAGGCCAAAGGTCACTCTGCCCATGCCAGGGATTTCAACCAGGCCTCCAGGCAGAGGGTCACACAGGCTGTGGCACCTTACAGTACCTTCTGTCACCTGGTCCACAGCAACCCATTCCAGACCCCAAAGAAAGTCAACTCGCCAGAGCCACTCAGAGAGGCTGGGAGGACCGAAGCCAAAGGCAGCAAAGCCAAGGAGTGCACCTCCCTGGTGACCTGTGATCTGCAGGCCTCAGCACAGCCCCTGGTGGACCCAGGTACAGGCAGGCCTCCAATGCCCCGTTATCGGAACATCTGAAATACTGATTGCTTTAATTATCTGTTCCTCCTTACTGGGATGCAATCTCCATAAAAGCAGAAGCCTTCTTATTTTCCTTAAATGGCATATCCAAGCACATAAACCAAGGCCTGATGACAGTGGTAGTATGAGTGTGTGTCTGGGATTAACTTGCAATTACATGCATGTGGTATCAAACTAAAGTCTGCAGTTAAAAGCAGGTCTGCTGCTCCCAACCCTCAATAAATGGTAGCTGTTAATAGCAATAATACAAATGTCATTATACAAAGTCAGCCTTTTCAACTAAAAAGATACAAAGAAAACGAAAGCCATACAGCTGTGCTATCCAGTACAGTAGCCACTCAGCTGCCTTCCCTAAAAGTGAAAACATAAATTTCTTAAAACCTCATGTTTGCCGGGCGCGGTGGCTCAAGCCTGTAATCCCAGCACTTTGGGAGGCCAAGACGGGTGGATCACGAGGTCAGGAGATCGAGACCATCCTGGCTAACACGGTGAAACCCCGTCTCTACTAAAAAATACAAAAAACTAGCCGGGCGAGGCAGCGGGCGTCTGTAGTCCCAGCTACTCAAGAGGCTAAGGCAGGAGAATGGCGTGAACCCGGGAGGCGGAGCTTGCAGTGAGCTGAGATCCGGCCACTGCACTCCAGCCTGGGCGACAGAGCGAGACTCCGTCTCAAAAAAAAAAAAAAAAAAAAAAACCAAAACAAAACAAAAAAAAAACTCATGTTTTAAGGGGCTTCTCTTATTTTGTATTTCTGTCTACAGATAGTAGGTTTTTTCAAGAAGTGGTGGGAGTACACGTTTTAAGTAACAGTAAGACTCTAGAATTTTATCTTAAGATAGCAAATCAAGAGCACTGAGGAACGTACACTACAAAGACAGACAAAGGAACAGATAGACACACACACACACACACACGCACCCTACAATGACCTATTTTAAAGCATGAACAGCTGTCTCTGGCAGTCAAGGAAGCAGAATCTCCCGTCTTCCTATGGACTTCACACTTAAATGTCCTGAACACTCTTCCCATGGACGAAATGTCATTTCCACGGGTTTGGCACTGATAGTCCCATTAGTTCCAAAGCAGATGGCCTGGGAAGCCAACAAATAATCCACCAGGAGGAAAAAAAAAAAAAAGGAACGCGGGATCTTATATTTTAAAGAAAAACACATCATCTTTTGAAAACTCTGGAACAAATACTCGACCAGAAGTCCAGGAACCTGGGTCACTTTACGAGATTTGGGGAAAGCCTTTTAATCAGTTTACTCACACATATGAAGAAATAGTGCAATCCCCCCTGCTGGCTCTTTGCTTTGTATCTTGGGCAAGTTACTTAAAGTTACTGAAACTCTCTAGGTCTTAATTCTTCTTTTGTGCAAAATGGGGATGCTGTTGGTCATCTCCCAGATTGACCGTGAGAACTAAATGATACAATGCGTGTATTTAGCAAATATGAGCCTACAACAAATGGTGGTAACAGAAGGAATAGTATTATACAAAGTCAGCCTGTTCAACTAAAAGGACACAAAAGAAAACTAATACCTCAGAACTGTGATATCCAGTCCAGAAACCTCTGAACATGTGAAATCTAATTAGTGCCATGGAGGAATGGAATTTTTAACATTATTTAATTGTAGTTAATATAAACTTAAATGTAAAAAGTGCTACTGGATTTACTTATTAGAAATCAATGTTTGAAACAATTGGGGTATGTGAATCTCATTTTTCAAAGGTAAATTATATTCAATGATGAAAATAAAGATCAAGTGTCTGGTGAAAATTTCACATCCAAACTGAGATGTGCTGTACAGGTATAAAATACTGGATTTCAGAGACTTCATATGAAAAAAAGAACGTAAAATATGTATCATTAATAATATTTAGAGAGAATTCATGTTGCAGTAATGTTTTAGACAAAATACATTGTTAAAATTAATTTCATCAATTGCCTCATTTTTTAAAATGTGGCAACTAGAATATTTTTAATTACATACATGGCTCACATTCTATTTCTGCTGGACAGCACAGTCTCAGAGTATGCTAGTAAGCAGATGTTAAAGACCTTGTATGTGACTTCTGATTGTTATGAACTGGCATTTATTGTAAGCAGAGTCACGGCCACAGCTCTCTCCTATCAGACACCCCATCACACATACATGACTCCAGCAATGCCAGTGCTTGTCAGTGCTGACTAAGGCTATGGTGACCTACGAGGAAGCTAGAATCAGCTAGCACAGCTGTCCTGGTTTCCTCTGCCACGCTCAGAGCTATAAAGGTAGCCAGGTGGGCCCAGGCTCCATGCAAATCGGCTGTGAGGATCACACCAGTCACCCTTTCACGGCCCTTCCCCAGTGTGATCTACAATGATTACAGATGGCAATAATTCAACATCTGTTCATCCTCAGTTGCAAGGGCCGAAGCCAGGATGATTAATGCTCTGGTAATGGGGACAGAGTAAAAAATATTAATCTTTATAAAAGGTATTCAACAAGCATTATCAGCTTATAAATGTCCAAGCAGAATATCCAACCATAACCCCATTACAGTTCTACATTAAAGCAAGATGCAAATACAAGAATGAATTTGTCCATTTAAAACATTCATTTTTATGAACACTGAGTAATGTACTTCTTAATTTTTAGTTTAGTCACATTAAATAAATGATCCATAAAGTGCATTTAATAACCCTGTGAGTGTGACATAGAACTGAGATCCAGAATAACACTTTTCATGAGAATTAAACAGTAAGAACCATATACATGGGGGGGTGTTTGGTATTCATCTTGTATAGTCAATTGTCTTATTTTCCAACCATCTAAGAATCCTGGACCCACATGTTTCAACACGTCCAGGTGCTTTTCTCCCTCCATTCAAGTCTTCAAACAACAGAAATACAGAAGACGGTGCCGACACTGTAAGGAATCACAGAGCCAACTACTTAGCTCCACATTTCACAGATGTGGGAACTGGGAGCTGAGTGAAGGAACCTTCAGGATTGCACCCCTATGCACCATCAGAGTCCGAATTATTAGATGTCTGATTCCTCAGCTGGAGCTCCGCAGGGTAAAGGATCCGTGCAGGAACACATGTGTGTAAACCTGTATGATTCAGGCATTTTTACATAACAGATGCAAAGCAAATTTTTCAAGAATCATTTTAACCTAACAAGTCATGAAAGTTAGCAGTACCAGAGAATAAATGAACATCGAGTTACCCTTGGTAAGTCACTTTTACTTTTCCTTTCTGCGCATTAGTTTCCTAGTCTGTAAAATGGAGTAAACACAAATGGCCTGTGCAGTGTTTCTATTCCAAGATGCCGGGCAGTACCTTTTAAGTGTTCTGATTGGAACAGGGCCACTGGGCAGAGGGCTGAAAATGTCAGAAATGTGGTAATCTGCAATTCACCCTTGAGGTGTTCAGTATCATGGAATTTGAAATGAAAAGGTGACAGAGCAAGCAAAAGGGTGTTGGAAATTGGAAGGAGGTGGCACAGTAGCACGTGGACTGTTGAACAATAGAAAAAAGAAATTTGTCAAAGATATGTTTTCTGGACATTGGCACAAGGCTTTGTAAAAAAAGCGAGCCATCCTTTAAAGGAAGGCAGTGAGGGAGCAGATATTTTGTATCTTTTACTTTGGAAAACTAAAGATTAAACTTCCATGACTCTGCTAGTAACAAGCTGTCAGAAGAAATGAAAGAAGAGCCAATGGAGAAAAATCACAAATGAGTCCCATTCATTAGTAGATGAAAAAATCAGCAAGATGCAAGAAAAATGCCAGAGAACACCGTGTGGGAAGAACTGGTCAGGCAGGAAGTCTATTCTCTAGGTGGATGGGAGTACATCAAGGATGTGGCTTGTGTTAAGTTCAGAAAGAATTTACAGGGCTGTCAGTCTGCAGGCAGGATCTCACCATGTGGAAGATGAGAAAACCAAGAGAGAATATACAGCACTGTGGAATGGTGGGTATTTTTTAAACCAGGAGAATAACGGTAGCAAAAAATATAGGTCTTGGCCCATGTGGTCCTGTACAAACTCCCCTCCTGGTTGCTCTGACAATAAAATACATATGTTAAAACCCTATATTGTGCTGTAGTTCCTCTTAGGGAAAGGACTGTGCACCCAGGGAGGAGTCTACGCCCAAGAAAAGATGGAGGTCCTGAAGCAGAACCTAGAAGTCTGCAGGCTGACCTGGGGTTCTTCCCACTGTCCCAGGCTAGTTACTGTAGACAACATATTATGCAGTTACAGAAACCAGCTCCCAGGATCTAGAAGAAATCATGGAGTAAGGGGACTCAGGGACTTGCTTTTCTGGTGCCCAGTGTGCACATGACTAAATACAGGACAACTGACACAGTCTCTTCTCAGATTGTTCTTCTTGCTTTCAACATCCAGCAACAGGGACAGAAGCCCACCCAGAAGTGACAGCAGAACTCAACAGACAATGATAAAGTTTACACCAGCTCCACCATAAAGAACTGTTGGCACCACCAATTTGATCACAGATAAAAGTCCCCACACAGAAAGAAGAGAAAAACTATTAAAACTCCATTAACATATGAGCACAATGCCGTATACTTTATACATTTAATTTATTTGTATGTTTATTTATTCACTTGTTTGTATTTTGTCTTGTTCCATATGGCATTTGAAGTAAACTCCGTTTTCAAAATGCATTACTCATATGGTGGGTGTGAAACAGTTTAAGAAAAGAGTGGGCTGATGGATTTGTAAGAAGCCACCTCCTCGATCAGCACCATGGCGGTGGACAGCTCCCTGCCAGGCTTCTTGCTGAACTCTGGTGTCCTTATCTGAGCACTGAGATAATCACTCTTTTTCAATTCTACATTTTTAAGTAGATGACTGAAGACTCTCAAAGGAAGCAAACTAGCTAACCAATGGTCCCGAGCACACGGCAGACATTCAATGAATTATGATGGAATTGAAATGGATACAATTAAAAAAACCTGAAATTGAGTTCACCCTCCTACATTCAATAAGTCATTTCTAAAATCCTGCAGTGTTTTAACAAATGGTCTTTTCAAAAACATATATAATGAAAGATAATGATATACAGAATGAGGGATGAAAAAGGTGCAGTACTACAGATAAAAAGTTTTATCAAGGCATGAAAAAAACAGAAGAGAAAATGATGTTTACATTCCACCATTATTTAAAAGAATCAGTCTTCGGGATTCACAGCTGGTACCGTTCATTAGAAGTCATCAGCTCAACTATCTAATTAAAGTACTGCAGAATGCTATATGAGTGGTACATTAAGTGACTGTGGCAAAATTGACCCCAACCCCAATTGTTCCTTCTGCACAACATCTACCAAGTTAACAAAACTACTGCAGAGTAGCTCCGGGTTTAAGATCCCTTTCGATATAGCAAAATATACTTCTATTTTCCACAACAGCAAAGCTCAAGATATTTTATTTTGTTTTTTTTATCAAAAATGCTTTTATCAAAAAACATTAAGAAGGTATATTATGGGTTTGTTTTAAACATGCAGCTTTTCTATAATTTAAGGCATAATAAGTTGACTAATGGGGTAATTTTTTGAGATATAAATTTCTATCATGGATCAAATCACAATGATAATAGTGTAGAAATCTGACTTCGATATTTCCTAATAGCTAGTCCCAATAGGTGTCTGGGACTTTGCCCTCAGATTTCAAAGGGCTGCTGTAACTAATGTTTCCACCATTAAAAAGGAGAATTTTATTTTGCTTGATAACTACAAGCATCATTCACCTTGAAAATAATAAGGAAAATCATTTAAACTCACCAGGCCTACACTTTCAAGAAGCTCTGTATTGCTCAAAAATGGAAGCAAATGAAGTTTGAAAAGACTCATGAACACTGTCTACAAGGAGCCTGTTCGCTATAGTGAAGGGAGGAGCCCCAGGAGGGCCAAGGTATGAGCGAATGGCCTCTTTCCCATTCCTACTCACTGCCAGAGTCCAACCACCAGGAAAATAACCAACAGGCAAATCAGAAAACTACACAGGGTACCAAAGAATCGCAGACTTACAGAAAAGCAGCCTATCTAGAGTATTCAACTATCTGCAAGACTAAAAAGGGGTAATCTTACCGCTAAACTTTACTCTCAAAATCTCACACTCCCATCCAAAACAAACTGAGTGAGGACAAAATGATAAGGACACAGTAAGCTCCAAAGAAAACCTGTCCATTGCTTTGGCCACTATAGAAACGGGAATACGGAAAAATTACATCTTGAAAGGCAAAGAAGTGACCCAGTGTTCATTGAAACAAGCTTCCCAAAGCTGTCAGGTTCAGAAGGGGGCCAGTGTCAGATTCAGAAAGGGGCCACAGGGTGAGAGAACATGTTCCAGGAGGACTCTCACCTCCAGTCAAAGGCTTCTTACAAGTATGGCCAATGCTCTTTACTAACTTAAAAGGTAATGTTAGCTCAGGTTGCTTCATTTTATTTCAATTTCTGTAACATTAATGCTACACATTTTTGTGAGCATAAATCCTAAACGTCAGTGTTCCAGTGTTTAATTACACGAAAACGTTTCATTTCTATACGATTTAAGCTTTAATTCTCACAGTTTTTGTCAGCTATATGAGCACCAATATAATCACGTGGACACAAAGCTACAAATGCACAAATGATGAAGCTTTGACCTTTCCTTCTCTTTGTATCTATCTTGCTTTGAAAATCTGCTCACTCCACACCACAGATTATATGCAAGAGTCATCTTTTGGTGAAGCACACAATCTATTAACCAGTTTTCAAGTAGTCAAGTCACATGGTGAGACAAAGCTTAAAGCCATCACAGCCCATTGACTCTCACGCACACTGCCCATTCACTGACTCTCATGCACAGCATGCTAACGTGTTACAGGCCCTCCACCTCGGCAGAGGGGCAGGGGTGGGAACATCCAAGGTGGATGCCTCACCAGCATGGGGACCAGCTCCTCTGCACAGCCTCTTCTTAGGAACACTGTTGTGCCCTCTATATTACCACCATACATTTAAAACGACACAAAAGGAATGCTGTGATGGCAGAGATTTGCCTCAAAATATCTGGGGGGTGGGCATATAGATAAAAAAGATGGATCGGCTGGGCGTGGTGACTCAAGCCTGTAATCCCAGCACTTTGGGAGGCCGAGGAGGGTGGATCACAAGGTCAAGAGATCAAGACCATCCTGGCCAACATGGTGAAATCTCGTCTCTACTAAAAATACAAAAATTAACTGGATGTAGTGGTATGTGCCTGTAGTCCCAGCTACTAAGGAGGCTGAGGCAGGAGAATCGCTTGAACCCGGGAACTAAAGGTTGCAGTGAGCTGAGTTCGCGTCACTGCACTCCAGCCTGGCAACAGAGCGAGACTCCATCTCAAAAAAAAAAAAAAAAAAAAAAAAAGATGGATCATGAGTTGATAATTTGTAGAGCTGAGTGATGAGTATACTGCCTTATGCTCTTCTTTCTTCTTTATATTTGAAATTTTCCATAGTTTTAGCAAAAAGGTATCTTGAATGCATAGATCTGAACTCCACCCCCCTCCTATTTCCAGAAAACAGAGGATTAGATCAAATGAAAATAAAAGAGCATCTCGATTTTATAAAACGCTCAGAGAAGACTCTTCACACCTCAAGTCTCTCACTTTTCTCCCTCTCCCTTTTCTCCTGATGTCACTCCTCCCCTAAGACCTCTCCTTTCTCCCCTATGATCAATTCATTCAAAGCCAAGACAAGGAAAGACTGCCAATTTCCCCATATGAACCCAAACCTTCACCTCCCTTCAATCAAGTCAACTACACATGTGTATAGCCAGTCCTGCTGCTTTCTCTGTACTGCCTCCTGGTTAGGAATACCCCTAAGCATTTCATTCATTCAATAAATATCCACTGCAGGCATGCTGAGGCCAGGCATGCACTAGGTACCAGCAGAAGAGCAAAATCTAGATGAACAAGGCCCAGCTTGGAAAGCTCTCATCCTATGGAAGGCCCACAAACAAGCAAGTAAGAAATACAATGATTCTACATGGGGAGCATGCCATGAGGAGCCATGAGGCAGCATGTAGGGGGGTATTTTAAGCAGGGTCCTCTTGGAAGAAATACTCAGTGATGGTTAATTTTAAATGCCAAATGACTGCACCATGGATGCCCAGAGGGCTGGCTGAACATTATTTCTGAGTGTGTCTGTAAGGATGTTTCCAGCAGAGATTAGCATTGGGATTGGCAGACTGAGTTAAGCACATCCACCCTGCAGAGTGTGGGTGACCATCATCTAATCCTTGAGGGCCTGGATAGAACAGAAGGGCAGAGGAAAGCTGAACTTTCTTCTGTGAGCAAATGGCTGCAGTGACACAGCCCTGGTGTCCTCATTCAGGCCAGTCCCACACGGGCTGGATCACACACAGCTATCTTGCTTTGACAAGCCCAAAGATGTGTCTCCTGTGAAGCCCAACAAACTCAGCTGGATGCATCTACAGTTTCCATGTTCTCCAAGAGAGAGAAATAGGGAAAACAAGGCCAGAAACAACCAAGGCACTGTAAGGCCTGGCCTGCTGGGACCTAGACCTGGCAACGAAAGGCTTTTCTGCAGAGGAACAACACCAGCTTCAGAATTCACTGCCAGCCTCTTGCAAACAGATCCACTTGTCATTATATCAGAGGGAGATAAAAAGAAAGGTTTTAGTGCAAAGCAACCAGTGGGCCTCTTTTAGTGAGTAAGGCAACACACAAGCTAAGAAGCAAAGACTTGGGAATCCCACTTCACCCAGGGAGCCCCCACGAAGGAACCCGGAGGACACACACAGTGACGCATTCTGACCACATCCTCCAGAGGATCTTTACTAAGGGCAAGTGCATTCAGTGGCATATGCAGCTAAATCCAGTTATACTAAGTTCTAGAAATCTGAACACAAGGCGAGTTCATTTGACTGATTCCACTGGGATCAGGAAACAGGACAAAAACAACGACATTTGTACAAATTAACAAGAAACAGAAAAAAAAAAAGCATGAAAATCAGATCCAACATGTCTCATCAGAAAACGGCTTGGCTTTAAATTCTCATACCAAGGGTAGCACAGAATATTTTGCAAAAGTTATGACATCTTTTGTAAGTATGGACCAACTGGAAGATTTCTGGTGATAAATCTTTCTTGACCAGGAGATTAAGATGTCCGTTGGCTGCTTTGAACAAGCAGAGAGCTTGCGGATGAGAAAAACTGAGGTTGTTTTAAGAAAAACACTTAAAACTCAAAAGGCAGTAAATAGGACCATTTTCACATTGGCCAAAGCATTCTGAAATGCTTCTAGGCAACCACGAAGCATTTAGAAGTACATTTAAGCTGCCAATTATGGCTTAGACAACTTCTACTGATGGGGCAATTCTGGAGCTGCTTGTAAGACATGAAGCTTCAGGCTAATTTTGGTTCATTTAGCCCACAATAATTTGGGATTCATATAGTTCATACAATCTCATTTACTATGCTGGATACAACTTGCTTATACTAAGATCAAAATCCTAACTCCATACTTAAAAAGATGATAGTAAGTTAATTACTTCAAAATATTATATCACCTGGTAATTCCATATTAAACAAAGCTAAGTATGTATTCATATCCTGCATACTTTCAAAAGAGGACCTCAGGCTGTCTAAGATAAAAGGCTTAGAGAACAAGAATGAAACACAAATGGAGCGTAGGAAAGAGGGGGAGAAACAATTACAAACACCTAAGCTAACAAAATCATTGAATATAAACAGTAAGTTTCCTTCAAGCTTTCTATGAGCTAAAACAAATGAGCAAGCTTTAATAGAGAAAAAATATCTGGGGTCAGGCTCGGTGGCTCACACCTGTATTCCCAGCACTTTGGGAAGCTGAGGTGGGTGGATCACTTGAGGTCGGGAGCTTGAGACCAGCCTGACCAATATGGTGAAACCTCATCACTACTAAAACTACAGAAATTAGCTAGGCATGGTGGCGGATGCCTATAATCCCAGCTACTCAGGAGGCTGAGGCAGCAGAATCATTTGAACCCGGGAGGCGGAGCTTGCAGTGAGCCAAGATCATGCCATTGCACTCTAGCCTGGGCATCAGTGCGAGACTACATCTCAAATGGAAAAAAAAAAAAATCTAATTGAATCTTTTATGGTTTACATTCTTATTCAAAGAAACTAAGTAACATACAGAACAAAGTTTTGCAATAGAAATTTTTAAATATATGTAAATATATCCTGAAGAAGATCTTTGTTAAATCAACACTCAAGAAAAATCAAGCACAATTCATGAACAATTTACTGACAATTGCTCTCCATGGACAGCTGACACTTATTGACAGCTGTTAATTTGATGAAGATACTGATGATGGTAGTGCTGGTGACAGTATGTCTCTTTCTGTGTCTTGGCATTGAATGGTTAGGAGATAGGGCACCAGTAACTCACCTAATAAGAACCAGACATAAAATTTTCAGGGGATTTTACTTGCTGTGTTATAAAGCTTATTCACTGTAGGAGGAAATCCTGAAGCAGGGTCCCTGGTCATCACCTCTATCATCAGCCTTTCCTTAAGTCCCCTAGAGTCCCCAAGTTTTGTAAGACACCTGGTGAGTGGGCAATTCAGTCTCCAGTGAGAAACTGAAACATGGACAGTCAGGAATAATGGCTGAATGGAGAGTCATGTGCTTTGAGTCCCAGACAATGGTGAGAACTGACTTTCTTTTATGACAGTAAGAAATGGCTTCTGACTCAGAGAGAGGTCTACATGCCCCCCACGTCTTGGTTTGATGTGTTTTTTTCTAGAGAAGAACACTCCCACCTAAATGAAGTCAACATTTGCTTTCAATATTGGCCTTCGCAATAAGTGTACACTCTGGTGCATTTTGTAAGGTTTAGCCAAGAAAGACGATTAAAATTCACATCCCAGAAGGCACAAAGGACCAAGCCATGCACAGAGTGCGTTCCAAACCCAGCCAGTAACTTAACAGGGACATCTCGAGTCTGGGATCCGTGAAAGCACAGGGGAACTGAAAACACCACCAAGAATGAGGACAATAGAAAATGAATGGAGCAGCCAAACGCCGGTGAAAAAAGGAATCAAATGAATCCAGGCGTCTCAGTCAGAATGTCACTCAACAGACTTCACGTCTGCCTCCAATAAATGAGGAAGTTTGTGGAATTATGCAGAGGTTTTAAGCTTTCAATAAAACTGCTTGACAAGGGTAAAATACTAATTCCATCTGCCAAATAGAAAGAAAATGATTAACAAAAAGGGCAAGGAGATAACATGGGGAAATATAAGGTGTTCTGCAGGATAAATGAGTTGAAGAATCATTAAAATTCTTATTACTTTGAGTAGGATTTGAAGAAATGCTGTCAAAGAATGCAAAGTTCAGAATAAGATAAAACCATTACTTTCAGATTTAAAGAAAACTTGAATTCTTTTCCTTGCAATCATCACAATGGAGCGAAGTGATTGCCTCCCCGGGACAGACAATCACATATCTTAAAGGCTACAATGTATGCTGATTACCCTAGGACTTTGGTGTATACCTAAATTACAAACTAGGAGCTTTTGCCTTCATTTCTCAATGATCTATCACCTGCACTACATGTCAATTACCCTTCTCTTGTAAGGGCTAAATCTTCCTGTCTTGTAATACAGCAGTTTTAATTGGTTGCAACCTCCACTCCTTTTGTCAAGAGGAGGCAATTCAGAGGGTCAATGTCTTCAGAAAATAAATAACAGGACAAGTGAATAATTCTTGGGGTTCCACTCACCATGCTGTGTGAAGAGGTCACTGTGGACGATTTCGATCAGGCAGTAAAGTTTCTGGATGGTCAGCAAGCCCATGGGAACATTGAGGATGAATTCAGTAAACATTTTGCTGTGAGGAAAAACACAAAGGAAATAATTTTGAGACACACAGCAAAAGGATCCAATGCCGTTACAATACTGAGATATAAGGTCATCACATGGTCATTAATGTCACCAGTATGTTCAACACGGCCACTCATGCACTATGGGGTCAATAACTCATTCCAGGAAATGATGTTTTGAAAGTGTTCGTTTTCACTTCACAACCACTAACATGCCTATAATCCAAAAGACAGACAATAACAAGTGTTGGTAAAGACATAAGGAAATGAAAACAGTCACACCAAGCTGGTGGGAAGGTAACACAGTGCAGCCACTTTGGAAAACAGTGTGGCATTTCCTCCAAATGTTAAACACAGTCACCATATGGCTCAGCAATTCCACTTCCAGGCATATACCACTCACCCCACCCAAAAAAAATGAAAACATAGATCCACACAACAATTTGTCCATGAATCCAAGTGGCATTGTTCATTACACTCAAAAAGTAAAAACAATCCAGAAGTCCATCAGCTGATGAATGGATGAACAAAATGCAGTCTATCCACACAATTCGTGTACAAAAAGAAGGAAGCACTGATGCGAAAACATGGAGAAATCTTGAAAACGTTATGCTAAGTACAAGAAGCCAGTACAGAGGCCACAAGTTGTATGATTCCAGCTCTATAAAAAGGCCAGAAAAGACAAATGTGTAGATACAGAAAATAGATTAGGGGTTACCCGGGACTGGCTAGGAAGGAAAAACAACCAGAAATGGACACTGGGATCTTGCCGGGGTTATAAAAATGTTCTAAAATTGGACCCTGGTGATCGTTGCACATCTTCATAAATACACTAAAAACCACTGAACTGAACCGTCTACAACAGGTAACTTTATAGTTTGTAAATAATATCTCAATTTTTTTTTAAATATACTTTTACATTTGGACACAGGAAGGGGAACATCACACACCGGGGCCTATTGTGGGGAGGGGGGAGGAGGGAGGGATAGCATTAGGAGATATATCTAATGTAAATAACGAGTTAATGGGTGCAGCACACCAACATGGCACATGTATACATATGTAACAAACCTGCACGTTGTGCACATGTACCCTAGAACTTAAAGTATAATAATAAATGCATATATATATATATGCCCTTTTACGAAAGGCTAACAGACCTATGAAGAAATTGTAGAAGAGCTCTTGTTAGTAACTATATAAACACAAATTAAAGTGGGCAGATATGGTTTCCCAGTCATAATGGCACGGTTCTATACAATGAGAATTCCCAGTATCAGCAATGTTTGGGAAAACCGACACCAACATATGCTGGTAGAATGTTGGTTTCACCTTCCGGGGGGGGGGGGGGGGGGGGGGGGGGCAACTAGATAAAATCTACTGAAAATTCTGTAAGAAAATGCAATACGAAGTAATGCCGTTTCTCTTTTTATCCTAGTGATATAAAATAGGAGCAGAAACTACAATTAAGCTACAGGAAACTCTATCCCGGCATTTTATAATATATATATATTTTTAAAACTTCAATACAACTCAACAGCCATCAGGTAGCACAGTAGCTAGAGGCCTGTTCTTTGTAATCAAAAAGCCCGGGTTGGCCTTGAACCACTGCCATTTACCAGCTGAATTATCACGGACAAGTTATTGAGGATAAAATTAGGCTAACAATAGAACCTATGTCATACCATTGTTGTAAAGATTAATGGGCTCATACAAGTGCTTTGTGCAAAGCCTATTTTACCTGGTGAAAGCACATAATAGATGCCACGTCTATTACTGCTGCTTAAAGATGGGCCAGCATGGGACGGAATCAGCATGAAAGTTATTAATGATGATACAGAAGATGCCGTCATGGCATGGGAGAGGAAGATATCTTAAGTGCAGGAGCTGATCACAAAGAATGGTGACTTTTTTTTTTTTTTTTTGGAGACAGTCATGCCCTGTCGCCCAGGCTGGAGTGCAATGGTGCGATCCTGGCTCACTGTAACTTCTGCCTCCCGGGTTCAAGCAATTCTCCTGCCTCAGCCTCCTGAGTAGCTGGGATTATAGGCACGTGCCATCATGCCCAGCTAATTTTTCGTATCTTAATAAAGACAAGAGTTTCATCATGCTGGCCAGGTTGGTCTTGAATTCCTGACCTCATTCGTGATCTGCCCGCCTCGGCCTCCCAAAGTGCTGGGATTACAGGTATGAGTCACCACGCCAAACCAAGAATGGTGACGTTTTTAGGTGTGTGTGTATGTGTGTATGAAAGGGATCCAGCACTTTCTGATTCTTTTGGGTAGTGGACTTAAGTTTGAGTTATCCTCTTCTCTCATCTCTTCTGTTTATTAAAACATGAGCCAATTTTCTAAATAGAAACATGTATGTATGTGATTTTCAAAGTCATTTTTAAAAATTGAGGATGAGTTCGTGTCCTTTGTAGGGACATGGATGCAGCTGGAAACCATCATTCTCAGCAAACTATCGCAAGAACAGAAAACCAAATACCGCATGTTCTCACTCATAGGTGGGAACTGAACAATGAGATCACTTGGACACAGGAAGGGAAACATCACACACTGGGTCCTATTGTGGTGGGGGGAGGTAGGGGGAGAGAGAGCATTAGGAGATATACCTAATGTAAATGACGAGTTAATGGGTGCAGCACACCAACATGGCACATGTATACATATGTAATAAACTTGCACATTGTGCATATGTACCCTAGAACTTAAAGTATAATAATAAAAAAAAAAAATCAGTGTAACAGGCATTGAGGAGGAACACAGGGATGCACAAATCGCAGACAGGCCAGCAGCCGCCTGCACCGGCCCTGGCCAAGCAGGTCCTCCTAGGATCTCCAAGCACATGGCTCAACCACAAACTGTGAGCTTCGATGATACCCCTTGAGGGGCTAATTTGTGTGTACAATGAGGACAGGCCCGGCTCTCCATCAGTGAGGGGCTAATTTGTGTGTACAATGAGGACAGGCCTGGCCCTCCATTGGTGAGGGGCTAATTTGTGTGTACAATGAGAACAGGCCTGGCTCTCCATTGGTGAGGGGCTAATTTGTGTGTACAAAGAGGATAGGCCTGGCTCAAGCACAAACTGACAGCAACAACGATACCCCTTCGCGGGTGAGGAGCTGATCTGTGTGCACCATGAGACAGGCCTAGAGCATGGCCACAGCCAACACCAGCTGCAGCTTTCTCCACTTTCCTCGCAGTTTGTCAAGACCTGAGCTGCTCAAATGCTCAAATATGAGAAAGCCCTGGAAGCACCTGCGTGGGGAGGAGGGTTGTTAAAACCAAATGACCAGGCCCCACTGTGCAGTTTCTAATTCAAAAGGTCTAGGGAGGAAGCCAAAGTTTGGCTTTCTCTAACAAGTTGCCAAGTGCTACTGGAGCTGCCATTTCGGGGCCCACTCTTGGAGAAGCATGTGCCAAGGAGAAGACTCTACAGCGTGCCAGGTGGGCAGACGCTGCCCATGAGCCCGTGTGTTTCTCCTTTTCTCATGTAGGGCCTGCTAAGCTAATGGCCAGCACTGTTAGTGCCCCGGGAGCAGAAAATAAATGTTTCCCTGCAGGACACTAAATCCTAGGGAACATCAGATTCCCAATGATTGGTGGGGGACAGCACCTCCCAGAGAGCCTCTCGCCCTTCAATTCCAGGGCACGAGTGACCTATGGTAGACATAAAGAACAAGAAGGATGATCATTTTTTATTCAGTTTCACTGCTCAGTGGACAGATGGCCCTTTACTAATATTTAGGAGGGCTTCGCTGGCCGGTAAAAAATGGCGTCTTCATCCACAGGTAGTTTATTGTGTCAAATCAAAACCAAAACAAAAAGTAGTTGAAGACTGCGCTATTAAATGTCTGCGGTTTAAAACACTGTGCATCCCTGGGGTGGGAGCAGTGGCGCACGTCTGTAATCCCAGTGCTTTGAAGGCAGAGGCAGGAGGGGCGCTTGAGGCCAGGAGTTTGAAGCTGCAGTGAGCTATGATCATGCCACTGCACTACAGCCTGGGCAACAGAGTGAGACCCCTATCTCTTAAAAAATAAATTATAAAGGCTATGTATCCCATTTGCTCACAATGGCACTTTTCAGAATGCAGTGATACCAACAGATGAGGAAACAAGCAGTGCACCTGGCCACTGAGAGGCGGCAAGTTAGGGAGAGAAAAGGAAGGATTTGGTGTCCAATCTCACTCCTTGGTCTGCAAGCCCAGTGACCAGCTTTCTCCAAGTTTGTTTGTGGGGTTTTCTAAAAATTATTTTCTTAGCAACTTCTGAGTCTTCTGCTTGAGGCTCAGGGCCCCTCCCAAAGAGGAGTTGCTTCCATTATAGAAGCAGGAGCTGGCACAGGAATATTAAAGCTCTTACGTCAGGATTTTTAGGTGCTGAAAACAAGAGCAAAACCAACAACCACATCTTGAAATTCAAACCTCAAAGTACGCAAAATGCCAAATGGGCATTATATGCCAATTAGACTGTAAACAATCTTCTTTAAAAATATTCTGAGAGTTGACTGGTGATGCCTTTTCCATATCATGTCATAATTATCAAAGAGTCACAGACACCACCAGCAACACATGTTCCAGGATGATCCAGGGCACTGACATATGGAGACATGAGGCAGAACCCTGAGCATCCCATAAACTAAGTGCACTGAGAAGGAGGTCACACACACGGCACGTGACAAGCATTCGCCTAGGCTGCACACTTACCTGAGCTCTTTGGGATCAAACACCAATTTCACATCGTTGACGATCGTTGGTAAGTATTTCAGTGCTGCCCCCTGCAAACCAAGAAACAAGAAGGCTGAGCAGCATGCAGGTTAGGGAGTGCTCATACTAATTTGTAATCCTTATGAGAAGAACCGCAGAAATACTGAGAAGAGAAAGATCACTTCCAGATGAGGGGCTGATGGCTAACACGATGAAAACAGAGCAAAGAAAAAATTCATCAGGAGCAGTGGTTCACACCTGCAATCCCAGCACTTTGGGAGGTTGAGGCGGGCAGATCGCTTCAGCTCAGGAGTTTGAGACCAGCCTGGGCAACATGGCGAAATTCCACCTTTACAACAAAATTACCCTGGCGTTCGTGGCTTGTGCCTGTAGTCCCAGCTATTCAGGAGGCTGAGGCAAGAGGATCACTTAAGCCCAGGAAGTAGGGGTTGCAGTGAGCCACGATCACAGCATGGCAATCCAGCCCCGGCAACAGAGCAAGATCCTGTCTCAAAAAAGAAAACGAACCTCTAATCTACAAAGAATGCTCAAAGAATGCTAAATTCTTACAGGTTGTCTTGACACAAAATAAAATTATTATTAACAGAAGCCAACACTTACCACCTGCGGCCTAAGTGCCTATACAATGTGCTTTTCTGTGCATGTGATTTTCTCCTTTAACCCCTGCAGAGCTCTGTGAGGTTAAAGCAAAATGAAGACCTGTCCCCCTCAGAATAATCCTCTTCCATTAAATTCACTTCAACTCTTCTACATTCAATGATTAAAGTCAACTGTCTTTGTTCCAATCCAAAAATATTTTCCTGTATATCTGCATATACTTTAATTATGAATCATTTTGTTCTTCAGTAATGTATCTTCTAGAAAACAAACACCCTCAAAAAACAGAGTAATGATATTCATGATAGATCCTGTCATGCTACACACTGTGCTAGGACCCGTGTATATTTGATCTTTAATTCTTACAGACCTCCTGTATTAGTCCATTTTCATCCTACTATGAAGAAATACCTGAGACTGGGTAATTTATAAAGGAAAGATTTTAATGGACTTACAGTTCCACATGGCTGGGAAGGCCTCTTAATCATGGTGGAAGGTGAAGGAGGAGCAAAAGCACATCTTACATGGCAGCAGACAACAGAGTGTGTGCAGGTGAATTGTGCCTTATAAAACCATCAGATCTCAGGAGGCGTATTCACCATCATCAGAATAGCACAGGGAAAACCTGTGCTCATGATTCAATTACCTCCTACAAGGCCCCTCCCACAACATAGGCGGATTATGGGAGCTACAGTTCAAGATGAGATTTGGGTGGGACACAGCCAAATCACATCACCTATTATAAGGTAGCTGAGTAGGAAGGAGAAAAAACCGACAATGGAGACATTCATTACTTTGTCCCTGTTCATAAAGCTAGTACTGAACTAAGGTAGAATTAAATTCAGTTGGGGGAAAGCCAGAGACTGAGTCCCTCTGCTCTCTTCTGTTGGGAAAAGTTGCTAGATTTTAAGTGATCTGACTCTGGCTCTGCCACCTTCTACCTGTGTCTTTAAGTAAGAGGGGAAAATAACATTCACGCCAGATACTTCAAGGGGTTGCATTAAAGCTCAAAATCAAATTGGAAAATGAATAGGGTAACACTTTGAACACTGGAAAATACTACACGATTACAGAAACAATTTTTACAATTGTTCTCCAAAAGCAAGTAGGCAGAAACTCATTTGAAAAGTATTCCCCTGAACATATACAGACGTTGATGGATTTGTAACAAAGGTACACAGTACCACGGGCAAATAAATAAACTTCATGCCCTACTCTCTCACACTGCACAAAACTCAACTTTAAATAGATCACAGATCTTAAATGTAGAACTTCAAAAACTATAAAACTTTCGGAAGAAAATACATGTGAGTTTGGGCTAAGCAAAGATTTCTTAGATATGGTACAAATAGCACAATGTGTAAAAGAAAAAACTGATAAAATGGACTTCATCAAAATAAAGAATTTCTGCTCTTTGAAAGGTACTACTGAGATAACAAGAACTACACAGGGAGAAAATGACTGGAAATCATAAATCTGCTAAAGATTAGTACCAAGAATACACAAAGAACCCTTAAAACTCAATCATGAGAAAACAATCTTCCCCTCCCCGCAAAATGGGCAAAAGAGATGAAGAGACAATTCTCCAAAGAAGATAGATGGCAAATAAGTACTTGAAAAGACGCTCAGCACCATTACTCATCAGGGAACTGCAAATTAAAATGACAATAAGATACAAGTAACGTCTCTAAGAATCATGAAAACAAAACAAAATTCCTACTCTTCGTATAACGTGCTCTTTGTATAACACTGCTAGTCTGAATGCAAAAATAGTTTAGCAACTTTAGAAGAGTTCAGTAGTCTCTCACAGGTAAACATTCATAACCCGTAGCACCCAGCCACTTTACTCCTAGCTACCTCCTCAAATGAAGTGAAAACCTACATTCACAAAAACTGAAGGCATCCTCGTAAGGTTAACAAGAACTCTGGACAGCCATACAGTGATAATTAAGCCCGGAACAGGTTGCCCTTCAGCCCACTTTCTCGTAATCCCAAGTCACGCAGCACTAGATACTGGTCATCTGCATCCTCAACGTTCCTGCAAATAGGATTTCTGATATTAGGATCATAAGTCTTTTGTTGAAGAATTGCTTAAGGTGTTTCTCAGATCCTGAATCCCAGGGAAACGGCTGGTGCCAACTGGTTTGAAAACCCTCCACAGAGGAAAGGAATCAGCACTGCAATGCAGTTTCTTCATCTCCCTGTCCCTTCACCCCACGCTCTTCAACCCACTTAGGCCTGCTCCAAAAACACTTAACAATACCTAGCCCCAAACTCCTCCAGCAGACAATCTGAGGTTTCCTCCTCCTGTTTTGGTGGTTCTATGATTAAAACTCTTTCTCTGCTGCAACCCAGAGCCGCAGCACATTGACTTGGCATGCACATGGGACAGTGAACCTGTTACAGTTACAAAACCCTTACGTGGACGTCTCTAGCAGCTTTATCTGTAATCCCCAAACACTAGAAACAACCCGAATGTCCCCTCAAGAGGGGAATCCATACAACGGAACTCGACACAGTAACACAGAAGCACCAACCACTGTTACCTACAACACAGATGCACCTGAACAACACAGTGATAAATAAAACAAGACATACGCAAGAGGCTGCAGCCCGTATGACTCAATTTTCATAACATTCTGGAAAAGGCACAGCTATAGGAATGGAGAGCATGTCAGTGGCTGGTGGGGAAGGGGACAGGGGAATGCAGGGGGCTCAGGGGCCCTCCCATGGGATGACTGCATTATGCCTTTGTCAAAGCTGGCACAGCTGTCCAGTAAAAAAGAGTAAATTTTATTGTATGTAAATTATACTTTTTTTTTTTTTTTTTGAGACAGAGTTTCACTCTTTCGCCTGGGCTGGAGTGCAGTGGCACAATCTTGGCTCACTGAAACCTCCACCCACCAGGTTCATGTCATTCTTCTGCCTCAGCCTCCCGAGTAGCTGGGACTACAGGTGCCCACCACCACACCTGGCTCATTTTTGTATTTTTAGTAGAGACGGGGTTGCACCATGATGGCCAGGCTGGTCTCAAACTCCTGACCTCAAGTAATCCACCCACCTCGGCCTCCCAAGGTGCTGAGATTACAAGTGTGAGCCACCGTGCCCAGCCTATACTTTAATTTTGTAAGTGACTAAGAATATATTCCCTGGGCATATTTCCATAGTTACCTGGGATGGGAAATGCCTGAAAGAATGGCAGGCTGGTGTCTCAACTCTGGGGTGCAGGTCAAGTCATTTCAGGTGAGTTCAAGTTGCCTCATCTCTAATGTGAGTATTCTGCACCTGCCAGACAAGTTTCCAGGTGCCGGGCTCTATGGACACATTAATCCCCATGGCAACCTGATGAAGGAGGCCTATTACTATCCCCTTTCACAGAGGAGACGGTGGAGACACGCAAAACTGAAGTCTTTGGCCCAGACTGGCACTGCTGGGATTTGGGGTTGGTCTGTGCAGCCCCAAAGCTAATTTTGCAAAACCACCACGCTTCACCTTCACCAAAAATATAGTAGAGGATAAAGCAACTTTTGCCCCCTACATCTCCACTCCAGAACAATCCATGCGATCCATGCTGTTGTTCACCTCAGCGTTCTCCCTGTCCTTCAATGCCAACCAGATCCCAACCATCTGCTTTGGGATGCAACTTGTCAAAAGAGCATTAAATAGTAATAATTTCATTCTGATTTCAAAAGTTCTGCTTCCACTACCTCAGTGTTGCTTGGGGAAAAAAACAGAAAACATTTATTGTGACATTTAATAGCCAGCGTTGGCACAGGCTGATTGCTCAGTCTCCCGGTCTCTCGTATCACTTGCGAACACCCAGAGGGTGAGGCACGAATTGGCTTCATGCATTTTATACTGTGCCCAGCAAAGCATCAACTGCCTGTAGCAAGTTTATAAATACCGTTTCACCAGGGTGAACTGGCCACAAACAAGACAGGCCTTTATGGTCCACCTGCCGCTGGCTCCCCTCGGACCACCGCATGCTGCATGAATCAGGACCGGCAGAGCGCCAGGCAGGGCGAGGGCTCCCAAAGCCTTCCCTGCTGGGGTCTTCCCGAGCTCCTAGAATCAAAAATGTCACAATGACACCCCCAGAGAAGGGGTCGTGCCCCCTGAGGTGGGGACATGCAATGCCAGTGATCCCAAAATGTTGGTTTAACTCAGAATTCTGCTTAACTGACCAAGATGATTTTGTGTCTCTCGGTAAATGAGGTTTAGCAAGAACTGGGAGGAACCCACATCTGCTATCAGTCCTAGGTGATGGAACAAAAGTCAGGACAGAGAGAACGGAATACAGAAGAAACATGGGGAGAGGCGCGTCTTACACTGTGGGTCCACCTGTTCTCCTGAAGGGCTGGGTTTCCTCTCCTTCTCCACTCTCCCTCCATGGCTGACTCAGTCTTTCTTTGCTCTCCTGAAGCCTGGCCCCCACCCCTCCTGTCTCATGTCACCACCTCCTACAGAGAAAAACAAAAGCCACCACAAGAAAGGAACTCGCTAAGCTTCCAACCACCCAAACCAAACACTAGACTCCAGCTCCCAGCCTCTGCCCCTGCCTTGGGTTTTCGGGGCACCCGCCTGCTCTGTGGGGCTTCAACCTCTTTCCCTGCTGTCTGCTCAGGGCCCTCCTGCCCTTTGTCCTCTCTCTCTCTCTCCTCAGAGCCTTCAGTTCTCACCCCTCTGGCTCCTGCTTTCTATAATGAAGCCCACGCCAGCCTCTCACCCAGAAAAGCAGCCCCAGGCCCTGCGATCTTCCGCTCCATCAGACAATTCCCCACACTGTGGGCCGAGGCCCGCATCCACTTCCCGCACGATCCCTCCTCACTCCCACTGCAGCCTGACTCTGGCCCGCACCACAGTTCTGTTCCTGCCAACGCCACAATGACTTCAGGCTGTTCTCAAGTGGCCTTTCTGATGACACTTTGGCCACCTCACCTGCGGGGCACTCGTGGCCCTCGCTCCCAGGGTGGCCGCCCTCCTCTCCACCCTCCTTCCAGCTCCCTGTGTGGGGCCCCGCTCCCCCAGCCCCTTGCCCGTGGGTTCCTCGGGGTCCCTCTACATATCCCCCAAGGGACCTCACCTCCTGCCATGCCAATGACTCCCAATTCTGATCCATCTCCAGGGCTCTCCTTCCTCCCGAGCCCAACACCCACAGCCTACACCCACCGGGCTCCACCCTTGCTGACCCTAGACATTGCAAACTCCCCCTGCCTTGGTGGAAGCCACAGCTGCTTCGCCTTCCCTAGGGATTCCAGTGCCAGGCACTGCACCACCAAGCCCCAGCTGCATGCCACAGGCCTGGGCATCATACCACGCGTTCTCTCTTCCTCACAGCCCCCTTCTAGACAGCGACAGAGCCCTTGGTTCAGGCTGTTAACTACCCCCGGGACAAACAGCACCTGGGCTGCACCACTACTGCCTCCCATTGGCTTTGCTGCCACAGCGTCCCACCCGCCCTCCCTGCCTCCACGCTGACTCCTCAAGGACACTCCTCACTGGCCGCCAGAGCAGCCTTCTGAAAATGCAAATGGAATTTAGATACTGTGGCAACGTCCCCTGCTCATAGGACACAAAGAACCTCCTCTGCACCCATGGAGGGCCGTGGGCTCTGGCCCCATGGCCCCAGACTCATCCTTGGTACCTGCAGGACTGTCTCTCACCAAGCTGAGCTTCTTCCAGTTTCCCAGATGGGCCAGGCCCCTCTGCCAGCTCAGAGGCTCGAGCACATGCTGTTCCCTCTTCTGGAGTCACTGCTCTGCCGCCCCACCCAAGTCCACCCCAAACACACAGTTAGGCTCTGGTACCCCTCAGTCCTTAGCTTAGACATCATTTCGTCCAGGACACACAGGTGCCAGGTTAGGAATCCAACATTGTTTGGACATGTGTCCTCTCCATCTCTCATGCTGAAGCATAATGCCAGTGATGGAGGTGGGGAAAGTGGGAGGTGTCTGGGTCACGGGGGAGGGTTTCTGATGAATGGCTTGGTACCCTCCCCGCAGTACCTGATGAATAGCTCGGTACCTTCCCCACAGTAACCAGTGAGTTCCCGCTCTATTAGTTCACATGAGAACTGGCGGTTTAAGACAGTGGCGCCTCCCTGCTCTCTCTCTTGTTCCCTCTCTTGCCATGTGACACGCCTGCTCCCCCTTCACCTTCATCATGAGCAGAAGCTTCCAGAAGCCCTCACCAGAAGCAGATGACTGCACCATGCTTCTTGTGCACCCTGCAGAACCAGGGGCCAAAATAAACCTCTTTTCTCTGTAAGTTACCCAGGCTTGGGTATTCTTTATAGCAACGCAAAATAGATGAATACAGCATCTAGAGACATTCTTATTTGGACTGCAATGGAAGGTCAATTTGTCCGTATTCCCCATAGACAATAAGCTCCTCACAGGTAAGGACAGGGCCTATTTCAGTCTGCCTTGTCTCCTTCTGTCCTTGCAGAGCACACTGGGCAGTCGACTCCCAGACTGACTGCAAACTTCATATATAGTCGTGATCTCTTTATTTTCAAGAAGAATTCCTCTCCGCATTCAGCCACAGAAATCACCTCCTTAACTAAGGGAAAAAATTGTCTTCCCCATCCAGTTGGATTAGTGAGACAAAGACAAGATGCAAAGGGAACTTGGATTCCCTCCTACCACAGGCTCTGGCTCTCCTTGGCAGGAGGGTTCCATTAACCACTATTTTAAGAGCCACACCTAACTTGATTCATTTCTAATACTGGTTATTTGTCCAGAGTTTCAAGTGTTTTAGATTCTGCTCATGTTTGCAGGAAAAACCTTCAGTTTCCTCTGTGGAGTGTGGCAGCTTCACTAAATTCAGGTCTCTTTTGAGTGGAAACAGCTCCTGCCTCAATAGCTTGCCAAGACACAGAGCAACCAACAGACGAAGCAGGGGACACCTGCCCTGTGGATAGACAGTGCTGGGTGGAATCTTATCTACAGAAAGACACTTCCAAAAATAAAAATTCATGAACGCATGTGGGGGACCCTAACCAGCACCATCAAAGGAAGGCAGCGCCATGGTGGATGAGGTCAGGGCTCTGGGACGCTGGCCAGGCTCCTCCACCACTTGCTGTGTGAATTTGGGAATAGTATTTCCTATCAGGGTTTCTCATGGGCAAAACGGTGCTGCTCAACAGGGTCTGCCTCCAGGGGCTGTGGGAGAATGGAATGATGCACTGTGCATGTGATACGCTCGACGCATTGCTCCTGCTCAACAGACCTTGGCCACCGCTACCACCAGCAGAGGCGGCAGGACAGCGTGTGGACCCAGGCAGGTGTTGACACGGAAAACCTCCTCCGCGTGCACATCTCTCAGACCTCAATCTCCATTCAGTACAAACTTCCATTTGTAAAGTGCCATCTACATTGTGGCAAGTATTGAGCAGAATCAGTTCCCAAATCACAAAAAAGATCAGGGTGATAGAAACTGAGGACACTGAAGATTTTACCTGTTTTTGTTTGCCTTTTGTTATTCGTGTAAATCAGTGACGATCTTTATTTAAATAAAACTGTGCTCAGAATGTGCAAAGCTGTTTTCAACTGTGGTGAGAGGCCAGGATGCCAGTCCCTCAGCAGGTGTCTGCTCCACGGGGCCTCCCAGGCACCTGCAAGGTTCCCTGCAGCACAGCGGGATAATCACAAATCAATCCACTGGGGGTGAGGAACAAAAAGTGGCAAGGAGGACAAAGTTCGTGGGATGTCCCCAAAAGACAGAGCTGAGCTTGGAGTGAGGCCCACTTATGCCCCCTGACCCCACAGGTATGAACCATGGACCATGGAGCTGTATGAATGCCCCCTTATGGCCTGGCCCAGCCAAGAACAGAGAAGAGTACTCTCTACAAAATTCAGATGAAGTCACTGATTTTAGCTTTCTTTATTCCTCGCCTGTTCATCAAGTTATAAGTGAACTTACCAAGTAAATGTTTGCTATTTAGGCAAGTAATGTCTTCAGATTTGATTTTAAACTTAGGTAGATTAACTTAATGGCAGTTTAAGTCCTGGCTTCTGTTATTCTATCGACCTGGTAAAGCTTTCGTCTATCCACCTGAGCGGGACGGTCTGATTCTACCTGCATTTAGTCCTCGGACCAATCAACACGTGGGCAGGACCCAGTGACACACCAAGAACACATACCTGGGTCCCATACACACTCAGGCATGAGAGAGGCTTAAGGAGAAACTGAAATTACCACCAAATGCATAAGGGCCCCCAACCATTCACTGAGCACTGACGGAAAGCCAGCAAGCCACAAAAAGAAAACACAAACAAAATTAGAGAGAAATCCAGCCAGTGGTAAAGCTATTTCTGTTTATATTAAGACAGGCGGGCTGCCGAGTGCCCCTCTTAAGGTTCGGTTCACCTCTTAATATCCAGGCAATCAGGAACTCATCGTATTCAGCAATCACAACTCTTGGGAGGGAAAGTCAGATCAAAACTGAACCAGACAGACAAGAACACACTGAAACCAAAGCTTTAGAGGGAAAAGAAGAAACAGGAAAGGGCAGAAGATGCTAAAAGTTTTCTAATTGCTGAACTACTTCAGGTTAAAGAAATAACATTTTTTTTTTCTCCTTTCTGAGATGGAGTCTCACTCTGTTGCCCAGGCTGGAGTGCAATGGCATGATCTCGGCTCACTTCAACCTCCACCTCCCAGGTTCAAGCAATTCTCCTGTCTCAGCCTCCTGAGTAGCGAGAATTACAGACGTGTGCCACCACGCCCGGCTGATTTTTGTATTTTTAGTAGAGACAGGGTTTCACCACATTGGCCAGGCTGGTCTCGAACTCCTGACCTCGTGATCTGCTCGTCTTGGCCTCCCAAAGTGCTGGGATTACAGGCTTGAGCCACTGTGCCCAGCCCAGAAATAAATTTTATACTCGTCTCTAAGCAAATGTAATTGTCCCAGATCTCATGAGAATGCCAACTTAATCCAAACTGAAAACTCAAACAATAAATGCACTTTCCATCTAGTATCAGCTTAAGGTTGTAAGTGTCTCTCTGGCTAAAAATATTACTGATGATGATTAATAGATACTATTTTAAAGTTCAGGCTACATTATTCAGTATAATTATTTTAATTAAACCCATTAGCATATCTTTATATAAGATTAGAAGAGCTATGGGTGATACAAAATAAGTTTTTCTTGAATAATGTATGAAGCAATTATTAATTTACATATTTCTCAAGAAAATTCATATTAAAATGATTCCACTTGGAGGTTTTGAGCTAAAATATATATGGTCCACAAATCCTCCTCCTTTTACACCTTAGTGTTCTGTCTTTGGAAGATGTGGGGAAGAGCCAAACAGTCTCCGGAAATCAGATAAACTTGGATAGGGGAAAATGCACCAAGACCAGCTCTGCCAATTGGTGCCCCTGGACCCACTCTCGGGACTTGATAAAACAGGACGGATGGCTGGACGTGACGGGCTGAGGCGGCTGAAGAAAGGAAATCCACAGAACTTTGAAGACATTCAAGGATGCATCTCTATGGTGTATGTGACAGCAGTCCAGAACAAAAAGAAAGACGATGGCAACAAGGGCTTCAATTCCTTATATCATTAAATTAGGACTGCCTACATCTTATGTATTTCAAATCCAAAAATACTTTTTATAATCAATTATCTTAGTAATCAGCTTCCTTAAAGGTGATTCCGGTTTTTCAGATAGCATTCCCCATCTCCACCACCAATGCTTTGGTTCACTCAATCCCAAATGTCAATTTAGCACCTGAGGGACATTGTTCCTACAAGTATCTGCGTGTGTCTCCATCACAAAGCCCAAACTGAAAAAAGCACGAACTTCCTGAGATTCTTCAATGAATCCAGTTAAAGTTCCTACACAAATCAATTTGTTATGCCTTCCTTGAAGCATGATGTAATACGATGAGTAACGGGTCTCCTGGGCTTCTCAGGGAGAGGGATATTGATATTGTCTTCACTGTGCAGGACTGCTCTTAGCATCTCTGGATCCTGTCCATTAATTGCTCCTACACACACACACACACACACACACACACACACACACACACACACACACACACACACACACAAATAGCTCCTGGCCCATGTGGTTGTGTCACAGATGGATGCCTGGCACACAAAATTCCTCGGCCCTTGGGTCAGCCCAGCAAGACCTGGGCCATGGCTCCTCTCTGGCCACAGGTAGCTGTGCCATGCAGCAATGACCGCTTTCTCTGCCTTCAGCCTTGGCTAAGTAAATCCCCTGCACTTCTCTCCCATACCCCTTCTCTAACTGTAGTCAGAATCACTGTTCAAATGAGCAACCAAAGTCTGCACCTAACTCATCCTTACTTCCCCAAAGCTAGGCACATAGGAGAACAGAAAAAACTGTGGTCAAGGATGGAATAATCTATAAAAGAACAGGAAGGGTCAGAGTAGAAGCCACCAGAACTCAGCGTGTCAGGATAGGGCTACAATGATGCCCTGCAGATGACTAGGTAAGCAGCAGAAGCCACAAAGCAAAAAGTATGAAGCAAGAGAAAAAGAAAGATTAAGCCAGCCTCAGCACAGACAGCAAGAATACCCTCTTCTGCTCTCTGCTCTGGAGTCAGGATGCTCTCTCTAACCTCCCACAATCCATTTGCCAGGAATTAAGTCACACCAAATAGAAGCATTACCGTAATCTAGGCAAGAACAAATTTGAATTAAACTACTGAACTATTCTTTATTTTTTTTCCACTTGATACCAGCACAGTCACCCAGCTAAAGAGGCTCATGGAGAGGGCAGCGATCCTTGGAAAAGGCCTCCATAGCCTCCAAATTGGTGAAAATTGGTTACCTGTCTAGACAGCTTCCAGGAGGCAAAGCACGACTTCCAAATGACGGAGACTTTCTGAAAAACACTTAAAATTCAGAAGTCGACAGACAGGAAAATGGTCCAGTTCCACAGCATCTTAAGGGTCTGAACTGTAGCAAAATGGTTTTGCAAACAGTGAGTGCAGAATGAAGCATATCACACTTGTGTTTTCTTCATGGTCTGAATAATCTGACAAAACGGAGCCTTTCAGGAACAGAAGCGGGTGTAAGACGAAGTGTGTGCAGGACAAAGGAGGAAGAAACATGCAGGAATGAGGCAGAAGCTCGCAGGCTATTCTGTCTGTCCACTGCGCACCCGTCCACCCTCCATCACCCTCCACCTGCCTGGCTGTCCCAGGCTCTAGCCCAGCCTACCAATACTCAGGCTCACTGCCATCGAGGATGGCCAGGGTGCACAGACACTCACAGGTAGAGAGAGCAGGACAGGGGAAGGGAAGGCTTTGGGGTAGAGCGAACACTGAATGCAGAGTGGAGCTCAAGCCCCTGGCTCCCCACCCACAGGCCTACCCCTTCCACTCTCATATGCAGTGCATGGAATTGTGACCCTGCCAAAAAAGGTTCAAGACCTAATCCCTGTGCTATCATTTTAATGTCTGTCCCCTCCAAAATTCAAGTTGAAATTCAATTGACATTGACATTGTAACAGTTATTAACATATGGGGTTTTTTTGGGGTTTTTTTGCTTTTTTTGAGACAGGTTCTCACTCCGTCGCCCAGGCTGGAGGGCTGCGGAATGATCACAACTCACTGCAGCCTCTACCTCCCGGGCTCAAGTTATCCTCCCATCTCAGCCTCCCATGTAGCTGGGACTACAGGCAGGAAAAGAGGCAGGAACTTTAGAGGCAATGTGATTAGGCCATGAGGACTCAGCCACATAGGGAGGATTAGGTCATTGTAAAAGGGCGAGTTTGGCACCCTTTCATCCTCTCACCTTCTGCCATGGGATGACCAGGCAAGAAGGCCCTTAATGCCAGCACCTAGACCTTGGACTTGCCAGCCCCCAGAACTGCGAGCCAGTAAATTGCTGTTCATTATAAAGTACTCAGGTATTTTACTGAGTCTCGGGTATTTTGTTACAGCAGCACACAATGGACTAGGATATCCTGGTGCCTATGAATACAAATGAACTTATAAACAGAATCTTTGCAGATAAACGCAAAACAGAATTACAGTGGGTCCTAAATCCAATGATGGGTATCTTTATAAGGAAAAAAAAAAAAAAAGGCCAAGGCTAGGTGTGATGGCTCACACCTATAAACCCAGCACTTTGGAAACCTGAGGCACGAGGATGGCTTGAGCTCAGGAGTTCAAGACTAGCCAAGGCAACATAGCAAAACCCAGTCTCTACCAAAAATACAAAAAATTAGGTGGGTGCAGTGGCATGCACCTGTGATCTCAGCTACTAGGGAGGCTGAGGTAGGACGATTACTTAAGCCCGAAGGTGGAGGCTGCAGTAAGCCGAGATCATGCCACTGCACTCCAGCCTGGATGCTTGTGGTCCCAGCTACTCGAGAGGCTGAGGTAGGAGGATTTCTTGAGCCTGGAAGGTGGAAGTTGCAGTAAGCCAAGATCACACTACTACACTCTAGCCTGGATGACAGGGTGAGACACTGTCTCAAAAAAAAAGGAAAAGAAAAAGAAGAAAAAGGAGAGGGAGATTGGGATGCCCAGCTGCACACACCACAGGAAAGCAGAGGCAGACACGAGCACGGTGCATCCACAAACCACAGCACACCGAGGACTGTGAGCAGCCCCGGAAGCTGGAAGAGACCAGGAAGGATTCTGCCCTACATCCTTCTAGAGCCTCGGGGAGAGCATGGGCCTGGAGACGCCTTCCTCTTGGACTTCTGGCCTCCAGAACGATGAGGGACCACAATGATGTCGTTTGAAGTCCCTTGTTTTATTGTTTGTGACAGCAGCCCTGAGAGACGAATACATCACCTCACCCCATGAGACACTTGAAGCAAGGATTCTCCCATGACCTGGAGACTAGGATTTGCTTCCATTTTCATTCTGTTTCTGACCAATACCTTTGTAAATTGTAATAAAAACGAATGCCTGCCGGGTACGGTGGCTCACGTCCGTAATCCCAGCACTTTGGAAGACTGAGGCAGGTGGATCACTTGAAGTCAGGAGTTCAAGACGAGCCTGGCAACATGGTGAAACCCTGTCTCTATTAAAAAATACAAAAAAATTATTCAGGTGTGGTGGTGGGGGCCTGTAGTCCCAGCTACTTGGGAGGCTGAAGTAGGAGAACTGCTCAAACCTCAGCCTCAAAAAAAAAAAGAATGCCTAGAAAACCAAAAAGCCACTCGGATGACAGAGCAGCATGGGATTTCTGTCAAGGTTCCTCAACGTTTCCTCCGAGTGTCTGTCCTCTTTTCGTCATGGAGAAGCAATCAGGACGCATGTGCGGCACAACCCTCTCCTGCCCTGGGTGGCACAGAGGGCGGCCGGTGCCAGGCCTGTGGTGGGCACACAGGGACGCTGGGGCCCTGTGGCAGGAGACACGCCTTGCTGGGGGATGACAGAGCCAGGACTACAACTACACCTTTCCAGGATCAAATCCTGACCTCTCCTCCCCGATCCAGCTCATCCTGCTCCATGCACTGGGCACCTTCTCAGCTCCCAGCACTACTGCTGTGGCCACTCCTGTGTCTACAGTCCAGCCAGACTTAACCAGCAGAACTTTCCACAACAATGGGACTATTCTACAGCAGCTCTGGCCAGTACAGTCACCGCTGGGCACACGTCCATCAGGCACTTGAAATACAGGTAGGGTGACTGAGGAATGAACATTTAGCTGTATTCTATTTGAATTTCAATAGGGCAGTGCAAATCTAGATGATGTACCATGGCAGCATCCCTCAGTCAGCTCTTTTTATCCTGAAATTCATCCCGGCCCTCGGATTCTCTCGTATCACCCTGTCATGCTTTCTCCCAGAGGATGAACCCTGTGAGCACGAATGGACCCCACAGGGCAGGGGTCTATGGAGCATGCGGTCAGGGCTCAGGAGCTTCCCTGAGAACAGAGTCGGTGTGTTTTTGGTCATTCTGAGACTCTTCACCATCCTAGGTCTTACGACTTAGTCAGCTAATTTTGCTTCCTTTAATTAGGAATGCTGTATTTTGACACGTTGTTCTCTAGGAAGCGGCACGGAGCTATGGTGATTTCTGAAATCTCAACACGGATATGCTGTCCTGTGATTCTGACCTCAAGCATCCCCCTTCTCCCTCCCTCTAAACAACGCTCTCTCCCGCTCGGGAGCAAACACAGCCTAAGCTTTGATTCCTTGGACCTTGACCCCCAGTGAAGATCTTAGAGATCCGAAAACGTGAAAGACAGCGCCTGTGTTCAACCTACAGATAAAGGTACAATTCAAAAAGGGAAACGGCAAAGCGATCCAGACCAACCTTCACAACTCGCTGAAGTTATGCAGGAGAGGTCCACACAGATAGAGCAATAAAAAGAATATCCTTTCTTCAATCAACAGAAACAGACCCAGCAGTTTCACTCCTCGATGTACACCCAAAAGAATTAAAAACAGGCGTTCAGACAGAAGCCCGTACAGGAATGCTCACAGCAGCTCTATCCACTACAGCCAAAAGGTGAAGTAAGCCAGGTGTGCATCAGGAGATAAATGGATAAACACCTGTGGTCTGTCCATACAATGGGATACTACTGAGCCATGAACAGGAATGATACTACTGAGCCATGAACAGGAATGGGGTGCCAACACACGGATGAAGCCTGAGAATATCCTCAGTAAAAGAAGCCATATACCCAAAAAAGCCACATACTGTATAATGTCATTTATATGAAATACGCAGTAGAAGCTAATCATAGAGACAGAAAAAAGATTTGTGGTTGCCAGGGAGTGTGAAGGGGAAAGAGAGAGTGACTGTAACGGTTGTGGGGTTTCCTTTCGGGGTGATGGAAATGATTTAGATCTACCTAGTGGTGATGTACTGTAAATGTAGCCTATGCCACTGAATTGTTCATGTTAAGATGGTTAAAAGGATTAACTTTATGTTACATGTATTTTACCACAATTAAGAAATAAATTATTAACAGGAAAAAAAAAAGTCTCATTCTCCACTGGAAAATGACACTTCTTGGAATAGTCACCGGGTGCCCTTGTGTACTGACAGCGAGTCACCGTCTGTCACTCACACTGCAGCAGATCATGTGACTGATCCACACGATGGTCTCCAGCAGCGACCGACAAACACCTGGGAACCATAATGGAGCCTCAGTCTATGTTAACACGGCCCCGAAATTAGTAACCTTCTTAATGAGTTCCAGTGTCACTGCCTGGTACCCGGGAACAGCCATGTCTTGTCTAATGCAAGCCACTATCAATGCCAGTGCCTTCATTAGGCAAGGTTTAATATAACCTACCCAGGAAAAACGATCCCAGGAAGCCAGAAGGGAGAACCATCCCAGTGTCCCAAACAGCAGTCACCGTCCAGAACTGCCGCCCGCACCTCCCACCCCTTAAACAAGCTCCTGCTTCTCTACAGTGGTTTTCAACGATCCTCTAGCTGTGTCTCAGCAAACATTTTACATGATGGGATTTAAACATGAGCATCTAAACTAATAAATGTTTTTAAAATGTAGTCAGATATGTGGGACGGGGAATTTTTATAAATGCCACCAAAAGAGAGAAAGAAAAGCTTACGGTTACGGAAATAAAAGTACTGCCACAGGTCAAACAATCTTTTCTCCTCCAAAGGAAAAGCTGGTTGGGGAAGACTAAACGGCACGGTCTCCACACGCCAGCACTCGGCGGCATCTCTCCTGGAGACGAGAGCATCCACGACCGGGGACTCGAGGGCTCACTCCACTTCCACTCCCTGCCCAGGGCCTCATTCAAACATCACCCATGGCCTGGAAAGGCAGAGCCAGCCTGAAGCCCAGACTTGGCCAGGGGCATTGGGCAGGGACAGCCCCCTCTCCTGGGCAAGGGAGGCTCTTTCCTATTATCTTAGGCGTCCGGGTCAGAATCCTCCATTTTCCTAAGGTCCCCAGGACAAGGAAGCAGTAAGTCACTGGGAGTGGAGACTGAGGCTGGAGTGAACAGCAGAACGGAAGGAAACAAAGTGGGTACACAGGAGAAGCCAAGGGAGAAAAGAGGAGGGGCCAGGTAGAGGAGGCACGAGGGGCCCGAGGGGTAGGGGGCCTGACTCCAGGATGTGGGGGCCTCCAGGGAGTGGCCACTGGAAAGGGCATCAAAAAACACACAGAGAACAGGGGCAAGAAGCAAAGTCAACGGGAGAAACCGAAAGAGGCTAACCAGAGACAAGAAGGCCAACAGGAACAGAGCTGAGTCACGGGAGAGGCCCAAGGACAAGGCACTCCATCGAGGGCAGTGCTGGCCACCGTGTCCAGTGCTCCATGTGTGTGGGCAGGGAACAGGATGGCAGAGCCAAAGTGACACAAGGGAGCCGCCTAGCTTCCTCAGGAGTCTGGAGGTAAGTGTTGGTGACTGCAGCACGGCTGGGGTTAAGTCTGTGGAGGACGACCCAGCTATGGACGGTCTTGTGTGTTAGAGAGAGAGGGTTCCAGACCCCTGGGGCACTAAACTAAGCCTTGTGTGTTAGGGAGAGAGGGTTCCAGACCCCTGGTGCACTAAACTAAGCATGGAGGTTGGGGGCATTTATCTGCAGTAGTGGGGCCGTATCATCAGGAAGCCCCTTAGACTCTGAGGAGTGTCGAACTCCTCTGGATATAACCTTCCAAATGCAGGGCTTTTCCTTTCTCTCTTTCTCTTTCAGTTTTGACCACTGAGGAAGGCACAGTCATAGAACAACTGGCAACCATGGGATTCTAAGTCCCTTTCAGGCTGGGTGACTCTGAAGTGCAACACAGTTAAACGTGAGAATCATGAAAAGGTCAGCATAAATGCATTTAAATGGACTCCTCCCAAAACCCGGCTTCCAGTTCATTTTGAGGGGTAACATTAAAATAAATACAATATACCTTTCACATTCTCTTTCCCACACACAGTTTAAACACATTGTGAGTTACTTAAAAAGCACCATAATCATTGTTATCTTCAGACAGTAATGGAAACAAGAGATTAATTTCAATAAAAACAAGAGTTCAGAGACATATACCCAGGACAAACGAAACAAATACAGTGGAGGTATCTACCATGCACAGAACCACTAGTCAGTTGGACAGTTTTTAATAATTTCTAATGAGTATATTTAACACAAGCACAGGAATGACTTCTCTGTTTACAATCAAGAAAACAATGGTGTTTTGCTGCAGAAGAAGAATGTGCCTGCTTCCAAAATTGACTGAAGGCAAGAGAAAATGTCACAGAAGACGATGGTAAACAGTACAATAAGTGAAAAGGACAAAAGCATGCACATCCAATTTACAAAAGGTTTGGTATTTGATGATTTCACAGTGTGCCCAGACATATGATAAAGGAAACATGAGGCCCTTGGTGGCAGCTAACTGGTTATCAAGTTAAATAAAATTACATTTATAATCGCCACCATGAGAAGAGAAAACCCTGCCACCTTTCACTTTGCATTTGTAAAAGATGATTTAGAACAAATCGGAGAAAACTTCACAACTAAATACGAAAGTGATGGCAAGAAAATAATTACATTTATTGGAAAATGAACTGAGATGATCATCAGAGAAAATTAAATAATTCGGCTGTGGAGCTGGGAAGGGCTAGAATTTGATCAATACAATTGTGTATAAAAATAAAGCTAGGACGAGGGAAGCTCAGGATGAGAGCCCGCATTATTTCCAAGACGTGTATTTGTAGCCAAAGCTTCATTATCTATTTAGTGACCAATTAATACCAAATTATTTTGGTTCTACTTTAGGTCAATGGTCCTAAATGATGCCATTTCCTAGTTCTACAACGCTACTTACATTTCATCAGAGTAACCTCACCAAGGCTGGGCTACTACCCCAAACCTCACAGAGACACCGGAGCAAGAGTAGGGGGTGTTTCTTGAGAATGGGGTCTGTGGTCTAACTTGAAAGAGTCTCCCTTGCCCACCCCAGGTTAGCCACTGACTGTTTCCCGGAAGGACTCACAGCACCACAATCCACCCTAAAGGCTCCAGCGACCAACACTCTGCTCAATATTCTCCCCAAGACAGGCCCACAAAGCAGCACTCCTCCGCTCCACTCCCCTGCCCGTTAGCGTCGCAGTCTCAGCTCGGCATGAGTTTCCATGACTCGGTCAACACTAGGTTCAAAGTCATAAAACAATGATCCATCTAACTGGATTCTCTAAACATCACAGAACGTCTCAGCACCCACTGGAGAAGCTGATGCTCCTTCTGCTGCGTGAAAAACTGTAAACCCATCTCCTGAAAACTCACATGACTTTGCCAAGCGTAGTTTGAATCTAGCACTCACGTATCACGAAGAAAGTCACCCGTTAGAAAAATGCCCATTTAGATATTTAATGAACCTGGTGCTCTAAGCACAAGCTGCAGAGTGCTTTTTCCTCCACCAGCCTGACCACATCCCTTGGCCTTCTGGAGGCTTATGTAGCCCATGAACCGCTCTTCTACCAATTCAGCTCTACAGAAATGCTTTGTGTCCCTAGGAGTGAGGTGACTCTGGATGAAATAAGAATTGCATTACCATGAGAAAACGTCGAGTTTTGGCCACCTCAAGTATTTATCCTTTAACAGATACAGATAGAAGCCAAGTGCCTACTAAAACATGTTATTAATTTAACTATGCATTCCAATCTAATATTCATGGACAGGAATATTAACTTAAAGCAGTTTTGTCCACTCTCCATTTCATAAAACTATTTTATATTAACTTTTTACATGTCCCTTTGACATGAGTGTCTTCATCATCACCAAAACCCATTTCTGTCATCATTTTACGTCAATCTGAAGTGCTTAAGACATGGCACTTTTTATGAACCACAGAAAATTTTTTCCCAAGCCACAAGCACCCATTTAAATAATATTAGCAGTTGTTTTCTTAAAAATTATCTGTTATGTACATATTCATGATCTTTCATGATCTCTGCAATGTAGCCAACTGTTCTATTTTTAAAGTACCAAAAGGTTTATTTATAGTGACATCCAACAATTATGTTCATGCCAACAAGAAAATGCCAAGTACATATTAAATTTCTTTGCTTCTTTTGTATTCATTCTGCCAGGTAACTTCTAAAATCATTCCAAGCTAGCATGGAGGTTTCAAGCAAATGTGTTTTTTCATTTCAGATAAAAATCGTACAAGGACTCAAAGAGAAGGTTACTCAACTTCTGAGGACTAATTTGGGGGCAAATGTAGGAAGTCTACATAAGTGGGTGGTCACATGATGAAGACCAAGTTCCCTTCCTGCACCAGGGGTGGGGGGATGGGAGGTGGGGGGTGGGAGGCGGGGTTTCCAGGGCTGGTTCCTAAGACCTGCATAGCAGTTTCATCCAACTGCAGCACAGCCCAGGACTGTAAGGGGCGGGGGGCTGTGTCTCCCTCACTGAATCCCTCTTGCATCCCTGCACTGACTCAGGAACTCCTGAAGAGCTGAGGCTCTAATACCTTTCCAGCACTTCCCATAGCATTTGGCCTTCAGGTGGTGCTGGAAAACATTTGTTGAATGAAAGCAAGTATGAATAAAATCACCAAAGGCTCTAAAAAGGCATAGTACCCAGAAAGAAGTCATGCCTTCCAAATGCCTGTGTGTAGCCTGGAGTGATCCACAATGTCCCACAACTGGACTGTGACACAATCAGAAAAATGGGGAAAAAATAATAATGGCTTATATAATTTAGATCTGTTCTCTATGAAGAGCCCAGGTCCCTCCTGCTCTAAGAAGACAAAGAGTTCCTTTCTTTTTCTTTTTTTTTTTTTTCTTTTATTTGAGACAGGGTCTCACTCTGTTGCCAGGCTGGAGTGCAGTGGTGCAACCTTGGCTCACTGCAATCTCCGCCTCCTGGGTTCAAGCAATTCTCCTGCCTCAGTCTCCCCAGTAGCTGGGACTACAGACGCCCGCCACCATGCCTGGCTAATTTTTGTATTTTCAGTAGAGACGGGGTTTCACTGCGTTAGCCAGGATGGTCTCAATCTCCTGACCTCATGATCCGCCTGCCTCGGCCTCCCAAAGTGCTGGGATTACAAGCATGAGCCACCATGCCCGGCCAAGAGTTCCTTTCTTAAATAAGATGATAGGGATAATACACAGCAATGAGTATTTGTTGTTTTATCACTAACTGATGGATAATGCAATTCTCTACTGTCTCTTTGCCCTGATGAGAAAATAAGGTCAGCTGTATATTACCGCCACCTGTACCCCCTGCCCACTGATAGAGCTCCGTGCCTAGAATATTGCCTAGCACACACCAGAGGGCTCAAAAGCATCTGGTGGATATAATTTGTTTAGTTGGCATTGATGTGGTTTTTAATATATACTAGTTCACAAAAGTCTGCTTACCATTGTACGAAAAGATCCAGGAAGTCACATAATAAAGCAAAAGGATAAGTATTCTTAACTTCCCTTTCTTCCCCTCCAAATTCCAGACCCAAGGTTTCTCCATTATTACAGAGGCCAGGGGTTGAGAGGAAGAGGTGAGAATCCAGCTTTGGGAAGACAATGGGCTAAAATGCAGAGATTAGATCAGAGGACAATGAACAAGACAGGAATAAAGGCAAGATTTCCAGTCTTCCATCCCAACCCAGGCTAAGGTGGTCTCAATGCCACAGTAGCTGCCCCGGGCTCCAGAAACATCTCCCTCCCACCACCCAAGTCTTCAGGAGGTAAGATACCTCAGATTAACCCCCTTTCACAGAGCCAGCTCTGCCCATCAACCAATCCCCACCCTCTTCCTCACATTTGTTGGGGTCTCTGTGCCTTGGTGGGTGGCAGACAGGTGGAGTGAGGGCAGCAGGAGCATCCCTAGGGGAGGACCTACTCTGCATAGGACATCCTGTGAACTTTGAGCTCCATCCCCTCATGCAAACCTGTTAGAAAGGTACAGCAAAATACATTTTGTGCAGACATTCCCTTGTGTTGTGTTCCCCTTAACAAGCGACACAGGAAACAATCAATTGTGTATCTCAGCCTCCTGTTCCCAGGCAGGCAATCATGCCTTGTTGGACAGAATACTGCACCTGAATGGGGCATTACCAGTATTGGTATTTTCCCCTGCAGACTACCAAAGAAGCGCTCAGACACCCTGAGGACAGCCACAACCCCAGTATTGCTCCCAGGCCCATCTACAGAAAGGGCCTTTTTCAACATGCTTAGATTGAATGAGAACGGCCTGCTGGTGAGAGAGGGTCTTTGAACCAGACGTCTTTGCTTAATAAAAATAAGGTCAGAGATTATTATAACGTGGTAACTACAGACCTCTTGAACCCAAGCCTGGTAAAGAACATACATATATTTAACTAGAAATGGCTTTATGCATTATCTTCCTAATTGCAATATGAAACACTCACTCACCAACCAAGAATTAACTAATTATGAGTTATTAGACACCCACAATTATAAACAGGAGATTATGGGTGAAGGATTTAAGGATAAAGGAGGTAAAAAAAATAACAATTCTTTAATCATCAAATTGCAGAACAATATTAAATAATGGGATTGAGAAGGATTTAGACCCATTACAAATATTAATTTTTTAGGGATAATACAACAAGAGATGGAAAAATATAAATATTTTTACATCCAGAATCTCATCACTACATTTATGACAAGTATCAGCAGCACAATAATGCGGTCAGAAGATGTCAAGCAATCCTAATTCTACATTAAAGCAAGGTAGAGTGGTTGTCTACAATTTGTTTTCTCTCCTGTGCCATAATATACTAAGGGGGCAGAAAGATTACTCAGTTCTGAAGTTTTAAACAGCTTCTAAAAGATTTTAGGCAAATTTTAATGGGTTTTTCTTTTTCTTCCCTGTATCGCAGGAATTTGTTGGGAAGATTAAAAAATCACCTTAGGAAAAACAGAAAACAGAACTCACTAATCATCTTCCATTTAGCCTTTTATATGAGTAAATGAGGGAATCGTTTATAATCACATCTATTATAAAGAATTCAAATTATTCCACTCTGTTTTATTATCTATCAACAGGAAGCATACTTCCTCACTATGAAGTTCAGTTAGTGAGTTTCTTACATTATTAACTCATATTTTAATAACCAAAGGATTTCTCAAATCAAAGCAGTAGGTCAGGAGCAAAAACTAACGAAGCAAAGGGTGGGGAAAACGCTGGCACCCAAGCACACCCTCAAGGCTCACCAGATAAGGCCCCGCCAAGGAGCCAGGACTGCTCGCCCAGCTCGGAAGGGTCCTGGGAAAAGAGGGCACCAGGTATTTTATGTCTCCTCAAACGCCACAGCAGGTGCATTTTCAAAATAACTTTCTGATCTCCAGTTCACTTATTCATTTGTCCAGAAAGTGTTGGAACCTATGGCATGCCAGGAAAAGTGCTCAATGGCCAAGAGCTTTGCCCTGCAAGGGAAGACAGATCTGCAAATGACATTCACCAACATGCCTCCTCTATGTGTTTAATGAAAACATGGTGTCCTTTGCAGAGGACTCTGGGAGTCCAACGGCACAGAGGACAGAAGGCAAGGACAAACTTGGAGAAACAAGTGGCCTCTGCACTGGATATAGAAGACTGACTGCTGACAGCAGCTGTCCTGGGAGAGAGGAAGAGAAAAGGCCTTCCAGGGAGAAAGATCCCTGCTTGCAAAGACACACAGACAGGAAAGCACAGCACGGCCAGGAAAATGAGCAGTTAATTTGTGCTTTGGGCTGTGTACAGAGATGAGAAGGGAGCCAAAGGAGTGTGAGGAGAGAATACAGCTCCCCAGGGCTCAAAGTGGGGCAAGGGGAAAGGAGACAAAGGCCCAGAGACAGGTTCTGTCTCCTTCCCCTACAGCCAGACAGTTGCTGTCATTCTTGATTCTCCCACAAAAGCCTCTGCAACCCTGATACAGTTTGGCAGTGTCCCCAACCAAATCTCGTCTTGAATCATAGTTCCCATCATCCCCATGTATTGTGGGAGGGACTCAGTGGGAGGTAACTGAATAATGGAGATGGGTTTTTCCCGTGCTGTTCTCATGATATTATGAGAGTGAATAAGCCTCATGAGATCTGACAGTTTTATAAAGGGCAGTTCCCCTGCACACGCTCTCTTGTCTGCTGCCATGTAAGATGTGCCTTGGCTACTCCTTCTCCTTCCGCCATGATTGTGAGGCCACCCCAGCCTTGTGGAACTGTGAGTCCATTAAGCTAAACCTCTTTCTCTTTACACATGACTCAGTCTTGGGGATGTCTTTATTAGCAGCGTGAGAAGAGACTAATACAAACCCAGACCCGGGCAGACACCAGTTCTCAGGACCTGGACAGACTGAGTATGGCTAATATTTCTACTTACACAAGAAGGAGAAGATGACTGTGAGAAAGGAAAGCATTTGTTTGTTTCCTGGGTAAGGAAATGGCTCCTGCCGGGAAAACCTACTCTTTGTTACCACAATTAACCTTCCCCAGCCTGCAGCACCAGCAGCCATTCATGGTAATAGAGAGAAAACAGGAACGCACATGAACAAAATCCTGTAGTTTAGGGATGGATCGCAGAGGAAGTCAAAGAGGAAAGGAAAGCAGGGCTCATGTTCACCCTCTTTGAGGTCAGCTGCTTTCCCATGAAGAACCACCACATGTATAAGCGTCGCTGGAGGCCAGCAAAGGGAGATCACTGGGGTGGCGAAATGTTCCAGCTCTTGATTATGGGATTATGATGGTGATGAGAGGACATCTGGGACGTTTTCAAAATGATCCAAAATCAGGTACTTCAAATGGTTCTATTTTTTTTTTCATGTAAATTTTACCTCAATAAAGGTGATTTTTTTAGAAAGAACTCGTAAGGGGCCATGATTCTGTTTGTCCATGGCAAGATAGAAGAAATAAAGAGACTCCCTGTTCTGAACCAGGACACAGGCATTTTCCCCTAGCCTTGAAATCAGGCCAGGAAATCCACAGCGATTGAAGCCACCGTCACTGGGGAGGAAAAAACTAAGGTTATTTGCTTATGACAAGGCAGAGACTCACCAGGAAAGAGATGGAAGCAGACAGAAGAGTGAAGACAGAAACACACAAGAAACACACTGACCCTCTGGGTTGGATTTCATGTCAGAAAGGGACCCAGGGGACACACCACCTTCTCAAACCTGAGAACAACAGAAGCATTAAACCTATGAAAGGTCACTGTCTACTCCTAAAGGCAGGAAGTCTCAAACAGGCCAAAAAAAAAAAAAAAAGGCCCCACATACAGTGTCCACACATTAATAGGCAAGAATTATTATATGTACTTTGCAGAAGACTCTGGGAGTTCAATGGCACAGAGGACAGACGACCATGACACACCTGCGAAACAAGTGGCCTCTGCACCGGGTACGAAACGTTCCAAATCAGATACTTCAAATGGTTGCATTTGAAGCAAAACTGCCAGCAGCCCCTTCCTCCAAGAAGGTGAACATTAGCTGATAACTGCTCACCTAAGAAAATGATTCTATCTCCTAATAAAAGGAAATAGAAATGGATGGGTCTTACAGTCTCTGAAAATAGTATGTATTTTGCCAAAATACAGCATCATGGGTTCAGGAACATTTCAAATAGATATGACATATTTAATTCATAGAGAAAGCAAAACCTCATTTAACTACCTTGGAAGGTCAAGAAGGGTTGAGAGTAAGATCACATCAGGTTCTGAGGAGGTTCAGAAAACAATTATAAGCTAATGACTACACACTGAGGGGCGGAGAGAGCAGAGAAATTGCAGGCTGGCTAACTCGACCCTCGCTTACGACAAAAAAAAGACCAAAGGTGTCATTTAAAAATATTGAATTATTGAACAGGAAAGTCCAAATTCACACACAAAATAAATAAAGCTGATTTGTAATAGCCTGGCATTCAAGACAGGCTGAGAGGCAGACTCAGGGTCCACTGTGATAGGTAATTTCAAGTACCCCAGGCAGGGTTTTCTTCCTACTCCTAGAGCCTGTTCAGCTCTGCACGATGTCAGGAGCCAGGTGTGCCAGGAAATACCCAAAGGACCACAACCACACTACCCCAACAGCTTCAGGCGATGTGACATTTTCTGCCTGCAATACGATGTGGCTGCAGTGAAGCAAACCTCAGGAGGGCTGGATATTAAATAGTAATTACAATACAAAAGCAAATATCAGTCAAACCCTGGAGTACAGGAGGGGGTCAGTTATGACAGGGGAGAGATTAGTGAAAAGTCTGAAGAATGATAGATTTCCAAAGATGAAATGCTACTCGTTTTCAAAGGAAATTATCAATCCAGCTTAGCATGACATTGGCAAGAACTCAAAATGTCTCATCCAGAGGGAGACTTGGAGTCCATCGGTTCTAAACTCCTTGGTGGAAATAAGAGTTAAGAAGGACTCATACATACGGTGGTACCTGAAAAGACTTAATTCTCCTAGGAAGTATGAGCATGCCATCAAATGACTTAATCCCGTTTATAATATGTATTCATCTCGCAAACCTCATTTTCCTAGCTGTAAGAGACGAATGGCAGTCCAACCACTATACTAATTACCCCAAATTATGACTAAGGAGGATATAAATGAGACCTTGCTCCACTGAATTTAACACAGTCAAAAAAAAAAAAAAAAAAAAGGAGTTAGGGAAAAGACTTATTTATTTTTTATTGGGACGGAGTTTCATTCTTGTCGCCCAGGCTGGAGTGCAGTGGCGCAATCTCAGCTCACTGCAACGTCCGCTTCCCGGCTTCAAGCGATTCTCCTGCCTCAGCCTCCTGAGTAGCTGGGATTACAGGCACATACCACTACGCCAGGCTAATTTTTGTATTTTTAGTAGAGAAAGGGTTTCACCACGTCGGTCAGGCTGATCTTGAACTCCTGAACTCAGGTGATCTGCCCACCTCGGCCTCCCAAACTGCTGGGATTACAGGCATGAGCCACCTCACCCAGCCAGAAAAGAATTTTTACACATCACACAGCTGGCATGCTAATTCTGAGAACGATTAAAATACAAAGGTACAGCACTTCTAAAGAATGACTACCACATTACACACTCAACAGATTTTGTTATTAATCTGTCTCTATGCATTCTTAAAAGAAATGACTTCCCAATGCAAGCAAATGAGAGCACTTTGCCCTTTTCAGCCTATGCAAGGTTTTCCTTGATGTTCATTGCCTGTTTTAAAGAGGTGACCATTTTGTTTGGAGAGAGGAGGATTACAGAGAGTAAATGCAGAGAAAACTGCAGAACATAGTTTAAATCCCTTCCTTTATTGATGGAAACAAGAAAATACAGTGTGATAAAAAGTTTCAGTCTGAAGGAACCAGAGCTGCTGAGGCAAATGGGACCGAGAGGTTCAGATTCCAGACGGGAGTATGGAAGACAGACACCCAACAACACTGGTAAATGCATCCAATGTCCAGAGACTGGTGACGGAGATGTTCTTTATTCTAGTGCAAATATGCCAGTGTGGGGGATACATGAGTGTCAGCATTTGCCAAAACTGATTAAGCTGTATACTTCAGATTTGTGCCTTTCAACATCTATAAATTTATACATCAATTTATAATTCAGCTGTTTCATAAAGGGATTATTAAACAAACAAAAAGCAAGGGATTAAATACTCCAAATAAAAGACACTGGTCGTCAGATTGGAGAATACAAAAACAACAGCAATATACAGCTCTCAACACGCTGTCTTTAAGTATGAGAACAAGGAAAGGCAGAAAGAAAAAGGATGAAGAAGAGACTCCATGTTTGGTTTTCCATTCCTCAGTTACTTCACTTAGAATAATGGTCTCCAATTCCATCCAGGTTGCTGTAAATGCCATTAACTCATTCCTCTTTATGGCTAACTAGTATTCCATCACGTTCTTTATCTACTTGTTGATTGATGGGCATTTGGGCTGGTTCCACAATTTTTGTAATTGTGAATTGTGCTGCTGTAAACATGCGTGTACAAGTATCTTTTTCATATAATGACTTCTTTTCCTCCGGGTAGATACCCAGGAGTGGGACTGCCAGATCAAAAGATCAGTATTGTCTACAAATACATTGCACATACACAGCATGTCATGCTATGACACTCTCACCTCTTCAGCTGATGGAGGCAGCCTGAGTGAAGAGGAGGTACCAGCCCCAGAATCTCCCAGGAGGCTGAGTAGAGAGGAGGTGTCAGTCCTAAAATCTCCCAGGTGGTTTCCTGGGATGCAATGTTGGCAGTGTTGAGGGATGGGGACCTGTTGGCCCTGCACCCCCAAAGGGCTCCTGATAAGACCACAAAACTCTGAAAGCAGACATGCAAGTTTCCAGGAAAACTTCTGAAGTTTTCCCATGACAAAAATAAAAAGAACTAATAAAAAAAAATTCTATAAGATAAAATCTTTAAGAACTCAGGTTATTTACATACTAAGAGACCCCTGGAAAAATAATGCCCATTTCTCCTCCTATGTCTTCTCTGGAAGATCTTAACCTTTATTTAAAACACAAACAAAACAAATAAACCCATATATCAATTTCCGGTGTGTCAGCTCAGGATCTCTAATATTGCCTCTGATTAGCAGAGCACATCCTCGTCCACATTTCTCTTCTCGGCACTGAATACCAGGGGTGGAAGGAGGCTGCCGGCCTCCACTCCAGCATCTGGGCTCTGAAGAGAACAACCAATTCCCACCACCTCCTTCCACTCTCCTTCTCCCTCCCACCCATACCCTCCTGCCCCTTCCTGGAATGCTCCCCCATCTCAACTCACAGCCACCCCTCAAAGCTCAGGGCAGTCCAGTCTGCTCCAAGGAGGCCTTATCTGGTGGTTTCAGGGCACTTGCCACTTTCTTTAGGTCCTTGTCTCGCCTGCAATCTCTCGTCTGGACACCCAATGATGCAGTGAGGTACCACACAATCTGTCATCTATTTGGGGGGTCGAATACCTGGTTTCCTCTCCTGCAGTCAGAATCCAACATCTTCCACTGCACATTCCTCATGGCATCTGCCCAGTACGAGTCCATAACTGGCACCAAATAAGCACTTAATATGCTATAAAGTCCAGTAATCCCACCCATGCCATCCTTGAATCCATGTGAAAACTGCATGTATATTAAAACACTACCCTTTCCAATAACATCCAAGAGGCCCATGTCTGGAGAAGCAGACCGACATGAAGCAGCGCTGGAGAAGTACTCAGCATTGCTTTCTTGATAAGAACTTTTTTTATTTTTATTTTGAGAAAGAGTCTTGCTCTGTCGCCTAGGCTGGAGTACAGTGGCACAATCTGGGCTTACTGCAACCTCCGCCTCCTGGGTTCAAGTGATTCTCCCACCTCAGTCTCCTGAGTAGCTGGGATTACAGGAGCCCACCACCACACCCAACTAATTTTTGTATATTTAGTAGATATGGAGCTTCACCATGTTGGCCAGGCTGGTGTCAAACTCCTGACCTCAAGTGATCCCACCACCTCGGCCTCCCTAAGTGCTGGGATTACAGGCATGAGCCACCGTGCCCGGCTCTCTTGGTAAGAACTTAATTAACAACAAGCAAGCTGACCTCAGAGAAATTTAAGTTACCACGACATTTTCTGTCAAGAATCATCCTCCTTGCTATTCACACAGGGCATCCAATCCCTAATCGCCACGCTCCCAAGGGCTTCTGGCAGCTCCCTGCCTCTGTTCTCAAAGGCCTGCAGACAGCAGTGAAACTCCAGGCAAGAAGGCAGGAGCAGAGTGCCAGAGGTGCTGCAGAATTCCTGCACCCCAGGGACAAGCAGGGCCCTCAACATGGAAATGCCACCAGGAGGAAGGAGGAAGGCACAGGCCCTGGGGTAGCAGATGAGGGAACCCCCGTCAGCCATGGGCGGAGATGGGGCTGAGGCCAGGCCTGGAACGGAGTCTCGGGTTTCGATGGAGCAACTCCACCAATGAGGTGGAAAGGCAATGATCCTGGAGGAGCTGAGAGCAGTGAGGAGAAACCAGGATGCCAGGGTGGGGGGACAGCTGCACAAGCTGCGGGAACCCTCACCACTCCCTGGGGCATGCTCCGCCTTTGACCTTGAATTCCAAGGTTCTCACCAAGGTTTATGCCACAACCCCTGTTTTCTGGTTCTTGGTTTATTTTTATTTATTTATTTATTTATTTATTTATTTATTTATTTATTTATTTTGGAGACAGAGTCTTGCTCTGTCATCCAGGCTGGAGTGCAGTGGCGCAATCTCAGCTCACTGCAATCTCTGCCTCCCGGGTTCAAGCGATTCTCCTGCCTCAGCCTCCCAAGTAGCAGGGACTACAGGCACCCGCCACCACGCCCGGCTAATTTTTTATATTTTTAGTAGAGACGGGGTTTCACTGTGTTAGCCAGGATGGTCTTGGTATCCTGACCTCGTGATCCACCAGCCTCGGCCTCCCAAAGTGCTGTGATTACAGGCATGAGCCAACGGCGCCCGGCCGATATTTTCTTAATGGATCTTTGCTGATCATTTTAGTTGAAGTTTTGGTATCACTTGCTGTCAGGAAGTTCTCAATCTATTAGCATCTCCTTGAACGCTGATTTGACTCAACCTTCGCATCCCTCTGTGTAAGAAGGACATATTACCTGTGCATGTGGCAAGATGTCCACACACTGGGTGGAGAAACGCAGCACAGAGCGGTGCTGGCCACGAGCGTGTCATCGGCACACTCAAAAACACACGTAGCACCCACGTAGGAAGAGAAAGTTTTGTGAACCATCGTAAGCTTCTCAAACACTGGTAAATAATAAAAGTATAAAGTGCCCCAAAACAACACACAGGAATCTAGCACTCAGTCTGGGCAACATGGCGTGATATGGCTCGGCTCTGTGTCCCCACCCAAATCTCATCTCTAATTGTAATCCCCACGTGTCGGGTGAGGGGCCTGGTGGGAAGTGACTGAATCACGGGGGCAGACTTCCCCCTTGCTGTTCTCACGACAGTGAGTTCTCACGAGATCTGACAGTTTAAAGTGTGTGTCACTTTCCCCTCTGCTCTCTCTCCTGCCTCCATGTCCTTGCTTCCCCTTCATCTTCCTCCATGACTGAGATCTCCTAGTCATGCTTCCCGTTAAACCTGTAGAACTGTGAGTCAAGTAAACCTCTTTTCTTCAAAAATTACCCAGTCTCTGGTAGTTGTTTATAGCAGTGTGAAAAGAGACTAATATATGACAAAACCTCATCTCTAGAAAAATTACAAAACTTAGCCATTTGTGGTGGTGCTGGCCTATAGTCCCAGCTACTTTGGGAGCTGAGGTGGAAGGATCACTTGAGCCTAGGAGGTCGAGGCTACAGTGAGCCAAGATTGTGTCACTGCACTCCAGCCTGGGTGACAGTGAGACTCTGTCTCAGTACATCAATCAAATCTATCAACCAATAAAAGGAAAACCATGAAAAAACTTGATGGCCACCTGATTTCTCAGAGATAACACCACTCCACTCCTTTTTTTTTTTTTTTTGAGACACAGTTTTGCTCTTGTTGCCCAGGCTGGAGTGCAACGGCATGATCTCAGCTCACCGCAACCTCCACCTCCCGGGTTCAAGCAATTCTCCTGCCTCAGCCTCCCAAGTAGCTGGAACTACAGGCATGCGCCACCACGCCCGGCTAATTTTGTATTTTTAGTAGAGACAGGGTTTCTTCATGTTGGTCAGGCTGGTCTCCAATTCCCAACCTCAGGTGATCCACCTGCCTCAGCCTCCCGGAGTGCTGGGATTACAGGCATGAGCCACCACACCCGGCCAACACCTTTCCTTTAAATCTTCAGTAGTGACCATATATAATGTTTAAAGTCAGAATGTGTATTTCTTGGAATTATATGAAAATGACCCTTTCAAAAATCAACTAGACTTTTGTCATGTTTTACCTAATCAGATGAGGACTACTGTTCTTTCTTAATCATTTCACTAGATAGAAGACAATTTATGATTTAAAAAATAGTGATTCGATGAATCACTATCTAAAGGTGACATAGGCAAGAAGAAAACCTACTTTGTTTTAATAAGATACACTTTTTATAGCCCCTTTTTTCTTCTACCTCTTTCCTAATTCAATGTACTATATTGAATGTATAGGATTTCCCAAGGGAAAAATAATTCTACTTGAATTATAAAAGTGTCACATTCACAGTTCATGGAGAATAATACTGTTCAGCTTCTAATCAAAACTATACTGCCTGGCACAGGATTCTAAATAAAGCCAGTGTAATGTACAAATTTAAAATCTGACTTGAGTGATGTCATGAAAAAAGCACTGGGCTGAAGAACAGAGAACTGGGGTCTGGTCATCCCACCTAGGACCCCTCTGTTCCTGAGCAAGTTCCTGAAAAAACTAAATATGTGACTTTCTAACCTCCTAATTCCCTGATTCTTGATGTTGACTATTTGGGTGCTTGAGAAATCCAACCTCATATAACTCCACGATTTCATCAATACATACACAAAAGTAATTTATTCTATCGTAAAATTCTGCAAAAACAGTTCTAATGAAATTTTTTAAGTATTCAATAGAACAGAGCTAATGATTTTTTAAGCTCACATATGAAATATTCTTCTTTCCCTCTTGATAATGCTATAGTGGGAGTTGAAGTGTTTCTCAACAAAATGTTTTCTGGGACATATTTAAAGTCTGCTCTTCTCCCAGGCCTCGGTTTGGGCTACTTGGCATGCTGGCAGAACACCAATCCTAAATGAAGCTTTTAACTACCCTTTCCATCAGCTCAGTAGACAGCTCCAAAGAATAGCTGCAAAACCCATTTCACAAAGTCACCAATTTGCACTGGCTTCAGCTGCATTTACAAATGTCCCTTCAGCCTTCCTGCGAGTCCTCTCATCCCTCTTTCTCCACTTTCTACATTATGAAGCTCTACTTCTGTTTCAACGTCACAGTCTTTTCCTTTCAGGGATAGCCTCCTGCTTAAAAGATGAAGGTTAACGAGGGTTCTGTCTGAAGATTAACATTGCCTTAAAGAGAGAGACGGTCACTCTGTGTCCTCGAAGACTATTAAACAAAAAAGAAAATTGCAAGCCTCTGGCTACTGGCAGCCACTTTTCCCTCGAATGGAGATAAATAAATACTAAGCCAAGAGAAGGATATCTTCTAAATCCTAAACTCACTCATGCCTAACACTTGGACTCCAAAACTACATGAATCGATTAATTTCCTTCTTTCTAATGTGAACTGGAGTTGGGTTTATGTAATTAGATTACGGGAGCTTTCCAGCAGACTTGAAGTCAAGTAGTGCCAGACCTCTGACTTTGCTCTCCATAAATACTGTGCTGACTATTCTGGGTCTTTTGCTTTTCCACATGAACTTCTCAATCAGTTGGTCAATAGCCACAAAATAACTTGCTGGGATTTTGATTGGGACTGCAGTGAATCTATGGATCAAGTTGGGAAGAACTGACATCTTAATATTGAGTCACCTATGAACACGGAATATCTTTCCTTTGGTTTAGATCTTATTTGAGGTTTATGCAATTTGCAATCAAAATAGGCCTCAACGCTGCAAACTTGAAACATAAAAAGGATCTACAAACACCTACAGCGAATGCATTTATAAATGCCACATCGTAAGTGAGGTGCAGATGAGCCTTTGCAGACCTAGTATCTTCAGTTCGCTTGAGAAGACCTTGTTTAGACTGGTCTGTTCTAAACGCAGATATCTCTGGGAAGGGCTCCTAGGGACAGATGCATTTGAAGAAGTCAGACAAGAGCCAGTAGATGTGGGATATAAATGTTTCCATCAATGAGTCAGCTATTAAGACGCACAGACTTTGCATGATTATGTTCTCTGCCCGTCCCTTTAGAAAGCTTTTTCATCATTTTTAACCACCACCATGGCAGTGCTGGGAGGATCCTAAGAGATAACATGCATCAAAGGCTTTGGTGCCTGAGAGAGTACTGCATAAACAGAAGGGATTAGGATTACTTCGTGCTCCACAACCCATCTGGACAAAAGTGGCAGTATAGTTCCCTCCAAACCATACGAGAGTCTAGGTTTGGCATTTTCCTCCGCTGTATTACATATCCAAGCACCTAATGGCGACCGCCTTTGTATCTGCACAACCACCAACCAGCCAACAGCCCCTGACTATTAAGTGAATACCAGACAAGAGGCAGAGGCAGGACACTCTCCACAAACTAAAGGAAAATGGAAACCCTGTCCTAAAAACCAGGAATGGCATTAGAAATGGCAGACGGATCCAAAGGAAGAGGAGAGTCAAAATGTGCAGCAAGAAGTGAGTGCCTAGCAGCACCGTGCGACCGGCAGGTACAGCTTTCCCCCAATGGAGCAAGGCAGGAACCAACTGGCCCAGCAGTTCCCAGAGGGAGATGATTTTCAAAGAGGGTCTCGGTGCAGAAGCCCACCCTTGAGGTCTACACATTCCATAGGCTTGATGGCTTTTTTTTCACAGTGTCCCACAGCTGCCTGAGGCAAAGATTTGGGAGAGAATCACAATGCCACCCTTCCTCTTCCTCGCTTTCCGTAACAGATCCAGCACCACCAAGGTTGCAAAAGTGTCCATCCCTTCATTAAAGTCTACCAAGAGCACGGCCCAGTGTTCTCAACCCGGAGCCATCTCCTTACACCTGCTCTACCCCTACCCCAGGGGACATCTGGCAGTACTTGGAGACATTTCTGGTTATCACCACCAGAGAGTGCTACTGGGATCGGGCCAGCAAAGCTGCTAAACATGCTTAGATGCATAAGAAACAGACGATCCAGCTCCAAATGTCAAGAGGGCTGTGGTGGAGAACATGCTCTACCCCAAGGCGCAAATCTGGGTCACATGACAGCTTTTCACTCTCCGTTCCTCTCTCAATCCCTCTAATTGAAATGGCTGAATCCATCCTTGGAAAAGCCAACTCTGACCTGACCAGCCCTCTCCAGAGGCCTCCTCAGATCCGGCACAGCCCCGCCTACGCCTGGCCCTGCCTCTCCATTCTCTCAGGATCCCCGCCTTCTCAGGACTCTCCCTGTCCAGCCACAGCTGCTGATCTCATAATTTCTTGAATGCAGCAAACACCTTCCTGTCTGCTGCCTCTGCTTAGTTTCTCCACAACCCACACTTTCTTTAACTCCTTTTTGAAACCTTCTTTGAACCCCAAAACTACTTCCAATGCCCCGATATACCTTGTCACCCTGACCTTTACTTTTTCTGAAAATGACTGATTACAATCCACAATGATAATTTTATGTCTGTGATTTGCTTAAAATCACATATTGCAATTGTGCAACTCTATGCATAGGGGATGGTTACTGAGTTCACGCCTGCCTTGCTCACTCCAATGGAACCACCATGAGAATACAGAGCGTACCTTTGTGATTGGTGCTGAAACCCCTCAGTACCTAGCACAGTGCCTGGCACACAGGAGAATGAACATATGATTGAAGGAATTTTTAAAATAGATGAATACATAACTCAATGATGAGGTACTAAGCATAACTCTACTTTGAGACTTGCTCACTTTCAGAGGAACGCTGAATCCTGACCATGATGGAGGAAGGAGAAAGGGGCCCACTGGCACCCTGCATGCTGACAGTAGGTAGAATCCAAGACCGTGGGCACAGATGTGGGAGGAGCACCTGGCAACAGAGATCTTTGAATAAGGTCAAGGGTGGAAGAAAATAAGTTCAGGTTCCTGAGCACTGAAGCCACCATGGCCAAAGGAGAGATTTTCCACCAGTGAGTGTCATTACAGGGGGACAAGGCAGGAGGGATGGCAAGGAAGTGCCTAGAATTCTGCAATCTCAAATGAAAGCCTTGTCCTCTAACAGGTGGCAATATGAAGGAATCAACATGGAAAAATGGATCATAAAATTAAAGAAAACATAAACACACACTACTTATCAATGAAATAATTTGTTGCAGGCTTCAAATGCTAAAAGCAAAATTGTTATATTCAACAATAGAAAAATTAATTTGATGAAAAATCATTTGATTACACATCAATTCAGGCACATGTTCTGAACTGGCATACAGCCATTACAATTATGAGTACACATTAATAATGGACAGGTGTTGTGATATAATGATAAAAAATCAGTAAACCAAAAACTATGCAGGTTGTAAGTATAAACATTTTGATGTTCACGCACTAGAAACCAATAGAAATACTTGGTTTGCTGAAGAACCCTGGTGGAAGAGAGATGAATTTTCATTTCAGCTACTGCTGCATTTCTGTAAGGCAGTGCTACTGCTGCAATTTCTGCTACTGCTGCAATGTACTGTGCACAATATAAATGGGGGTGGAGAGGTGGTCAAGGAAACAAGTGTATTTATCCAAACCTCCCCAGATTAATTCTTGCCTATGTGAGTGGTATTGCTCCCTCCAGAGAGGGCAGGAAGAATCCTAGGAAGCAACCAAGAAGACTGGAATGCTGCGGCACCTGGTGAGTTCAGATCTCAGCCAGAAACCCTCTGCAGGGCCACAGACCAGCAAGCGGTGGAATGAAATCGGGAGCATTTGGACCCACAGGTCCTCTAAAGGCAAGCCATAAAATATTTTCTTCACTTTTCCTTGCTCTTCCTTCCGCTGAGTCTTTCTCAACATGCCACACTTGCAAGCGTGTTATCATCTGTGCGGAGGGCAAACTGATCAAAGCAAACTAGTCCGGAATGTCAGACAGCTGAGGGCAGGCAGCCCAAATGAAGCCAGCCTTGAAGGCTGCAAGAACTGAGACCAGGTGCCCTGCCCACAAACACTACTGCTCACACAGCAGCTCTCTGTGCAAGGCCAGGCCTGGCCACTTCCCACCCCATATATGGCCAGGGACTCACAACCTTAGCATCACCTGGGGGTTGATTAAAATGAAACGTCCTGAGGCCCCTCCCTACAGAGTCAGAATCACATTTAAACAAGACCTCCAGGTGATCATGTGCACACTGGAGTCTAAGAAGTTTCCAGTCCTGCCGCTCCCATGTCAAGCTGACTGTGGGTGCCTGGCTAAGGACCCACTTCCTCTCCAGTCCTCTGTTCACCACTGACCTGACTGCCAGTGGCCTCCGCTCTGACATCCACAATGACTTCTACCATGGGTGAAATTGTGTCCCTCAAAAGGCTACGTTCAGGCCAGGTGCAGTGGATCATGCCTATAATCCCAGCACTTTGGGAGCAGGGGGATCACAAGGTCAAGAGTTTGAGACCAGCCTGGCAAACAGGGTGAAACCCTGTTTCTACTAAAAATACAAAAATTAGCTGGGCGTGGTGGCAGGCGCCTATAATCCCAGCTACTCGGGAGGCTGAGGCAGGAAAACAGTTTGAACCCGGGAGGTAGAGGCTGCAGTGAGCCGAGATCACACCATTGCTAACGGTGTAACAGGCTTCTGGGTGACAGGGCAAGACTCCATCTCAAAAAAAAAAAAAAAAAGAGGCTACATTCAATTCCTAACCCTTGGGACCCGTGAATGTTTTGGAAACGGTCTTTTTTCAGATACACTCGAGTTGGCCTGAGGCCATGCCACAGTAGAGTGGGCCCGGAATTTAACATGACTGATGTCCTCGTAAGAAGAGAAGACACACAAAGGCAGACCCACGGGAAGAGTGCCGGTGAAGACGGAGGCAGAGACTGGAGCGAGGCGTCTGCAAGGCAGGAAATACCAAGGATCGCCAGAAGCCTAGAGAAAGGCACAGAACACGTCATCTCTTGGAGCAGCCAAAGGGAACCTGTCCTGCCGCCACCCTGGTTTCAAACTTCTAATCTCCAGGACTCTGAGAGAAGGAAAAAACTGCTATTTTAAGCTACCAAGTTTGTAGTATTTTGTTAGAGCAACTTTCAAGCTTGGCCACTCACCTCCTTGACTCTGGAACCTCCCTCTCTTCTCTATGTTGCAGGAGAACTCTCCAGAAGGCCTGGCCTGTAGCTGATTCTCAGCAAGCGTAGTCATTCCTGTCATGGTTGGCTTCACCTGAGGTGCTAGCCTCAGCTGCCCAATATTCTAATTCAACAAGTCTGTCTCCACACGGACAATGTGACCTAGACGGTCCTCATCCAAACCACCGCATCTGTGTCCCCACGAACGACGAGAGACTCTCAGAGTCCTGACTCGTGCCCATGACATCCTCAGATCAATTAACACCAGCAATGCACACCCCCCCCACTCAAAATCAAGGCGAAAATATTTTATTAGTTGCTCTTAGTAAACCCTTCTGGCTCAAAATGCTCCCCAATTTCTCTAAGCTGTTTGCTGGTCTATGACGGTGCCAACATCTCATTGGCCGGTTTGCTCCAGGCCCTGATTTGTCAGGTCAGAGGGAGTGGAACTCACCGGAGTTCTCACCTCCTTATCTAACTTAGCCAACAATCCTGTACCGAGAAACACAAAGGTCACAGAAGCAGGTGGCTTCCCAGAGAGGAAAGTGGCTCCTGACTCATCCACCATGGCAGCTGCATAGCCCAATGCCAGGAAACACAGAAGGAAGTGGAAAAGAAACACAGACAGACAGGAGCTCTAGTGGAAACCAAGGTGGGGCAGACACATTTCATACACGTGGCCCTGACAAAAGAAGCAGAGAGTCATCACCCAGGAATCAAGTCCTAATCGCCTTGATCATGACTTTCATAGTACTTTAGAGCGTTTGAAAATCTGGATGCCTCAGAGCAAACCAGATGGAGCACGGCCTTTGCCATAGACAAAGAGGTCAGCCAAGCACTGTTCATGAAAACTGAAAACTAGAAACCAGCTAAGTGCCCTCAAATGGAAAATTGGTTAAGTAAGTTATCATACAGCCATGAGGCAATGTGTAACCTTTGAAAATGTGTGCTTGAAAAATACTGAAGGACACAGGCAGATATATATAGAAAAATGCAACACTGTAAAAGCGTGTGTGTGTGTGTGTGTACACGTGAGAATTTGTACTATACATATTACATTTATATGTGTGTATATATAGGTGTGGGTGTATACATATGTGTGTGCATATATAGCATAATGCTAAATGAGCAAAAAGAGCTCACCATTATCAAAACAAAAATGCTAACAGTGTAATCTCTGGAAGGTAGGGTGATAAATGATTCTTATTTTTCTTAATTAACTTTGTGGCATTTTTCTAACCAGATCACATATTACTTTTAAACTGAGGGCAAGGACACAATAAATGGCTGCTTTGTTTAATGCAACTACCAGGACTTGATATCTTTATGAAAATCTGGAACACGCATATAAAGACGAAGGGGCGAAGTCGGGAGCTGCTGTAAGAGAGGCACCAGACGGGCCCAGAGTTACTCAGTGAAACGTGACTTCCTCACCTGCAAGCAAATCCTACTTCATCTGATCTTAAATTGTCATCATCCCTAACACATTCAGATCATTTGTTCTGAGGACAATAAAGTTCTCTGTGTACAAATTTGTGAGTAGCAGTGTGGATCCCAGATGCTAGCCTGGAAATAAATAGACAAAAAGCAGCAAAAACTTCTCATAAGGAAGAATTGTGGGTAAGATATAAGGCAAGAAAGTACAGTTCATTTCAAGTCAGGAAATTATTTGTAAGGGAATCAAAAAAGGTGCCTCTTGGAGGGCAGAACTAACCCACCAGCTGTATTTACTGAGATTACAGAATAGCTAATTTCAACACAGCCCCTCTCGAAGAAGGCCAGATGGAAATGGTGCTATGTGATGCTTAGAATGGAAAGAGACGGGGAAGCCTGCTCCCTGGGGACAGTGCCCCAGAAGGAAGACAAACCCTCTATATCTGTGTGCCAGCCTCAGCTTGGGGGGCCTCAAATTCAATTAATCTTCACCCCAGTCCAATCCGCATGCCGGTCGGGAAAGCTGCCTGAGCGCCAGGGGCCTGGGGCTCTACACAACAATGGAAGAAATGCAGAAAGCGAACAATAATCTTTTCATAATAAACAAAGCAGGAGACACAGGGGCAGAGTCCTGAGATGGAGAAAGAGCAGTGTTTTTCCAATGCAGGTTTAGATCCATTCGTGCTCATGAAATAAATTTAGTGCCTGTCAACCAGCAATTTTTTTTTTAACTGAAATGCATTAGTCTAGAATAGACTAAAGGAGACTAGACCAGAAAATGCCAGAATGCATCACAGGGAATTAGTGCACAACTGCTTCATGAGCATTTTCTAGCTTCATATGCACAACACACACGCGCGCACACACACACGTACCGGGTAAGCATCAATTTCCCACTGTGGATCATGGTCAAAGTTTCCTCCTATAGAAAATTCTGGAATTCTCAGCCCCAGATGGAACAGACTATGCCAACGTCCTGCATGGGGTAGTCTTTTCCCAGGGTCATCTCAAGGGAAGGGAGTAATATTTGTGGACTTGAAAAGATGTCAATGCCTGTAAGAACTGACTGCAAAGCCCCAAACGCCCCAATCCAGCACTGCAATCCACAAGTGGCCAACAAACAGCCACCTGCTGCCAACACAGTGGGGCCATCGCCAAGGTCTCCTTCCACCAGCCTTCGTGACCGGCCCTTTCTAAGTCTCCTCCCCTCCCCTTCACACTCACCTAATTCCTGTGGCATTTCACCAGTTTTTAAGTTGCTTTACGCACGTCCACTTAGATGGAAAGCCCCACCAGGGATAATGTCGGCATCTTACCAGCCCAAAGCATCCAGCCTGTTCTCCACTAACGTGGATGGCAGGCATGGGCCCTGTTTGCAAACACCATGGGATAGCCAGGGCTTAGCAACACTGTCTCTAGGAGCCAAACGGGGAAAAGAGTGGTTCTGGAACTGGCCAAACAGGGTTTAAACCAGGGCGTTACCCCATCCCAGCTGCATGGCCTTGGGTAAGTTGATTAAGGTCGCGAGGCCTCAGTGTCTTCATCAGAAAGCAATCAAAGTATCTATTTAGTAGGGCAATTGTAAAGACTAAATCAGTTGAGAAATACAAAGCACGGTGAACAGCAGGTGATCAGTATCAGCTCCAGTTATTCCGGCACTAGGCGCTCATGCTATTTCTATCAACCACTGATGGGGGCAGCTAACCCTCAGGAGGCTCCCCACACCCAGATGTTTGGTGTTTCCTGGGGAAGGCACTGGCTCTACTTGGGTCTCCAAGAGGGGAAAAGGCTTGGAGAGCCAGGTGGGCTGCCTGTGAAGCCGTCTGGGTGTCACACACTGCAATCTGACCCATTTCTCCTGGCAGCTGAAGAACAGCACGGTTTTCTGAGAAACAGCAAGTCATCGCCAGATGGGAGTTTCAGGAAAACACCAAAAGAGAAGCCGAGGAAAAAAGGGGCAGGTCCAGCACCAGGGTGCGGGAAATGGTTCCAAGACTTTTCCGCCCTAATTTCAGGAAGAAGAACTGGGGACCTACCAAGCCCAGTGGTTCAAGAAACCACCGCCACAGTAGCACAGAGAACGAAGACAGCAGAAGGGAATTCCGAGGCTGTCTGGAGACACCGCAGCTGGGGGCTGCGGGGGCACCCGGGAGGAGCAGCAGCCACAATCGCTTGGGGCAGAACAGAGAACAGGACTGGAGGGCAGAGGCAACGGGGCCAAGAACCCTCTTGTCAGGTGGGAGAGAGAGACGCCAAGGGCAAAGAAGAATCCAGAAGGCAGGGATTGAATTTCCAGAACATCTGGTCCTGGTGAAGAGGCAGCCCAAGGTGAAGACAGGAGATCTGAGATGGTGAGGAAACAGCAAGGGGTGGAGCGGGTCTCAGGGAGGGGGAGGCTTCTCCTCTTCAGAGGGAAACAGACAGAAAAGACAGAAAGAGGTGGTGCCGAGACCCCAAGGCTTTTCTTTTTTCTATTTTTTCTTTTTTTTTGAGACTGAGTTTTGCTCTTGTTGCCCAGGCTGGAGTGCAATGGCGCGATCTCGGCTCACTGCAACCTCCACCTCCGACCCCAGGTCTTTTCAGTGCGGCAGTCAGAGCGGCATCATTCACTCAAGGTAGGTGGTGTGCGGCCTGGAGCTCGAGGAGCTGCAGAAGGAGCTGCTAAGGGAAAGTCAACATGGAATTTCAAATGAGGTTTCGGTAGAATGGTGGGGTGCTGGGGAAAACAGGATGATTCTTTGAAAAATTCAAGCATAATTACCACGGGAAACAGCAATTCCACTTCTGGAGCACTGGCAGCAGGGTCTTCCAGAGCCACCTGTACACCCAAGTTCCCAGCAGCATGAACCACCACCACCATTAGGGGGGAACAGGCCGAGCCTCTATCCAGGGACGAGTGCGCAGGCAAAACGTGGACAAGACACACAGCAACATGACAACCTTAAAAAGGAAGACGATTCTGACACATGCTACGACCTGGTAGAATCTTGCAGACATCATGCCACGTAAAAGAAGCCAAACACGGCTGGACATAGTGGCTCACGCCTGTAATCCCAGCACTTTAGGAGACCGAGATGGGTAGATCACGAGGTCAGGAGATCAAGACCAGCCTGGCCAACATGGTGAAACCCCGTCTCTACTAAAAATATAAAAAAGTTAGCCAGGCGTGGTGGTGGGTCCCCGTAATCCCAGCTGCTGGGAGGCAGGAGAATCACTTGAACCGGGAAGCTGGAGGTTGCTGTGAGCCAAGACTGCGCCGTTTCACTCCAGCCTGAGCGACTGAGCCAGTCTCCGTCTCAAAACAAAACAAAACAAAACAAACAAACAAACAAAAGCCAGACACAAAAGGACAAATGCGGTATGAGTCCACTTCCACGAGGTTCCCAGAGCCATTAAATTCTTAGACCCAGAAAGTAGGACAGTGGCTGCCAGGGGCTGAGGGGAGTTGGTGTTTGACAGGGCTGGAGTTTCATTCAGTTTGGAAAGACGAAAAAATTCTAAAGGAGGATGGTGACGATGGTTGCACAACAATGTGACTGTACTTAATGCCACTGAACGGGACACTTAGAAATGAGGAATTTCATGTTATTTGGCCACGGCAGTATGTTTTCAAAAAGCATTTGGCTGCAGCCCCGAGGCTGAGGGCCATTAACTGAGGGACGGTGAGGCGACACTGAAACATCTGGGCATGCAGGCGCCTGGGGAGCGGGGGTAACGAGAGGTGGCCGCTGGGCAGGGGAGTGAAGGGAGGCAGCGTCCACACACTCCAGGAGCTTCCTGGACATTTGACTTAACATAAAAACTTGCCCAAGCATCCTCCATTTGTGTTTTCTCACTTAAATGACCTTGGAAAAATGTTGTCACTAAATCAATGACAACAGTCCTGTTGAAAATTCTAGCTGGAGACCACGCTTACCCTGCAGTAAATGCCATCTGAAGTTCCTCCTGCCCTCCCCCTTCACTGACTTGTCAAATCCCGTGGCTGATTCTAATCTGCAAAGTGGATACCAGTGGCGGGTTTGGTACCAAGAAGGGGATGGGGCCCTTCTTTACTAAAAACTCAAAAAAATTAGCCGGGCATGGTGGTGGGTGCCTGTAATCCCAGCTACTGGGAGGATGAGGCAGGAGAATCACTTGAACCGGGAAGGCACCAACCCTTTGGTACCAACATGGGCCATGCTTGGGGAAACAATCTTTAACCTTTAAATGTCACAGTCTGAAAATATACTTTGTCTATGTAAGATGGTTCACAAGGTTATTTCCTTCCATTTAGACACAGCAAAACTGAAAGAGTTAAAACACCACAAAAGCCAGGCTCCCACGATGGGAATCTTTAAATTTCCAACGTCATCGAGAAAGCACCTATTGTGAAATAATATGATACCAAATTAGCAGAAGGGAGGCGACATGTCTAATAAAACGCATCTGTCTTGCAGATGTAAGGTTTGCATCGATGCACACACGTCACTCAATTTGCTTGTGTCTTATAATAAAACACCCACTGAAGCAAGGTCTTCCCAGTTCCTAGTCACTAAGTAATCTGACTTCAAGGGAGGGAGGCAGACACAAATCAAGCCCAATCAAATTTAATAATGTAAGAATATATTTAGCAATCTAAAATTACTGCTGGGCTCAAAACTTCCTGTAATTTTTATCTATTCTTACACTACGCACGTCTGTTTTTCTAAAACGCCACTGAATTCAGTAGTAAATGTACCATACACATTGCTAATTTTAACCTTGGGACAATAAGATGGCTTTGGGCAATATCAAGTTGCCAAAATAACCCAAAATTTTAATGTATGCACCACATATATTTCTTTCTGTATAAATCACCAATTTTTATAGTAAATTCATGTTAAAAAAAAAAAAATCAAGAAATCATAGTAAAAAGTCCAAATGGCTCCACCGAACAGCTGCACCACCTCTGAGATGAAAGGTAGGCTCCGACTCGATTCATGTCTGCTTATGCTGGTTTCCTTGGTCACAGCAACCATAAGCCACGTCTCAGCACACATACATCTTTGTTCCAGGGCATACGGCAAAGCTTTAAGGCTGGGAAATGACTTGACCAAAATACTTTTAAGACACTAGCCGTAAGAATGCCTTCTAAAATTATACATTAAACGAACATTAAAAGAGGAAGAACAGAAGCGTCTACCACGATCAGTCGAGTGAAAGATGTAAGTTAATCATTTGGAAGATTCTTGTTCTTTGAAGGAATTAGTGCAGGCAGCAAATTGCAAGTTGCACAGCTCTTTCTGCAATAAGTCAGCCCAGTGAAAACTGCCATCACTGGAATAACCTAGAGTGTGGGGGTCCTGCAGCTGCTCCACGGGCCTCCCAGGCACTTCCGCACCAGTGAGCATCCTAAAGAACACTCAGGCCTCATGAGGGGAAGGCATCTTTCTTCCAAAGGACCACATGGTGAGATCAGGGCATCAAAAGAGGGAAGAAGAACAGAAGAACAGGGGCACTGGAAGGCTCGCTCTTGTGCATAGGCAAAGATCCGCTGAAGCATGAAGATTCACCACCATTTCCGGGGCATGGACACCCTGAGAAATTAGGTGTAAAACATGATTCTCATCAATTCCCCCAAATTTAAATAAAGTAAATTCAGAATCACTCTTTCCAAAGAGCAAAGAGAGAAGCAATGAAAATATTTAAAAGCACCTGGGGAGGAGGAAGAAAGGATTTCACTGCACATGGAGCGTGATTATGTTCACTACAAAACAGGCTTCGGGGCCTTTCCCTCTAGTTCAGGCTTGGTAGGGCCCACAGCCCCTTCACTCAGCCACAGGCGAAGCCCTTCATCTACAAGTGCACTTTGATACAAAGATACAGCTAGATAAGAAGAATAAAGTCCAGTGTTCTGTAGCAATGTAGAGTGAAGAAGGTCAACAATAATTTAGTGTATATGTTCAAAAAGCTAGTAGAAAGGATTCTGAATGTTCACAGCACAAAGAAATGAAAAACGTTCAAGGTGATGCTATGCTAATTACCCTAATTTGATCACACCGTATACCTCTATTATCAGCATGTATCCCATAAACATGTAAAATTATTATGTGTCAACTACAAATAAAAGAAAAAAAAAGGCCGTGCACAGTGGCTCACGCCTGTAATCCCAGCACTTTGGGAGACCGAGGCAGGTGGATCACCTGAGGTCAGGAGTTGGAGATCAGCCTGAGCAATATGGTGAAACCTCGTCTCTACTAAAAATAAAAAAAAAATTAGCTGTGCATGGTGGTATGCACCTGTACTCCCAGCAATTCAGGAGGCTGAGACAGAATAATTGTTTGAACCTGGGAGGCGGAGGTTGGAGTGAGCCAAGATCGCGCCACTGCACTCCAGCCTGGGCAACAGAGTGGGGCTCCATCTCAAAACAAAAAACGAAAGAAAGAAGAAAGGAAAGAAAGGAAAGAAAGGAAAGAAAGGAAAGAAAGGAAAGAAAGGAAAGAAAGGAAGAGAGAGAGAGAGAGAGAGAGAGAGGGAGAGAGAGAGAGAGAGAGAGAGAGAGAGAGGGAGAGGGAGAGAGAGAGAGAGAGAGAGAGAGAGAGAGAGAGGGAGAGAGAGAGAGAGAGAGAGAGAGAGAGAAAGAAAGAAAGAAAGAAAAAAGAAAGGAAGGAAGGAAGGAAAGAAAGGAAGGAAGGAAGGAAGGAAGAAAGGAAGAAAGGAAGAAAGAAAGGAAGGAAGGAAGGAAGGAAGGAAGGAAGGAAGGAAGGAAGGAAGGAAGGAAGGAAGGAAGGAAGGAAGGAAGGAAGGAAGGAAAAAAAAAAAAGCACAGCTCTTGAAATCAAATTGAGATCTCTGACATTAACAACTATAGTATTTGGGGCAAGTTTATTAACTGTAATCAAAATACCTACCTCCAAAAACGATAATGAAAGAAGAAAAGAAAGAGAAGCTGCCTTGGCGGTGGCCGGCACTCACCTTCACCCGGACGGTCTGGTCTGACATGCTGCTCATCATGTCATTGATGGACCTGAAGAGCTGCAGCAAAGATTCCACAAAGTCGGCCTCTCCCTTGTTTTCATACAGTCTGCAAAGAAACACACAAACTGTGGGGGCCTGGCAGAAACACCTCAACATTTTTCGAATCCCTGTCTATAGCCATGAAGGGAATCCCTTGGGTGACAAGTTAGAATGAGAGACCACATCCTCAACACCCATGAAGCAAGGAAGGTGACTCGGCGGCGAGACTCATGCAGACCACTCAGTCAAGGTGGCATGCCTCCACATACAGAGGCTGACTCTTAATGCTACCACTCACTGCCTTTTCATTGTAACATACTACATCTTATAAATCTGAAAAACACAGAAAATATATAGAAAGGGAGGGAGGAAAGGGCCAAGGAAGAGAAGGAGGGAAAGAGGATGGGGAAATTCAGCTTTATTTCTACCCCACAAAAATTACACTATTAAGATGCTGTTGTGTTTTCTACCAGTTTTTATTTTTATTTTATTTATTTATTTATTTTTGTGACGGAGTCTTACTCTTGTCACCCAGGCTGGAGTGCAATGGCACAATCTCGGCTCACTGCAATCTCCGCCTCCTGGGTTCAAGCAATTCTCATGCCTCAACCTCCCAAGTAGGTGGGCTTAGAGGTACCCGCCACCACGCCCAGCTAACTTTTGTGTTTTAGTAGGGACAAAGTTTCACCATGTTGGCCAGGATGGTCTTGAACTCCTGACCTCAGGTGATCCACTCGCCTCGGCCTCCCAAAGTGCTAGGATTATAGGTGTGAGCCGCCAGGCAGCCACTACCAGTGTTTTTAAACCCATTACGTCACAAATTGAAAATCAACAACACACTCAATTTACCAGGATCTTCTAATCCTTTAACACGACATTACAAGAGTTGCTTTACTTTTTATTTCAGAGTAACAGTGCTATACAAATGTATTCATTTCAGCATCAGTGGTAACTGAAAAGTATTCAAGAGGTGGGACATATTTAATAAATAGGTAATAAGGAAGTTGTGCATTGGTTACATGTATGCTAATATATGTTACTAACTGAAAATAAGTCTCATCTGTAAATTATTTGTTAGCAGTTACTTCAAGTTGCTGTGTTACTAAAAAGCAACACATTTGCATTTTAAAATACTGTGACTCAGATGTTTTATTAATGCAGAGTTTATTAATACTAGTTTGCTGCCTAATTAAAAATATACGATACCTGAAAACTTGTGTACAATGGAAAATTTTGTAAACTACGTGATAATTAATTACCCTAGAGGTAGTCTGATATTTAAATGGATTCCACTGTAAAGCAATAAATTCTGTGTAAAATGGGAAATTGCAACCTAGTGGATCTGTTTTGTAAATAAGGGTTTCCAAATGGCATTTGCTTAAGAGATGTACCAAACAATTAAAATGATGTGAGTCATGAACTTCTGCTTGCAGGTGACATGGAGAACACCTGGTAGACTGGTACAACCCTCAGAGGCATCAAGCTGCAATCATTTTTCCCCTCAGGACATCTGTAATTCCTAGAACTGTATGGGGTAGAAGACTAAAAACCAAAATGAAAACCTCTATAAAGCAAAGTGGAATTTGTATCAGTCATCAGAGAAAATTAAGTTTGGAAAAAGCCAGGGAGAGAGTCCCCAGGTAACAGAGCTGACTCTCAGATGAAAGGATCCTAGAAAGCCAGAGGCATAGTAAATGGAGACAGAGGCATACTAAGGGTACAATGTAGCCTTGAAACTAAGCAGGCTCTGATTAAAATAACATGGTCAGACCCACTTTATCTAGAAAAAGACAGGATGAATTATCTCTGGAAGAAGATCACATCATCTGAAGTTTCTACAGTTTTACATACAAAAGGTCTTGACTTCAAACAAAAATTATTAACCTTAGCAGAAAACCAGACCACAGTCCAAGTGAAAGAGGAAAAAGAGAGCAGAAACAGTCCCGCAGATTAGATATTACGGTTTCCTAGAACATCAAAACAACTACAATCATCATATTTGAGAACAGGGAAAATAAGATAAAAATATGACAAATAGAAGGTAAGAGAAAACTTTTAGTAGAGAAATGAATCTATTTAAAAATAATCAAATGGAAATTCTAAAACTGCAAAATATAATCTCTAAAATTAAAAATTTATTATATGGATTAACAAAATAGAGAGTAGACACAGCAAGAGACAGAATTAGTAAAATGGAAGACAATCCACAGAAAATAACTAAACAGAAGTACCAAGGAAGAGAATACAGAAAAGAGGGCTAGGGATGTGTAGGCATATTGAGGAGATCTAACATACATGTAATTCAAGTGCCAAGAGAAAAGGAGGAAGATAATGGGACAAAAGTAACATTAGAACAGACAATGGCCACCAATCGTCCAAAACTGATCAAAGATATCAATCAAAAAATTCAAAAATGCAAGGCAGGATAAATTAAAAGCAAAAACAATCCTATGCAACCTATAGTAAGACTGTCAATAACCACAGAAAAGGAGACAAACTAAAAGCAGCAAGAAAGAAAACAATACCATTTAAATTCAAAGATGTATCCATAAGTCTGAAAGCTAATGACTTACCATAAATGAAGAAAATCAAAACAGAATAGAATAATATATGGAAGAAGAAAATAGCTTCCAATCTAGAATGCTATAGTGAGTGAAAATATCTTTCAAACACAAAGATGAAATAAATCATTTTCATACAAACAGAGCCCCATAACTGGGCAATACTAAAAGAAATAATACAAGGGAGTTACAGAAAGAAAATGATCCCAAAGGAAAAGTGAAATTGAAGGATGAAAAACAATTACAAACATAAAACACATCAAATGAATACTAACTGTATAAAATAACAGTAATGTCTTATGGAATATAAAATATGTAGAATTGAAATACAATAATAATATAAACAGAAGAGAAGAAAATGGCAATCCTAGTGTGCTATTTTTCTGGCCATATCTAGCATTATCAGTGGATTGGTAAGAGTAATCATTTGAAATACTCTAAAACAAGTCCAACATGCATGTTACCATCTCTAGGATAATTGTTAAAAATAATAGTAAAAGAGTATCCAAATAATATGTTAAGAAATCAGAAAATGGGATGATTAAAAAAAGTGTAACTGGTATAAAAGAAGGCAAAAAAGGAGTAAAAGGGGAGCATAACACAGATGGGGAAGGGAAAATTAATGTAAAAATAATATATATAAATCTAACATATTACTTAATTATACTACATATCAATGGATGAAATGCTCCATTAAGAAGAATGTCAGACTGGATTAAAGAAAAATACAACTATATGTTGCTAATAAGAGGCACACCTTAAGTATAAAGACACAGAAAGCACCAAAATGAAAGAATGGAAATAGGTATTCCATGCAAATACTAGCCAGAAGAGTAAGATAAACTTTTCATATTGATTAAAGAATAAATCCACAAGAAAGACATCACAATTTTAAATCTGTATGCCCCCAATAGCACAGCTTCAAAATCTATAAAGCATGATTAATGAATCTTTAATATTTTAAAAATTCTGCAGAACCTCTCATGAATAAAAATGTTAAAGTTTATCTTGTACCAACCAATATGTTTAGAACATAGCATTTTGCAGTGATCCTTTTGAAGCATCTTTCTGTAACAAAAGATGACTGTGAAAGTCTCTAGAATCTCCCCTTTTCGTTTTCCCAGATAAACCAGGGAGAGCCACTTTTTTGATCCACCCTAAGGTGGATAAAAAACTGAGAAAAAACAACTCAGAAATATATCAATAAACAGATGAATAAGATCTGCTCATTCCTTGCTCTACTTAAATAAGTATTCATTAACAAGGAATGACAGGATCTTTGTCTATTAACTACATTCTATTTTGTGACCCAGGGAATGAGAGCAAAAAGGTCTGTACAACTTATTCATGATCAATAACTAATTATTTATAAAGCTAACACCAGATGACAGGCAAAAACTCTACGAAGCGCAAGAAACCCAGAAGAGGAGGCAGGCGGTAACTAGATTTAGTAATTTGATTCTGAAGGTCTGATGCAGGATATCTGTTTTCTGGCTTCCTAGTTAATGCGATCCGCCCACACAGAAAACAGACAAACAAAAACCAGTGGAGAAGTGCCCCTGGCTGTCAGGAATCTTTCAGTGGGTTCCCCAGGAATCAAATGTCTTTGGGCCACAGCTTTTAAACTGTTGTTCTCATTTCAAAACAAAATGAGCTTTCTAAACAAAACAAAAAATATGAGACTGCATAGCAAGAAAGATAGTAAGTTAACAATATAAGCTTCAGTATCTTCATCTCCAAAGTTTCACCTCTTTGTTCTTTGGAAGAATAATTATGGTCAATTATCCTGGAATTTAACAAAGCTACTGCATTACAGGAAAACACAGCAGACCATTTTGAAAGCAAAAGAAAAGTAAGATCTCAAAAGTTTATCCCAACTACAAAAAGGAAAACACATTCATGAATTCCAGCTGTGAGCACAATTGTTTTTCTCTCAAGGTAATACACATGCTGGAGGTAAGAAGATGAGAGTCCTAGTTTGTTTTCTTCCCCACCTCTGACAGCACCACACAGGAGATATGCTTGGAGATTGTCACGGATCAGACATCCTAGACATCTGCGTGGGACTTGGGGCTCTTTTTCCTTTAAGTAGCCTACACAAGCTAGGAAAACGATTTCATCTACAATTCAGACCTGTGATAGCACAGATGAAGTAACAACTGACATGCTGTGGTGGGATGATGGGGAGCTGGAGTGAGGAGGACAGAAGGGGAGGGATTACTAGAAGACGTCTGCCCTACCATCCAATATTCTAAGGGCATGGGTTTTCTCCTCTCATAAAATCTATGAAATATCTTCTCAGCCATTTCAGAATACAGATTTAAATTTAAGTATTTGTCGTCTCTGCACAACACAGCTAGGTGCTCTACGTCTCAAAGAACGCTGTGTCCTTCTCTCCCCTCCGAAATCAGGGTAGGCAGCCAGGATCCACATTCAGGAAACGTTCAGAGAAAAAATAATAAAGTCAAACTATGAAAGTCTGGGATACACCTGGGGCTCAAATGCTCATTAAGTATTCATGGAAGGAAGGAAGGGACAAAGAAGAGAAAAAAGGAGGGATGGAGAGAGGAAAGAACAAAAAAAGGAGAGAAGGAAGAAGCTAGGGAAGAAGGGAAGAAAAGGGAGGGAGAGAAGGAACATGAGTATCAACCTCCCCAGAATCAGTGGGGTACAGGGACTCACACCTGGAATCCCAGCACTCTGGGAGGCCACAGCAGGAGGATCGCTTCAGGCCAGGAGTTTGAGACCAGCCTGGGCAACACAGTGAGACCATGTCCTACAAAAAATTACCCAGGTGTGCTGGCACCTGCCTGTAGTCCTGGTTACTTGGGAGACTAAGGCAAGAGGATGGCTTGAGCCCAGGGGTTTGAGGCTGCAGTGACCTATGACTGCATCACAGTACTCCACCCTGAGTGACAGAGGGAGGTCCTGTCTCAAATAATCATCATCATCATGACCAGGAGCAGTAGCAGCATCGTCAGGATCTCCAGAATCACTGCAGTACTTGGTCAGCTAAAGTCAGGAATGCCCAGACAATGGCCTCAGAGGCTTAGGGAGCCTCACTGAGTTGTAACAATTGCTACAACTTGTCTTGTGACCACTTTGTGTCCTCGACAGTCTCAACTCTTCTAACAAACAAGTTACCCCAGCAAAGAAACTCAGTTTGTGGACCATGCGTGGCTCCTGCTGGGTCCACACCAGGACAAAGGCAGGCAGAGGGATCATGGTCTGTGCCATGCTGCTGACCACCAGAATGCAGGCATTCAGACGACTTTAGCACTGAACACTTCCTGTCCCAAACACAAGGGGCAGCTGAGTACTTCAGTCAGTTTCTATGTAGCCTAGTAGGACAAAACCATGCCAGTGGATCACTTAGGGCCTAAAGAGAAACTTAAAGCCAAAGAGATACTATTGACAGAAGTCTCAGAGATTGACTCCCAAACTAATGGAGAAGAAAGGCTCTGCAAAGCCTAGTTAAGTAAGATTTAGTAACCCAGAATGAGTTAGGGAAGCTCTCAGAGAACAGACTTTCTGGGCTGAAGGTATGAGGAAGAGAATGTTAACTGCCCATCCATTATCTATTTCTCCCTAACTTCTTTACTAAAATCACTCTGGTTTTGTAGAAAGCATCAATCAGCCCATCTAAAAATCCTTTCCAGCTTCCTGCGGGTAGGGTGGTCATGTGACATGGTTCTGGCCAATAAGATGAAAGCACACCATACTTTCTAGGGATGGGGAAGCTCTTTCGAAGGAGAATAGTTGGCACAGCTGTCTCCCCTTTGCCTTCCCCTCTCCTCCACCTGGAACGCAGAGCTGATGCTGAGAAGGACAGGAGCCATCTTAGGATTAGGAGATAAACAGACCCCACTAAGGATGGTGGGGCAGAGAGATCAAAGGAGCCAAGGACATCAGGACAGAGTCCTCATGCAAGTGCATGAACTCGGAACACTTCCTCCAGGCTGCACATTATGTGACTAAAAAAAAAGTGAACCCCATATGGTTAAGTTACATAAATGGGGTTTTTCTATTACATGCAGCCAATCATATTCCTAAGCACTATTAGACATCAAAGAAAAAAAAATTACGGACCATGAATCTAAGATTTTGTGCCATTTGTAGTTTGAAATTGAAGGAGATTAAAGAAAGAGGCAGAGAAATAATTTGCTACTGGTCAACCTGGGTAACTCAATCTTTTTTAAAGCAGCATTATAGCATTTACTACAATAGTAGAAACACTATGATTATCTTTTTTTTTTTTTTTTTGAGACGGAGTCTCGCTCTGCCACCCGGGCCGGAGTACAGTGGCCTGATCTCCACTCACTGTAAGCTCCGCCTCCCGGGTTCCCGCCATTCTCCTGCCTCAGCCTCCCGAGTAGCTGGGACTACAGGCGCCGCCACCACACCCGGCTAGTTTTTTGTATTTTTTAGTAGAGATGGGGTTTCACCATGTTAGCCAGGATGGTCTCGATCTCCTGACCTTGTGATCCACCCGTCTCGGCCTCCCAAAGTGCTGGGATTACAGGCTTGAGCCACCGCACCCGGCCAACACCATGATTATCAATGCACGATCGTTTGAATTACAAACCTCTGAATGAAAGGGAAAGTCAGCAGTGTTATCTGGTGAGAATATGCAGATCATCAAATGCCTGAGTCAATGTCATATTGATCACAAACTGCATAAGATTAACATTTTTCAAATAAAACACGACAAAATCTGTAACATCTTTCAAGTTCATCCTCCCATCCTAGTACTGATTTGGGTTTAGTGTCATCAGAGATTTAAAATCAGTGGGGAAAATATAAGAACAAGGCAGAGGGGGCCAGGAAGTTCATTTTCATAGAATTAACTTTACTGAAATAGAATTAACTGTACTGAAACATAATCAAAATACAAGAAAACATAACCCAGCTTACCATGCTGTGTTTCACCCTGACAATGAGCAAATAAATGACAACTTAGACCCTTGAGGGAAAGCTTCAATCCACACCAAAGGTCATGCATATCCATAATAAGCAAAATAAAAGGGTGTATCTTTAATATCTAAGTCAAGGATAAAACCATGATGCCCTCAAACATGCCATCTTTGTATGCAAAAATGGCAGCATGAGGATTGTGGTTTTAACCATGGGCACCCCAGAGTGCACACAAACACACTCCAGTCTCACATCACTGGTGGTTGCCACCCTGTTTATGACTTCGGTAGGTCAACACACAGTCAATCACTTGTTGCTCTGTCCTTATTTCTAACATGGTAGACAAATGGTCAGATTGTGAATTCTTTCCCCTTCTCCTGGGTCCTTCTGGACATGACTGCTTCAGACAAACGAAAACGCAGTGAGGAGGAAATGGGAAGGCACTGATGTGGGTCCACACTTACAATCGCTGATTTTCGCTAATGGGTTACAAGGGCACCACGCTTTTCAAAGGCAAATGTATTTGCTAATTCAGAGGGACACAGGTTAATGAACCCCATCTGTGTGTGGAACTCACAATAAGAACAACAACAGCGTAGGACCACCAACATCCATTGACATCACTCATGGCAGGTCACCCACAAAATAGCCATCCCCCAAAAAACCAAGCAGAGGGAGTGAAATTGCACACCACACCTCAATACGCTTGCTTTTCACATCCTTTGAATCATACAGTGAAGAGGCGTGGGCCAACTTAGAAAGTTCTCATTTTAGCACAGCTCTTAACCTGCATCTGTATCTATACAATATTAAGGCTCTCTATAAAATAATCAAGTCACAAATATCCCAATTTATTTTACTGAGGTAAAATATACATAGATATAATTCACCATCTTTACCATTTTTAAGTATACAGTTCAATGGTAATAAATACATTTATATTCTTGTTCCCCTTTAACCCTTCGATTTACTTTAAAGCTCAAAAATCACTCATAGGTGCATCCACACAGGGTGTGAAAAATGTCACTAGGCTACAGCACTTGAGTATCCTTCCTCATGGAAATACCCTATGTGGGAAGACTTCTCCCGAAATGAAACTTCACTCTACTGAGGAAAAGAGAAGGAAATCCCAGAGTCTGTCCAAGTGAGGCAATTTCACTTGGTTTTGCCTTTTCACTGTTGTTTTGTTTTCATTTATTTATTTGGTTTTTGAAACAGAGTCTCCCTCTGCCGCCCAGGCTGGAGTGTAGTGGTGCGATCTTGGCTCACGGCAAGCTCCGCCTCCCGGGTTCACACCAGTCTCCTGCCTCAGCCTCCCGAGTAGCTGGGACTACAGGCGCCTGCCACCAGACCTGGCTAACTTTTTTATATTTTTTAGTAGAGACGGGGTTTCACCATGTTGGCCAGGGTGGTCTCGATCTCCTGACCTCGTGATCCACCCACCTCGGCCTCCCAAAGTGCTGGGATTACAGGCGTGAGCCACCGCGCCCGGCCTATTTTGTTGTTGTTGTTCTTTTGGGGCTTTGTGCCACATAAAGATATTCTGAAAAGGGCTTCTGAGCCCTCGGTGGATGCCCAGGACTGCACCTGCGCCATCGCGAATGCTTTCAGGAGCCAAGGCTGGACTCACAGGCACACATCTCAGATGAGGAACAGGGCTCTCGCCTCAGCACCAGCAGGGACCCGGGAGGGTAAGGAGAGAGTGCGCAGCCCACCCCAGGATCCCTATCGAGTAGTGCTCTCTCAGCCTAGAAAGCAAGGGGAAAAAGAGGAGAAGAAGAAAGGAAAGAATAAGGGGCCGAGAGAAGGGGAAGGAAAGAAGTGAAGGATCTCCTGCCAGTCCTCTGAGAGGCCGTGCAGGGAACAGGTACGCACTGATTGAACAGGATCCTGGAGCGCACGATGAACTTGAAGATGGACTCCAGCGCTTTCATGGCTTTGTACAGCTGCTCGTTTACTCCCGGCTTCTCAGCACCGTCCACGTAGTTCTTCAACACTTTTGTCAGCTTCCTATTCACAATACAAACACGCACAAATAAGCTCAGGAAAGGATAATATCTCAAATCTTAACTGCTAAGGAAATACACAAGTAGGTTACTTTTATTTGGTTTCCATCTATCAGTTTATGAATATCTGTAAAACGTTTTCTTTTTCTTTTTCTTTTTCTTTTTTTTTGAGACAGTCTCACCCTGTCACCCAGGCTGCAGTGCAATGGCACAATCTAGGCGGCAACCTCTGCCTTCTGGGTTCACGCGATTCTCCTGCCTCAGCCTCCCAAGTAGCTGGGATTACAGGCGCACACCACCTCGCCCAGCTAATTTTTTGTATTTTAGTAGAGACGGGATATCACCGTTTGCCCAGGCTGGTCTCGAACTCCTGAGCTCAGGCAATCCACCCCCGTTGGCCTCCCAAAGTGCTAGAATTATAGGCGTGAGCTACCGCACCTGGCCTGTAAAACATTTCCTAATCAGTAAATGCGCCTGATAAAATCTCTCTCTGAGCGCAAAGTCTGAGCATTTAATAAGCACTTTCTAAGTGTAGATGTTGTTCTAAGCAGGTGAAATGCGTTATCTAATTTAGCCTCTACAGCACACACTATGAGGCAGTATTATCTTATTTAATGGATGAGGAAACCAGGACTTCAACAGGTAAAACACTAGCTTCCCGAAGGTCAAACAATAAAATCGAAGAGATTTTCATTACAGCCAAACCGAGACACAAAAAGTGTTTTCAAAAAGGCATGACACCAAAAATATTCTCTGGTAGATAGTGGTGATGATTTTCTCAACACTGCACTTTAAAACTATTAGGTAGGGGCCGGGTGCGGTTGCTCACACCTGGAATCCCAGCACTTTGGGAGGCCAAGGCCTGAGAATCACTTCAACTCAGGAATCTGAGACCAGCCTGGCCAACATAGTGAAACCCCGCCTCTAGAAAAAATACAAAAATTAGCCAGGTAGGGTGGCATATGGCTGTAGTCCCAGCTACTCAAGAGGCTGATGCAGGAGAATCACTTGAGTCCAGGAGGCAGAGGTTGCAGTGAGCCAAGATTGCGCTACTGCACTCCAGCCTGGGCGACAACAGTGAAACCTTGTCTCAAAAAATAATAATAAAATAAAATGATTAGGTGAATTTTATGTTATGTGTATTTTACAACTTTTTTTAAAGGCATGAAATAGTATTTGTTATTGGAGAGCATCTCACTTTTATTCATGTTAGTTGATTTTCTAAAACTAGAGTTCTTATGCTGAAAATTAAAATTTTACAAAGTTTTTCAAATAGGAGGCAGTCTTAAATTATTAATAAATATTGTAAAAATCCTTATAGAAAAGAGTATAAACAATATATAAGAACAGTAAGAATACTATCAATGGACACATGAAGATTTTAAAATATTTTTTACATTTCCTAATAAGATTCCCAAAAACATTTAGTTTTAAAAACATAATGACTACTACACTCTTAGTCTATTTATTTATAAATTGGGATCTAAAACCAAGTAACATCCTAATATGAAAACATTTAAAATCTTTTCCATGATAACAAAAAGTTTACATACTTTAGAATACAAAAAAATTGATTAAAATTATTTGTAAATTTTTCATCCTACTACAGAAGCAATTATAGACAGTTGGTATAAATAAACTATATATTAGAAGCTTAATGCTAATTCATGGCTTCATATATATTTTCAGTGTTTTCACCAGGACCTGTCGTAGGCTGGGGGGGTGAGGGGGCAGATGGGAGAGGGATAGCATTAGGAGATATACCCTAATGTAAATGACAAGTTAATGGATGCAGCACACCAACATGGCACATGTATACATATGTAACAAACCTGCACGTTGTGCACATGTACCCTAGAAGTTCAAGTATAATAAAAAATACATATATATTTTTTTCAGTGTTTAATTCATAGATAGGTTTTTTTAGTTCCTTGCTAAAGATGAAGGGAAATGTATTAATAAAGTATTTTTACTTTACTATAATTCAAATAACCAGAAAGTTCAAATGATAATAGATCTACTCAAAGTTTTAGGGAATGTGAGAAGATTAGAAGGTTTTTAAAAATCTACAAATGTATGAAATTAATCAACTTCATTAATAAATACATGAAAATTACTATAAATTTCTGCCTAGTACAGACAAACTTTGGGGTATCATAACACTGCTGTTGGATAAATGGGCATAAAATTTTTTGTTGTTGTTGAGACAGAGTCTTGCTCTGTTGCCCAGGCTGGAGTGCAGTGGCATGATCTCAGCTCACTACAAACTCCGCCTCCCAGGTTCAAGCGATTCTCCTGCCTCAGCCTCCTGAGCAGCTGGGACTATAGGCACGCACCACCATGCCCAGCTAATTTTTGTATTTTCAGTAGAGACAGGGTTTCACCACATTGGCCAGGCTGGTCTCGAACTCCTGACCTTGTGATCCACCCACCTCAGCCTCCCCAAGTGCTGGAATTACAGGCATGAGCCACTGCACCCAGCCAGGCATAAAACATTTTAGAGGGTAAAGTGGAAATACATATTATAATATCTGTTGGAAATATCATTATAATTAAGGTTATTAAAATCCTTTGACACCAGGAATTCCAACTCTAGTAACTATCCTACAGAAACGATTACAAATGAATCAAATGATGTTCACTGCCGCATGATCTGACTAGTAAAAATACATAAACAATGCAAATGCCCAACCTTTGAGAGCCAGTTCAATAATTGGTGATACATCCCTGCAATGAAATACTGCACAGCAGTTCAATACACAAAGTGAGAACTCCCTCATCACTACAGTAAAAAAAAAGGCCAGTTTTGTCATTATGCTGTTAAAAGAAAACAGCAGTTACAAAATCAAAGGTCTGTTGTGAATCTGTTCTGTATTTTACATTTTCTTCCTCTGATCTTTTTGTCTGTCCTTATGCCAATACCATACTATCTTGGTTACTGATGTTTAAATCTTGAAATTTTGATCTTCTAAAATATTATTTCAGTATTTCAGACTTTTTGAAACATAAATTTTCAAACTAGCTAGTCCATTTTTTTTCACAAAAGCATATAGAATTTTCATTGAGACTGTGTTCAAACTGTAATTTGAAATAAACATTCAAGCAGTATTTTATTTTTCAATACATGACCATGGTATATATTATCCAATTATTTACTTCTTTTTACATTTCTCTTAGCAAATTTTGCAATTTTCAGTCATCTATCAGTAACTTTATTCCTCATTATTTTTATTCATTTATTATTTATTTTTGAGACAGAGTTTCACTCTGTCACTCAGGCTCTACAGAAGCACAATCTTGGCTCACTGCAACCTCTCCTTCCCAGGGTCAAGAGATTCTCCTGCCTCAGCCTCCCGAGTAGCTGGCATTACAGCTGCCCACCACCACGCTTGCCTAATTTTTGTATTTTTAGTAGAGATGGGGTTTCACCATGTTGGTCAGGCTGGTCTCAAACTCCTGAACTCAACTGATTCACCCACCTCAGCCTCCCTTCCAAAGTGCTGGGATTACAGGCATGAGCCACCACACCCGGCCTATGACTTTTTGATAATACCATAAACTGTACTGTACTGTACCATACTGTAATTCTATGTACTTTTAATTCCCTCTCTCAATTATGTGTACATAGACAATTGAAGTTTCCTTTTATGTTTGTTTTATTTTCAAATAAATTATAAAATAGATTCAGGAGGGTTTTTTACATACAAATCACATTGTGAAAATACAGTTTTTCTTTCCAATCGTTATACCTGAAATTGTTTCTTCTTGCTTTACTAATCCCAGTGCAATAATAAACAGATATGGCAAGAAGAGACATCCACGTCTGTTCCTGAACTTACAGGAAAAGCTTTCCATGTTCCAGCATTATATATAAGGTTAGCTATGACTTTTCTTAGCTGAGCTTTATCAGATCAAGGAACTTCCCATCTATTCCTACTTTGCCAAGAGATTTTATCATAAATAGATGTTGAATTCTGTCAAAGGCATAAAGCTTCTGAAACAGTGGTGCCCAACAGAACTTTCTGCGGTGATGGAAACCTGTTTCTGAGCTGTCCAACCTGGCTCAGCACATGTGGCAACTGGGCACTTGAAATACACCTGGCACAACTGTGGAAGTAAATGTTTAATTTTATTTAAATAGCCACGAGACTAGTGCTGTGACATTAGACACTGCAGGCATTGTTAAGGCCTTTGGCTAGGCAAAGATTGTTTAGCCACAAAATGAAAATCCCTGTTTTTTTAAACGATGATTTAGGCTTCAACAAAATTAAAACTTTCTGCTCACCAAAAGACACCATTAAGAAAAGGGATAAACAGAGGCAGGAAGAAAATGTTCAAAAATTGTGTTTCACACAAAAAAAATACATATATTTATGTGAATAAACACACAAACACATACACACAGATACCATACACATCAATAATAGACAACAAAATATAAAATGAAAAAGAGATTTGAACAGACATTTCACAAATGGCAAATCAAAAAATATACAAGTACTCAGTATCATCAGTCATCCAGTAACTGCAAAATAAAATCACCAAGAGATCTAATTTTGCCCCCAGTACAATAGCTACAAAGTCATACAATACTAAATGTTGATGAGGATACAGAGCAAATATTCACAGATTACTGGTGGGAATGCAAAACGGTACAATCCTTTTGGAGAACTGTCCGGCAATATCTTACAAAGAAAACTATACACGTATCCTTTAGCCCAGCAATGCCACCCCCAGGTGCTTATCCAAGGGAAACAAAAACAAACTTCACCAAAGACTTGGACAAGAATATTCACAGGAGCCTTATCCGGAATAGCCAAAAACTAGAAACACTTCATGTAGCCAACAACAAGAAAATGGCTAAACAAATCATGAAATACTCATACAACAAAATACTGCTCAGAAATAGAGAAGCAAAATCAAATATTTAATGACGCACAAAGCAACATGGGTGAATCTCAAGAGAATTAAGTGGAAGGGAAGACGCCAGACCCAAAAGAGCGCATGACCCCACTGGTGTAAAGTTTAAGAACAGGCAAAACACATTGCTAACAGAAACCAGAGAGTGGCTGCTTGTCTGGGAGTGGATGGGCTCAGATAGGCCAAGAGGGATGTTCCTGGGGAATGGCAACGTTTTATGTCTTGTTTTGGGCAGTGGTTCAAAAGTTATACAAAAACTGTCCAAACAAAATGAAATGAGCATTTTGTTGTATGCAAATTAGGACAATTTTTAAAAGTTTTTAAATTTTAAGTAAGCAAAAATAACAATGCTGTTTTGTAAAATACGCAACTAGTCATAATCTTAATAGCAACGTTAATATAAACACAGGAAATAAATGCTGGCACAGTAGATATCTCCAATGTGTAGCATTATATACAGAAAACTTTTACCATCTGCACTGTAACATTTGGGTAATACGAGATTTCTTTAGTTTTTGGTTGTTGTTGTTGAGCATGTGTTATTTTTAAATGATAGAGGCTGTAGTGAGGATACGCCATTTTTAATTCCATTCATACTTCTACACTTTCAACCATTACTAGCTCATCAAATAATAATCCTTGTTCATAAGGATGACCCTCAAGCAACAGCTTACACATAATAAAAGAATAACTAAATTAACAACAACACACTTCCATTTTTTAATGTATTGAGCTGAACTACAACTCTCCAAAAACTAACACCATGCGAACAGCCAGTAAGACACCAGGAAGAATATCCCAACCAAATGTCTCCAGTCACCAACATCTTATGCACTCAACAAGATTCACTGAGGCTTTTTAAAAGCCACATGAAAGACTTTTATATTCATAAAAGCAATCTGCTGGGGTACTGACAGCATGTCTGTTTCAGTTGTGAGCCAGTAAAGGCCAGACTGCTCACTCAGGTTATGGAATGAGACACTCAGAAGAGCAACGTTCACTGCAATTATGGATGAGCTAAGAGTAACTATTTCACCAATACATCACCATGAAAAGCTTTTTTTTTTTTTGAGACGGAGTCTCGCTCTGCCCAGGTTGGAGTACAGTGCCGCGATCTCGGCTCTCTGCAACCTCTGCCTCCCAGGTTCAAGCGATTCCCCTACCTCAGCCTTCCCAGCAGCTGGGATTACAGGCATCTACCACCACACCAGGCTAACTTTTTGGTATTTCTTTTTTTAGTAGGGATGGGGTTTCACCATGTTGGCCAGGCTGGTATCGAACTCCTGACCTCAAATGATCCGCCCACCTCGGCCTCCCAAAGTGCAAGGATTACAGGTGTGAGCCACCACCCATGGCCTGAAAAGCTTTTTGGGAGACTGAGTGGATGTGAAGCCACTTCTAACACTGATCAGGTGCCAGAGCTCTAGCAGGGAGCCCTGATGCTCTCAGAGTCAAACTCCTGCTTGGTGTTCTGAAGAGGTGAGGTCTGCAGATCCTCCTGCCATGGTGTCCAGCTCCATCGGCTGGAAAACGCACCTTGCCACCACTCTGCGGGTGGTGCTCACTGCACAGGAGAGCACGCAACACCCTGGCACGAAGCCTGCTTCACTCAGTTTTACTAATTTTCCCAAACTTACTGGACCACACCCCTCTTATTACATCTATTAATATCCCAGGGAATAAACATTCCATAGAACACATTTTGGAAATTCTTCAAACCAGTTAAAAAAAAGAAATAAAAATAATAATAATTTGCAAAGAGAAGGACTTAGAACCAACAAATGTATCTTAACCTGGAATTAGACAGCAAAAAGAAAGAAAATAAATAAAAGAAGGACTTAGAACCAGCAAATGAATCTTAACCTGGAATTAGACACAAAAAGAAAATAAATAAAAATAAATCTGCCAGGCCATCTTATATCGGCACAAACAGCAACCCCCTTGGCACTGGCTAGAGGGGCGGAGCAGATGGAGCACCAGTTGTCAGTGAGGAGCCTGCAGCAGCTCTGTAGGGTGGACAAAAAGGAACCCAGCCATGCTGGTTTTATGGAAGAGCAGCCCCCAAAGCTGACGCCTCCTTTCCTTCTCACTCGGACCAGTGCTGCTCAGTCCAGTGGGGCTCCAGCATCCATGAACTACCCACGCAGGGGAGCCGCAGACACGGCTCGGGGTGCTGAAGAGAACTGCCTGCTGCCAAAATCTTTCATGCCTTCTCTTGGTGTTCTTTGGGAAGAAGGGCTGAAGATCTCAACATTTACCAAAGGAGAGAGGCTACATGGACAAGAGTCTACAGTAATCCTGTACCTGCCAAAGCCTTCTAGAGGAGAAGAGGACAAGGACAATCTGGCATAATACTCAGTACTGGAATTTGGCCTGGCCCAGAGAATACTGTAAGCATATCACCAATGCAGGGGCGACCTTCCATGATGTGGTTACAGCTGTCTGAATCACCACTGACTCCTCTGGAATTTCAAGGTGGAGACATGGGGCTGCTAAGGAACCACCTGAGGTTGCCAGTTTACCAAAACATGCTAACAATACTTATTTTCCAAAATAAAAATTTCTTTTCCAGCAGATTCCAAAGATTGAATGAGAGGATTCTTTTTTTTTGAGATGGAGTCTTGAATTTGTCACCCACGCTGGAGTGCAATGGTGCGATCTCAGCTCACTGCAACCTCTGCCTTCTGGGTTGCAGCCTCCCGAGTAGCTGGGACTACAGGCACGTGCCACCGTGCCCAGCTAATTTTTGCATTTGTAGTAGGGATGGGGTTTCGCCAGGTTGGCCAGACTGGTCTCCAACTCCTGGCCTCATGGGATCCACCTGCCTCGGCCTTCCAAAGTGCCGGGATTACAGGCGTGAGCCACTCCGCCCGGCCATGAGGATACTATTCTTATCTCAGGCCCATCACAGGATAAAGAAAAAATAGTACTTTTTGTTTGTCTCATTAGGAAACTCGTCAAAATCTCCATTTTTCTTTCTCCACCTATGAGAATGGCTGCATCACTCTTTCCCCAACAGCATAGCGTGGCAAGGCTGGCGCCAATGAAGAGACGTGGCTGCGGTGTGGTAAGCTGATTCATGGCTCTCATCTTCTGAAATTCAAGCGAGGAGCCTAATCTGAGAAGAGCTGTTTGGCCATATTTCAATCAAGAGGCAGAATTTTGGAAACGAGCACACCTGGAGGGCGTGCACACCTGGAGGCCGTGCACACCTGGAGGGCATGCACACCTGGAGGCCGTGCACACCTGGAGGGCGTGCACACCTGGAGGGCGTGCACACCTGGAGGCCGTGCTACGTTTGCCGCAGTCTGCAGACCACTTCTGCAAATCCCACACGCTCGTGTTGGTCACGAGAGCCAGGAAAAGTGCCCTGCAATGCACCCTCCCCATGGTCCGTAAGGAACTACTCAACATGCCCACACACCGGGCGTCTCCACTCAGCCAACAAAATGTTTTAAACAAACGTTTATTAGCAAGCAAGTGCAAAGAACTAGTCACAGCTCGTTCCGCAGGCTGGAGGACCTCACAGCTCTTAGCCTTCCTGGAGTTCCACCCACCACCTCACAGTAAACACGTACTCAAGGCAGAGAGCAAAGAATCCAGGCGCAGGACTGGGCTATAGTAACAGCTGGCTTCAGAAGGCCAGAGTCCTCTGACACGAGTTCGTGACTCTGCACAGGGAGGAAAAACAGGTATTTTGCAAAGAATGTTGATGACACAGAAGGGAGTTTTAACTAAATTTACTCACACTAACGAGAATCCTTTCTACTGATTCTAAGTGGGATGTTCTTAAAGAAACTATTTAAATCTTTATGTTTTGCTGTAACTCACACAATAAAAAGTTTGAATAAATGCCAATAAATTCCACCACGAAAGAGCCAGTAAGTCACCATAATAAATCTAATAATAATGAAACCCAATAATTGCTTAGTGCTTTTTAAGTGCCAGGGATTAGTCCAAGCACTCTACATGTAATAACTTATTAAAATTTCCACACAAGCCTACAATCATGCTCTGATTACAGACAAGAAGGCTGAGGCTCAGCGAGGTTAAGCAACTTGCCCAACAGAGCTTGTGAGGGACAGAGCTGCACATCAAGCCCAGGCAGCCTGACTCCAGACCCCAGGGCTCTGCTCTTCAACACCAGGCACGCTGCTAAGCTGGCCCAGGCACCACGCGCAGCCTCTGGTGTCTTCCTAGACCTCTGGGGCACAGACGGCAGAAGGGTGGACAGAAGGAATCCAAGACAGTGACAGCTGCAGCTTGTCAAAGAAAAGGGAAGGGGCTCTTTAAAGAGCAAGGAGATACGTTGCAAAGTACAAAGCTGCATCTAATTCACACTCAACAACCAATCTCCTCAACACAGGAACACATGCATTTACCCATTCATCAAAGGCTCGTGGGGAAGCCGCGGTGTCAGACACTCCACATCCATAGCTCAGTTTCATCAAACATAAACTGAAGATTTCTAAGATAAATGTAAGGTGTGTGGGAGAACAAGAATTTATTCCAGAATATTATGATTTATCACATATCTCTTTCAACAAGGTTTTTAGGTATGTTAAGAGAGAAACAATACTAAAAATTATCCCAGTAAACTCAGAGTTTTGAGCGGGGGTAAATACACAGTCATAGACAAAAGTACATGAAAAAGACTCTAAATAGCACAAATACCAAAAAAAGAGGTACTGATTTTAAAACAAAGTGGGAACTTACGTGTAGGCTAAAGTTGCACTAAAGTGTTTCTTAATGTAAGTTTCCAAAACAGGATTAAAATGCTGAAATTTTCTATCAGCAATCAGTCCAATGATAAATACCTGTCAAATTAATCAGTAATATTTTCATTAGCATAACATAATGTAAGCCATTTTATAGTCTTCATCAGAACCATCTGCACCCCTGTGTTAGGAAATGAACCACAACATTTTCACATAGAAGTTGGTGGCTAGTTTACCTCTTCTTACCCTGGAAATGACATTTGCCTAACTACAGTTTTATAATTAAAAAGAAAAGAAAAGAAAAAAAAAAATTGGCCACCCCAACTCATCTTTGATTGGATTTACAACTGAAAATGCGTTCAAAGTCACCGGGACGAAGCCCCCACCCCCAGCCTCAAAGGCTGCGGCATGAAAGAACGCTGTTGTCCCAGCACATGAGAAGGAAAGCTCTCTTACCAGAGCATCAAAGACCAATGTGTCAAAAGTCTCACTCTCCGAGTTCTCCATCATGATGTTGAAGAGGGCATCCAACGTGTCCTGAAGAAACTGCATAGACACAGAAGGTCAGCTGATAGTGTGAACCCCCCCCCCAGACTCCCCCGACACACTGGCATAGCTATCATCTCCGCCGTACTCCAAATACCCACCTTGCCCCCAACACTACCTATAAAGCCATTCGGGATCTTTTACAGCCACTAGATGCACAAGACAAAAATTTTGGATGAGTGAATTCAGAACAAAGAAATGATGCCACCAGAGTTAAATGGAGAGGGTCAAAGCAAGGAGAGGGCCTACTGCTTCCCCCAGGAGGCCTTTCCAACCCTCCTCTTGGTTTTCATCAGGCTGGTGACAAAGCGCTGAATGGCAACTCTGGGAAGATGCATCTGATTCATTCTACACTGGGTACAGGACTCCAGCTAGTGAACGGGCAGAAGCTACATAGGGACAGGACCCAGCTGAGCGGAAGAAAGGACCTTCTACCAACCAGGGTGCCCAGGCACGGAAGAGGAGCGTGTTTCTGAAACTGGAATACACAGCAGTATCCCAGTTTGGGGACCAGAAGGTGCTTACTTTATTCAACAACAATGTCGAAATTAGTTACAGCTGACTAAAATTTACCAAATAAATTCTACCGCAAAGAAGGACAAAGCATCATACATGTAATTAGGAAGAGACTTCAAAGACATGTCACACTAAAAGTCAGCTTCAAGTCCCACCCCATCCTCCCCTGCAGGAAATGTAAGATGGCCTGAAGATGACTGTGTTCAAAGTGATGATCCGTATTACAAGAGAAGGTCAAGAAGAGGCAGAATGCCACACAACGAAATACTGGCCATAAACCTGAAGTACTGATGTATCATGATTACTCATTAGGGATATACAAAGGGAAACCATCATGAGATATCACTTCACACCCACTATCTGGCCTACAGTTTAAAAGAAGAATAAGAAGAAGTGTGGGCAAGAACGCAGAGAAATTGGAGCCCTTGTACATTGCAGGTCGAAACGTACAATTGTGCAATTGCTATGAAAAACAGTTTGACAATTCCTCAAAAAATTAAACACAGATTTACCACGAGTCAACAGTTTCATTCCTAGCCATATCTCCAAAAGAAAGGAAACATATGTTCACAAAATAACTTGTACACAAATATTATTCATCATCTCCAAGAAAGCAGAAACAATACAAATGTGTGTCAACTAATGAATGGAAAGACAATCTGTGGTCTATCCATGTGATGGAATGTTATTGGCCATAAAAAGGCATGAAGCAGGCCAGGCGCAGTGGCTCACACCTGTAATCTCAGCACTTTAGGAGGCCAAGGAGGCCGGATCACCTGAGGTCGGGAGTTTGAGACCAGCCTAACCAACATGGAGAAACCCCATCTCCATTAAAAACACAAAATAAGCCAGGCATGGTGGTGCATGCCTGTAATCCCAGGAGAATCGCTTGAACCTGAGAGGCGGAGATTGTGGTGAGCCAAGATCCTGAGACTGCGCCATTGCACTCCAGCCTGGCCAACAAGAGCGAAACTTTGTCTCAAAAAAAAAAAAAAGCCGTGAAGCACTGATAGTTGCTACAGCACTGATATACCTTGAAGACACAATGCTAAGTGAGAGAAGTCAGACACAAAAGGCCACGGGGCGTATGATTCAATTTACATAAAATATTCAGAACAGGTAAATCCATCGAGACAGGAAGCAGATTAGTGGTTACAGGGAGAGGAGGAAGTGACCACTGACAGCTATGTGGTTTCTTGGGATGATGAAAGTGTTTTGAAATTAGACAATGGTAATAGTCGTACAACTCCGTGAAGACACTAAAAACTTCTGAGTAAAAGGATGAATTTTATGGTATGTGAATCGTATCTCAATGAAACTGTAATTTAAAGAAAAATAAAAATAAATGGGTGAGGTGATCACACAGCAAGGACATCACAGGGAAGGCTAGGTCAGGCGTTTGGTTCAGATTCCTCCTGGACTGTGCAGCCTCTTCCCGACACCCAGGGGGCCTTCGGGGAGGCACGGAGGATCTCAAACTGCTATAGCCCCAAGACTAAAGAAGCAAACCACAGACTCCTGCTTGCAAAGGAGTGCCATGGAACCGCAGCAGCAGCAAGAGCCTCGCCCGCCTCCTTCGAGAGAGAGGACGCCCAGCATGCCCGGCATGAGTCTCACCCGCCTCCTTCGAGAGAGAGGACGCCCGGCATGCCCAACATGAGATCGGAGACCCTTGAAGGAGTAAAATCCTCTCCATGCTTGGCTGTGCCTGTCACCACCTACTTTATACCAGGAAATGTCACATGCAAACAGTGGCAAACAAAACCACCCTGACCAAAAGGCATGCTGGTCTGGATATCAAGGGCTTAATCAACTCCTCACTATTTGGATCTGCACCACTTTGTTACTTTTGTACCATTTCCCATCATTTTCAGAATGTAAATTCTTTGCGAAGGTCAAAACTTGATGCCATCTGCTAACAGCCGAATGTTCCCCTGCCAACAGGTTCCCAGGTGACAGGACCTGGCTTGTCACAGTTCATGCAAAGTCCCTGAAGTAGACCACCTGGTCCCACCCAGACACATGACATGGTCAGTGGCACAGAAACAGAACCACAGGGAGATGGAGCTGCACGTATTGGGGTGCGGAGCTGCAGTGGGGCAGGGGCGAGCACCTGAAGGAGGGCCTTCACACAGAGCCATGAAAGGGCTTCATTTGGCACCCCACCCTCTCTCTAAGAGCATGTTCAAAGGGACCAAACTCACCATTTCCATTTTCCATCTAATGGGACAGCGTATCTTTTGCTAAACACCTTCCTCAATCTACCAAGCAATGCCATCTCTCTCCTATCAGTCATCAATATGCAGGAGGGAGGTCTTGAATAAACAGAACCAAACCCACAATCTATCAGCATCCCTAAACAGTGCAAAAGGAGCCCCATGCAGGCGGGAATTCCTCAAGTCCTGGTTGGCCGTTAACAGCCCCATAGCCTCAAGTCAATTCCACTCTCCAGGTTCACGGCGCATGTCAGACATGCCAGCAGAGAAAAAGCACAAAGTTAGGCAAGGTAGGTAAGGGCTGGACAGGTCACCCAGGCTTGCGTGGTACCAGCATGCGTGGGAAGAAGGGAAAGGTATAAAGGCCATGTCCAGGGATGAATAATCAAATGTGAGAATCTATGAGATGAAGGAAATGGGGAGAATGATGGGACAAGATCATTCTACATTCTTCCAGGTAACTGTGGCAACCGGTCATCAGAAATACAACTCATTCCTAATATGATACAGGGACTTCAAAATGAAAGAGGACAAAATTTCATTAACTGGGTTCTTCTCAACTACATTCACGTATTCACCTAGTTTCCATCTGAATTAGGGAATTTACAGAACGCAGGGAAGTTTAAAATGCAATTAACATTGTCCAAGCCATTGGAAGAAGACCAGGACTGAGAAGATGATTAAAATTTTAAGATTAGCGAGGACATGTCTGAAGGGCTATACAATGATTCAGGAAACCGGTGCGACCAAATTAATTGATACTGAAGTGAAGCACATTGCTGGTTAATTAAGGCCATTTTAAGTAATTAATTTTTGCAGAGATAAGGTCGTTTCTTTCTGCAATCACCTCTCCTAGAGCGTGAGGAACTGAGGCAGCAACAGACAGACCTGGCTGGAAAGTCTACACTTACAGAACGCCACATGCCAGTGACCTGTTTATCATCCCATGGTCAAAAACAGAACCGACTAAAAATGGAAATTCGCTTCCTCACGTACAACGAAAAGCTGTCCCAGCAAACTGTGGCGTATCTGAGAGCAGAGAAGAGCCTAATACTGCAATATCAGAACCACAAACAATTACAGAATAAAGAATGCCAGAAGCTGAGTGCTCCCAGGGACCTCAAGCCATGTAACATGACTGTCCTATCTCATAGATAAAGACGCTGAGGCCACAGGGCCCGAATAAATAATTACACCCAACGCTGCTGCAGAGCCACCCATGGGAGGAAAACGGCCCAGACAAGCCTCTCTGTGTCGTGATCTTTCTATCACACCACAGACCAATCCTGGTCACTTAAAGAGGATCTCAGGGAGTCACAAGCCAGGGCCAGTACGAACGCTGCTGGCAGTAACAAGGATCATGAGAATAGTAAAAAGACCTGAGGCTCCACAGTGACCCTGCAGAAGGCACTACTGTTACCGCCTTCTCATGGCAGGGGAAAGAGAGGCCTAAAAAGGCCACTGAACTGTTGTGAGTCCTGCAGCGAGGACCTGTGGGAAGAGGACATGGAACCCACGATGAGGGTGATTGCAAAGCTAGTCTCCTTCACGGCTAACCCAGACAGTCCCCCCAAAACCAGAAGCCAAGAAGCACTCTGTGCACCTAGAGGTGTATGTCACTATTATTTTGTTTTATTTTTTTGAGATGGAGTTTTGCTCTTGCTGCCCAGGCTGGAGTGCCATGGTGCGATCTCAGTTCACTCACTGCAACCTCCGCCTCCCGGGTTCAAGCGATTCTCCTGCCTCAGCCTCCCGAGTAGCTGGGATTACAGGCATGTGCCACCACACCCGGCTAATTTTGTATTTTTAGTAGAGACAGGGTTTCTCCATGTTGGTCAGGCTGGTCTCGAACTCCTGACCTCAGGGGATCCGCCCACCTCGGCCTCCCAAAGTGCTAAGATTACAGACGTGAGCCACCGCTCCTGGCCCATATGTCACTATTTTTTAAAGGGGAGTATAACCACAATCCTATACTACCTTTGGAGTCACTGCCTACTTCTGTTAATATACTTTTTTTTTTTTTTTTTTTTTTTGGAGTCCGGCTCTGTCGCCCAGGCTGGAGTGCAGTGGCACCATCTCTGCTCACTGCAAGCTCCGCCTCCCGGGTTCACGCCATTCCCCAACCTCAGGCTCTGGAGTAGCTGGGACTACAGGCGCCCGCCACCATGCCCAACTAATTTTTTTGTATTTTTAGTAGAGACGGGGTTTCACCGTGTTAGCCAGGATGGTCTCTATCTCCTGACCTCGTGATCCGCCCGCTTCAACCTTCCAAAGTGCTGGGATTATAGGCGTGAGCCACCGCGCCCGGCCTCTGTTAATATACATTTACAAAAAAAGACCCAAAAAGTCCCTTTGGGCTCCACGTTACCTTCACTACTTCACCACCATCGACCTTCATCAGCTGCCTCAAGTTCTGCTGCAGCAGGCTGGTGTTGGAGCGCCACTTCAAGAGCCCCAGAAGGTCCACTGGAAACAGAAATGACAATCAGCTCTTCACAGCAAGAACTCTGTTCTGTCTCCATTAATCATGCATTAAGTGAGGTTCTCTATAAAATTTTGTGAACAGAGAAATCAACCCTATTTTAAAAGATTCACCTGCTAAATATTCCATTCCTTTGTAGCAACATACTTAACACCTAGTATGGTTGAATTCATTATTCCCAACGACATTTACCATGAAATGATTTCCATGTAGCAGCTTTAAAAATACATTTGGGAAACTAAAAAAGAACTTGTCTTTCCATTCTACAAGAAGGCAGTTTCAGAGCACCACAACACCTGAAGAGGCCTGCTCACCCAGAAAGCACTGCCCAGGCACTGGATACCAAATGATTTGTTTTTCCTGCTCAAGAACAAGCCACTATTTTTTTATAGATGATATAAATAAAATAACTAACACAAATTAAAGTATTGAGACTGCAAGGTTAAGAGTCTCCGCAGCTACAGTAGCTCCGGACAACTGAGACCACGCCTGCACTGAGGTTCACACCTGCACTGAGCGAGCTTCCGGCCCTCACCATGTCTGGGCTTCCATAGAAGTTTGTGGTTCTTACGGTTGTTTTGTTTGTTGCATTTTTTATAGAAAGAGCAAGGAATGAATATACTGGTTTTTAAAGACTCAATGTGGAAGAAGACAGTGTCCAGAAATGTTTTTGTTTAAGGGATCAAGATATTCTTTTTCTTTTTTTTGAGACGGAGTTTCGCTCTTGCTGCCCAGATTGGAGTGCAATGGCGCGATCTCGGCTCACTGCAACCTCCACCTCCTGGGTTCAAGAGATTCTCCTGCCTCAGCCTCCCGAGTGGCTAGGATTACAGGCACCTGCCACCAAACCCAGCTAATTTTTTTTGTAGTTTTAGTAGAGACAGGGTTTCACCATGTTGGCCAGGCTGGTCTCAAACTCCTGATCTCCAGCACAACAACGGCTCAATGCAGCCTCTAACTCCCAGGCTCAAGCGATCCTCCCACCACAGCCTTCCAAGTTGCTGGGACTACAGGTGCATGCCACCATGCACAGCTAATTTTTAGTAGAGATAGGGACTCGCCATGTTGCCCAGGCTGGTCTTAACCTCCTGGGCTTATGTGAGCCTCATGCCTCAGCCTCCCAAAGTACTGGGATTACAGGTGTGAGCCACTGCACCTGGCCAACGTGTCTTCATTTCTAAAGCGAAAGGGAAGTCATGGAGGAAAAGGCTCCATCCTGCCCAGACACACTCTTGGTCCTAGGGTTAAGGGAGATTTCCATCTCACAAGAATTACCAGTATTTCCTTAATAGACACTAATAATGTGGATCCCCTTCATTCAAAGTCGGTGGCACGCTGTGCGGTAAGTTTGAGACAAAGTCCAATTGGGCTAACGAGTAGTAAAACACCTTGGGGCAAAGGGAGTGTTGGAAGAGAACAGGGCTTGTCCAGACCCCATGAAGCTGCCCACGGCAGATGCCCACCCCAGCCCCTTATTACTGGGACTCACAGCCCATATTCATGACTCCTTTCTAATTATATAGTCAGTTAACTGAGAAGAGGAATCACGTCTTATACTTCTTTCATATCCCCCACAGCATCTAGCATAATGCTGAGGACAGAGAAGTTTAATACAAACCTCAATGAATAATTCAGCCACTGCGTTTCCCTAAGTAATGGAACTTCACAGGAACAAATCATGGTTTCAGAAAAATGATTCCCTCAAATGAGAATGTGGGAGTCGATGCTTAGATGCCATTTGGGGCAGCTCCATCTTGTACACACCTGACATGCCACAATCCTGAGAAGGGGAACCGTGGCTGGTGTGAAATGAAAGGCAGATTTCCCGTCAGTCCCGGTGAGCGGCACCACGTTGGAATTTCCTTGTTGCCTGGCAACAGCTGCTGCTGAGAGCAGGGTGCCCTCTCCCTCAGTCTGGGGAGGGGATTACTCTGCAGCTGGTGAGACTCAAGGAGCTTGAAGGGGAAAGGAGGGATCACCACTGACCCTGGTGGGATGTCCTGGTCCACAGTCCCTTCTCCAGGGTCATGAGGGTTAAGAAGCATTCTGTGGATGGGCCTCATCACCTAACCGCAGCTCAGAGCATTGCTTTGAATGGGGAAAGATGATCAAGTTCCAAGTAATGACTTCCAAGCATGCTTTTGGAACATGACCCAAGTATGAGATGACGGCTTCCTGCACCATGAGCACTGCAACACATGGCACCTACTGAAATGCTGAAGTGTGCCCCTGGAGATGTCACTTTTGGGTTAAATGAGGCTCTGGATGCTGTCATCTGTCAGGTAAGTGGAGCTATCAAGGCCACATCCAGAGACTAACATGTCACGGGGGGCATCCTTTCCATAACCAAGTCCCAGGTTGAGCCCCGCACTGCTGACCACTTGATATGGTTTGGCTGTGTCCCCACCCAAATCTCATCTTGAATTGCCACGTGTTGTGGGAGGGACCTGGTGGGAGGTAATTGAATCATGAGGGCAGGTCTTTCCTGTGCTGTTCTCGTGACAGTGAATAAGACTCACGAGATCTGATGGTTTTAAAAAGAGGAGTTCCCCTGCACAAGCTCTCTCTCTTTGCCTGAGGCCATCCATGTAAGAGGTGACTTGCTCCTCCTTGCCTTCCACCACAATTGTGAGGCATCCCCTGTCACATGGAACTGTGAGTCCATTAAACCTCTCTCTTTTGTAAACTGCCCAATCTCAGGTATGTCTTTATCAGCAGCATGAACAGGAATCCCACCCCCAGCTAAGGCTTTTCATTTGCTCATGGAGACCACTACACAACCACAAGCTAGGACACTTCATAAATGGTTTGAGACATGTATGCAAATGGAATACAAAAGTATCCCAACAGGCTTAAGGCACTTAAGAGACTTATTGCTCCCACACCAAGAAGTTTACTCAGCAGACCAGCAGTGGGAAAGTGTAGCCCAGAACAACAGAGTGCAAAGTGCAGAAACGGCAAGATCTAAAAGCATTTGACTCAGGGCTGGCACATCCAAACACACAGCACACTCACTGCATGCTGCATGCTCCACTACAATGTCCTGACTTCCAGACGATGGCTTTACTTTTGTCCTGTATTTACCCTATTAAAGTCCAAACGATGACTGTCCCTTGGACAAATCCAAAACTACTGCCATGATTTACGGACAATCCCCCAGAGACACAATTCCTGATAGCAACAGACATTAATAATCAAAATCCATATCGAGCAGTTAAGAGGAAAAAACTGGGTTTTCAAGCTCTGATTTGAGAGAGCATAAAGTCACTCTGCACAGCTGTGATACGGCTGCATTTGGAAGATGCAATTTTTAAATGTAGGATTTCTGCCTCTTCCAGACAGAGTGACAGCAACAACATCAGTGTGCTCTGAATAAGAAGTACCCCTGGCTGGACAGCAATGTCACTGGAGAGGCTGCAAGCAGTGGTGGTGCAGGCACTCAAAGCAGTGGTGGTGCAGGCACTCAAAGCAGTCGGCCAACTGCCACACAAGGGCATGGCACCAGCTGATGGATGAGTGATGTACCACACTAGGGCTGAGCTTTGGGGTGTGGGAGTCAGCAGGGGGTACCTTATCCCACACCACGAGGAGGGCTAGAAAGGATCATCCAAACCAGCTTTTAAAAATAAAGATAACTGGTAATTATCTCAGACAGTAGCTGAGAATGGGGAAGGCATAAAGAGGGAGGTGAGCTCCCAGCCCACTGTTCACGTAACCCTCACTAAGCCCTTTGAGGCAGGCACTATTCCCGTATCAACAGACAAGGAAGATAAGACTCCGAAACGTGCAGAAGACCCTTGTTCAAGGGCATCCCCAGGGTTAACACAGGGATACGGTCCGATTCCAGGTCTTTGGTCTGACTCCAAATCTCATGTACTTTCCTTTATGCCACGCTACCTTCCTTTGGCCAAAAATCATTTTAAGAAGTAAATCCATTGCTTTATCTCCCTTTAAGAATAACACAGCTGGGCACAGTGGCTCATGTCTGTAATCCTAGCACTTAGGGAGACCGAGGCTGGAGGTCTGCTTGAGCCCAGGAGTTTGGGAATAGCCTGGGCAATAAAGTGAGACCTCATGTCTATAAAAATTAAAAATAAAATTAGCCACCAAGCATGATGCTGCACACCTGTGGTCCCAGCTACATGGAAAGCTGAGGTGGGAGGATGGCCTGAGCCCAGGAGGACAAGGCTGGAGTGAGCTGAGATCACACCACTGCACTCCAGCCTGGGCAACAGAGCGAGAATGAGACCTTGTCTGGGGGGGGGGGGGGAAGAATAACCCTTAGACCAGAGTAGAAGTGTGAATTTTAAATCACAACAAATGCCACCTTCTATGCATTGATAGGTCATCACAGCCCAATGCAATGAATGCCTTACGGGTGACGTTCGTACGCCTACAGAGGACACCTCCACACAGGAAGGAGCGTGGAAAAGACGGGACTGAGGCAGAGCTCCTGGGGTGAATGGGTTTCTCCTCTCGAACGCACCGTTCTGGGTCAGTTTGGTGGAGCACACGAGCGTGGAGATCTGGAAGGAGTCCTTGCTAATGGTGCAGCTCCCAAGGCTCTGCATACTCTTGCCCGTGGCCGAGTGGCCCTTTTCTTCCAACTCGGCCTTCGTGGAGGGCAGACTCAAGTACGTGGCTGCGTCTTCCAGCTTCTTCGCTTCGGCCTGCGGGTTTAGTCATGCCATATGTCAAAGGCAATTCCCAAACAGCAACACACCATTTTTTGCCATCCTTTGTTACCCCTAATCCTTGTAACCATCATAATTGCTTTTTATCATATTAAATACACATTTTAACAATTTCCCTTATTCCTGCAGCATAATTCATGTTCATGGCATTTTTATATGGCACCTATTGTTATATTGTATATCATCTTTTCCTGTTAGGAACAACAAAAGGGCTGGTCATCGGAAATGTTCATTGACATAATTAAATGTAGCTAGATAGCAGCTTCCTCACAATGATGGGAAATGTTGGTTCGGGTCAGGAAGCCCAGAAAAGACTGAAACTGTCTATAGCAGCAATACTGCCCCAATGCAACCAGATACCTTATAGACGATAAGATCATGCTCTCCGTCTCGCAGGGTGGTACCATCATATCTCATCAGCTTGACAAATGCTAGTGCAAATATCTTCTCAGATTTATCCTTAGCTGTAAAACAAAAAACAAAAAAATTGATGATTGCCTTCAATTATCATGACAAAATAACATTGTAAGATGCTACAAAAGTTGCCTTCAAGAAAACAATTACAAAATTATACGAACAGGTATTAAAGTCAATCTCATAAACATATGGAAAAATGGACCATGTTTACAAGTAAGAAGACCCCTAGCATAAAGGGATCAGTTGTTCTCAAATTAATCTGTAAATTCAAAGCCATTCTAATCAAAATCTCATAGAAGAGATTTCTCCTGGAACGTGAAAACGGATTCCAGAATAAAGGGCCAAGAAGGGCAGCATGGTATTGAAGAAGGCCGAGGAAAGCCCGCAACACTAGAAAGCAAGAGTAACTGTCAAGTGACAATAAGAAAGATTGTATGCTTTTAACCTAGGACGCCCAGACCAGCGGAAACGATCAGGGCCTGGAAACGAGAGGCCACAGCAAACAACAGAGGCTGGGAAGGGGCAGACCATTCCACCAAGGAAACTTCGCGTCAATACAGAAAACTAAAATCAATTCCTGCCTCGCAATATCCATCACATGAATTACCAACGGACTAACGACCTCCATGTGAAATTGTGCTGCCTTTGGTGAGAGAGTTCATCCCCCAGGTATCTGCATGTGGGGCTCACTCACTTCATTCAAGTTTCTGCCAAAATGTCCCCTCCTCCAAAGTGACCACATCTTGTTTAAAATAGTCCATTAGTCACCCTCTTTCCTCTCACCTGATTTAGTTTTCTTTATAATTCTTATCACTACCTGACATGTGTGTTTCTGTGTTTGTGTGTGTGTGTATGTGTGTGTGAGAGAGAGAGAGAGAGAGAGAATTTTGTTGATCTTGTTGCTATTTATTGTTGGTTTCATCCACTGGACCCTGGAATGTAAGTGACCTTTTGTTTTACAGCCATTTCCCAGTACATGAAATACTGCCTGGTGCCCAACAGATACTCAATCCATATTTGTGCCACTTTGGGAGACAGTCAACAAACAAATGAGCTTTCAGATGATAAAGAAAACAAAAACACTGTGGTTTAAGGGGTCACAGTGACAACGGGGACAATCCAATTTCTTGGTCAGAAGACATGTCTCTGAGAAGCTGGACAGCACATAAGCCAAGATGTCAAAGCTGCAGGAAGAGGCAGAGAGAGGCTCTCGCGAGGACCACTGTGACACATCTGGGGACAGCAGGCCAGTGTGGCTGGTGATAGGCAGCGAGAGTCAAAGGCGGGGAAGGACTGATGAGCCAGGACAGATGAGGAACATGGACTGAAGAAATGGATCTGCCACAAATTCCTCAAGTTGCAATCTCAGTAGAGCACAGAAACACAGGCCCAGAGCTGGAAACTATCTCCACAATTACAGAGCTTTCTCTTTACAGATGAAAGGACAGAGATCAGAGGGAGAATCACGCATCCACCCGTCTTGAGTCAGCGGCTCAAAATATTTACCCTCAGATCCCACTGCCCAAGACAACATGGCTCATCACCTTTGCCTTCCTGGTGTCCAGCAGTATTTTGCACACAGTGGGTGCTCAATACATCCTGGCAAATCAAAGGGTTCCATGAATAATCAACCAGCCAAAAAACATAGGAAGAAGCAGAAGTAAAATATAAGTACCCTAGGATTCTGAAAAAACAACTCTGTAAGAGGGCACCAGAGTACATAAAATATTTCAAGGTACAAATGGCAAAGAACAGAACAGTTCCTCCTAAGTTTGGGTAGACTTGGAAACAACGACAACAAAAAAAGACACGCCTCCATGAAAACAGCCAGGGTTCAGAAGGACATGGGACAATAATGGTCAGCAGATGGCTTCTACTAACCCTACCAGACAGTAGTACAATAGGTGCACCTTTTATTAACATTCTGCATCTTCACATCCGAGGAATGGACTGATTTTTACTGAAGGCTCACTAGCAGCCATCATGAGGTGGACGGTTCACATGACCAGTTTACAGAACCGTAGGAACCACAGTAGAGGTCACGTGTTCTGGAGTGTGGGTAGAGCTGCCCATTCCCTAGGCCGCCCCACCCAACAAGCACACTACAATCAAGGAAAACTCAGCTCCTGGCCAGCTGGAACTGAGAGCTGCAAGTCTGCCGGGCGCCATGGACCACACGGTCTAGTGCACCTGGAGTTGCTGACAGGTTGCTGGAAAGATATTATGTCAACCCACTGACACCAAACTTTCCAATCCCAAGGGCAGATCCCAGGTGAGAAATCCCATCACTTGTTCCCTTTGCTAGCCTCCTCTTTAGGGTAGCAAGCGGGGACCAATGTGGCCTCAGCTCTTTCTACCTGTTTCTGCCCCAGGTATCTGCATGCAGGGCTGGCTGGCGAGGCCCCAAAGGCCATGGTCAGCGACTGATATCCAGGTTTTCATCGGCATCACACTTGCGATGCTCAACATCTTTCCAAAATCCCACAAGCTGTGGCCACCAAGACTTCATTTATTATGCAAATGTGTCCTGGTATGTCGGGTGATAGCATCTTGTCTATAATAAGTACTTAAAACTGACAAGAAAAACAAGGATTTTGAAAATTAAAATGCTACAGGAGCTATCACTCTGCCCTAGTGTAATTTATTAATTAGAGAGAATGAGTTTGTTAAAAGACGGGAGCATGATTTTGAGACAAGTCCTCTGTGGATTCCAGAACTCTGTCCTCACCCTGCTTCCTCCATGGGCCTCAGGGTGATGTATGCATGGAGCCCTAGAGGGCCTAGGGCGCACTGTGGCCCACTAGGCTGGCCCACCATGCCTTGGCCGAGGACACACCTGTGCCCACCGCCATCCCCATTCCACCAGCACTCTCCGCCCACATCATACCTCTGCCTAATTCACGTGATACTCACAGGCTGCCACACCCTAGCTGGTTCTTGCAAACGAATCTCAAACCTCAACTCACACCTAAGCTCTGCAAGAGGAGAAACTCCAGCAGCTTGCTGTGTATACAGCAGGAACTCAATAAAAGCCAAAGGAGGGAAGTGGCCTCGCCACTTCCCCAAGGCACTGGAGCGTAAGGCACTGGAGCGTAAGGCTCCGGCACAAGGACCTGGGTTAGAACCAAAGTTCTTCCACCAACTACTTGGGTGACTTTCAGCCCCTGACCTAGGGTTTCCAAGCCCATTTCCTCATCTGTAATGTGGGAAGTAGTAATACTGATACCACATGGGAATCTTGTGAGGATGAATCCAAATAGTACAATAAATTTCTTGTGTCAGGCACATGGTAAGAGCACAGTGAACGATGGCCAACATCTGTTGATGGTTATTATTATCCTACAGCTTCGGCCACCAAGGATGTCATGTACCATTAGCAGATCCGACTTGGTCTGGGGTCTGGTGGCCTAGATCTGGTCCTGTGGCAAGGATGAGATGGCAGGGAACTGCCTTCCAAGCAGGCGGCCTTCCTGCCCCAGCTTCTCCCATTAGACATAAACCCGGATGCCCTTGTAACTGAACCCGTGACCTGCGTGCACTGTTGGGACAGGACAGGAGTGCAATGATGCTTTCAGCAGCTGCCAGCCGCCACCCCCCGCCCCGCACTCCCCGGCCATGCACCACCCACCACCAGGCACCCCATGCTGCTCGAGACCCCTCCAGTCAGCCACATTCCAGGCCACGCCCCACCACACACACACCTGCCGTTGACAGTCGTGGGCCTGCACCCCAGCTCTGCAGACCCCACACACCAGGCCTCCCCAACTCCCCTGAACGACAGCAGGCCCAAGCTTCTCGATGGTCCCACAAGGTGGTCTGCACCATAACATCATGACCGTGCTCACGCATTTGCTCTCCAGGCTGCTCTCCTGCAGCACCCCTGTCCAGGCACACCCACCCCACATGGAGGGCCCAGGGCAGGCCAGGCCCCAGAAACAGTCAGGTGAATGAACACATTATCCCAGCAGCAGCAACCACCATGGAGTCCCTATCCATAGCAGGCACCGTGCCAGAAGGTGGCCAGTCTCCACCTTACCTGACCTTCAAGAATACCCTAAGAGGAGAATTTTCTTGTTTTTGTTCTTGTTTTTTTTTTTTTTTTTTTTTTTTTGAGACAGGGTCTCACTCCGTTCCCCAGGCTGAAGTGCAGTGGTGCAATCACAGCTCACTGCAACCTCCGCTTCTCGGGTTCAAGCAATCCTCCTGCCTCAGCCTCCTGAGCAGCTGAGACTACAGGTACGCACCGTCACACCAGGATAATTGTTTTGGTTTTTCAGTAAAGATGGGGCCTCACTGTGTTGCCCAAGCTGGTCTCAAACTCCAGGGCTCAAGCAATCTTCCACCTTGGCCTCCCACAGTGCTGGGATTACAGGTGTGAGCCACGGCACCAGCCAGGAAGTTGTTCTTATCCTCAAATGAAGACACAGAAGAGGCTCATGCCTAAGCTCCTTCCAGAGTACACAGAACCTGAAACTGCCCACTGCACGGTGCGACCCCAGCGGGCGCATCGGTGACGAAGGGTGGTCTGCCCTCCACACCACTCTTTTCCTTTAACTGCCTGCGGCACACAAGCCTGTAGTCAACTCTCTTTGCCACTTATTGTCCCAAATATTAATATGTCTCAGTTCCCAATGCCAAAGAAACACACACCCTGAAAGACAGGAATCATGTTTTCCTTCTGTGATATCTTAAAGTCTAGCACAGGGCTACAGCTTTAGTTGACAATTAATTTAACAAAATGTGATGGAACAAACTTCAGTCATCAATTACAAATTCTTTTTGAAGGAGAGTGATTCCTACAGCAGTTCTTTCCTCCTAAAGTCTTGGCATCATGGTCAGTATCAGAGAAATGTCTATGAGAAAAGCCATCCCTGAGCTCCAGACAGCAAGAGCCACCAAAAAAGACGAAAAGGATTCAAGATGTCCAGTTTCTAGACAGGGGGCCTTAAGAGCCCATGTTTGAGAGGTATTTGTTACAGCTCGGTAACTTTTCTGATGGATGACATGGATGAATGACAAGTCAACACAGAAGACCGGAAAGCAAAAGAAAGAAGGGGACCAGCAATACTGGGTAGGAGGAACTGGAGAAAGAAATTAAGATCTCCTGAGATCTGCTCAAGGAAAAAGAGAGAAGAATAAGGTGGGAAGTGAGCCTTATTGTGTTATGATAGCAAGTTCCAGAACAACTGAGAGTGGCCTCTCGCGCTTTCCCCCAGTTCTCCCTTAAAAATCCTTGGGGGAAGAAAGTGCTTGACTACTCACAGTCCTGTGATGACCTGTGGCGGAAGGTAAACCGAAGGTGACTGCGGTTAACGTCCTCTATGGGAATGGCCACCTTCAAGAATTAAGAAAGAAGTTTAAGCACTGTGATCTATATCGTCCAGCGTAACAGCTTTATTCAAATGGAGCTATCAGGTACAACTGTAAACATTGCTACACTGCGGTGGTGAAAATACTGTACATCTAGTCCCCACATGGTTTTTCCAAAGACAAAATGCCTTTGCCAAATTTAAACGAGATCACATTGTAACAGTTGCCAAGCCGACTCTGTGACACAGTTGGATTTTTTTTTCTGAATGCTCTAATCATTACTGTTAAGATTCTTTTTTGTTTCCTTTTTTTTTTTTTTTTTTTTTTGATACAGAGTTTCACTCTTGTTGTCCAGGCTGGAGTGCAATGGCATGGTCTCAGCTCACCACAACCTCTACCTCCTGGGTTCAAGCAATTCTCCTGCCTCAGCCTCTCGAGTAGCTGGGATTACAGGCATGCGCCACCACACCCAGCTAATTTTGCATATTTAGTAGACAAGGGTTTTTCCATGTTGGTCAGTCTGGCCTCGAACTCCTGACCTCAGGTGATCTGCCCACCTCGGCCTCTCAAAGTGCTGGGATTACAGGCGTGAGCCACTGCATCCGGCTAAGATTCTATTTCTAAAAGTTGCCGTTTTTTGACCAGGCGTGGTGACTCACGCCTGTCATTCCAGCCCTTTGGGAGGCTGAGGAGGGTGGATCACTTGAGTTCAGGAGTTCGAGACCAGTCTGGCCAACATGGTGAAACCCCATCCCTACTAAAAATACCAAAAACATGAGCCAGGTGCCATGGTACATGGCTGTAATCCCAGATACTCAGGAAGCTGAGGCAAGAGAATCGCTTGAACCCAGGAAGTGGAGGTTGCAGTGAGCCAAGATCGCGCCACTGCACTCCAGCCTGGGTGACAGAGCGAGACTGCATCTCCAAAAAAAAAAAAAAAAAGTTGCCGTTTTTCTTCTTAGCCCCAACCTGGAAGGGTCTACACTCCTTCCACAGCTGTGGTGACCTGCCCACAGCTGCACCAAGAAAGCTTTCCTGTTGACACATTACACTCAAAGAAAAAAGACATAATACGTGCTGCCTCTAAGCAAACATTGTCCCTAATTCTCACATCAAACATCTGTATTCCAGAGGCAGTCCCTGGCCTGGTTTTCAAATATTCAAGCTCTTGGGGGCGGGACAGTGTTTACTCCCGGGCGGAGATGTGAGCACGCTGCATTATGAAAATGTACCACGTCAGTGCTACAGAACAGGACCCGACTCCCCAGCAATGACCTCCACAGGCTGGCGGCTCAGTTTTTTTGTTTGCTGTAAAGACAGCATGCCACACATAAAACAGTACCGCGAAGAGAAAGACAACAGCTATCTTAAAAAGACTCTGTCATTCGTCTCCATGAAAGTCCTATTTTTACGTCCAAAAGGAGACGAGAGTAAATGTATTCTAAGAAACGCCAGTGCGGTTCCTTAGCAACCTTGAATGACTTTGTTGGGAGACACTCTGCCTGCCTAGATCAGCTCCCGGGCTGAGGAGGATGTTAGGATGTTTCCTTGGGTTACAAATGAGCATTTCATCATCAGTGCCATGTGATAAAATGACCATGTAAGTAATACCTTAACAGTCTCAAACCAGCGTGGCTGCTTTACTTGGTAGTAAATCACAGATTTGTACTCTGAAATCGCTTCATCACCAGCTCCCGGGAAAATCACATGCTTTAAAAGGAAACAGAAAGAGCTCACGTAAGACCTCATAGAGCTGGACACCATATACATATACACGGGAGGACAGGTACGCTCCAAGAGCACCAACACACCCCACCACAAACGAAAGTGTTCCCAGCAAGGGAAGCACAGATCCACCCGAAGCCAGCGGCCAGCTCCAACCCTTGTTCTCACACATTAAAGATCTTGATGGTTATGACACATGGGGATGACACAGACCTCTATCCCCTCAGACCCTCAATCCTAATAACTTCAACATTAGGATCTGCAGGAAGTTGCCTGATCCATGCCATAGGTCTAGGGTGAGGGACTATAGACTAAAAGGTGGGAACCCTTCCCTCTCCTTCCTCCAGCCATGAACGCTGTTTGCTTCACTCCAACCGGAAAGACCAGTGGCAAGGACAGTACCTATGTTTCCAGGGAGACAAGGCAGGCAGTGATGCTGGACAGGGTTCACCCAGAGAGAAAGACATCATGCTTCTCTCGGCGACACTGAGCCTTAAGCACAACCCCATGGGCCCAGAAAAACCCAGTCCTCCAGCCCTGGTGCAAACAGGCACCTCACAGGGACAGCAGCCTGGTTTGACCTCTGGTCATCAGAGGAGGCAACAGCTTCTGAGTATCTCCCAGGTAGACCCTGCAGGCTGCTGTGGCCATGGAAGCAGATGTTCGTGACCACTGGTAGGTAGAGCACGAGGTCAGACCTCCAGCTGTCATGGGCAGGTGCTCAGTTCTACCTCTCGCTAGTTCTCTGACCCTGAGCAATTTAACTGATTTCTTAGGGCCTTCATTTCTCCATCTCTCAAATGGTAATGATGGTATCTGTACTTCTAGCGTGACTGCTAGACCTTTGGGCCTTGGGTTTATGACAGCAAATGAGACTCCATGATAAGGCTGGGTGAAAGTGGTCAAGACTACAGGGACCCAGCCGGGCGCAGTGGCTTACACCTGTAATCCCAGCACCTTGGGAGGCCAAGGCAGGCAGATTACTTGAGGTCGACATGGTGAAACCCCATCTCTACTAAAAAATATAAAAATTAGCCCAGCATGTTGGCACACACCTATAGTGCTACAGCCTGGGCAACAGAGCAAGACTCGGTCTCAAAAAAAAAAAAAGACCACAGGGACCTCCTGATATAGGCCAGCTGCCAGGATCAGAGGACCCCAGGTCCTGCATGGCAAGCTGGAGAAAGGGAAGCAAGAACCAACGCCAATCCCAAGAAATGGAATTCCAAAGCCCCACCTGTGACAACCTCTATGCTGTAGCAGAGCCAAGGTGAGCACTTGGCAAGTAAAACTGAAACACTACAGATGAGCCCTCACCACAATAAATACCTCTAATCGTTTCCCATCTTCATCATACACCGACACCGTGACCTCCACGTTCTTTGCTGTTGTTTTGCTTCCTTTATCAAAATCTCCTTGAACTAATGTTACATAGATATCATTTCGAACATCACCTGAGGGGGGAGAAATCATACATTTAAAAACCAATTCATTATTCACAGCATAATTGTGAATTTTGCAAGACTGTCTACCTATCCTCATAAACTATTACAAATACGTATCAGATGATTATGAAATGTTTTCTACATAACAGTCTTACCATTTAAATACATGACAAGAGCAATTTTCATCATCATAAAACTTGCTAGAAAGAGGAAAAATCTCAAAGCTTCTAATGATTTGCTTGGTTCTCATCTGGGCAGAGGACACTCTACCCCTCTGGGGGCAGCCAGCAACCAGAGGGGCTCCAATACTGTTGATGGCATCCACCACCCATGGCAGCCCACACCACTGTCCCTTGTTAGGCAGCTGGCTACGGCTGTCTGAGTCCTCGGTAGCCAAGGAATATCGCAGTATCCACTGGCACTCCCAGATAACTGGCGAGGTTGCCTCCTATGCATTCTTCTTAAGAGCACAACTCCAGGAGTTAATCAGATGAGGACCGGCCACGCGCGGGGGCTCACACCTGTAATCCTAACCCTTTGGAAGGCCAACTCTTGAGGTCAGGAGTTCAAGACCAGCCTGGCCAACATGGTGAACCCTCATCTCTACTAAAAATACAAAAATTAGCTACTGGGCATGGTGGTACAGGCCTGTCATCCCAGCTACTCAGGAGGCTGAGGCAGAAACATCGCCTGAACCCGGGAGGCAGAAGTTGCCGTGAACCGAGATCACTGCACTACAGCCTCGGCAACAGGGCAAAACTCTGTCTCAAAAAAAAAAAAAAGAAAAAAGAAAGAAAGAAAGAAAAAAAGAATGAGGATCGCCAGCCTAGGATCAGGGAGGAAACATGGGTCTAGAGAGAAACTCTCTGCATGGCTCTTCCCTTCTGGCAGGCGGTTGTCAGGATCCCGAATGGGGACCACAGAGAGAAGAACAAAACAGACCTGTCTATTTTAAAGTGAGATGGGCTTTTAATTATGGGGCGGGGAACACAAGAAATGAGCTCAAGACTCTTCTTCCTACTGAGAACATGGGAAGCCCCTGGTAATGGCCCGACTGGGAGAACTTCACAAGCTTCATTAGCAACATGATTTAGAGGAAGCCTTGTTCCCAGCCACTGCTCCTCTGCTGCCTGCCTGGCCACCTCCCACGCCCTGACCACCTGCTCTCCCACGGAGCCAAAGAGCTGTTCCGTCAAGCACAGCAAATGCCCGCTCTGGCTGAAGACCAAGGATCCCTTGCTTTCTTGTTTTTGCTCTTGTTGTTGTTTTCTTTTTTTCTTTTAAACTGCTCTATTTTGGCTTTTAATGTATCCAACTATTAAATTAAGCTTTCATTTAAAAGTCATTATCATAATAATCCCAGTGGGCTGCTACCACAGCCACAGTAGTTGTACGGAAGGAGGCGCGGCTGTCGCTCGCTGATTCTGACCGCGAGAGAAGTTAAGAAGCATGGAGCACAGGGCAAGGGGCAGGCGCAAGGCCACCAGCCGAGACCTGTTGCTCATTAGCTGTGTGACCTTGGACAAGTTAGCCTCCAAGACCAGCACCACTAACCAGCCTCATTGATAGGGAAGGCATAAACTACATGGTCTCTCAGCCTAAAAATTCTATCAAGGCTCAAACACCATCATCAAAAGGGAACTTCAAGGCCGGGTGCAGTGGCTCATGCCTATAATCCCAGCACTTTGAGAGGCTGAGGCAGGTGGATTGCCTGAGCTCAGGAGTTCGAGATCAGCCTGGGCAACACAGTGAAGCCCCGTCTCTACTAAAATAAAAAAATTAGCCAGGCATGGTAGTGTGTGCCTGTAATCCCAGCTACTCTGGAGGCTGAGGCAGGAGAACTGCTTGAAACCAGGAGGCAGAGGTTGCAGTGAGCTGAGATCATGCTACTGCACTCCAGCCTGGGTGACAGGGTGAAACTCCCACAGCCTCGCTCCCAAGTACACCTCGAGTGCGTTACTCCAGGGCCAGCTCAGAAGTAAGACCTCATTTACAGTAGGCAAACCCCACAGATGGGCAATCACCATAGACCCTCATCAAACGCCTCCCCGGGTTACAGAATATTCTGGGGAAGAAGGAACTAGAAGCAGACATAGTGGACTCCTGCTACCTTCCCAGCTCAAAGGAAAACTTAGTATTGCCTGCCTGGATCCTTCAGAAGGACTCCAGGAGTCCAGTGAGCCATGAGAAAGTAGCAAAGCAGGCCGCTAGGTGACAGGACAGGCTCTCCGCTGTCCAAAGAAGATGCGCATCCCTGCAAACAGTGACAAAACCGGGTGATACACAGGTTCTGCAGGCTAAAGGCAGGCAGACAGACTGATAACCGCCCACACTCGTTCTCTCTGGTGCCCACAGCCTGGTCAGTGATTACTCAGCCATCAGAGAACACAGGTGACCCACCTTAGCTAGAATCCCTTCCTATGGGATACATACCCAAGGACTTAGCACATGGAAACTGTCAGAACAATGGTCAACTGAATCACTTCCCTATGAATCTATCGTGAGATGATCTACAAGTTTAGACTTACTTTTTTTTTTTGAGACAGGGTCTCTCTCTGTCACTCAAGCTGGAGTGCAGTGGTTGTGATCAAGGCTTACTGTGGCTTTGACCTCCTGTGCTCCAGGGATCCTCCCACCACAGTCTCACTAGTACCTGGTACTACAGGCGCTCACCTGGTACTACTCCGGGCCTAGACTTAGTTTTCAAGTCTATCCATCATAAGGGAAACACTATTGGCATGAACTGGAAGCTTCTGAGTTTCCCTTTGAACATCAGGACATCCTAAGGACGCCAAGACAAATGCATATTGCCAACCGCTTCATGCTAATTTATAAATCTGCATCTCAAATGCAAATACAAATAATAGGTATACAAATTAGTCCCCTCCCATTAATAAACCTAAATTAATGTGCTGCATATAGACTTGACACACACAAGCAATCGCTTCAGAATTGACGAAACGTCATGCTTTGCTTCCCGTACAGGTAAGCCTGGCTAGTATCTAGCCTAACCAATTTAGATGTCTTTCATATGGATTTACCAGACCCACTATTCAATGACCCACAACAGCCCTGAAAGACAAAAGGAGTAGAAAGAACGAGTCTTGAAGTTGTGCTAAAGTAAGCAAAGCAATAACTCCTACAGCATGCACCCTGAATAGCCACCACTCTCCTAGCTATATAGCAGAGGCCTATATAAGGAGGCCACGTTGAACGTGGGGTAGTTTGTCCTCATTTCCAGGGCTCATCAGCTGAGCGACTTTAGGCTACAGTTTAATCTGGATAGGAATTAACTCAACACCAATTTGTGGGCCTCCAAGAGCCTCACGTGGTTCAAGTTAAGTTTTGTTTTGAGACAGGGTCTCACTCTGTCACCCAGGCTGGAGTGCAGTGGCACGATCTGTGCTCATGGCAACCCCTACCACCCAGGTTCAAGTGATTCTCCCACCTCAGCCCCCTAAGTAACTGGAATGACAGGCACACACCACCATGCCCAGCTAATTTTTTTATTTTTTTGTCGAGACGGGGTTTCACCATGTTCCCCAGTCTGGTCTTGAACTCCTGAGCTCAAGTAATCCTCCCGCCTCAGACTCCCAAAGTGCTAGGATTACAGGCATGAGCTACTACGCCCGGCCAAGCCACGTAAGCATTACTTGCAAACCAAAAAGTATCACACGGATATAAAGGCTACAAATCAACATGCTTCCAAAGATCTCTTGATGATCAAATCAGATTATTATTAACATTATTTGGAAACTGAAATGTATTATGTAAATACGAGTTACCACGGAAATCCTGTTATTGGTTTGGTCAGTTTAGAATTCATGACTTAGAATTCATGCAGCAATGCCAGTATAACGTACACCAGGTGAGCAGGTAAAGGCACAGACATTTCCATTCAGCAACCATCCAACCCTGACATTTGTGCTTAGGTGGGCTTCACATCGGGCAGTTCCCTTTCTGACCTCTTTCCTTCTTTCGACCTGATGTCTATCCAGACAGACATTCACTGGGTGCCCACGTCCCCCTCACACAACCCTTGCAGTTGGGGAGAGCTGATCCGTCCAGGGGTACAGGGGGCCAGGGAGCATATTCTACCACTCCGGTCACAGCCCCATGATCTATAACCATGCTGGGGCTTACAGGGTCACCCGCCAGGAGCTGAGCCCTTTCCTTGCCACAGCTCATACATGATGCGGCCCACACGTCATTCTCCGTGGCCGGCTACCCCTACGCCATGCTCAGAAGCCCTGGAAGAGCCAGTTCTTACCAGGCATGATTATCTCCGGAAACCCTGTTTTTCGAGCCACAGCTGTGGTCCTGTCCACTAAATGCGGAAACTCTTTTCGGATCTGATGGATATCTCCAGGAAGTAATTTCAGTGTTACCCACAAACCTGGAAAAACAACGGATCTGTTAAGTCACATTTTATCCTATGCATTTTCAGAAGTTTTCACAAAACCAATTTCAATGAACAAGAGACTTTTAATTCACAATTCAACATCTCGAGAAAAAACATGGGTATATGAGAAAGAGAGGGGCAAGGCAAAAAAGGTGCCCTTCATGGGGACTCCATGCATCCAACGAGCTGGGATGCCAGCCCTGCTCTAGGGTGACTCACAGGCAGTTGAACGCACATCAGCAGCTGCTGTGCACCCGCTGTGCTGCTGGGCACTGCCAAGGACCAATGCCTCTTTTGAGCGGGTAGACATTTCAGATAAATCAGCAGGCCGCCTTTTCCCGGGAGGGGGCTGAGAAGTCTGTCATTTTCTAATCTCCCAGGAAAGACAAAGGCAGGGGAGGATTCTGGAGGTGAATTCACAGTTTTGAGAACCCATCAAAGTTTCAAGCAGCTAAGCAGCATCACACAACCTGGGCGAGCAGGGGAGCACTAGGCTGCAGGGCCAACAGCACGACAGCCCTCCCCAGCCAGGACAGATGCAGCCCGTAGAGCCAGGCCCTCTGTACCACAGCGACACAGAAAAGAACAAAGCTCCAGCTGCTCTCGGCTCTTTTCTCCAAGAGAAAAATGAAGACTTTCAAAGCCTCTAAACCTAGATGCCAGGGGTGTCCTGGGGAGAGCGCAGTGAACCTGGTGGGGTCTATGTGTGAGGGCGTGCATGCGGGTTCTTCCTCCCTGCAAGGCTGATGAACTGTGGTTTATATAAATACTGAGTAGCAATCAAACAGGAGGCAACAGTACGAGGAAACAAGCCAGACACTTCCAACAAGTCAAAGGCAGGGGCGGGCAGGGGTCGGCCTGAGCTATCTTCTGTGACGGTATTTTTCCCCCCACAGGAAGGGGCTGGCACATGGGGGCCGTCTATCCCTGAGGCCTCGGCGGGGCCGCCTGCTTGCTTTCCCCCACTCAGCTCGGTAGGGCCTCATCTGCCCCTCAGAACACCAAAGCCTCTGTCCTCACTTCTGCTACTAGCATGGGTATGCACGCATGCCTGTGACTGTGCGTGTGTGTGTGCGTGTGTGTGTGCCTGTGTCTGTGTGTGCCCCTGTGTGTCTGTGTGCCCGTGTCTGTGTGTTCGTGTGTGTGGCTCTGTGTATCTGTGCCTATGTATATGTGTTATGTGTGGGGCTAAATCTGTGTCTGCCTGTGTTTCTGTATCTGTGTCCGTATGTATCTGTCTGTCTGTGTATCTGTGTCTATGTGTATATCTGTATCTGTGTGTGAGGGTGTGAGGGTATGTCTGTGTGCGTGTCTGTGTCTATATCCATGTGTGTATGTGTGTGTGTCTATAAGTATATCTGTGTATCTGTGTGTCTGTGTTTGTCGTGTATCTGTGTGTGTGTTTGTGGTGTCTGTATCTGGTGTGTGTGTGTATGTCTGTGTTTATGGTGTCTGTAACTGTGTGTGTGTATGTGTTTGTGGTGTCTGTATCTGTGTATGTTTGTGTATGTGCATGTGTGTGTTTATGGTGTCTATATCTGTGTGTGTGTGTGTGTGGTATATCTATGTGTGTGTATCTGTGTTTGTCGTGTATCTGTGTGTGTGTTTGTGGTGTCTGTATCTGGTGTGTGTGTGTATGTCTGTGTTTATGGTGTCTGTAACTGTGTGTGTGTATGTGTTTGTGGTGTCTGTATCTGTGTATGTTTGTGTATGTGCATGTGTGTGTGGTGTCTGTATCTGTGTGCGTGTGTGTGTTTATGGTGTCTATATCTGTGTGTGTGTGTGTGTGTGTGTGGTATATCTATGTATGTGTATCTGTGTTTGTGGTGTATCTGTGTGTTTGTGGTGTCTGTATCTGGTGTGTGTGTGTGTGTCTGTGTTTATGGTGTCTGTAACTGTGTGTGTGTATGTGTTTGTGGTGTCTGTATCTGTGTATGTTTGTGTATGTGCATGTGTGTGTGGTGTCTGTATCTGTGTGCGTGTGTGTGTGTGGTGTATTTGTGTATGTGTATCTGTGTATGTGTATCTGTGTTTGTGATGTATCTGTGCGCATGTGTGTGTGTGTGTGTGGTGTATCTGTGTATATCTGTGTTTGCGATGTATCTGTGTGTGTGTGGTATATCTGCGTATGTGTATCTGTGTGTGTGTGTGGTGTATCTGTGTGTGTGTGCGCGCGTGCACATGTGTGGTGTATCTGTATATGTGTATCTGTGTTTGTCGTGTATCTGTGTGTGTGTGTGCGCACGCGTGTGTGGTGTATCTGTGTATGTGTATCTGTGTTTGTCGTGTATCTGTGTGTGTGTGTGTGTGCGCACGCGCGCATGTGTGTGGTGTGTGTGTGTGTGTGTGTGTGTGGTGTATCTGTGTGTGTGTGTGTGTGCGTGCGCGCATGTGTGTGGTGTATCTGTGTGTGTGTGTGTGTGTGTGTGTGTGGGGTGTATCTGTGTGTGTGTGTGTGTGGTGTATCTGTGTGTGTGTGTGTGTGTGTGGTGTATCTGTGTGTGTGTGTGTGTGTGTGGTGTATCTGTGTGTGTGTGTGTGTGTGTGTGGTGTATCTGTGTGTGTGTGTGTGTGTGTGTGTGGTGTATCTGTGTGTGTGTGTGTGTGTGTGGTGTATCTGTGTGTGTGTGGGGGGGGGTGTATCTGTGTGTGTGTGTGTGTGTGTGGTGTATCTGTGTGTGTGTGTGTGTGTGTGTGTGTGGTGTATCTGTGTGTGTGTGTGTGTGTGTGGTGTATCTGTGTGTGTGTGTGTGTGGTGTATCTGTGTGTGTGTGTGTGTGTGTGTGTGTGTGTGTGTGTGTGGTGTATCTGTGTGTGTGCATGTGTCTGTATCCATCTCTGTGTGTGTGTGCAGCTGTCCCCTCTCCAGATGCCTTGAGAGCAAGACCCGCCCTCCATCACCCTCAGCTCAGCGCCCTGCCCTGGGTAGAAGGAACTGAGACAGTCGCAGGCCTGTCCTCCAGCAGCCTGCCTGCTGGGCAGCACTGGGAGATAACTGACAGCCCGTCAGCAGTGCCAGCACCTCAGGCTGCTCCCGACGCTCCTGACGGAAGCACCTCTTCTTGATTCAGTCCCGCACCTCACGCCCTGTCCTCTGGCTGCCCACTCCTACATCCGCTATCCTGGAAACGGTGTTCTCTTTTGCACAGATTTACATTACTTGGAGCTGAGAAGTCAAAAGTCACTGATGATGTTTTGCTCTTTGCCAGCTGGTGAAACCCTCTTTCCTCTTGCTATCTAGTGAGTCCCTCTAATTTATTCAAAAGTAGCTACTGAGCACCTACTATGTGCTATGCAAATACAGGGCACTGCCCCTACTGCAGACATAGGGCAGACCCTCACAACCTCCCCGGCCAGGGGTTTAGCTTCCATTGCCAACGGTTAGACGCTAACTCCACGGTCTCTTAGAGAAATATGCAACCGCAAAGTTCTCATGGGAGAAGTCCTGAGCACACTGCAAGGCATCCTGGGACCACAGTCTCAAGGGTCACAGAGCAAGGGATGTCGGGGCTGAGACCTGCAGGAAGCAAGAGAACTGCAGACCTGTCCCCACCCCAGGGAGGTGGAGCCCCCAGATGCTATGGGAAGACAGTGGGGAGGCTGGGGTGACAGGGACTGTGGTCTATCTGAAGGATGGGGGGCATCCAGAGGGGGGCTCAGGAACAAGAGTTAGGCTCTGACCTGACACCCTGTGGCTAACAGGGAACGGGTAGGCAGGAGTACAGAGCACCGTGAGGATGGAATGGCAGCAGGGCGGCCACCGCATGAACCCAGCTGGCTGCCAGGATGTGAACGCCACTATGGAGGGTGGGAAAGGGGACCAGCGTGGAAGTCAAACCAGCAGAACCACAGGGAGTTGGGGTAGGAGGAGGCGCAGCTTACAGAGACGGTGCCCCTTGCAGGCACAACCACTAGCAAGCCCCAGGGGTACCATTCCTTGGCACAGGAAGACCCGCTCCAGGCTGAGCTGCCTGAAAGGCAAGCACCCATAGTAGGGAAGGAAAGAAGAGTCCCAAAGAGAGGCAGAAGGGTCCACTCTGAGAGCTCACAAGGGGACAGAGATGTCAGAGGTAACAGGGCAAACAGGAAACTGGGACGGGAGGATGCCCATGCAGCCACAGGGCTCCTGGCGGGAGACGGGGGCGGGGGCGCTCAGGGAGAGGGCCGATGCTGGGACACAGAAGGGCGAAGATGAATGAGAGAGGAAGTCCAGAAAGTCCACATACACAGAGACAGATGCGTTACTCAGGGTAGGACTGTTTCTTGGTGTTTCTTTCCTTTTTGTTTAATATATTTTTTTCTTTTTCCTTTCTTTTTAAGACATGAAATTCCAGATCGTGGGAGGGAGAGTTTGAAGGAAGGAAGAACCACCAATAGAAAGCGGTCCCCAAAGAGGTATCAGGGATGGCACCCAGACAGGAGCACATGTACCACTGCCCAGAATGTGCATTTCACTAGACAACTGACCACAAAAGGCAAGTGGGAGCTAAATCCTGCCTCTACTCACTCACCAAGCCACAGGCCCTGGCACTATCTTCCTACTCACCTAGTTGATGAGGCCCCTTTTTCTTTTTTTTTTTTGAGACAGAGTCTTGCTCTGTTGCCCAGGCTGCAGTGCAGTGGCGCCATCTCGGCTCACTACAAGCTCCGCCTCCCGGGTTCACGCCATTCTCCTGCCTCAGCCTCCTGAGTAGCTGGGACTACAGGTGCCTGCCACCACGCCTGGCTAATTGTTTTGTATTTTTAGTAGAGATGGGGTTTCACCGTGTTAGCCAGGATGGTCTCGATCTCCTGACCTCGTGATCCGCCCGCCTTGGCCTCCCAAAGTGCTGGGATTACAGGCGTGAGTCACCGCGCCCGGCCGATGAGGCCCCTTTTTCTAATTCACACAAAAGCACCCTGAGCTAACAGCAGCTCCAGACCTGCAGAATAGGTAAGCAGACAGATCTGCAAAGGGCCAGGCACTTCCTCACCCTAACCCCTGGCCCTGGCCTCCAGGAGAGCAAACCAAAGCCCAGACCCTGACAGAAGAGCCTGAGGAATCAGCACCGTGGCTGACGGGGAGCTGGTCTTCCCTGGACACCAGGATGCAGCTAAGAGTTTCTCAAATCTCAGGAGTCTGAGTCCAAAAGCCTCCCTGGAGAATGAATGTCCACAAAATAAATCTAACAGAAAGATGCTCTTTGAAGGACTGCAGGATGTGGTGAGGTCATTCACAGAGGTCAAAGGTTAAGACATGAGGATGGAACACCTAACATTTAATATTAGAAATCCTGCATTTCAAACCCTTTCTCAGAAACGCCAGCCTGCTCAAATATCTTAATACATAAACTAATGCATTAGTGACACAATTAAATTTATTACCACACACTTTAAAAATGGAAATTAAATGTTCCTGATTACCCTGTGTTTTGAATGCTTTCTCACAGGAGAAAAAAAGTGCATTTGGCGTTGACATTTGCTTACCCAGAATAACTAAAAACAAAGAAGATTAGCATACATTCTATCTCAAACAATAGAACCAGATGTCTGGAGTCTTCATGAACTCACTGTCCACATAAAATGTCCCACACCTCTAGGTTCAGAATAATTTGGATTAAATATTCAGGATTGTGTCTATTGTAAAGAGGAAACATGTTGGCATAAACCAAAAATCGGCCAAGGCCAAGTGGTAAGCTCAAGAGACAGGAGGCCCATGTGGACAGAGGGGCGAAAAAATCCAGCGGCTCTCTCTGAAGATGAGTATCTCCTCCATGTCCCTTCCGATCCTGGGACCGCTAACAGTCACTTGACAGACAAGCAAGGATCAGGTTAAGCCTGGGCTGCTGGTGATAAAATGAGCTCTGGTGGGCAGCGCCCTGCAGTCCCGGCGGCTGATCTGTGCGGCTGCACTCGCTGGCCACATTGCTCACCTCTGACCTGAATTCCACCCACCAGTGGGCCCTGGAGAAAATTCAGGTTCAAGGTAAACAAGCACTAGTCATGTTGCCTAAGGCCATTCTAATTCAGGAAGTCACCTGTGATCCCCTATCACTGTTCTTGTCCCTCCGTTCTCACTGTGACTTGGAAATGCCCACTCCTCCCAGAAGCTGAAGGAACTGGACCCCTGGGCATCGGCCCAAGGTTCTCTGGCTTCATAGATCTTGGCCACACACCAGTCAGCCTGGCAGCGGCAGGCTTCGAGTCCTCTTTCCCAGCGATTTCCTGCTGGCCTGACACCAAACTCCACTCTCCCTGAATGACTCTAATAAAAGTTTATCAAAACTCTGATGACTGCAAAAGAAACTGGAGATCCCAGGGCAGCCCCAGCTCGAAGCACTGAAGGATCGGCTGGCAACCTTTGCATGGTGTCCCCAGCCGGAGAGTGACTCCAATCTAAACAGCCCTAATTGGACCTCCCTATGGTTTTCAATTAAAGTGCAAATAGGGAGGGCTGTTAATTCAGGAGAAGATGGGTCCTGGGTCAGCTGAAAATTGCTCTGTCTGCAGAGGCCACATCTCATTAATGTTCTGGGTTGGGGTTTTTGTCCTGCTACTGTTTGCCAGAGACAGGGGTAGTTCACGCCAGAGGAAAGCTGCAGGTCCCTGCAGAGCCCTAGGAAGGCTCATTCTCTATAACATTCTTCAGGCTCATTTCACATTCTCCTTTAGAACAGTGGGAAATGAATCAAGGTAATTGTTTTTTAAAAGTCTAGTGACATAAGGTAGCTGGACGATGAAGCAGGTCTGTTCGCCTAAGCTCTACTGCGTTTATGGGCAGTCTGCACGGATCAGGGAGTGAGACGGTCAAGTTCTGAAGGTGACTTCCCCCTGGGCTGGAGGCGGGGCCTCAGTCACAGTTGTTTCCTGGCAGCCCTCCTGGCCAGCCAAGTGCCAACTGTCACCAGCCCGAGGTGATTGATTCATTCCTTCTGCCAGCAGCAGGTCAGCTGCTCGGGAACGTGTCAGTGCAGGATTAAAAACGGTGAGTGTGAGGCGGGGGGATAGGGGAGGAGAAATCACTTAAATGACAGAACTCAGGGGAGCAAGTCTGCACAAATGAAGTCACCTTCTTAGGGGGACCAGCAGGGGAGCCCCAGAACAGGCAGTAATTAGCACACAACATGGGCAGAGGGGAGTTACGCCTACCGCCTGCACGTTCCTCTGAACATCTAATCCGACCCCACTCTCCATCCAGGAGCGGGCTCTCAGCAATGTTCACAAAGGTGATGGGCCAGAAAACCGTCGTGCACCGTACATGGGGGCGACCGTCACACACATTCTCCACCAGGACCACTGTCACCGCCACCATCTTCACACCATCATGATCAACATCAAACTAAAACGCAACCCAGACAGCACTGTCCCAAACGCATGCAAATACACACTGATGGAAACAAAATAGGAAAATACGTACCCTGCCCCTTGTGGTTGACTTCTTTGGCAGCGATGACTTTGTTTATAACAGTCTGAAGGAAGTCATTCTCCCCTGCCACCCTGGGTGAAAAACGGGATGACATGTTCAGCGGCTTGTGTCGAATGGCGTCGTCCAACGCGAGCCTGGAGGGCACGGGACGACCAAGACCACAGGAGACAAAGGGGCACAGAGACCCATGGGTCACGGTAACAAGGGAACATAAGAGATCATCGTCACCGAGTGTGAGAGGGAGGCATCATGAGTCAACGCACGACAAAGGATGGGAGAGGTGACAAGAGAAACAGGGAAAAGCATTGATCAGGAAAATGCTGAACCATGAGAGGGAACAGAGCAAACGAGGGCAACCCTCTCCCCAGGAAATAAACGTGCACCAGGCCTCCACTGCGTCTCCATCAGACGCTTGTGTTTAAAAAAAGGAGCTTGTCTGAAAGCCACATGGGTGAAAGGCATTTAATCCCAAAGAATGTTTATGGCCATTCCTCCAATTTCAATAATTCTGAACATAGCATAGGTCAAGGGGCAGGTGATCTAAAGGGAAACGCAAAATCGAGATTAAAAAAAAAAGTCCCTGGAACCTAACTGCTTGCAAAAGCTTTCTACTCTACTCTCTTGGACTATGTACACAATAGACCCTAAAATGACTACATGTGAGAAGAATGGCACCATGTTTGGAGAACACCACGACCTATTCTCATGTGTGGCGCCATTATGAACACAGACCACTCATATTTTCAGGGTCCGTGAATCAGGAGCCTATCACAGATGCTGTGCTATACGAGAGACTAGCTGAAAACAGGTAGCATATGCCCAAATAGAAATACCATGTAGCACAGCAAAGTGCGCTATGAAATGAACAAGAAAATAGACAGCATGGCCATAATGTTTAAAATCAATCCTGGGAACAAGGACAGTGCTATCCATCACTGGAGCCACAAGACTCAAGGGAACTGAAGACTGTTGTCATTTACTTCACCAAGTTAAAAAAGACAGGGAGGAAGGGAGATGTGCAATGTGCTTCCTTCCCTAAAACCAACCCTGTGAGATAATAAATCAGTTTTAATGGAGCAAAAAACGGTTTCATTAGCATGACATTTCCCAAAGAACTGGTTTCATTGCTTATTTTGCTATTAAAAATCATGCTGTTCTTTTGTTTCTAACACTGCAAATATTCATCTATTAGTCTTCCTTTAATGGAGCACGGAGTCACAAATTACATAAGAGGTACACATGGAATAATGTATTTTCCAAGTGGACATTCCACTACAAGATAGAAAAAGATGGCAGCAAAGCACAGGCAATCTCAAACAACTCATAACATGTTCTGTGAAAATCAGTGAATCTAAAACTAATAACCTCCCTAACTTTTCAAACAATCCCTCAAGTTGGGTTTGTTTGTTTTGGGATTTTTCTTTTTTTTTTTTTTTTTTTTTTTTTTTGACTTTTCACAGAGGACACTAGCAGGCAACAGGTAATTTCAACTTAGTGGTACATCTGGGCATCAAGAACCTCTGAGGTCTAATACATAATACAGCATTCAAAACAGTAGGGGCTGCATTATTTCTCACGAGAGAATGAGGCAATTTAATATTATAATTTTACAAAGGTGTATTTTATTTATGACCTCAATATCTGCCCACGTTCCACGATACTGTTCTCCTTGTTTGCTAAGGAAACTTCCAGATTCTGCAGCACTGCGTTCCTTTTATAAACTCTCCTCACTGGGTGGGGCGACAAAACAACATTATCCAGCAGAGCTTTCTGCAGTGGTGGAGACGTGCTGTGTACGTACGGCCCAGGACGGTGCCGCTGGCCTCCTCTCCTGCTGAACACTTGAAACAGGACCAATGTGACCGAAGAACTCAATGTTTAATGCTACTTCATTCTAATTATTATTATTATTTTTGAGACAGAATCTCCCTCTGTCACCCAGGCTGGAGTTCTGTGGCGTGATCTCGGCTCATTGCAACCTGTGCCTCCCGGGTTCAAGCGATTCTCCTGCCTCAGTCTCCCAAGTAGCTGGGATTACAGGCGCCTGCCACCACGCCCGACTAATTTTTGTATTTTTAGTAGTTATGGGGTTTTGCCATGTTGGCCAGGCTGGTCTCGAACTCCTGACCCTCAGGTGATCCTCCTGCCTCAACCTCCCAAAGTGCTGGGATTACAGGCGTGAGCCACTGTGCCCAGCTCATTTTAAGTATTTTAAATAGCCACATGGAGCTACTGGTTACCACACTGGACAGGAGAGTAAACCTAAAGCATTTAAGCCACAAAGAGACCTCTGCCTCTAGTGGTGCATGGTGAGATACATATAACTTAACCCTGACTCCCAGTTCAATAATGCAGGGTTTGCTGTTATTCTTATGACAGGAAGACAGCAAAATCTCCTACTGAGCTGTACAAAAAGCTTTAGGGTGCCACCTGACCAGATCGCCTGCCTGCAAAGAAAGTCATACTCTTCCTGTCCTAGCCAGTGGCACTCAAGTCCCAGAGGAGTCGGGTGGGGTTGAGTGCGGTGGTCCATCACCAAGGATGCATGGGGCAGAGGGAAGCCAACCTCACATCTCCGGACCCCCAAGGACAGGACTCCTTCAGCCACCCAATTACTACCCGCCTCCGAAACCCTTCAGCCAACAGCTGAAAACAGTAACATTTCTAAAATCTAAAAATGTGTTTCAAGTCTAAAATCGATTAAGAAGAGAAATGAGGGAAAAGTAAAACTGCAGAGCACTATGGCAGGGGGCCACCCTTACCACGCACTCTCCCCTAACATCGCCCCCCAACCCCACAGCCAGGAGGAAGCCGTCTCTTATAATTCACCTCAACCGTTTGGATTCCTTTTCTCTCCTCCTCTGTGAGGAGTAGGAGTGCCCTTAAGTGGCCAACGACAATCATCTGGGTACACTCTTGCTTCCACACGAGGGAAATAAATGCCAATTCTTTCCACCAGTTCCCTGGGTTCTACCCACAAATCAGATAATCAATTTAATGAATCTCCTCCAAGAGCTTTTTCTCAGCTTCTGTGCCTCTTTAAAGACTTCAAGTCAGAACTAGAGAAAGCCGAAAAACGAGCACAGATATGCTCCACTCTAAGCAAAAACCAAGAAACAAAAATCAGCAGCATGATTCTATGCTTTAAAGCATTATTTCCCGCTTTAAAATAATTCATCATAATTTTGTTTGGTTTTCTATTTTAAACACAGCAACCTTCTATGATGAATTTGGAAGTATTGTGCTTTGAAACTACAAATAGCTACTAGAATAAATCAATTATGTAAAGAAACGTTCAGGCTCAGAGAAGAGTCATAATTCTGTGCCTTCTACATGATCAGGCAGGTAAAATCTTCTACTTCCAGGACCATAAACAAACTTTGACCCAGGATTCTTACGGCTACAAAAAAATTCCATGTACTACAGCAGTGACTAAAGAGGTTTTTCATACTTATAAAATAATCAATTCTTACTTAGGTTTATCTATTTAATTATAAAGATAACTATTACAAGCCTATGTTTTCCACATTATATCTGGCTAAGTACTTGAATTGCTCCATACTTACGGCTGAAAGGGAATGAAATGCTGCTTATCTTCGTCGTCTACTTTTCCATTTATTATATCTGTTACATCCATCACTGGAGACAAAAAGAGAACAGAGATTGTTTTGGCTTAAATGCTATAATCACAGAACACAAACAAACAAACAAAGGAACATCAGAATATCTTCTAGCAAACAACAGCAAAAGCTGTTTTCTCATCGTCAAGTCTAAATTATGTCCATGCTTGAAAGACAAATTAAGTTATCAGAAAACGCTGGCCCAAATGGAAGTGGGGCTCAAATGGCAGAGTTCCATTTAATAATTTCCTTTGCCTATTATCCAGCTGTCACCCTAGAGCTGCCCTGTCCAATACAACTTTCTGTGATGATGGAAAATGTTCCATAACAATGAGTAACAAAAATGTGACAGCACAGGCCGGGCGCAGTGGCTCACATCTGTAATCCCAGCACTTTGGGAGACCAAGGTGAGCAGATTGCTTGAGCCCAGGAGTTCGAGACCAGCCTGGGCAACATGACAAAACCCCTATCTCTACAAAAAATACAAAAATTATCCAGGCATAGTGGTGTGCACCCGTAGTCCCAGCTACTCAGAAGGCTGAGATGGGAGACTTGCTTGGGCCCAGGAGGTGGAGGATGCAGTGAGCAGAATTCACACCACTGCCCTCCAGCCTGAATGACAGAGACCCTGCCACAAAACAAAAGAAAAAAATAAAAATGTAGAAAGCATGATGGAGGAACTGAAAACTTACTTTTACTTCATTCATTTAATTTAAATTTAACTAGTCACATGTGACCAGTGGTTACCATGCTGGCCAGCACTGTTCTGAAGCCTCACGTTAGTGCATTCCCCCAAACAATTAAGCAAACAAGTAGCTACCATTTCCCAAGCACCCACCACATGCTGGTATCTGTCGATGCTCTTACAAGAGGACACTTCAAGGCAAATCCTCAGAGTTACCTACCATACTGACGAGAAACTGAGGCTTAAAGACAGGCATGAACAAGCACGCTCAAAAGTCTACAGCTAGAAAGTCTCCAAGACCCGGCCGGGCGCGGTGGCTCAAGCCTGTAATCCCAGCACTTTGGGAGGCCGAGACGGGCGGATCACGAGGTCAGGAGATCGAGACCATCCTGGGTAACACGGTGAAACCCCGTCTCTACTAAAAATACAAAAACTTAGCCGGGCGAGGTGGCCGGCGCCTGTAGTCCCAGCTACTCGGGAGGCTGAGGCAGGAGAATGGCGTGAACCCGGGAGGCGGAGCTTGCAGTGAGCTGAGATCCGGCCACTGCACTCCAGCCTGGGTGACAGAGTGAGACTCCGTCTCAAAAAAAAAAAAAAAAAAGAAAGTCTCCAAGACCCAAACTCTTTCAATACTATTAAACTGCCTTCACAAACACATCCCCCTGGGAGGTCCAGGCTTGCTAACATCACAAGAAAGGCTAATATCCTTTGCAATGTTCTTGTGTTAAAAAGACATCCCCTGATTACACTCAGGAGTAAACCCAGACACATTGTCTACCTTTCAAACAATTCCTTTTGCCCTTGGTCATGACAGAACAAGAAAATCCAAGAATAACCCCAGATGGCCCTGGTCACTTTCCCTGTCTCTGCTACTGCTCAACCGCCACGCCGGACTTAAGAAAAGAGAGGAAGATGCCTTGTTTATTTTCTTCGCACAAGACCCTTCCCCAGAAGGGTCTCTGTAGCCCAGGGTCTCTATGTTCAGGTAAGAGGATGAGTCTAAATATACTTTGTCCAATACACGAGTAATCATACATTGAGATTTTTCCTTTCTACCATCACCATCACCACCCTCCAAAAAGGGGGAGGGACATGTAGAACCAAAAAAGCAGAATTCTCATCCCCTGCTTGCCCTGGTGGAGCCCACGGGCCTCAGTATTGTGTCCTAAGGGACGACACCCACACTCCACTGAACCAAGGGGACTCAAAGAGCTAAGAGCCCACAGCTGTGTTTGCAGATACAGGTCAAAGAATCCCAAATACCTTGGAACATCAAATGACAGCTGCTCAGAAGATGCATGGTCTGGACACCGGCCCTCACCTGGCCTGGGGGAAGACTTTACCAGCTTCCACCACTCTTGGGGTTGACTGACCCACATGCGACTGCTTTTTACCACATGCGACTGTGGAAAGCACCCACCTTTTTACCTTTTTCCAAGACACCTGAGACCACCAGTTCAGCATCCTTCATTAACTCATTTGGGCAGCAGCCCACTATGAGCCAGAACCAAGGTGGTCTGACCCAGGCAGGCCAGCCCTCACATGCCAGCTGGTCCTGGGTGGCCTTGCTGGGTGCCTGCAGAGCCCCTCTCTGCCATGGGACTCATCTCACCGGCTGACCATGGGACTCCCTTGCCACATCCCCAGTGCCCAGCCCTGGAACACAGGACCATGTGCAGGAAGGCAGCAAACAAGCAGGAAACGCAAGCAGAGCCTGAGCACCCACAGGTGGAAAACAGCCCGAGTCCCGCACCCATCCTGAGCCTCGAGGAGAAGGCCTGGACGTCACCAGTCATCACTGCTCATGGCGCTTCCCGCACCCATCCTGAGCCTCGAGGAGAAGGCCTGGACGTCACCAGTCATCACTGCTCATGGCGCTTCCCGCACCCATCCTGAGCCTCGAGGAGAAGGCCTGGATGTCACCAGTCATCACTGCTCATCACGCTTCCCGCACCCATCCTGAGCCTCGAGGAGAAGGCCTGGACGTCACCAGTCATCACTGCTCATGGCGCTTCCCGCACCCATCCTGAGCCTCGAGGAGAAGGCCTGGACGTCACCAGTCATCACCGCTCATCACGCTTCCCGCACCCATCCTGAGCCTCGAGGAGAAGGCCTGGACGTCACCAGTCATCACCGCTCATCGCGCTTCCCGCACCCATCCTGAGCCTCGAGAAGAATGCCCTGACGTCACCAGTCATCACTGCTCATTGCGCTTCCCGCACCCATCCTGAGCCTCGAGGAGAATGCCCTGACGTCACCAGTCATCACTGCTCATCGCGCTTCCCACACCCATCCTGAGCCTCGAGGAGAATGCCCTGACGTCACCAGTCATCACTGCTCATCGCGCTTCCCACACCCATCCTGAGCCTCGAGGAGAAGGCCTGGACGTCACCAGTCATCACCGCTCATCACGCTTCCCGCACCCATCCTGAGCCTCGAGGAGAATGCCCTGACGTCACCAGTCATCACTGCTCATGGCGCTTCCCGCACCCATCCTGAGCCTCGAGGAGAAGGCCTGGACGTCACCAGTCATCACTGCTCATGGCGCTTCCCGCACCCATCCTGAGCCTCGAGGAGAAGGCCTGGATGTCACCAGTCATCACTGCTCATCACGCTTCCCGCACCCATCCTGAGCCTCGAGGAGAAGGCCTGGACGTCACCAGTCATCACTGCTCATCGCGCTTCCCGCACCCATCCTGAGCCTCGAGGAGAAGGCCTGGACGTCACCAGTCATCACCGCTCATCACGCTTCCCGCACCCATCCTGAGCCTCGAGGAGAAGGCCTGGACGTCACCAGTCATCACCGCTCATCGCGCTTCCCGCACCCATCCTGAGCCTCGAGAAGAATGCCCTGACGTCACCAGTCATCACTGCTCATTGCGCTTCCCGCACCCATCCTGAGCCTCGAGGAGAATGCCCTGACGTCACCAGTCATCACCGCTCATCGCGCTTCCCACACCCATCCTGAGCCTCGAGGAGAATGCCCTGACGTCACCAGTCATCACTGCTCATCGCGCTTCCCACACCCATCCTGAGCCTCAAGGAGAAGGCCTGGACGTCACCAGTCATCACCGCTCATCGCGCTTCCCGCACCCATCCTGAGCCTCGAGGAGAATGCCCTGACGTCACCAGTCATCACCGCTCATCACGCTTCCCGCACCCATCCTGAGCCTCAAGGAGAATGCCCTGACGTCACCAGTCATCACTGCTCATCGCGCTTCCCGCACCCATCCTGAGCCTCGAGGAGAATGCCCTGACGTCACCAGTCATCACCGCTCATCGCGCTTCCCACACCCATCCTGAGCCTCGAGGAGAAGGCCTGGACGTCACCAGTCATCACTGCTCATCACGCTTCCCGCACCCATCCTGAGCCTCGAGGAGAAGGCCTGGACGTCACCAGTCATCACTGCTCATCGCGCTTCCCGCACCCATCCTGAGCCTCGAGGAGAAGGCCCTGACGTCACCAGTCATCACTGCTCATCGCACTTCCCACACCCATCCTGAGCCTCGAGGAGAAGGCCTGGACGTCACCAGTCATCACTGCTCATCGCGCTTCCCGCACCCATCCTGAGCCTCGAGGAGAAGGCCTGGACGTCACCAGTCATCACTGCTCATCGCGCTTCCCGCACCCATCCTGAGCCTCGAGGAGAATGCCCTGACGTCACCAGTCATCACCGCTCATCGCGCTTCCCGCACCCATCCTGAGCCTCGAGGAGAAGGCCTGGACGTCACCAGTCATCACTGCTCATCGCGCTTCCCGCACCCATCCTGAGCCTCGAGGAGAATGCCCTGACGTCACCAGTCATCACCGCTCATCGCGCTTCCCGCACCCATCCTGAGCCTCGAGGAGAAGGCCTGGACGTCACCAGTCATCACCGCTCATCGCGCTTCCCGCACCCATCCTGAGCCTCGAGGAGAAGGCCTGGACGTCACCAGTCATCACCGCTCATCGCGCTTCCCGCACCCATCCTGAGCCTCGAGGAGAAGGCCTGGACGTCACCAGTCATCACAGCTCATCGCGCTTCCCGCACCCATCCTGAGCCTCGAGGAGAATGCCCTGACGTCACCAGTCATCACCGCTCATCGCGCTTCCCGCACCCATCCTGAGCCTCGAGGAGAATGCCCTGACGTCACCAGTCATCACCGCTCATCGCGCTTCCCACACCCATCCTGAGCCTCGAGGAGAAGGCCTGGACGTCACCAGTCATCACTGCTCATCACGCTTCCCGCACCCATCCTGAGCCTCGAGGAGAAGGCCTGGACGTCACCAGTCATCACCGCTCATCGCGCTTCCCACACCCATCCTGAGCCTCGAGGAGAATGCCCTGACGTCACCAGTCATCACCGCTCATCACGCTTCCCGCACCCATCCTGAGCCTCGAGGAGAATGCCCTGACGTCACCAGTCATCACCGCTCATCGCGCTTCCCGCACCCATCCTGAGCCTCGAGGAGAAGGCCTGGACGTCACCAGTCATCACTGCTCATCGCGCTTCCCGCACCCATCCTGAGCCTCGAGGAGAATGCCCTGACGTCACCAGTCATCACCGCTCATCGCGCTTCCCGCACCCATCCTGAGCCTCGAGGAGAAGGCCTGGACGTCACCAGTCATCACCGCTCATCGCGCTTCCCGCACCCATCCTGAGCCTCGAGGAGAAGGCCTGGACGTCACCAGTCATCACCGCTCATCGCGCTTCCCGCACCCATCCTGAGCCTCGAGGAGAAGGCCTGGACGTCACCAGTCATCACAGCTCATCGCGCTTCCCGCACCCATCCTGAGCCTCGAGGAGAATGCCCTGACGTCACCAGTCATCACTGCTCATTGCGCTTCCCGCACCCATCCTGAGCCTCGAGGAGAATGCCCTGACGTCACCAGTCATCACTGCTCATCGCGCTTCCCACACCCATCCTGAGCCTCGAGGAGAATGCCCTGACGTCACCAGTCATCACTGCTCATCGCGCTTCCCACACCCATCCTGAGCCTCGAGGAGAAGGCCTGGACGTCACCAGTCATCACCGCTCATCACGCTTCCCGCACCCATCCTGAGCCTCGAGGAGAATGCCCTGACGTCACCAGTCATCACTGCTCATGGCGCTTCCCGCACCCATCCTGAGCCTCGAGGAGAAGGCCTGGACGTCACCAGTCATCACTGCTCATGGCGCTTCCCGCACCCATCCTGAGCCTCGAGGAGAAGGCCTGGATGTCACCAGTCATCACTGCTCATCGCGCTTCCCGCACCCATCCTGAGCCTCGAGGAGAAGGCCTGGACGTCACCAGTCATCACTGCTCATCGCGCTTCCCGCACCCATCCTGAGCCTCGAGGAGAAGGCCTGGACGTCACCAGTCATCACCGCTCATCACGCTTCCCGCACCCATCCTGAGCCTCGAGGAGAAGGCCTGGACGTCACCAGTCATCACCGCTCATCGCGCTTCCCGCACCCATTCTGAGCCTCGAGAAGAATGCCCTGACGTCACCAGTCATCACTGCTCATTGCGCTTCCCGCACCCATCCTGAGCCTCGAGGAGAATGCCCTGACGTCACCAGTCATCACTGCTCATCGCGCTTCCCACACCCATCCTGAGCCTCGAGGAGAATGCCCTGACGTCACCAGTCATCACTGCTCATCGCGCTTCCCACACCCATCCTGAGCCTCGAGGAGAAGGCCTGGACGTCACCAGTCATCACCGCTCATCGCGCTTCCCGCACCCATCCTGAGCCTCGAGGAGAATGCCCTGACGTCACCAGTCATCACCGCTCATCACGCTTCCCGCACCCATCCTGAGCCTCAAGGAGAATGCCCTGACGTCACCAGTCATCACTGCTCATCGCGCTTCCCGCACCCATCCTGAGCCTCGAGGAGAATGCCCTGACGTCACCAGTCATCACCGCTCATCGCGCTTCCCACACCCATCCTGAGCCTCGAGGAGAAGGCCTGGACGTCACCAGTCATCACTGCTCATCACGCTTCCCGCACCCATCCTGAGCCTCGAGGAGAAGGCCTGGACGTCACCAGTCATCACTGCTCATCGCGCTTCCCGCACCCATCCTGAGCCTCGAGGAGAAGGCCCTGACGTCACCAGTCATCACTGCTCATGGCGCTTCCCGCACCCATCCTGAGCCTCGAGGAGAATGCCCTGACGTCACCAGTCATCACCGCTCATCGCGCTTCCCGCACCCATCCTGAGCCTCGAGGAGAAGGCCTGGACGTCACCAGTCATCACCGCTCATCGCGCTTCCCGCACCCATCCTGAGCCTCGAGGAGAAGGCCTGGACGTCACCAGTCATCACCGCTCATCGCGCTTCCCGCACCCATCCTGAGCCTCGAGGAGAAGGCCTGGACGTCACCAGTCATCACAGCTCATCGCGCTTCCCGCACCCATCCTGAGCCTCGAGGAGAATGCCCTGACGTCACCAGTCATCACCGCTCATCGCGCTTCCCGCACCCATCCTGAGCCTCGAGGAGAATGCCCTGACGTCACCAGTCATCACCGCTCATCGCGCTTCCCACACCCATCCTGAGCCTCGAGGAGAAGGCCTGGACGTCACCAGTCATCACTGCTCATCACGCTTCCCGCACCCATCCTGAGCCTCGAGGAGAAGGCCTGGACGTCACCAGTCATCACCGCTCATCGCGCTTCCCACACCCATCCTGAGCCTCGAGGAGAATGCCCTGACGTCACCAGTCATCACCGCTCATCACGCTTCCCGCACCCATCCTGAGCCTCGAGGAGAATGCCCTGACGTCACCAGTCATCACCGCTCATCGCGCTTCCCGCACCCATCCTGAGCCTCGAGGAGAAGGCCTGGACGTCACCAGTCATCACTGCTCATCGCGCTTCCCACACCCATCCTGAGCCTCGAGGAGAAGGCCCTGACGTCACCAGTCATCACTGCTCATCGCGCTTCCCACACCCATCCTGAGCCTCGAGGAGAAGGCCTGGACGTCACCAGTCATCACTGCTCATCGCGCTTCCCACACCCATCCTGAGCCTCGAGGAGAAGGCCTTGACATCACCAGTCATCACTGCTCATGGCGCTTCCCAAACACTCTCCCGCCTGCTCTCCCGCACACAGCCCCATGTGGAGGGAGCGCTCCCTGCAGTTTGGACAAGATGTCCCTGACACCAAAGGAGGAAATAAAGGTCTTGGGGGGAAAACTCCCCCAAACAGCCAGCCCAGGGTCTCCACATTCAGGTAAGAGGATGGTGAAAAGACAGAGTCCAGCTGAAGTCAGTGCAGCTCTGTGAGGGAGAGGCCGGGTAGACAGACGGCACCGCATGATGCTGGAATTCAGAGGGCAGGAGAAGGAAGGAGGCAGTGGTGTCAGGACAAGAGTGATGGAGGCACAGGGCCAGCAAAGGCAGGAGAGCAGAAGGCGGGAGGTGAGAAACGTCTTGCAGGGAGAGGGGCTGACGGCTCAGTCCCGCTGGTGGGGCTGCATCAGGACGACTTGCTCGCGGCAAATGGACCCCCACACCCTGCGAGTCAGCAACTGCGCTGCAGAGGCTGCCCTGCAAACAGGCACGGGTGGGATGCTTTAAGCTCCAGGATGCTCACTGCGTAGCTACTACACCGCAAGGCTGAGATACCCTCAGAGCCCAAAGGAAAGGCCTGCTGCAATCACAGGGCTACAGGCTGCAGACACCGAGAAGCCGAATTTTTGAATAACACTTAATAAAATGACATGTTCATAAGATAATGCTACATTTGTTAGAAAGATAAAAGTATACGCAATGCAAACATACTACTGAACTGCACACCTAAAAGTGGTTAAGATGGCAAAAAAGGGACTAAAAAGACATTGAAAATCCATCAGTAAATAAACAAACACATGGTAGGATGTGATACTGTATTTAAAAATCATATGCCACACACAGAAAAAAAAATTTGGAAACAAACATATCAGAATAAACATGAGGTACTACCCCGGCTATGTAAAACTATGGATAATTTATTTAACTACACTTTTCCATAAAATTTCCATTATTTTTACAATTTTCTATCTTTTAGAAAGAGATAGAAAAGGTTACATTATAAAAAGGTTAAAAAACAGAAATGTGACCCATTATTTTCAACCAAAGACTAAGAACTGTCGCCTTAAAGGCCCATGAACACTTTTCTCATTTTGAGGAACTGAACTCTGCTGACACAGACATGCAGAAGTCATTCTGAAGAAAGCCTCAAAATTAAATTTGCATGTGGAAACTGAAGTTGCATACGAACAGGCAGAATACGATTACCAAAATGTTGATCAACCTTCTTAGATGTGGGAAGCATCCCTTCTATCCCTTCTTTTTTTTTTTTTTTTTTGAGACAGTGTCTCGCTCTGTCGCCTAGGTTGGAGTGCAGTGGTACAATCATGGGTCACAGCAACCTCAACCTCCCAAGTTCAGGCAGTCCTCCTGCCTTGGCCACCCCAAGCATGAGCCACCATGACTGGCTAATCTTTGTGTGTGTGTTTTTTTTTTTTTTTTGGTAAAGATGGGGTTTCACCATATCGCCCAGGCTGGTCTCAAACTGCTGGACTCAAGCAATCCACCCACTTTGGCCTCCCAAAGTGCTGGGATTACAGGTGTGAGCCACTGCACCCGACCGAGTGTCCTTTCTCAGTAACAAAGAGAACATCTGGTTGGACGACACAGTGAATAAGTTAGAAGCAAATCCTATTTAAAAAAATTCCCCAGATGTGCTGAACGCCACCACGTGATAAGCAGGGCAGGGCGGGGGGGCGGGGGGCAGGTGGTCTGGTGGCAGCAAACTGCCAGTCACTGAGTGGCCCATAGTGACAAACAAGTGATTTTGGTTAAAGCAGAGATTCTGGTTTAACTGGACAGGAGTGTGGCCTGTGCAACAATTTTTTCTTTTTGGGAGTGGGGTTGCAGGGGACAGGATCTGACTGTAGCCCAGGCTGGAGTACAACAGCACGATCATGGCTTATTTGCAGTCTGGACCGCCCTGGGTTCTGGTGATCCTCCCACCTCAGCCTCTCGAGTAGCTGGGACCACAGGTGAGTGCCACCAAGCGCCCAGCTAACTTTTGTAATTTTTAGTAGAGACAAGGTTTCGTCATGTTGTCAGGCTGGTCTTGAATGCCTGGGCCCAAGCGATCTGCCTGCCTCAGCCTCCCAAAGTGCTAGGATTACAGGCATGAACCACAGCATCTGACCAAGAATTTTTACTGAAAGCTTGCAAGATTTTTCTCATATTCAGTTAGGATTGAGAACCACTGCATTAAGATACTTACTTTTTGTGCCAAAAATTTACATAGATCACATAATGAAATGTCTCAGAGAAGAGTTTCTAGTAGGAAACTGGAAATTCCACAAGCAGAATGATCAGGTCTTTACTTTTTTTTTTTTTTTTTTTTTTGAGACAGAGTCTCGCCCTGTCACCCTGGCGTGATCTTGGCTCACTGGAACCTCCGCCTCCCCAGTTCAAGCAATTCTCCTGCCTCCCTCCTGAGTAGCTGGGATTACTGGCACCTGCCACCACGCCCAATTAACTTTTTTGTATGTTTAGTAGAGACAGGGTTTCACCATGCTGGCCAGGCTGGTTCCGAACTCCTAACCTCGTTATCAGCCTGCCTCGGCCTCCCAAAGTTCTGGGATTAGAGGTGGGAGCCACTGCACCGGCCCTGTGTGTGTGTGTGTGTGTGTGAGAGAGAGAGAGACACACAGTCTCGCCCCGTTCCCCAGGCTGGAGTACAGTGACACAATCTTAGCTCACTGCAACCTCGTCCTCCCAGGTTCAAGCAACTCTTCTCCCTAGCCTCCTGAGTAGCTGGGACTACAGGCATGCACCATGCCTGGATAATTGTTTTACTTTTCATAGAGATGGGGTTTTATCATGTTGGCCAGGCTGGTCTCAAAACACCCAACCTCAGGTGATCCACCCACCTCGGCCTCCCACATTGCTGGGATTACAGGTGTGAGCCACTGCACCCAGCCAGATTCTTACTTGCAATGTACAATCACACACCAACTGAGCAGGTCTAGGAAAGCTGGCCCCTCTGGAGTGAGCACAGAGGCCACAAAGACTCAGTGCTCAGAGCTTGGGACTGAGGCATGAACACGACATCCCCACTCAGGGCATGCAGTGGAGGTAGGCAAACCAGCAACTGCTGAGCAACTGTGACACCAGAAAGGACAGAGAATTCAAAGGACCTGGAAACCCAACATTAACAGCTGCAGGCCTGAAATCTTCCCACAGAGGAAAACAAACGCCTATGGGTATCTCTGAAGCACTTCACACAGGTTCGTGCAGGTTCACACAGGTTCAAACAGGTTCACACAGGTTCATACAGGTTCACACAGGTTCATGCAGGATCACACAGGTTCACACTGGTTCAGAAAGGTTCACACAGGTTCACGCAGGTTCACACAGGTTCACGCAGGTTCACACAGGTTCACACAGGTTCAGAAAGGTTCATGCAGGTTCACACAGGTTCATGCATGTTCACAGAGGTTCACGCAGGTTCACACAGGTTCACGCAGGTTCACACAGGTTCAGAAAGGTTCACGCAGGTTCACACAGGTTCATGCATGTTCAGAGGTTCACACAGGTTCACATAGGTTCCAGAAAGGTTCACACAAGTTCACGCAGGTTCACACAGGTTCATGCAGGTTCGGAAAGGTTCACGCAGGTTCACGTATGTTCACAGAGGTCCGCACAGGTTCAGAAAGGTTCACACAAGTTCACGCAGGTTCACACAGCATCACGCAGGTTCAGAAAGGTTCACACAGGTTCACGCAGGTTCACACAGATTCACACAGGTTCACACACGTTCACAGAGGTTCACATAGGTTCACGCAGGTTCGTGCAGGTTCATGCAGGTTCACACAGGTTCTTTGCAACCCCAAAATGAGGGGGGACACCCCATGTGCCAGTCAGAGCAGAGCAGCAAGAAGAAGCCACACTCCAGAGAATTCACGAGCAAAACGACAAGGCTAGAACTTGGCCCCAGGTGGGCTTTCAGAAGCCCCAATATCAGTGGGTGCCAGGGACACAAGACAGGAAAGGAAGGAACCAGAGACCAGTTCTGACAGGAGGAACCAGGGACCACAGGGGGTGTCCGTGTGGTCAGCAGATATCAGGGCACAGAAGTCCCTGGTGGCCGCACAGCCAGGGATCCAAACTCCAGTGACCAGATGTAGTGTCTCAGCCAACACTACACAGGTGGGGGCTCCAGAAACAAGGAACTATGTCCCAGGTGCCCGCTTTACCCCAGTGAATAACCTGGGCTTCCATAATTCATGGAGAACTCCAGGAGCTGGGGGGCCCAACCTAACTCTAGACCCCACCAAGCAAGCGTAAGTGAGCATGTAAGAAACAGTGAAAGGCCACAGTGGTGTCAGCTGAGCCCATGCCCATCAGCCTCTCCATCCATTAGTACCTAGACCTTCATGGACTGTCAATCCAATGAAAACTGAAAAATATTCCAAATTTTTAAATTCCAAAAATTTTAATCAAAAGAAGGTAAAAACTGTCAGCCTGTGGTCTAGATTTCACCTTTAAGAAATACAACTACGCATTCGTAGGCACTTATGACATAATCCATCTTGTAATCTAATAACCAGAGAATCTGTAGGTCTGCTGTTGAAAAGAGGAGTGACTTCCGTGTGTTATCAAAAATGTCTCTGATTGCTCAAATGGAGCCAATTATGTCTGAGACAAAAATTAAATATTTTCTTAAAACTACCATCAAGATGGAAAAGAAAAAAAAAATCCTGGAAAATGAAAGGTAATTAAATATAACACTAGATTACATGTAAAAGATGCTACAGGCTCTGACAAATAGAGCGGCAATTTTCAAGTATGTATTCAAGTCATGAGATGAAAATGTTAGCAGGGCATGAGGGGGCGCGCCTGTGGTCCCAGTTACTCAGGAAGCTGAGGCAGGAGGATCACTTGAGCCCAGGAGGTCAGGGCAGCAGTGAGCTGTGATCACACAGCCTGGGTGACAGAGTTAGACTCTGTCTCTTAAAAACAAAAAGACAGAGAGATGAAAATGCAAAAGGATTTCCCCAGCCCAAGGTTGTGGGGACTTCAGAAAGAAAACCTCACCCTCACCATTTCACTCACAAATGGTAAGATCATTGGAACACTCCGTTAGTTAGCTCTATGGGTAAACTGAATTCAAGTAAACTGAATTAATATGCTGCTCTCATTATGTCTATATCACTGCTATGGCTTACTTCTTATGATATAGTAAATCATTTAAATGACTTGAAATATTTTTCCAAAAATTCCAGGCAGAGCACATAGGAATTTTAGGATGGTGAAGCTACCCAGTGGCACTACCATGGGGAATATACAGTATTATTCAACTGTCGAAACCCACACAAGGCACAACATCAAGAATGAACACTAATGTAAACTATGGACTTCACAGGACGACGATGTGTCAATGTGGTTCACCAACTGCAAACAATGTACCAATCTATGGGGGATATTGATAATGGGGACGCAGGGGGAAGGAAGGAGAAATATATAGGAACTGTCTATATTTTCTGTTCAATTTTGCTTGAACCTAAAACCTTTCTAAAAATAATGTTTATTCAAAAGGCAGGGGGGGAATGGACTAAGTTCAGAGTTTCCTGGTAGCCAAGGCAAAGAACGTCTTCCACGGCTGTTCATACAAAAAATCCAGCTGTGTGTCAAGAATCAGGAACCTTTCCCACATGAATATTCACATGAATCCCAAAAATCACAAACATAAAATAAATATCAGAGTGCTAAGTAATGAAATTGTAGCAACCATTAAAGAGAGAAAACCACTTCCCAAAACTATGAAAAATGAGAGTGACATTGAAATAGGGCAAATAATTAGAACTTCCTGGTATGCCTTTATCTTTCCTCAACAGAGATAACTGGTCTTTCACATTCCTCGTGCTGTCACCAAAAATAACAGAGCACCAACATGGCGGAGGAAGAGCACCCACGTGGCGGAGGAAGCGCACCCACGTGGCGGAGGAAGCGCACCCACGTGGCGGAGGAAGCGCACCAATATGAAGCTAACTGCGTCCTCTTCACGGTTTGCTTTCTTTCCTCCCCTTCGTTGCTTTGACTGTCCTGCACAAATCCATTCTGATGTCCATCACCAAGACCTGAAACCCTCCACTGACTGGCTTTCCTACAGACTGAGAATATGGGTCAGGATCTCTCCCAGGGAAAGATGAGATCCACTTTAAAACCAAATATATGATTTACATCTGAAACTTGAGGCCTAGAACATCCTGAGCCTAGCAGGTCAACTGGAAGCCACAATGAAAATAACTAATAAATATATTTTTTCTCTCTAGCAGAAAAGCTTATAAATCAAAGCTGCCCATTGACCAATCAACATTCAGCAGTGGTTCTTTTGAAAGTGACTGTGAAGATCTGAAACTCTCAAGGAAACACAGAGAAATGGATTACCAGCCACTCCAAAAGGTCGCCGCAACCCCGAAGTCAGTTTCCTGGTATTGTTGTCCCTCAGCTCCATGCGACCCACGCGAACAATCTGACAGACAAAACTGATTTTCTCTCTTTTCAGGTCTTTGCTTCCGAGGTCCTGGAAATATTAGTTTCCATAAATTATTTTGGAGAACCATTATTCAATGCAAGTTCCAATGAAAAGGACAGTAAAAAAAATGGATTGAGACTCTTTTCTCAGACTCATTTTTATAATTTTAATCAGTTATTCATATGACAGAAAGGAATTTAATAACAATAATCAATTACTGTTAAGTGAGCTTAAGATACACATTTAAGGGCTGGGTGCAGTGGCTCACACCTGTAATCCCAGCACTTTGGGAGGCCAAGGAGGGTGGATCACGAGGTCAGGAGTTCGAGATCAGCCTGGCCAACATGGGGAAACCCCATCTCTACTAAAAATACAAAAAATTAGCCAGGTGTGGTGGTGTGTGCCTATAATCCCAGCTACTCGGGAGGCTGAGGCAGGAGAATTGCTTGAACCCAGGAGGTGTAGGTTGCAGTGAGCTGAGATCACACCATTGCACTCCAGCCTGGGTGACAAAGCAAGACTCCGTCTGGAGGAAAAAAAAAAAAAAAACAAAAAGATACACATTTAAGAGGCACATTCCATGGTAATGGGGTAAATCTTTGTCACGGTCATTCTAAGGGTGGCTAGAGACTCAAAAGATTTCCGGAAAGGCACTCTACTTAGTAATACTAAATTAACCGATACTACAGGCATCCCAGGGACCCATGTTCTAGTGTGGCAGGAAGGCCGAGAGAAATCACTAAAAGTAGTCATTAGAATGGTGGCCAATTCAACCAAACATCTCTGCGTGCACTTACAGTAAACACAGCTCGCAAATTATGTAATCTGTCTATGTCTTTAGGTAATCCTGAACTGGACCAGCGAACCAGGTAGTTTTCACTTGAAAAAGGGAGAAATAAAAGCAAGTTAATTTTCCAAATAACAGAGTACCAAATGTACATCCACATTGCTTCATAATTAATACCACGTAGGTGCACTATACAGACAACTATGAGTTTATAAATATCAAAAATATCACATACAGCTACTCATCAATTAACATCCACAGCAGAAAATCCCTGCCAAGTTTTAATGTGGGATGTCTTGGGTTGTCACTGTAATGGAATTACTTGCAAATGGTATTTCTAAGTTGGTTTTTTTTTAAGAGCCTATTTGTTCATTTAGAATGACAATACTATAAAATTCAGCACAATGCATGTTTATTTCAAAACCTATGACAAACCAAATACACTGTAAAATAAAAACTGCATCCCATGTCAAGAGGAAACAAAGTCTTTACCAGAAGTGAGAATAAAATCCACTCATATTTTTCTGTATCATTCATACACTAAGTTTTCAAATTTTGAATAATACAAGTGAAGATCCTAGAGTTTTAGCATATACACAGACACACACACACAATTCATACATAATTGAACCACAGTGTTTCCATCTGGGCAAAGAGAAAGTTATACTGAAGGCTAAGCAGGAATAACAGACTTACAGTGTTTTCATTTAACAAATATTAATTGACAGTCTGTATGTGGCAGGCACCATTCTAAATGATGCATTCCAGTCAATCATCTTGCAGAAAAAACAACAGGATGAAAGTCACAGAAGTGGCATTCAAAGAAACCAAATTTTGAAAAATGGAAATAGTGATATTTGAGGGACCAGGGTACATAAAATCTTATGAAGACAACTTAGGAAACAAAGTATTACTTCAATCTTCAGCTGCACTCTTAAGATATGACCAGAGTGTACCTGCAACTGCTATAACTCTACAAACAAATAGCAATCTACACGCGAGAAGGTTCACCCTGACCCAGAGCCCAAACTGGCTGCCATCACACTGTCCAAGACAGCGCTTGGCTCGGCTGCTTGGTCGTGTCCAGCAGCCATTCATCCGGGGCCTCTCGGCATGAATGGCGCGCGTCAGTGGTTCTGATCCCACGTTCCTAACACCAACCAAAGAGGAAAGACAGCCGCCAAGAAATTTCACCTACCTGATGAACTTGGACTCCACAGGATCATACAGAGACATGAGGACTTCCGCATCTTCTCCTATTTTACAAACCACGTTTTTGAGGTTCACAAACAAGGCCAGAGAAGGGGTTGCAGCAAACTTGGCTTGTCTGTTAATATCTATGTTCTGCTTTTGAGACTGTGAATGGAAGGAAACAGAAAGTCAACCCCAGCAACGCTCATCACTAACACTTGCTTTCTTTATTCCCTACAGAATAGAAAAAGGTAATAATTCATTGGCATAACCCAGCAAAGCCACTGGTGCAGTCACCTTCTTATCTCCCCCGCACATTCTTAAATCATGCATTCACACAACAGACAAAAAAATCGTATCCCGTGCAATTGTTGTGCTATTTTCGAAGATACAAAACTTTCAGGTGTCCAACCAATAAATCAAAATAATTATTATATGTGTAGTTATTTTTTTGTTCCCTCATTAGACTAAACCCTCCAAGGACATCTGTCTCATTTATCATTATGTCTTCAACATTTGGTACACAGTAGATGCTCAGTAAATACTTACTGAATTAACAGATGATTCAATTATTCAATCAGGTTTGAATATCTACTGTGTGTATGTATGTGTATGGGAGGTAGGAGGTGACTGGATCATGGGGTGGATTGTTCATGAATGGTTTAGCACCATCCCCTCAGTGCTGTCCTCATGATGGTGAGTTCTCACAGATCTGGTTGTTTAAAAGCGTGGCATGTAGCACCCCTGCACACCCTCTCTCTTCCTCCTGCTCTACCCATGTGAAGTGCTGGCTCCCACTTCGCCTTCCGCCATAATTGTAAGATTCCTGAGGCCTCCCCAGAAGCCACTCTCCTTCCTATACAGTCTGCAGAACCATGAGCCAATTAAATCTCTTTTCTTTATAAATTACCCAGTCTCAGGCACTTCCTTATAGTAAGGAGAGAATAGGCTAATGCATATATGATACCATTAAAGATCACAGAAGATGAAAAACCAGTAAGACATGTGCTGTCTGCCCTCAGTGAGCTTGAATACATAACCTGCCTACCATTAACAGAGAGGAAATGCAGAATCAAGTCTTGTGTCCCATTTGACAGATGAGAACACAAAATCAACATCATTAGGATCCTGTCCCCTAAGATGAAACACAATGCTGTCCAATCCCCTTTCATGTCATGGGTGACATCCTGTGCCACCAGGCTCCGTTCCACTCATGGCTGTAGGACACACACTCCGCAGCTACTCCTTTTCAGGTTCTTTCTTAGTGAAAATTCTGGGCTTGACTGATATTTTACTAATGTTGAAAACCTATTACTGAGAAAACGTGTTCCAAATGTAAAAGGCATATTACAGAGAGTCAAACTTACCTTTTCTTCTTGTAACCTTTCCTCCACTTGTTTAGAAGCTATTTCATGAGCTCTGAAGAGACTAATCGTGCTAGTTAATTCTGGATCCAAAATATTCCCGTCTTCATCTCTAACCACCAGGTCCAAATCTAGAATTCTAGAACAATAAGAATTTAGAAGTTCATGGACATAGACCAAGGAGGTTGAATTTTCTAGCACAACTCCCACCACAGCAACTGGGCAGGTAAAAACATCCTAGAAAGTCAGGCTTGCCCACAAATATTAGGAATATGAAATTCTCAGAGGTTGCTCTCTTTAGCTCAAAATGTGTCACCTCGGGAGAAGTTAAAAAAAAAAAAAAAAATTCCTCAATTTTTACTTCCATTGCAATCAGCAGTGGCTTTGTCTGCCAATGAGAAGTTTTACAGATCTACAAGGCCCAAGTGAAGTATGTATTACTAATTATTATGTAAAATATGAAAAGTTTGAAGGCATACTTTTTTTTTTTTTTGAGACAGAGTCTTGTTCTTGTCGCCCAGGCTACAGTGCAGTGGCGCAATCTCGGCTCACTGCAACCACTGCTCCCAGGTTCAAGAGATTCTCCTGCCTTAGCCTCCCAAGTAGCTGGGATTACAGGCGTGTGCCACCACACCCGGCTAATTTTTTGTATTTTTAGTAGAGATGAGGTTTCACCATGTTAGCCAGGCTGGTCTCAACTCCTGACCTCAGGTGATCCACCCACCGTGGCCTCCCAAAGTGTTGGGATTACAGGCATGAGCCAGCACACCTAGCCTAAAGCACACTACATATGTACACACACATATTCACATATATATGCAATCACATATACATCCATCAACCCAAACACATAGCTGGCAGTTGTGACAACATCACAGAGTTGAGGAAGGAGAGAGGGAAAAAAACTTGGAGGAGAGATCTACCCACCACCTTATTTACTCCCCACTGACCCCGGCAGGGTCCCTTGCATGTCTCCCCTTCTACTTCGAGTCAGTTTCTAGTCCTTACATGAAGCCATAGGAAGATTTTCAATACAGATGTTCTATTGTATGTGAACACCAAACATATGGACGTTATCTACAACAAGGTTAAGGAACTTCCTGGCCAGATGGCTAAATGCAGTTGCCAACTAAAAACACAAGCAACATCTGGCTAATAAATCTGCCCAGTCTATAAGATTACATATTTTGGGGAACATTGTCTCTGATTCCTCAAATCCAACAAAATTATAAGGTGATTTTTACCACAGTTTTTATTTAAAGAACACAGGCAGTTGTGTAACAAAAGAGATCAAGCGTTGTGATCTGGCAGTAGGTTCTGGCTTTCTCGTTCACAAAACATGTAGGTCTAAGGGGAGAAATTTAACCGTAGATGCCTCTTACCCTGCCGTTGGGATTTTATATTCCTGTAATTAACAAGTCGATGGAGGCAGGCTTTTTTAACAATATGAAAAAGGAAAGAGAGTCATTTGAAAGAATGATAAATTTCCTTTGGGAGGTTGAGACGGGCAGATCACGAAGTCAGGAGATCGAGACCATCCTGGCTAACACGGTGAAACCCCGTCTCTACTAAAAAAATACAAAAAAACTAGCTGGGCGAGGTGGCGGGCGCCTGTAGTCCCAGCTACTCAGGAGGCTGAGGCAGGAGAATGGAGTAAACCCAGGACGTGGAGCTTGCAGTGAGCTGAGATCCAGCCACTGCACTCCAGCCTGGGCAACAGAGCGAGACTCCATCTCAAAAAAAAAAAAGAATGATAAATTTCAATTAGAGAACATCTTTATAGTTACAAATTAAAGAGGAAAGTGGAATTGCCCATAAATGCTCCATTTAGAAAAACTACCCTGAGACTTCGAGTCTCGAGGTCACACACCTTAAAGTCAGATATGAGTCTGCCAGCAGCTCAAACATATTTAGTCTTTGGAGTTTTGCTCAAGCACTGTACCACTGGGAAGGCAAATACAGAAAACTCATTTTTTCCTTTTAATATCTATTGAGCAAATTCCACTGACGGTGAAGCAGGAGGACCAACGGGGCCTGTCAACAGCATCAGGGTAAACAGACTTTAAACAAATAGAGGCTTTTGCACTGCATGAAAACAGCCTCAGTGGCTGCAGTGTAAGCGGGGTGCCTCAAGACCAACAGAAAGACATCTGGAGAAAATGTAAAAAGCATTTTAAGGTCTCATTAGTTATCTTTGTAACATGTCTCACTAACAAGGCAAGCTCCTCCCTCCCAAATACTACTCCTTAACCTATCCCCGAACTAGCCCTAGGAACGTGCTGGTAGAGGCAGGGTCAGACGGTGTGGGCATGGTTTGTACTGGTGTGGGCAGGGGTCAGTAATGCGTGGATAGAGTCAGTACTACTGTGGGTAGGGCCAGTGTTCGTGGCGGCGTGCTCACTTCTAGTGTAGGCATGATTAGTTCTGGTATGGGCACGTCACTGCTGGTGCCAGGGTAGCTGCAAAGCACCAGCTTAGGAGGCCCAGCCAGTAGGTCCTACAGGCCACGCAGAATTGGGGTCCCTCCGGGAACACATGCGAGGACGGCCCTGTGCCAGCCTGCTATGCACGTCCTGCCATGTCATCACCTCACACCTGCCAGGGCAGATGGTCAGACCCATTGCACAAAGGAGGAAACTGAAGCTCGGAGAAGTTATTTATTCCAAAAGCCTGGGCTGTGTCAGAACTCTCCAATGGCAGAGCCATGCTCCTTCTAGAATGCCACATGCAAACCGTCACACGAAGTGGCTTGTCCGGTCAACCCTTCTACGCATTATTCTCAGCAAACAGTATGCAGCTGGTTCTGAATCAGAGTGAGTTTCCATTATGAAGGTGCAACTTACCACAACAAGGCAATGGCGAGATGAAGCCCATGGAAACCTAAGGCACCTATGAGGACAGGGTGGGAGCCCCCCCACAACCTGAAATCATGTGTAGAACTGTGTGTGTGTGTGTGTGTCTGTGTCTGTGTCTGTGTGTGTGTCTGTGTTGGGAGGTCTGTGTGCCCGTATGTGTGTATTGTGTATGTGCATTTTTCTAGAGATATGGTCCAAGACCTTCATCACATTCTCAAATAGCTCTCCAAACCCCTCCACCCAGGTTAAAAATAAATTTCAAAGGCAAGAATGCCTAAGCAGTGAATGAAAAAGACACAAAACATCTTTTCCTTATTAAATCCACCCACCTTAAAATCAAACATTCAACATTGTGATATCATTTTGCATCATACAGGTTTTCTGAAGGAAGCACTAGGAAGATATATGCAGAGTGCTGGGCTTTGGAGAAATTATGGAGGAGGCTGGAGATCCTTGGGCAAAAAAAAACTGTCTTATTAAGGACTGTATTTCCTATCAAAGTAGTAAATTGTATTTGGAAACACTTCCTTCCTTAACTACATTTTTCCATGATACAATGTACTTTGCTAGCTTCCTGCAGCCAAATTAAGCAGGTGGTCTCTGAACATAAGTTTAAATTATGATACTCCAATAGAAAATCAAATCAAAGCTCCAAAAGTCTGCTTTTTTAAGCAGGTGGTCTTGAAGTGGGTTTTACTGCAATAATAGCTAATATCTCAGGCTTTCCGGAAAACAAAAACAAAAACCTTCTCCTACAGCATTTCTAATCCAAACCCTACATCTTGCTCATAACGTTGCTTTAAGAAATTTTTCATACTTCAAAACATAAATTACCAGAAAATTATGTGATAATTCTGATTTTACAGAAAGGTTCTTTGATTTACCCGGACTCCTTTCTGCTGAGTGGCTGGAAGCAAGCCCCTTCTCTTTTCTGACTTCCACATTCCAGTGTGCAAAATGAGGGGGTTGAATTAAGCCAGAAGTTTTCCAAATCTGCTGTCCAGCACAACCCCACTCTATTTTTAAAAACTGAGACTTCCGGCCGGGCGCAGTGGCTCACGCCTGTAATTCCGGTACTTTGGGATGCTGAGGCGGGCAGATCACCTGAGGTCGGGAGTTTGAGACCAGCCTGACCAACATGGAGAAACTCCATCTCTACCAAAAATACAAAATTAGTCAGGAGTGGTGGTGCATGCCTGTAATCCCAGCTACTCGTGAGGCTAAAGCAGGAGAATCACTTCAACCTGGGAGGCAGAGGTTGTGGTGAGCCAAGATCACACCACTGCACTCCAGCCTGGGCAACAAGGGCGAAACTCCATCTCAAAAAATAATAATAATAATAAAACAAAACAAAAAAACTTGAGATTTCCAGCCAGCATCCCAGATATCACAAATCAGAGCCTTAAGGGATAGGTTTCGAGATTCTATAATTCAACAGCTATCCAAGTGATTCTGATATAGAAGAGCACTTGGGAACCATGTGGCCAGATACTTTTTAAGGCTTCTTACAGTTCCGCTATTCTACGAAAAACCAAATATTATCAGGTGGAAAAGGGCATGGCCTCATTCTAGTTACAGGACCCAGCAGAATTAGGATCAGAGCAGCTTGTTTCCTTTCGGCGTCAAAAAACACGTGCTAACACTAGAAGGTACAGCTGGAGGCAGGAGTGAGCACTAAAGGCACTCATGCAGAGCTGGGGGAATGCCTGCTGTGGATGGGAACAGCTCTTGCTCTGGCAAGAGACATAATTGCACAAAGCAACTATTTGTTGTTTACTGCAGTGAAATTTAACTGGGCTGTATTTCTGTTTGTGAAATCTGGCAAGCCTACACAGGTGACAAACTTTCCAGTGATCTAATATCCACTCCGACTCTCAGAACTTTGGATTCCACAGAAAGAAACCTGTTGCTTGTCACTACACAAGGCCCTGCCAGATCTGGACTCAACGTCAAAAACTATGATCAGAAGTAAAAGTTCCTTGCTACGGGAGCAATGATACGGTTCCCTCCAGAACGGTGAAAATGACAGGGTCCCTGGCTTCTTGACTCTATCCCTTGAATAATGACAAGGTTTCAAGAATGGCTCACAAAATTCCCGTGTTCAGAATCCAATGGAAAATACCTCATCCTTTTCAAAATGAAAAACATGCCATTATTTTGGGGGTAGAAATTTTGTTTTATGATAAAATGTGATCTCGGTCTCTTGAAGGCTTATAGTGATGTTATTACATTGGATAATTTAAGCGTGAAATCATCTTTCAAATAAACAAACCTGTTTCCATAATCAATTTTGGCTGTGACCTTCTTCTTCAGTTCTTTGAGCTCATCCTGCGGCAGAGTTCCAGAAAGAATTTGTGATCGCCATTCAATAAGGTCATAGATCATGTGCCGCACACTTCGAAACATCTCCCTGTTATCTTGCTATACAGGGGGAAAAACCCAATCATAAAGATTTTGTTATAAAACAGCATTGTGAAGATGGTAGAGAATGGATATCTCTTCAAATACACATGAGGTATAAGCACTAGATCGTGAGATTTAGTTAATGTTGAATTAAAAGGTGCTTTCAGCATACACTGAAACATATTATTTGGATTTGGTTTTCCATGAGACATTAAAATATTAAAAGAATAAAAAGTAATGCATAATCCCCAAGATTTCATCCAACATTCTACGTGCCACTGAAGCAAAAAAGTGATCCCAACACAGGCTAGACCTTGAACGTCAACACCTGCTCGTGAGCTTCCCGCATCTGGATCAGAGACGGGCAACTCTTAAAGCTCCTCCAGAATTAGTCTGAGCCTAAAGATCTGAATCCTACAACCTGCATATGGTCTTCAGAACACCCTGCACCCTGGACCCTTCTCAGCACACTGAGAACCTGAACTCCTCGGCCTTGCTCTCAGCTGAACTATAGGGAAGAAGCAGCATTCCGCTCTGGGCTGGCTGCTGCACACTGTGGTGTGTACAACCCACAAGAGACACTTCTGCAAGAGGCCAAATCTCAATCTACAAGCTCTTGGTGCTTCTGTGACAAGAGGAAAATGCAAATAAGATGCAAAACTCACACTTCTTACCACTTTCTAAGAATTTTGATGGGACTCACGGTTCAAAGAAAAGCAACAGTTTGCAGCTTGCAATTACAAGTGTACAATGATCAAGGAGATTAGAGATTATCTGAAGGAAAATAACTCAGTGGTTCTTTCCATGAAAAGAAATCTAGGTGGAACCTAATGTGATAAAATTCTAAGCATTGCTGGCCTTGGGAGCTCAGGCCTATAATCCTAGCACTTTGGGAAGCAGAGGCGGGAGGATTGCTGGAGCCCAGGAGTTGGAAACCAGCCTGGGCAACATAAGGAGACCTCATCTCTTCAAAAATTAAAAAATTAGCTGAGCATGGTGGCTCACAGGTGTAGTCCCAGCTACCCAGTAGGCTGAGGTGGGAGCATCGCTTGAGCCCAGGAGGTTCAGGCTGCAGGGAGCTGTGATCGTGCCACTCTAGTCTAGCCTGAGCGACAGAGCAAGACCCTGTCTCAAAAAATAAATAAATAAAAAAGATATCTAAATGTCAGGGTCCCTTTAAAACATTAACTGTGTTCACTGCCACTTTTTTTAAAAGCTCCCCTTCTACATAACTGAACCACATACCTCACACTGGTATTTAACCTTCTTTCTAGGAGTTTCTAATATCCACACTGCCTTCTCTTGTCCACTGCTCTAAGGCTGTATCAACTATCTAAAATCCTTAATAGTTTGCTAATATCTACGACCACAGAGCAGAGCCAAAAACTCTTATGAATTTTTTTTTTTTTTTTTTTTTTTTTGAGAAGGGGTCTCACTCTGTTACCCAGGCTGGAGTGCAATGGTGCGATCTTGGCTCATTGCAACCTCCACTTTCCAGGTTCAAACAATTCTCCTGCCTCTCCTTCCCGAGTAGCTGGGACTACAGGTGTACTCCATCACACCCAGTTAATTTTTGTATTTTTAGTAGAGATGGGGTTTTGCCATGTTGGCCAGGCTGGTCTCAAAGTCCTGACCTCAGGTGATCCATTCGCCTCAGCCTCCCAAAGTGCTGGGATTACAGGCATGAGCCACTGCACCCAACCCATAGAAAAATATTATAACCATTTTTTGGCTTGGCTTTCGTTGCACAAATCCAACCATGTAAGTCTATCAGAGGCAAATTCAAGTTTTGTAAAAGGAAACGAAAGTGCTCATTAAGAATACCTACTCTAGGGTGATAGACTGAAGGAGGTCCACTGACTATTAGCATCAACTCCTGTTTATTTTGTTGCCGTATTTTTGTTTAAAAATTGCTAAGTTGAAGATGAAACACTGACTACAGAATTGCTCAGATTTACACAAAACATTCATGGCTAACTTTACGCTTTTAGGTTTTTGACTACGTTTGATGACAATTACTGCAACTGCTTATTACTGTGCATTTACAGGAAACCACTGTATAATCAAAAACAACAAGCCTGCCCAACAAGCAGCTGCAGGACTTTAGGAAGTTTTCTATGTTCTCAAGAAATTAACGTACCGACTTCCTTCCACAGCCCTGGCTTGGTGATAATAACATTAGCATATGGGAAATCAACACTCTGAATAGAAATACAAGCTTAACAAAAGGTAATCTTCTGCAAATATGAATTTATGTGCAAAGAAATGCCCTGAGGGAATATGAAATGGAAGATGTCAGAGCTTCAACCTCTCTGCATTAATAAGAATTCTTCTGTGATCAGGAGAACTGGACAATCGCACACGAAGCTGGAATGTAAAATATTTCCCTATCCCTGTCACAAACACGGGTAAATCTAGAAGACTCTGCTGTTTTTCTTAAATGATAAGAGGTATTACCTACTGTCAGACAATGGCAAAAATAAATAAATAAATAAATAGTAATTGCCCTCTGCTGGATCCTTAAATAAGCACCTATTACTGTTTAGCCTGAAAACAACCACATTTCTCCTTCCAATGCAAAGAAAGACACATCCGATAGTCCCTTCCGCTACAGCTCACTGTAATACACCCAAATACATGGCAGGTCGAAGGGCACACAGCCCCCAACAGGGGCTAAACTCTCAGTCGTGTCGCTTCCTTTGCCTTTGCTGAGTAAAACCCTGTCTCGGAAGCTCTGCTTTTAAGGTTCGCTGAGAAAGAAAATCATCCCATTGGCAAATCAGGGTCAAAAAAGCCCACTCTCTATTTCTAAGCTTTGAATGAATATCTCATTTTCTCACCACGTAGAGCTGCCTCCAGATGGTGGACCACTCTCGGAGTGTCGTGGTGACTTCCTGGATGAGGGGGAGGTCACCCGGGATGACTGTTTCATGTTGCCTGGGAGGAAAGAAGGAAAGAGCAGCTGAGTCCACGGTTTCACTGCCTGCTGTGAGTTGTACCTGTAAATTTCACCACTAGGCCATAGTGCTCAGTATTAAGCAAATGGGAAGAAAATCTACAAATAAGACTGCATTCACACATATAAATACATATGTCTCCACAAATGACAAGTTATATTTGTACAGAGCTTGGGAAGGTTCATACATTACCCTGCACGTAAGCCATCCACCTCATACGTCAAGGTAAGATGAAGGAGGCAAATGATATTCCATTAAAAGTCTACAGAACGTCAAGGTCTGGCAAAAGGAAAGTATATTCATAATATGTGTACCCATCTATCTTAAAGATGCCATAAATTATAGCTGGTCCATGTGGCATTAAAATGCAGGTTTGGGTTAAGATGATTTTTACGTTTTCCATCATGCATAAAACTCATTACATGATAATACATGAAGCAGTTATCCTTGGCGAAATATGACAGGTTACAGCTTCCAAATGTCCATGGTTACTCTATCCGATGCCAACTTGGATCAAACTCTGTATCCTCTTTCTTACCCTTTTTCTTCCACCCCAAAAAGTTAACCTTTGACTCATTCTTTTTTTTGAGACGGTGTCTTGCTCTGTCACACAGGCTGGAGTGCAGTGGTGCAATCTTAGCTCACTGCAATCTCTGCCTCCTGGGTTCAAGCAATTCTCCTGCCTCAGCCTCCCAAGTAGCTGGGATTATAGGTGCCCACCACCACGCCCGGCTGATTTTTGTATTTTTAGTAGAGACGAGGTTTCACCACATTGGCCAGGCTGGTCTTGAAACGCCTGACTTCAGGTGATACACCCACCTCAGCCTCCCAAAGTGCTGGGATTACAGGCATGAGCTACCACGCCCAGCCCCTTGACTTATTCTTAACTCATTACCTATTTATGTGCTGGTTTTCATCAAATTAACTGTTGCTTCCTGGGCATGTGCTCTGGGTCAGGCACTATGCTAAGTAAGACTCAGACTACCGGGGGCTGGGGGGAGAGAGTGAATTTGTGGCTGGTGTAGTTAGGCTAGCTGGTCCCACAGGTTGTCTGTGTGTCCTGAACAGGCAAGAATGTGGCCAGCATGGAATCCTGAGGGACGCTACAATAGGTTCCACCTACATCCCTTGATGTGCACAGAGTCCAGATCTGTGGAAGGAACCCTGACTTTGGCTCACGATTGGGGATCAGGCCTGCAATGACTTATTGATAGCAGAGGGGAGGATCCCAAAGCAAGAGACAACGGGGACCCCAAAAGAACGGTGGTCTCGTGGATAGTTCCAGAACCAGACATCGGAGGGAAGGGTGCAGGTAAGACCATCCCCTAGAAAACTGTCATGAAGAATGACCCTTTAGGCTGGGCGTGGTGGCTCATGCCTGTAATCCCACCACTGTGGAAGGCCGAGGTGGGTGGATCAGGAGTTTGAGACCAGCCTGGCCAACATGGTGAAACCCCATCTCTACTAAAAATAAATAAATAAAAACAAAAAATTCGCCAGGCATGGTGGGGTGCGCCTGTAGTCCCAGCTACTCAGGAGGCTGAGGCAGGAGAATCACTTAAACCTGGGAGGCGGAAGTTGCAGTGACTCAAGATTGTACCATTGCACTCCAGCCTGCCAAGGAGGTGCCCAAGTTTCCCAGTAAGGATGCTGATGGAAACGTGGTCCATTACAGGCTAAGGTGTCATCCCTACAAAGTCCGCAGGGAGAAATTTCCTTCCACTCACTGTGAGGATCTGCAACAACAACTGGGCTGTTTGCATCTTGTGGATCCTGGGTGGAGTCCACTGGGGGCTCCTCACACTGGCTATGAGAAGCTTGGGGCTCAGTGACCTCCCTTCCACCATGTGAACAGGGTGAACAGGGCCTCAGTGCATGCACCACGTCCTGCTGTCGGTTCTGGTTCCGCCTTAGGTTCCTCCCTTCTGATAGGCACAGTGGGTCCCTGGGATTAACGTACCAGCTGGCACTAACGCATTTGATCTGGCTTTATGGTCTTATCTTTGTTACCACCTTGTCACCCGCCAGGGTTCAAGAATATATAACCCCAACAATGCCTGCCTCATAGGGCTGCTGGTAAGACTGAAGGAAAGAGCATCAAGGCAGAGCATCTTTAAGAATGAATGGGGCTCGGCGCAGTGGCTCATGCCTGTAATCACAACACTTCGGGAGGCTGAGGCAGGTAGACCACCTGAGGTCAGGAGTTCGATGCCAGCCTGGCCAACATGGTGAAACCCCGCCTCTACTAAAAATATAAAAATTAGCCAGGCATGGTGGTGTGCGCCTGTAATCCCAGCTACCTGGGAGGCTGAAACAGGAGAATCGCTTGAACCCAAGAGGCAGAGGTTGCAGTGAGCCAAGATCATGCTACTGCACTCCAGCCTTGGCAACAGAGCAAGACTTCATCTCAAAAAAAAAAAAAAAAACGAAACCAAAAAAAGAATAAATGCGACATAGGGCAGTGGGGAGATGCTGGGTCAAAGGGATACCAACTTTCTGTTAGATAGGAGGAATAAGTTCAACAGGCCTATCCTACGCAATGGTGACTACAGTCAATAGCAATGTATTGTATACTTGAAATTGCTGAGAGTAGATTTTAAGTGTTCTTACTACAAATAAATGATAAGTATGTAAGGTAATGCACACGTAATTAGTTTGATTTGGCCATCCCACAATGTATACATACTTCAAAACATTATGTTGTATACCATAAATACATACAATTTTTATTTGTCAAATCTAAAAATAATAATTTTTTGGGTGGGCACGGTGGCTCACATCTGTAATCCCAGCACTTTGGGAGGCCAAGGCGGGTGAATCACTTAAGGTCAGGAGTTCAAGACCAGCCTGGCCAACATGGTGAAACTCCGTCTCTACTGGAAAAAAATAAAAACACACACACACAAAAATTAGCTGGGCGTGGTGGTGAATGCCTGTAGTCCCAGCTACCGGCGAGGTTAAGGCAGGAGAATCACTTGAACCTGGGAGGCGGAGGTTGCAGTGAGCGAAGATCTCGCCACTGCACTTCAACCTGGGTGACAGAGCAAGACTCCATCTCAAAAAATAAAAATATACAATACAAAATAAAAATAGTAATAATAATTTTTTTGGAGAAGAGAACGAATAGGACATAGCAGATGCTCACCCAACAGTGGGGACGACTCTCATTTAGTTACTTGGCTGCCTAACTGAATGAGGGATCAAGAGACAAGTTGGGGCTGGAGGTCCCGACGTGAGCATCACCCATAGAGACAGATCAGCTGAAGAGGGGAACACAACAGAGGCCATGCCAATCAGGGAGGGGCAAGAAAGAAACAGGAGAAGGCTAGGACAGCACCCTCAGAGTAGCAGACAGGGGACAGAGGAGATGGTGACATGCCTGAGCAGTAGGTCAGCATAACAAGAAGACGATGAGAGCATCGGAGTTAAAAGGAGCTTTCAGTGAAACGGGGATCAACAGTGTCCAAGGCTGCAGTAGAGCTCCGGAGGCAGAGGATGAGAAGACACTGCGAGGTCTGGACATAAGGAGGCATTGCTAACCATGTCAGTACCGGGAAAAGTGTGGGGGACAAAATGAGAATGGCTTTGGTTATGGGGGAACAGGTACAGAATCAGTGGTAACAGGCATAGAGTAATCATTTGGGGTGTCTGAGAATGAATGAAGTCAGCGTCCAGAGACAAGAGAGACGAAGCAAAAGAGAACCTTCAAGACAGTCAATGCAGGTGAGATACTGTGAGAGAGGTCACGAGAGAGCCTTGCAAGAGAAAGACAGAGCCTCCAAGAAACAGGTCACTCCAGAGAGAGATCATGCAAGAAAGAGGGGCTGACAAGGCAGCCTGCAAGACAGAGACTATATGAGAACGATCATGCAAGAGACCAGCAAGAGACAGATCCTGAAAGAGAGAGACTCTACAAGAGAGACAGGACAATAAACTTGGAGAGCAAGAAGGCAGGCAGAGGTGGGATGATAGAGTGGTCCACATTGGCACTGGAAAGGGGAAAGGACCAGGAGAAGAAGGGAAGGCGGAAGTCTACAACGACCTGGAAGAAAAGAGGGATGAGAGCACCTGTCAAGCCTGAAGCCAGGGTTCTTCAGAGCAGTTGGGCAGCTAGACTTGAGTGGCCGCGGCAAGGGAGACAGATAGAGCGAGGTAAAGACTGTGGGGAACAATCCCAGGGAACCCAAAGCAACAGCAGGGAAACTGTTTCTAAACTCTTCATTTCACCATAACTCTATGCATTTGCCCACAGTGGAGCACCTTGGACCAGAAGGCTCAGAAACAGGAACCAAATGTGTCTCTGTCTGCCTGTCTGGTTAGGTGTGACTCATTTACTGAGACTCAGAATAAGCTGTTGTCCACTTTATTATCATGCTTCATAATTACATTTTACATATATTCTTTTGTATACAGCAAAGTGCTTTTTAAATAATCATATACAGTCTCCTCTGTATAAGGATTCTAATGCAGATACAAAGTACACTAAATTCACACTTGATTCAGTTACTTTCACAGAGTAAAAGTTTCAACTTTCTTTTTCTTCCCTTTAAAACTTTGCATACAAAACACTTAATCTGTCTAAAAAGTACCATATTGTAGATCATCGTCGTTCATGCCTCTCAATTATTTTCTTCATTTTAATGATGCATCATGGAACTATGGAACCCGAACAGTCCCTTTCATATGTTAAAAGTACAGTGCTTGGAAAGGCAATTTTGTAATCAGCCAAAGAGATGTCATTATGCAGTAATCATATGATTAGTAATTTTATAATTTACATATTTAACTGAGTGTGAAGATGCAGCAGAGACAAAAAAAGAAAACATTTTAATGTTCCTTCTTCCAAGTTCACACCTGCTTATTCACTTGCCATTCCTGCCTAATGGGTTCCTGTTCTAGAAATGTCCTTTTAATGATCTTATACATCAGTTTTATGACCTCTAGGACACATACATCACAATTAGACAAAATGTAAACTCATGTATGTCCCAATTTAGCAACTGTTGCTTCACCCTAAACTCCATTTATATCACAACCTGCAATATCTTCCCAAAAAAAAAAAAAAAAAAAAGGGACACAGAGCTGGGGGGCTTTGGAGTCTCTGCCAAATGAAGTCAGTAGGTCACAGAGGAAGCACAGAGCACCAGGGCAAATGCTTTCCAACAGTGACCCCAGGTTCAAGGACAGTGAGTGCAAGCACGGTACTGACTTCAGACTCTGTAAAGGATCAAAGCCATGTTAAACACAACTCTGAATCACAAGTCCCCTTTCTCTCCCCAAAACTCCTGTCCCCCTGGAGTCAATCACACCCACTGTCTTGACCCTCTGATATTACGCCATCATACAAAAGAGCAGCAAGGCCAAATATAGTCATCGCAATTCTTCATTTAAACATCAAGACCAGACTCACCCTTTTCCTTCAACTATCGCTTCTTTAAGATGAATATATGAAGCAGGAAATATACCCTTTGGAGGAAAAAAAAAAAAGTAGCTTTTATTATCAATAGGATTGCTGATTGCAAATCAAACAATAGTACCCAAAAAGGTGGGATGAGCGGTGGCCAGATCGCTCTTAATTTTTTAAGTCTTATGCTAAGCCCCATATGTAACACATCAAAGAAAACACAAAGAATGGAGAAGACGGCAACTCACTCGGCTCATCGTACAGAGTCTGCCGATGTCTTAGAAGCAAACAGACAACACACGTGCAAAGGAAAAAGTCCACAAAGATACAGGCAATTCGCAGGCTGCTCCATAGGTCACACCTTTTTGACCTCAACACAGGCAGATCAAAGGCCAACTGATGCCTCCAAAGCAATTTTTGGTGATGGTCTCCTCTTTTTGAAATGATGAAAGTTGGTTTACACCACCAATTGTCCCTTGTGCACTGACCACGTACCCAGACCCACGGGGACTTTCTCAGAGATCTCCCCAACAGGGGGGCTCTCTGGTAAAATACAGGAAGGCAGGCCGAATTTCACCCGATCTGCACAACACCTGGGGGCACACCCTAGCTTCCGCTGATAAGGTGGCCTGCCTCTCTCAAGTGCAATGCACATGTGAGCTGAGAGAATGAAGCCTGCGGGAGAGTTTTTCAATGGGACATTCAGCCTCAGGCACATTCTATGAAGTGCCAGGAAGAGCTTTATCAAGAGTTTGGGTCCTAGGCCAGGCGGGATGTAATCCCAACACTTTGCGAGGCCGAGGCAGGTGGATCACTTGAGGTCAGGAGTTCAAGACCAGCCTGGTCAACATGGTGAAACCCCGTCTCTACTAAAAATACAAAAATTAGCCGGGTGTGGTGGTGGGGGCCTATAATCCCAGCTACTCAGGAGGCTGAGGCAGGAGAATCGCTTGAACTCAGGAAGTGGAGGTTGCAGTGAGCAGAGATCCTGCCACTGCATTCCAGCCTGGGTGACAGAGCAACATTCTGCCTCAGGAAAAAAAAAAAAAAAGAAAAACTTAGGGTCCTGCTTCCTGAGCAAGCAAAATAACTCCCTTACTAGAGTAAAGCAGAGGCAAGCAAAGGAAGGTAAGAAAAGAGGCAATGGGGCTGGGATCTTGGGCAGTGCAACGCAACCCAGCTACCGCTTCCTCCATGAAGTTTAGTACATGCAGCAGAAATTGATTAACTGGCACCCCTGTGGCTTCAAGGCATCTGTTGTGGGAACAGAAGCTTCTGCCTGGGTTTCCCCAGCATCAAGCCCTGAATGATGCAGAAAACAAACTACTACTCAAGCTTGGGAAGGGCAGGGGGCAGGCAGGGGGCTGAATGGGTCTAGCAGGCACCAGTGATTCATGTTGCTTCTGCCAACAAGGAAAGTGGCCAAACTCCATAGAAAGAAGAATTATCACAGAGAGGGAAGGCATCAGGCAGAAAGTCAAAGGCTCAGCAACAAACAAGGCCGGGCCAGGCTCAGAGGTGCACACCTGCAATCAGCACTTCGGGGGGCCGAGGTGAGAGGATCACTTGAGCCTAGGAGCCTAGGAGCTCGCCATCAGCCAGGGCAAGATGCTGAGACTCTGTCTCTGCCAAAATATTTTTACAAATTAGCTAGGCGTGGTGGTGTGCACCTGTAGTCCCAGCTACTTGGGAGGCTGAGGGAGGAGAATCTCTTGAGCCCAGGAAGTCGAGGTGGTAGTGATCTATGATCATGCCACTGTACTCCAGTCTGAGCCACAAAGTGAGACCCTGCCTCCAAAAAAATAAAACATTAACTTAAAAAAAAAAAACAGAAGTCTGAAGGGACCCAACGCTGGGTTGCTGTGTTCAGGTCCTGGTTATCCGGGACACCTCCAAATCCCAGGTACACGCCTGGGTGTCTTCCCATAACAGCAATAGGTGTCCACCCAGATGGGGGAGAAAAACAAAAAACCAATGCCAGTCCTGTCCATGTCCACAGGCGGAGACAGCCCTCAATCTCAGCAAATCCACTGGAGAATCATGACGCCACAGGAAGGATAATGACTGCGTGAGGCTGAACACACGTGCGGGTTTGAAATGCGCAACTTCCGCTGGGCCTGCTCAGCACCACCCTGATCAACTGCACACTTTTAACTACAGGAAAGTCGTTTACAGCCACGTGGTGTGAGGATTCCTGGGGCCCACATCCCTTCTCTGCTATTGCCTGGGAGGCCCCTTACAAATTTACAATCTCTGTAAAGCTTGAATTTCTTCATCTACCAGTGGGGATCTTAGATGGAAAAATAGCTACGCCCTACCCAGCTCTACTGTGTCGATGAGTTACGAATGAGTTATGATGTCTAGGCACCCAGGTGTAGTGCAAAAGTACTGTGGTTTGGGGAGACATCGTGGGAATGGAAGAGATCTCAAATTGGGGAAGGTGATAACAAATACCAAACAAGATTCAAAGAAAAAGGAATAGCTTGCCTGGGGCACATCCAGCCCAGGATGCAGCAGCTGTGTCCTATGTAGGAGTGGGATGGGGGAGGAGCATACTACTCCATGATCTTAATCTCTTATTACTAAAGGTTTCAACTGCAGCTTTCCCAAATTCAGAGTTTCATCTGCAGGAATACACTGTTTTTTTTTTAGGGACAGATCTCACTTATCATGACCAACCGAGGCTGGTCTCAAACTCCTGAGCTCAAGCAATCCTCCCACTTCAGTCTCTCAAGTAGCTGGGTCTACAGGTGCATACCACTGGGCCTGGCTGGAATTCACTCTTGACTGTGGAAGGGAAAATCAATGGGCAAATAGAACTTTCCTTGGAGAAATCTACTCCACCATCCACTGGGTCGAATCTATCTCGTCCCAACTTCATGGCTGTAGGTCACTGGATGTGTAGAGACCTGAAGCCCAGTCTGAGGCTGGCAAGGCCGAGGTGAGAGGTCCTGGTCCCAATTTGCAGATCTGGCTCACTGATTTCCTAACAGTGTCTCTCACATTAGACATGACGGTGCCAGAGGATGGCTGCCATAGGGACCACCCTGGACCCTCCCCAAGTGCTGGTGCAGCGAGAGAAAGACCCACTCTGACCTGCTCAGCAAAGCCTGGGTTAGGGGCTCTGGGGAGGGCAGAGTGGGAGGGCCCTGGCACTCGGGTCGCTAGACTTTGGAGGACTTATTACAGGCTCAGGACCACAATCCAGAGTCCAGCCCAATAAGGAGATGAGGAGAGGCAAATTTAGGACACAAAAGTAAAATGAACCATCCATCAAGAATAATTAGATATGAAAATGTATCAGTTAACGTGGACGGCCCAACCACAGCTTAGAATAGAGGTTACTTCAAAATCTTAACATCACAGAATGAAACAGAAGAGCCATAATTAGGTTCTGAGAAGCTAAGAATGTTAAAGCCACAACAGAATTGTGTACGGGAGTGCCCACCACAATGATCCGAGGTATAATTACACGTCTTGGTTTCAGCAATTCAAACAACCACTCATGCAAACTGCTCTAGGAGAGCAGAACTCCTTTTTTCACAGCTCGACTTAGGCCATGTAAAAATAGTTAAATGCAAGAGGGAAACAGTACGCATGAGCTTTGTAAATTTGCTAATCTATTATTAAGGACAACGTAAGATTGACAACTTTGAGAAATAATTTTTTTCCTGAAGTCGCTTTACTCAGATCATTCTCTGACACACCGAGGCCTAAAAAGGACGCAAAATTCAGGAACAGACGACAACAGGCCAACACGATATCACAACCCAGCAATTCATTCACGAAGATGAAGCTACAATTTCTATATGCACATATAGTTCAGAAGAAAACAATCCAAGGTCGTTCACATTCCCACCCATATATTTTTTTTAATTCAGAGAAAGAGATACAGAAGTAAAACTCTCAGACACAAATGAGATGGAATTGATTTCCTCTCAAGGTTTGATTTATGAAGAGACATGCACTGTGTTTAAGAAGAAGGACTTACCTTCTTAGACTTTTTTCTTAAGGTATAACCTCGGTACCACCCTAAAGAAACACAAAGTTGAAGCAGTTAGTACAAAGAGACGCCTTGGGGTTCTCACAATACATTCATGATGTGTAGAACTCAGTTTGGCAGAACCAGTGAGGTCAGTCTGTCACCAGCATTTTTCAATGAGCCTAAGGCTTTGGAGATATACTATGGAGTTTCCCAGAGAGCATTTCAACAGCACACCCGGAGCCCAGCTGGCAACCTTCACATGTGGGCCTCCACACCTTCCCCTCCATCGTCTCAGGTGGTTCGGAAGCAGCAGTTTGAAGTTCAGATGCACAGTTCCAAGAGCAGGACTTGGCCTTTCAACCACTGGCCCTGAGCAGGCTTCTTGTATATGCATTTTCTTCACTCTCCCTCTGCCTGATTTAGACCAAGATCTCTCCAAGGGCACATACCAGCATCTCGCTGCCCCGAAACAGAAAACCCATTGAGAGATAACTTCCTCCCACTTCAAGACAGGGCACTTTTTCCCGGAGCAGCCGCGACCTCACAAAGCACTTCTGTAGCAACAACACAGCCCTCAACCCACAGGAAGCTCCAGGGCCAAGCACAAGGCACACCTGCCCTTTTGGGTTTGGCCCAGCCTCCACTTCTTGCTCCTTCCAAGTGGCGAATGAAAGAAAATAGTGAGAGCAGAAAGAAAGACACACGCGCACCATCCGCATGCCATGGATGCCACACAGAAGAGTCCCTTCAACAAGGGACCAGACCCAGCCACACCCCTGGCACGCCTCTCAGGCTGAGGACAGGAACTCTCCCTGCAAAGGCCTAGGGGTCTCCTGTCAGTATCCAGTCTCCAAGCACCCCACCATTTGTGAGGTCAGATGGATGATTTTTTAATCCTAAACATTTTTAAGTCACTCCAGGCCATCTAGCTTTTGGAAAGCTAATCAAAAGCTCAAAGAGGCCAGGCACGGTGGCTCATGCCTATAATCCCAGCATTTTGGGAGGCCAAAGCAGGTGGATCACTTGAGGTCAGGAGTTCAAGACCAGCCTGGCCAACATGGTGAAAGCCTGTCTCTGCTAAAAAATGTAAAAATTAGCCAAGCATGGTGCTGGGCCCCTGAAATCCCAGCTACTCAGGAGGTTGAGGCAGGAGAATTGCTTAAACCCAAGAGGCAGGGAATTGCTTAAACCCAAGAGGCAGAAGTTGCAGTGAACCAAGATCATGCCACTGCACTCCAGCCTGGATGAGAGAGCAAGACTCTATCTCAAAAAAAAAAAAAAAAAAACTCAAAGACAAATCCCAACTCTGCCCCATAGGAGCAAAGGACCCTGTCAGAGAGCGACAGAGGACACTTGGAAAACGTAAGCTGGGTAAATTCCCAGAGAAGAACCAAATATTGGGTTTCTTTTTTTTTTTTTTAATTGTTTTATTTTTTGAGACGGAGTCTCGCTCTATCGCTCAGGCTGGAGTGCAGTGGCCGGATCTCAGCTCACTGCAAGCTCCGCCTCCCGGGTTTACACCATTCTCCTGCCTCAGCCTCCTGAGTAGCTGGGACTACAGGCACCCGCCACCTCGCCCGGCTAGTTTTTCGTTTTTTTTTTTTTTTTTTAGTAGAGACGGGGTTTCACCGTGTTAGCCGGGATGGTCTCGATCTCCTGACCTCGTGATCCGCCCATCTCTTTACACGATTAAAAAGTCAAACCTCAGAAACCAAAGATCAGACAGATGTGAAAAAGGGCCACTGTTGCAGCAATTGGCCTCCACGTCTCTCAAAAGGTGAATTCTCACAACCAGGGATGGAAAGGATGACTACGAACCAGAAAGCAATGATGTCAAGATGAGCAGAATCCCCAAGGGATTACTAAACAGCTGTTTCCTGCGTATCCAGAAAAGAGGACAGAAACTGCCAGGACTCTTGCAAAGGTTTTGCTAAGACCCAGTTACGACGAACTGAACTCATTTCACTCTCTTGACATGGAGACTCAACAGACTGATTAGGGGGAACCTCAGATACAAAATGCCTAGATTTCAGCCACACATTTGAAGGATTATCTCCTGATAGCCATATTGTCAAGTTCAGTGGTTCTGATAAGCTAACCCAGTATCAGCGCCCATCTATGACGCGGTGCTCATATATCAAGAAGGAAAAAGAAAGGTCAGTTGAATGAGTTATGCGAAGCTGTGTACTCCATTTCCACAACTGTCCTTTATCCTATTATAGTCTTCCTGCATTTTCAACATTAACATGTCCTTTCTTTTCTGAAACTGACAAAGATTAACGTCTTAGAATATATAAGGAAATAATACAGAGACAAAAAAAGACAGCGACTAAGTACAGTAAGAAAATGAGGCCGGGAGTGGTGGCTCACTCCTGTGATCCTGGCATTTTGGGCGGCCGAAGTGGGCAGATCACTTGAGGTCCGGAGTTCCAAGACCAGCCTGGCCAACATGGCAAAACCCCGTCTCTACTAAAAATACAAAAATTGGCTGGGCGTGGTGGCACATGCCTGTAATCCTAGGTACTCAGGAGGCTGAGGCAGGAGGATCACTTGAACCAGGGAGGCAGAGGTTGCAGTGAGCTGATATTGTGCCACTGCACTCCAGCATGGGTAATAGGGCAAGACTCTGTCTCAAAAAAAAAGAAAGAAAATGAGCAAATTTATAAACTATGTACAGAAGAAACCCATAAGACCTCCACATGTATGAAGAGATGCTTCAGTTTAATAATAATCGGAGAAATGAAAAGTGCACAGTTAAGCATGGTAGAAGGCAGAACACTGCAGGATGCAGGAAGCCCCTGGTCACCGTGGGCGGCAGTGTCCACTGCGGCCACCAGCCTGGGAGCACAGGCCCTGCTTATCCAAAGTCTACATCTCCACTCCCGAGACCCAGCAACCCCCTCCTGAGAACGCAGCCCAAAGACATCTGTGTGCCCTGCAGGGTGAGACGGACACGGGATGCTCAGGGCAGCTTGGTCTTGGGTGGTGGGAAGCGGGGACAGCCTAAGTGCTCACACCTGGTGAGGCAGGCAGTTAGTAAAACATGAAATGTGCACACAATGCAGTTAGAGCTATGGACTAAAGGGACACAGAGAACAGTACAATTTAAATGGAGCACCAGGGAAAATAACAAACAGAACAAGACTATAACCACACACTTAAAAACAGATGCACACCAAACAGCACAAGAACACAGGCAAACGAGAGGCCACTTCAAACACAGCAGAAAGGTTTTCTATGGGAGGCAGGAGGAGGAAGGGCCAAGCAGTAGGCATGAAAGGCAAGGAGTTGTGTGTCTTTATTTAATGTTCATAGACAGTCGATTCCTCTTCTAATGGCATTCCTAAGCAAAATGAAAACCTACGGTTTTCCTCCCCATGATTTTTGGCATGCACTATTTCTTCAACAAAGTGAGCCCACACACCATGTGCCAGAGACCACACTGGGCACCACAAATACAGAAAGAGATCAGACCCAATCTCTGTCCTCCATGAGCTCAGAAGCTGGAAGGGCCCTAAGACAAGCAGGAGTCACACCACAAACCCTGCTGCAAGACAAGAGTTCAGCATGAAGGAGAGAGGATGTCCCGGCAGAGGTTTTGCACCGGAGGGTGAGAGAACAGAACAGAACCATTACCTGGCTGCTCTGGGGACACAGCAAAGAGGGGATGAGGCTGGGAGGAGAAAGACTCACAGCTGTTATAGAATTAACTTCTCCCTGGCACGGCTTGCAAGTGGCCTCCACGTAGTCAACCAACTTGCTCCAAAAAAAGAGACATCCACCCAGGGAACAAGCAAATGCAGGCAAAACACAGGTCCAAACTCAGGGAGGGCACAGTCCAGCACAGGAAAATGGCGGTCTAGTCATTATAGAAGAAAACGTATCACTATCCCTTTTGAAGAGTTGAATAAATTGTTTGAATGTGGCTGAATCTAAAGGAGAATTTCCTCATCCTTGGGCAATGCCTGCAGCTTGCCTCTGGTGCAGCATCTCACTCTGAGGACGCTAAGGAAGCCCTGGGGACCCTATGGAAACAAGTCGACAACAGGATTGGCATGTGGCATGCCCTTGACCAGACAAGAGTCACTCAATCAACACTAGGGACCTGGCCTCACCTCTCCTATCTGGTTGGCCCAGGACATTGTTTAAAGGCAGTGGTCGGCACCAATATGACCTCTCAAAGCTCTTTCCACTTCCACCAGGAGCTAGAAAGTTCATTTTCTTTGTTCTATGTCGAGCCTTCGTGAGCTCGAGAAAGAGAAATTAACCATAACTTGAAGGTAAATTTAGTCTTTGAACCTTAAAATAAAGAGTTATCATCTAGAAATTATATCCTCTGGAGCAAGCTCTATAATATCCTGGAAAGGATCATAGAAAAAAAGAAAATAAACATTGCTAAACCAAAAAATTGTCTTAGAGGAAAAGGAGAGCCAAGGAAAGAAAAAGAAAATGCCAGACTCTAATACAAGTCATGAAATTTAGACAAAACAAGAGGAAGACATTGGAAAACAAATGGAAGTACATTATTCTCTTTTTATTTAATGACAAAAAGTCACCATGCTTCCCAAAGTCAAAACTATTAATACTTCTCCAAATGCATTTCTCTGATTAGATTCAGATTAAAACCAAAAAGTTAGTTGACAAGGAACGGAAATTCATTTTATGCTAAAGAGTCTTTACAAAGACTGAAATATTTTCATCAGAATCTAGAAAGACTGACTAGCCCAGAAAATTAATGTTCACTGTAGATCTCTTATCATGATGTCGGTCAAAAAGTCAAATGCCTGTAATCAGATATTCTTAAAGTTACATGTATTACAAGGACCACAGACATACCTGAGGATTCACTGTTTAAAAAACACATTCCTCAGCCGGGCGTGGTGGCGAGCACCTGTAATCCCAGCTACTCAGGAAGCTGAGGCAGGAGAATCCCTCGAACCCAAGAGGCAGAGGTTGCAGTGAGCTGAAATTGCACCACCGTACTCCAGCCTGGGCAGCAGAGCAAGCCTCCATCTCAAAAAAAAAAACACACCACCACACACACATTCCTCTTAAGAAGCAAAGAACAAGAATGCAGTCCCCACATGCCCAGGGGCCACAGGAAATCATTAACTATTCAGGAATGACATCATTGCCCAGTGTTTGTTAACCAGCATTTCAACTTCAACTGACCGGCAGCAAAAGTAAAAAAAAAAGATACAAGAGCATTTCCCTTCAGATCAGAAAAGTATCTGAGATGAGTGGTTTGATCCTTAACCTCTACTTAATTTCTCTCTGTCTGCTCTCAGGCACACGCAGCATGTACTGAGAGGAGCTAAGGGAACACAGCTGTCAGCTGTAAACACGGAAAATAAGCAGGAGCCCCCATCACAGCGACTCATCCGCTTAAGGACTGGGACTGGTTTTGCAGAGCTGCACTGGCTTCCAGGCAGAGGCCACTAAAGTCGATTTTTTTTTTCAAATAGGACTTTTTTAGGGAAGGTACAGCATGCATCAGATGGGGAAATAAGGGCTATGAACATGGGTCTGTTAATAGGTCTGTGTTTCTCAGAGGAGTCTACCAGGCGCTGGTCACAGTTGGCCCGGAGCAGGGAAGCTTGGCACTACTTCATTCCTCGTAAAGTGGATTTCAAGTTGCAAGTTCAATTTGGTGATTACTATGGGATGTCTTCGATTTGCTCTCTCACCCCCACCTCCTATGTGGAAGGGTTTTGCTAAAACCCTTTGTGAAAAAGCAATTTTGCTACTGAAATTATCCTTTTTATTCATATGCTATATGGGAACCACCCTTTCAAGCAGGAAATTAAGCCGACAACAATAAGAAAACACAATCTTACCAAAACCTCCAGATCTGAACAGTCTTTAAAAAATCAAGCCCATCATTTCTTCCCTTCTGTGCAACAATAACCACAGCATAAAATGAAATATGGCCTGCTCAAATTATTTGCAAAACACAAAATACAAAAACAAACTGTCTGAAAAGTCAAGGACATTGGAAAACCACTGTCACCAACAGTTTATTTATTGGATAATTATAACAATTGCTTCAGGCCGGGCGTGGTGGCTCACACCTGTAATCCCAGCACTTTGGGAGGCCGAGGTGGGCAAATCACCTAAGGTCGGGAGTTGGAGACCAGCCTGACCAACATGGAGAAACCTCGTCACTACTGAAAATACAAAATTAGGTGGGTGCAGTGGCGCATGCCTATAATCCCAGCTACTTGGGAGGCTGGGGCAGGAGAATCGCTTGAACCCGGGAGGCAGAGGTTGTGGCGAGCCAAGATCATGCCACCGCACTCCAGCCTGGGAAACAAGAGCAAAACTCCGTCTCAAAAAAAAAAAAAAATTGCTTCATTGGATGGCATCCCATATAACTGTGATAAATCTCTGTTCATCCCAAGAAAATGGGTATTACAGGTTTAAAAAAAAAGGAAAGGAAATAAGAGATATGAAAACTGTGGTTCCTCTGAGACATACTGCTAATAAATCTAAGTGAGGACATTAAAAGAAAAAGTCTCAGTTCACATCAAACACATCAAAACAATGAAGCAGGCCGGGCGCAGTGGCTCGCGCCTGTAATTCCACACTCTGAGAGGCCGAGGCAGGCAAATCACTTGAGCTCAGGAGTTCAGGACCAGCCTGGGAAACATGGAGAAACCCTGTCTCTACAAAAAATATAAAAATCAGCGGAGCATGGTAGCATGCACCTGCAGTCCCAGCTACTTGGGGGGCTGAGGTGGGAAGACTGCTTGAGCCCAAGAGGTAGAGGCTGCCTGCGGTGAGCTGTGATTGTGCCACTGCACTCCAACCTGAGTGACAGAGCAAGACCCTGTCTCAAAAACAAAACAATGAAGTAAACTAAAATATCTTAAACCTACTTTTTATAAAGTGGTCAACTATTAATAATCAAGATTTACACACGCTTGGCCAGACAGAGTGGACCACACCTGTAATCCCAGTACTTTGGGAGGCTGAGGCAGGCAGATCATTTGAGGTCAGGAGTTCAAGACCAGCCTGAACAACATGGTGAAATGCAGTCTCTACTAAAAATACAAAAAAATTAGCCAGGCGTGGTGACAGGCAGCTGTAGTCCCAGCTACTTGGGAGGCTAAGGCACAAGAGTCACTTGTACCTGGGAGGCAGAGGCTGCAGTGAGCTGAGATTACACCACGACACTCCAGCCTGGGTGAGTGCACTCCAGCAAGACTCTGTCTCAAAAGAAAAAAAAAAAAAAAAAAAAAAAGATTTACACGTGCTTGCAGAATAAGGAGCCAATGAGTTTAAAAATGGGAATTTCAGTTTTAAGTTCACCTTAATAAAGTATTAAACAACAGACAGCCTCACTACTACCCTTACGTGAAACAGGATCCATTTGCAAGAAAAGTGAGCCTGAGAAGGGAGCATGACTGTCTATGTAACAGAGGAATGCTTTGCCCAGCAGGCACTGAGAAGGTGTGCCATCTACCCAAACATGTACGAGAAAAGATACCAAGAGGCATACGCACCTTCATATGTTTCTAAGATGTGCACAGTGTCTCCGATCTGTAAAGAAAGTTCATCCGCTCCTCTGGCATCATAGTTATAAAAAGCTGTGATGAAAAAGGGGAAATATATTAGTAATAGTAAAGATAGAAGTGACCATGCAAGTCGTGTTGGCTTGTTTTAATGTTTTTTTTTTAATACTGAAATACGTTCAGTCGCTGCCTGGATCATCCTCTCTGATACCCACAGAAGTGGCCTTTTCTTTCAGACAAACATAAAGGGTCAATAGTTTAAGGAGGAGAAATTCATAACTACCCACGACGCCAGATGACCGTAACTGACATAAGAAGACATTGTTAACAGCATTCTGATCGACACTTCAATACTATCTTTTATTTCCACTACTAGATTCTTTTTATTTTCCTAACTATGAATCAATTGCACATGGACTGAATATTCTTTGGAAACCAAATTAACAAAAAATTATCATATTGCAATGTTGATATTAAACCAATAGATGACATTACAATCACAGTAGACAAAAATATGTCCTATGTTAGAAGAAATCCTTAAAACTGACAATAAGCAAGAAATGTCTGAAATCCCATGTTTATCCTGACATAAAGCTGTTCCTATTTTGCAAAAGGATAATATTGCTCCTACATAAGCCCCTAAAAAGTCATACCATTAAATTCAAACCACACTTTTGCTCATGCATTATAGAATAAAGGCAACAGTCACCGGTGTAAAAAGGATGCTACAAAGTGTTTTAAGGCCCAAAAAGTATTCGACTAGCCCACCCTCAATTTAAAAATATATATATTAATGTTCCTCCCACCCAACAGCCTCTACCTAAAAGGATATAGCATTCAATATAAAACTCATCTTCAAAATCCCTGATCAAAGTTCTCATCCATCCATCCTCCACAGCCCAGCCAGGCAAGGCTACACACAAAAGGCACCTTCATTGTGGCAGACCTCTAAAATCCTCTAAAATTAAACCATGTCATGTGCAAACTCCTCTGGCAAGCACGGGCCACCGTACCTTCCCACCACACGCTCCCTTCCCTGGGTCCTTGCTTCTACTGAAGGAAAGAAGCCAGTTCAGCCCGTACCTTTGGGTACCAACTTCTCCCTCGCCAGCTGGGCCTTCCCACTGGGTGCACCTCATCACAAAAGCCAGACCCAAGTCCGTGTTTGATCTTTCAATTCCGCTCTTCCAAACAGTCCTGGCACAACACAAAGCTTCCCATCTCTTGTTCTGTATCAGCCAGTTTTATTTCAGATTTGTGTGTTAAGACGTCCGCAACTGGCCTGGCGCGGTGGCTCACGCCTATAATCCCAGCACTTGGGGAGGCTGAGACGGGCGGATCACGAGGTCAGCAGATCGAGACCATCCTGGCTAACATGGTGAAACCCCGTCTCTACTAAAAAATACAAAAAACTAGCCGGGCGAGGCGGCGGGCGCCTATGGCCCCAGCTACTCGGGAGGCTGAGGCAGGAGAATGGCATGAACCCGGGAGGCGGAGCTTGCAGTGAGCTGAGATCCGGCCACTGCACTCCAGCCTGGGCAACAGAGCGAGACTCCGTCTCAAAAAAAAAAAAAAGTTCCCAACTGAAGAAAAGTCACCAGAGAGCAGAGCCACCTCCCTTTCAATGTTTCCTACCCACACCTCCAAGGACAGGACAGTGCTTAGCTGTACAAGGAATGGCCTCCATAAACCCAAGCTGCCTGAGCTGAGCCTTGGGCTGTAAGTCCAGAATTTCAGGGGCACGCAGCCTCCTGGTGTTCATGTCCATGGTCTCTACAGACAGCTAAAGTGGGTAGGGCGGCACCTCTCCCCGAGCACCTGGGCGCCTGCCTCCCCGGCAAACAACCTGCTCTATCTTCGGGTTTGCAATGGCCAGAATAAGGACAGAATACTGACCTCACAGAATTGTGTGTGCGTTCTGTGTCTTAGAGAAAATGATGCCCACGCTGGATTTGGCACAACGGGGTCCATGGTGAACACTCAGGTAACGGTGAAGGCCTTTCTTTTGGTTGTATTTTTTTACTGCTATCAAGACGTCTACCATTACCTGAATTCTTTTTAGAAAGCCAAAGCAAGCACTTTGCCACATGTGCACAAAAATTCTATAATATCAAAAGCCATACCTATGATATTGAAAATTCTATTTCCTCAGGTATTTTCCTATATTTTCCCCAAAATTCATAAAATTTAAGTGTCCTCAACTCACAAAGATGGTTATTAGTAGTTATTAAGTTTACTTGGTATTTTACAGTGAATCTTTAACACGAAATAACTGCATCAGGTGAAGGAAGCCCAGGGCAGAGGCTGGACTTCCCCAGCTCAGCATGACCATATTCTTAAACCTTCAGGAACCATAAATGCATTTATCACAGTTCTTAACAGCATCCCCGCCAGCACGCCTATTCTGTTCTAGATGTGGGGAAAAATAAACACGTCAAAAATCATAAAAATGAAATAAAATGAGCGCATCAAGGGTGAATACATTCAGGCACATGTGAATTTGTAAAGCACATACACATGATTCCTTCCTTCCTGTTTCACCTCTAAATACCCTACTCCCCAATCCCTAAAGCAGACAGTGGAAAGCAGTGATTAAAATCTCATACATGGATATGGAAACTTCTAATTTAACTATGAAGTGAGCCAGACAACCCACAATTTTGTAGGTAAGAAAAAGAAGAGTCTCAGGGGTTATACACATGGCCCCAAATCATGCAACCCAGTCAAGATCACAACCCCAGATGCCCAGCCCCTAGCCCTTTGTTCATTTTAGGATTAATGATTAAATAATCCCATACATGAAGACAAATTAAAAGACAACTTTGCAAGGGTATTTGACAAGGGAGTAGGAGAGATGGGCAGAAAGGTGCAGATAGAGTAACAGCCCTCCAAAGATGACTCCAAAAGGCTCCCAGGGTCTGTCCGTCACCTTCCACGGCCACAGGGGCACTGCGAGGGTGATTAAATTCGGGATCTTGGCTGGGTAGGGTGGCTCACGCCTGGAATCTCAACACTTTGGGGGGATTACTTTTGGGAGGCTGAGGCAGGCAGATCACTTGAGGCCAGGAGTTCAAGACCAGCCTGGCCATCAAGGCGAAACCCTGTCTCTACTATAAATACAAAAAAGATAGCCAGGAGAGGTGGTGGGCACCTGTAATCCCAGCTACTCGAGAGGCTGGGGCAGGAGAATCACTTGAACTCGGGAGGCGGAGGTTGCAGTGCACTGCACTCCAGCCTGGGCAACAGAGCGAGACTCTGTCTCCAAAAAAAAAAAAAAAAAATTAGGATCTTGAGATGAGGGTTAATCCTGGATCATCCAGGTGGGCCCAATGTAATCACAAAGGTCCTCTTTCAGAGTGAGAGACAAGGAGAGGAGGTCGAAGAGATGCAAGAAAGAGGCAAAGCAAGCCGAGGAACACAGTGGCCTCTGGAAGCTGGAAGGGGTGAGGAAGCACAGGCTCCCCCACAGCCCCGAGGGAGCATGGGCCACTGACACCTGCACTTTAGGACACTGAATCTCGTGTTTTAGCCCCTGAGTTTGTGGCAATTCATCACAGCAGCAATAGGAAATTCGTACAAGGAGGCGTCTGAAAAGCAATCTGAAAGTGGTACTTTGTGGTTCACTGATTCACTCCTTAAGGCAGCTGGAACAAGGGTCTCCACTGCAGGCCCCTAAACCCAGACAAGTCCAGGGCCGTGGTTCCCAATTCTTGAGTGATATGAGAAAAACAAGAACCATGTAGGGAATTTTTTTTAAGTGAATCCAAAAGTATGTAATGTGAGAGGCTATCCTTTATTCTGATTATTTGGCCTTTCACAGTTGCCCCTTCTTAGCGGGTGAGAGCAAGGACTTCTTTTTTTTTTTTTTTTTTTTTTTGAGACGGAAGTCTCGCTCTGTCGCCCAGGCTGGAGTGCAGTGGCCGGATCTCAGCTCACTGCAAGCTCCGCCTCCCGGGTTTACGCCATTCTCCTGCCTCAGCCTCCCCAGTAGCTGGGACTACAGACACCCGCCACCTCGCCCGGCTAGTTTTTTTGTATTTTGTAGTAGAGACGGGGTTTCACCGTGTTAGCCAGGATGGTCTCGATCTCCTGACCTCGTGATCCGCCCGTCTCAGCCTCCCAAAGTGCTGGGATTACAGGCTTGAGCCACCGCGCCCGGCCTTCTTGTCTCCTTTAAGAAGGATGAGGATGACAAACGGCATCTGATTTAAGATGCCTTCACCTGACGTGTGACGTCCTACAAAGACGGCGGCCTTTTTGCTGATCGCTCAGTTCTGCTTCTTCAATTTCCTCATCCGTTAGGGTCTGGGAACAACTCCACAGAGAACAGGGTCATGGCGTCCCATTCACATCCTGGCAAGGGTGGCACCAGCCTCCCTCTGGGTGGTGGGCTGAATGCCTACTACATTCTCCCTGGTCAAGTCCATCTTCCTTTTATAATGGCCTGGCTGCAGACGAGCATCTTCAGATCCACATGAATTTCTCGACCCTGGACGGCAGACTCCAGTGTAGAAGCTGGACATGTGTGAGATGTGAAGTGGGAAAGCAGACAGAGATAAACGAAGCACCAAGTTCTTTGCTTGGATGATGTTTTGGTTTTTTGGGTTTTTTTCCTTTTTCAAGGAGAGTCTGCAGCAGCCCAGAGTGAGTGGATCTTTTCTCTAAAATAAAAAATTAACAGCCTGCACTGTGCCTCATGCAGCTGTGCCTTATCAGAGACCTAAAAAGGTACTGCCATCACCTCTGTTCAGTCTGATTGTCTATAAACAAGCTGCCCAGGAAAATGCAAAGCAAACCACAATGAGGTATTATCTCATCCCAGTTAGGATAGTTAGTATCAAGAAGACAAAAAATAACAAATGCCAGTGGGGTTCAGAGATAAGGGAACTGTTAGACACTTGGTGGGAATGCCATTACAGACAACAATATGGAGGTTCCTTAAAAAACTACAAATAAAACCACCATACGATCCAGCAATCCCACCACTGGGCGTTTATCCGAAGGAGAGGAAATCAGTGTATCAGACAGACATCTGCAACCCCAAGTTTCCTGCAGCACTATTCATAATACCTGAGATACCCAATCAACCTAGGTGTCCAACACGGATGAATAAAGAAAATCAACAAGAAAATCAACGTAGGCGTCCAACAACAAATGAATGGATACAAAACAATGTGGTAAATTCACATAATGGAATACAATTCAGCCATTGAAAAAAACATAGTATCTTGTCATTCCCAACAATATGGATGGAATTGGAGGACATTAAGTGAAATACAACAGGAACAGAAAGTTAAACACCACAGGTTCTCACTCATAGGTGGAAGCTAAAAAAAACTGAGCTTATTGAAGTAAAAAGGAGAACAGAGGATACTAGAGCCTAAGAAGGGTAGGGGGAAGTGGGGATAGGGAGAAATTTGCTAAAGGATACAAAATTACAGCTAGGTAGGAGAAATAAGTTCTAGTGTTCTATAGTTCCTTAGGATGACTACAGTTAACCATAATATACCATACAGTTTCAAATGGCTGGAAGGAAGATACTGAAATGATAAATGTTTGAGATGAGAGACATGCTAATTACCCTAATCTGATCACCATACTTCATATGCACCACATCAACGTGTACCCCATAAATACATACAATTATTATATCATCTCAACTGATGCAGAAAAAGCATTTAAGGAACTGTAACACCCATTCAGGGAAAAGCAAAAAAACCAACTTGACTACTCTCACTTGAGAAAAAACACTACAGTCCATCAACCCACTTCACAGATGAAAACAGAGGTCTACAGGGGCACTGTGACTAGCTCAAGGTGCACAGTGAGCTGATGGCAGCCCTGGGATCCTCGGGCTTCCCTCCCAGGCTATCTCCCCACTCCACACTGCCTGGCCCAAGACTTCATCACTCCTCAATGAGATGTACAGTCTTCCCTTCTCTCCACCACCAGTTACTTTCCTGAACTCTCGCTCCAAAGCCTCGACCATTTCGCCCGGCATTCTGAATGACGCCTCATTTCTCCAGCACCCAACCCACCTTTCCATCTCATCTCAGCCCCTCGGCTCCACCTGCCCTGCCAGGCCTGCCACACGCTCCTCTGCAGCTGAAAATCCTTCCGCCCTCCGCCTCTGACTACCCCACTTGTCTACAAGGCCTGCCTTTAATTCCACAGCCTTTTCCAGGCCCTAACAGAATTATTTCTCCCCCTACCAAGAAGTTACACGCAGACCTAAATGAACGGCTTGCTTCTGAACTCCCTGTACGCTGTGTGCCACCCCACAACCTCGCAGAGTTGCTCATCTATATGTCTGTCTCTCCCATCAGACACAAACTCCTTGAGAGAGGCAAATATTTATTAATCATTGGATTTCCCACAGTAGCTAAAACCATACCTTGCAGCCACTCAATAAAAATACACTGAATTTAACCAGATCCCAAAGTATTCTTCCTCGCGCAGTCTCAAAGAGCGAAAGCAAAAGCTGTAGCATTTGTTCGTCTTCAAAACGCTCTTGCCCTCTGCAGAACGATCCAGCGGCTGAGACTTAATCAATAAGAAAGAGAAACACAGTATTAGCTTTGCCAGCTCTGCTTTGGGTCTTTTTGATCTAAGGAGATAGCCCACCCGCCATCAGTGCTCAGGTCCAAAGCTTCCCCAAAGCATCAAAGGCCGGGGGTGGCCATACATTACTCCTCGAAATCAACTCAGCTCAGTCTCTGCCTCTCTCATACACCACTGAAACATGATTTCAAGACTTCAAGTAGCAACTTAAACGTTAATTAATTCTTTTAAAGTCAATTTGTGAAAATTAACTGCTCTATCTGTGTTCTCATTTCCTTTCTCTTGCCTTCAGTTGGAAAAGCTTTTCAATGGTATGCATCTTCTCAGGGCTGGGGGAAATACAGGCCATGTCTTCACACCGCCCCAGGCCAGGGCCCTCCCTGTCTGTGCTCCAACAGGGTTTCACCCTAGGGCCATCCACCTGGTCTGGAACTTCACACAGCCTACACGTTTGCCTGGTCCATGCAGGTACCTTGCATTTCCTAAGCCTCCATAGGCCCCTGCGCTGGTCTACACTGAGCTGGGCTTGGAGAGAGGAGATAAGCCAGATGTAACCCCAGAGAGGAAATCAGCCTAAGCCAGGTCTCCAAGGAACAACCTTTCACCGAGCCATTCAGGAAACACCATGTAGAGAGAATCAGAACGTTATATACACCCTTTGAACTTGACCCTGGGGCAGAGACCAGCCATCTATAGCAACTTGGTGAAGATGAAGAACAAGTCAACTATATTGTTGCAAACGGCTCAGTACCCAACATTACCCACGGTACTACTGGCGAGAATGTGATCCCAGTAGCCACAAATAAAAGGATAAAGTCATCAGGCAGCTTTAGATGGCACCCACTTGGAGCTGGAGGCTGGGTTTCCTAAACTCTATCTTCAAAATCAAACTGGCAGCCACGCCATCACCAAGCTTCTATGACCTGAAGCAAAATCCTTCCACTGCTTTTGTTTGGGGACAAATGCCTTAGGCTGGATTAGAGCCTCCCAGAGAGATAAGCCTGAATCCAAGCACTTACTGTATCACACTGCCACCATTTAACCACCTGTTCTCTTCCACTTGACTGTGAGCCTCTCAAGGACAAAAATCTGCATCTTATTTTTCGCAATCATCTAAAAACACCTGGCACACAGCAGGCCTAGGAAGGAAGAAGGAAGGAAGGGACGAAGGGAGGGAGGCAGGGAGGGAGGGAGGGAGGGGAGAATAAAAGCAATAACATGCTTGGGAATAATCTTAAGGAGGTACAAGACTTGTACACTAAAACAAAATGTTGCTGAGAGAAATAAAAGACATGAACAAATTGAAAAATATTTGTGTTCATGGAGTGGAAGACTTAGTATTGTTAAGATGTCAATGCTGATCCAAAACGATATACAGATTCAATACAATTCCTATCAAAATCCCAATGACATTTTCCACAGAAATAGAAAAACCCATCTCAAAGGTCCCAGATTAGCCAAAACAATCTTGAAAAACAAAAACAAAATTGGAGGCCTGATTTCAGTACCTACTACAAAGCTACAGTAATCAAAACAGTGTGGTACTGTCATAAAGACAAATATACAGACAAATGGGATAGAACAGAGTACCCAAAAGTAAACCCTCACATAGAAAGTCAAATGATTTCAACAAGGATGCCAAGACTATTCAACGGGGAGAGAGTCTTTTCCACAAATGGTGCTGGGAAAACTGGATATCCACTTGCAAAAAAATAAATAAATAAAGTTGGACTATTATATCATTCACAAAAATTAACTCAAAATGGATGAAAGACCTAAACATAAAGCTAAAACTATAAAATTCTTAGAAGAAAACCTAGAGGAACAACTTCATGACACTGGATTTGGCAATGAGTTACTGGATATTATATCAAAAGTACAGGCAACAAAAGAAAAGATAGCTAAGTTGGACTTCATCAAAATTAAAAACTCTTGTGCATTAAAGAATATTATTAACGGAGAGAAAAGGTGACCCACAGAAGGGGGAAGAAAGTATTTACAAATCCCATATCCGATAAGGGAATGGTATCCAGAACATATAAAGAATTCCTGGGGGCTGGGCACGGTGGCTCATGCCTGTAATCCCAGCACTTTGGGAGGCTGAGGCAGGCGGATCACTTGAGGTCAGGAGTTGGAGACCAGCCTGGCCAACGTGGTGAAATCCCAACTCTACTAAAAAAAGGCAAAAATTGGTCGGGGGTGGTGGCTCACATCTATAATCCCAGCACTTTGGGAGGCCAAGGTGGGCAGATCACCTGAGGTCAGGAGTTAGAGATCAGCCTGAAAAACAGAGAAATCCCATCTCTACTAAAACTGCTAAATTAGTCGGGCGTGGCAGCACGTGCCTGGAGTCCCAGCTACTTGGGAGGCTGAAGCAGGAGAACTGTTTGAACCGGGGAGGCGGAGGTTGCAGTGAGCCAAGATTGTGCCACTACATTCCAGCCTGGGCAACAAGAGCAAAACTCCATCTAAAAAAAAAAAAAATGAGTCGGGCATGGTGGCACGTGCCTGTAGGTAGTCCCAGCTACTTGGGAGACTGAGGCAGGGGAATCGCTTGAACCTGGGAGGCGGAGGTTGCAGTGAGCCAAGAGCACACCACTGCACTCCAGTCTGAGTGACAGAGTGAGACTCTGTCTCAATAAAATTAAAAAAGCAAAAACCAAAACAGAAAATAACAACCTTGGTGAGGACGTGAGGAAACTGGAACTCTGCAAGTTACTGGTGGGCATCCAAAATGGTGCCGCTGCTGTAGAAAGCAGCAAATGACCATGAGATCCAGCAATCCCACTTCTGGATACCTACCCAAGAGAACTAAAAGCAGGGTCTGGAATAGACATCTGTACATCCACGTTCACAGCAGCATTATTCACAACAGCCAAAAAGTGGAACCAACCCAAGTATCCATCAACGGGTAAATTACTCAACAAAAACGTTACATATACATACAGTGGAGTATCATTCGGCCTTAAAAGAAAGGACAGGTTGACACATTACAACACGGGTGAACCTTGAAGACACCGAAGATATTATGCTGCATGAAATAAGCCAGTCACAAACAAATACAGTACCTTACATGAGGTTCCTCTTCCTCGAGTTGTCAAACTCAGAGACAAGTAAGAAACGAAAGTAAGAAAGGTGGTTGCCAGGGGCTGGGAGGATGAAGGAGGAGTGAGTTAGTGTTTAATGGATGCTGAGTTTCACTGGGGAAGACAAAGAGTTGTATTTTTAGTAGACAGGGTTTCTCTATGTTGGTCAGGCTGGTCTCAAACTCCTGACCTCAAGTGATCCACCTGCCTCAGCCTCCCAAAGTGCTGGGATTACAGGCATAAGCCACCGCGCCTGGCCCCACCCCACATTTCTAAAAAGGACACCACTTTCAAAGTCACCAAGTTACTCCTATTGGGTTCATATCTTTCTTAGGAACAGAAAGATTGTGTCTCTGCCAATAAAATCCCCTGAGGCAGTATTTCATGCACTGTTTGGATAATAGAATCAAGGAGTCATCTACATAATTAAGGAAACGGAGCTAGCTGGGCCTGGTGAGACAGGGGAACCATCATTTGTTATTCAATATTTCTTTTTGGCTTTTAGTTGGAAACAGGTGGGAGGGATGGTGAAGATAAGAATGTGAAAAGAAATATACAAAAGAGCCTTTCCTCACATTCTAATTGAACTGATAGACACAATAAAAGACATTTTAATATCTTTCTTCAGAATAAAACATCTCTGTATGCCTTATCCACAACTAGCAGCAACTATCTTTTCTTTTTCTTTTTTTTTTTTTTTTTTTGAGACAGAGTCTCGCTCTCGTCGCCCAGGCTGGAGTGCAGTGGCAGGATCTCAGCTCACTGCGACCTCCACCTCCCAGGTTCAAGCGATTCTCCTGAGCCTCCTGAGTAGCTGGGATTACAGGCATGCGCCACCACGCCCGGCTAATTTTTGTATTTTTAGTAGAAACGGGGTTTTGCCATGTTGGCCAGGCTGGTCTCGAACTCCTGACCTCACGTGATCCGCCCACCTTGGCCTCCCAAAGCACTGGGATTACAGGCTTGAGCCACCACGCCCAGACCAACTATCTTATTTCTGTCTAGCCCAAAAGGCCACAGTGCGGAAACACTCAGGCTTCTTAGGAAGCAAAATTCTGAGTTGTGGGTAAGTGCTGGCTTTACTGCTATTCCAAGGCAGAACAGTAAGATTCTACTTTTCTACATTTTCATCTCCCATAAAGTCAATTCTAAGATAGAAAAACACTGGCCTCCTTATTGACAGTCTTTGCAAATCTACCCACAAATAAGAAAAGACTTAGCTGACCTGAAAATTAACTATTTCTGCATTGAATTTTGCTCAGCAGCAAAGAGGCAAGATAGGGGACAAGATTTAATCTCTTTAATCATCCTTCTTCAAGTTTATTGCAACTTGGAAAAATATCGGCTAGTGAAAGAGTCCAGTACTGACCCCTTGGGAGACAGGGACTTGATGGGGACCTCACCAGGCAAAGCCCATCACTGGCCAGTCCACAGAGGCTCACTGCAGAGCAGCACCAAGACCATTTGGAATGAAAGCCCAGCAGACTCCAGGATCAGGGGCTGGTCCCAAGGAGCTTCCCGATGGGGACCAGCAGGCAGCCAAGACCTCGCCGATGACTGAGTTGAGTGAGGACCATCTTACTTTCTCTGCTATAAACCTGGCCTGGACTTGCACTTCCCCTCACCAGTCAAACGGGTTCTACCTAAAGCGTTCTGTGAAAACAGGCACAGGCCTGGGGACCTTGCAGGGCAGAGCAGACTGGTCTCCACCTAGAAGGACCTAGCAGAAAAAAGGAGGGGCTTGAAAACTCGGGCCTACAGCCAACTATTTGTGATACTAACTGATAAAGTGACTCTGCCGTGGACCCGAACTCCTCTTCCTGCGCTTCAGAGAAAAGTCTCAAATCATTTGTTCTGCAGAATATGAAGCCACCCCTTCCCTTCTCCTTTCTCACCTGTGTGTCACATCATTAAATCTAATATCAACGGTGACCAACAGGGAAAGGGAAGGACAAGGGGAACGCTTCAGAGTGCTCATTTATTTCTTAATGGCAAAGACTCTACCTATAGTACATATATATACATATATACACATACGTGTGTGTGTACATATACGTGTGTGTATATGTACGTGTGTATATATACGTGTGCATATATGTATATGTGTGTGTATGTGTATACGTGTGTGTGTGTGTGTGTATATGTATATATTTGAGGGTGGGTCCATTTATAATTCACAAATAAAGCCTGCAATCATCCAATCATCCTGGAGGAGGCTTTGTCATTATGCAAATATAAACAGATGAGTTCCTGCCAAAGCAAACCACAGAGTCCCCATGCGCCCTCCCACTTCAGGCCTTGGTCCACAGCCCTACCTCTCCCTGGCTTGGCTCTCCAGGTCCCCATCACCTCAGGATGAAACCCTTCCCTGCCACTCCCCCAGAAGAGTCAGAGGCCTCGTGTACGCTCAACAGCACCCTTGCACACCCAACAATATACCGCCAGGCGACTGCTCACTGCTGCCCGCACCTGTCACATAGCAGGTACCCAATCAAGGTTTCTCAAGTGCAGCCACCACTGAGGACCCCTCCTCTAATCTCCTGTTCCATGCTCCCCCTACAACACCACAGGGCTGGCGACCCCTTGACCTCTCTGCACCTCAAACCTGCATCTTCTCCATCTCGGCATCCATGCCTAACAGTGCCTGGCACCTGGAGTGCTACAAATGCTCACTGAGTGAATCACTTAAAAATCAACAGAGGAAGTCAAGGCAGTAAAACTATTACCTGAATGTTAAGCCCACTGGAAACCACTGCGGCTTTGCTTGCATTTATTTCAAACAAATAAATGTGGTGGCTCATGCCTGTAATCCCCAGGCAGGCAGATCACCTGAGGTCAGGAGTTCGAGACTAGCCTGACCAACATGGTGAAACCCCCATCTCTACTCCAAATACAAAATTAGCTGGGCATGGTGGTGCATGCCTGTACTCCCAGCTACTCCAGAAGCTGAGGCAGGAGAAACCCAGGAGGCAGGGATTGCAGTGAGCTGAGATCACGCCATTGCACTCCAGCCTGGCCAACACGAGCAAAACTCCGACTCAAAAAAAAAAGAAAAGAAAAGAAACTAAAGAGCAGACCAGGATCTTGACTAGCAGAGACAACTTCCAACAGTCTAACCAGGTAGGCATGTCCTGGAGATCCAACCCCTATGTCCAGAAACAAAGCACACTCTATTCACTTGAAAAACTGGTGCTAACGATCCTCCCCAGGGCAGCTGTACACACCCTCAAGGAGCTCCCAGCAGCAGCAAAGACTGAGGAGGTCACACTGGCTCTGATCCAGGGCCCACCTGGGGAAGATGCAGCCTGGCACGTCAGAGGGTCTCCCTTTCCATGTGTGGGCTAAACTCTGATTTTTGTTTTATCTAATCCAAATTCTTATCTAAGGGGTCTGGGAAGTCATGCCCTACAAACCATAAATTCTCATCAGATGGGTTTTATTTAACCCTATATATCGTGATTTACTTTCCAACCTGACTCTGGCATAACGAGACAAAGAAGAAAATCAAAATATTTCACCCAAAACATGTTTCTTTGCCATATTTTGAAATGGCCCTGCAAAGCTGTTTTATGGGGGAAAATCTGTATCTGTGAAGAATCTCTATTAACATAGCTAGATCTTTTTCTTCCAGACCCTCCCAATCCTAAAAAGATTAACTAAGATCTGAATAGGAAACATTTGTCATCTATTGTCTCTAAGGGCACCCAATGTAAGACTTCAAAAGAACTTTGGTCTCCACAATATTTACCTTAACTTGAACTTTCCCTTTCTATCTATCTCAGTTCTTTAGACAAACTCAACCAATTGTCAACCAGAAAATGTTTAAATTCACCTACAGCCTGAAAGCCCCTGCTTTGAGGTGCTCCACCCATCTGGACACCTATCTGGAAATTAAGAATGTATTTCTTAATGTATTTGATGGATGTCTCATGCCTCTTTAAAATGTATAAAATCAAGCTGCACCCTGACCACCTTGGACACATGTTCTCAGGACCTCCTGAGGGCTGTGTCACGGGCCATGGCCACTCATATTTGGCTCAGAATAAAACTCTTCAAATATTTCACAGAGTTCGACTTTTTTGACACAGGAACCCTCAGCAGTGACCCTCGCCTGAACACATCTGAGTGGAGGGAAACAGCAAGAACTAAGCAGCACCCACCCCAGAATGAAGAAGATTCCTCAAAGGTCCCCAACCCACTAAAATCAGGAAGACGTCCCTAGAGCCCTGTGGCACATCTTCTAGCATACTAATACCCAGGTGCCCAAAGGACTCAGCCTTCTAGAGAAAACCTACCTGCTTTATCTGACAGAGCCCTGACCGCCCCAATGGCTCCAGAATACCCAGCCTCGGGACCTGTACATCAAAACATCGTCATCTCTCGATCACCTTCTACACAGATGTGGGAACACTCACTGTGCCAAAATGCCAAAACAGAGTCCCTGCTCTGGTCTCCATGAGCTGTGACTTCCCTGTGAACCTACCCTCTGTATGGCTGGCTTCTGAAGCCCCAACACACCCTGTGAGTTTACAATTATGGAGCCAAAGAAGCAACATTCCTGGCTATTACACAAAGACTGTGGACCGTAATATCTCATATCTCCAACTACAGAAAAAAGTTCAACACCGTGAACCATGTAACAAATGGGCATATATACACACATAAATATGCTCACATTCATCTACATACATACACTCACATGTATGTTAGTTGTATAATAAAACACACAGTCTTAGGTGATCAGCTCAGTGACTTTTGAATAATTCTATATGCCATGTACACCCAAGATAGGAAGAGATACAAAAAGTACCCTCAGGCCCCTCTCTAGATTTTCCTCCCAAAACACCGTTTTCTAATTTTTATTACCACAGATAAGTAATAAATGTTAATGCTTACACTTCAAATAAATGGAATTCCACGTACTCCTTTATGTCTGGCTTCTTTAGCTCAACATTTTGAGCCACATGAATTGTGCTGTATCAGCAGTTTGTTATTTTCTATTGTTGAATAGTATTCCATCCTATCAACACATCACAGTGTGTTTATCCATTCTCCTGTTGATGGACATTTGATATCAACACATCACAACATGTTTATCCATTCTCCTGTTGATGGACATTGGAGTTATTTGTTTCCAGGTTTGAGTTATTATAAATAAGGCTGCAGCCAGGCACAGTGGCTCACACCTGTGAAACCAGCACTTTGTAGAGCTGAGGTGGGAGAATTGCTTGAGCCCACGAGATCAAAACCAGCCTGAGCAACACAGGAAGACCCCATATCTACAAAACAACGTTAGTCAGGCATGATGGTGGGCACCTGCAGTCCCAGCTACTCGGGAGGCTGGGGCAGGATCACTTGAGCCCGGGAGCTGAAGGCTGCAGTGAGCTATGACCGTGCCACTGCAGTCAAGCCTCGGTGACAGAGTGAGACTCTGGTTCTAAAAAAAATAAAAATGAAGATAAATAAATAAATAAAGCTGGAATGAACATTCCAGCATGAACTTTTTTGTGAATGCATTCTTGGCCCATGGAATTTCAGCTTTGATAGGAGGCATTTGCACTTTTGAAGAAGTTGCACATGCCAAAGCCATCTTCAGGTGAGCCAGCAGCCCAGTGCCGTCCCCAAGCCTGAAGAGTGACACCTCTGTCCATACTGCAACTAGGAGGGAGAAGGCAGGGAAAGGCAGTCACACCAGGGATTCGCCAAAAAAACATTTAGTTTCTTTGTAGCTGCTTGAAATTCCTCCTCTGTCGTTGTTACATTATTCAGCTTTGATAAAAAAGTAACATTGAAGATTAAAAACCAATCAAGCCCTCTGTGAGAAAAACAATAAAGCCTAGTGCCTGTTGGGTGTTAATGATGAACCTCAGCACAGGCTGCTGGAGAGGACTCCCTTGCAGAGACCCCTTCCCTGCGTCCCCCCGTCGGGTACAGCCTGTGCCCAGGGAGAGCCCACGTGCCCTCCAATGTAGGGGTTTCTCAGGTGACAAAGCACTTTGTCTCCTCCCTGTGGGCTCTGGCCTGAGCCTCCTTTAGCATCCTAGGGAGAATGCCCAGTCTGGGCTCTTGCCCACCACGCAGATGAGAGAAGAGTAAGACAGGTGCCCCCGAGGGTGAAGAGATGAAGAGTGAAGAGGTGCCCCCAACACCCCCGACCCCTCCCCGAGGGGGCCTCACTTCCACTGCCTCACCATAGAGTCCCATTTTCAAGGCTGGTGGCCCCCCACTGCTCAGGACATAATCCCTGGACCTCTGCAGACCAGCCTGGCCACTCCCTCTGAGCCAATCACTCAACCTCTGGAATCGAGACATGGACTCGGCCCCAAACCCCTGCTCTGTGCCCTGACAGGCAACACGAGCTCTGGGAAGCTCAGTTTCTCCCTGCATGAAACGGGGGGATGACAGCAAACGGGTCCCTAGTGAGTGTGTATCAGCTTCTATGTATGAAGGCCCATCCAGCTGGGGTTCACCCTACATGTCCCCGATAAACATTTGCTTAGATTTTCGGACGGCCTGAGTGCGAGCTGAGGAGCTGCTTTTCTCTCCCAACAAGGCACATGGGTGGGGAGCAAGGATCTGCAGTGTCTTCCCATCTTCCTACTGAGCGGCTCAACCGGGCTCCCCACCTGAGCCCCTCTCCTCCCACTCACTCAGCTGCACCAGGACCTGGTACAGTCACTTCTAACTAGGCAGAGGGTAGGTGCTGGTAGGCTGTAGGCCTTAGCACAAGAAGGTACAAAGTCACTCTCAGATCCTAGAGGTCAGGACACGCACGACCTTCTGCTGGGGAAATCCCAGGCTTCCAGAAGTCCCGACAGGGCAGAGCTCTGGAGGGAGAAGTCTGCTCAGATGTGTTTGCACACCTCGGATGCTGAGTGCTTATGCGCTCTTCCGAGGCACAGGCGGCCCAGACATAGCCCTCTTGTTCCCGGGCTACAACTGCGATCAACAACTGCGTGGTGGCAGCCTGGGCCTGGCCCAGATGCACCGGCTACAGAGAAGCGGGCATTTCCATACTTGCAGACAGAAACTGAGCAGTGGCGGAGAGTTCATCCCAGCACAGCCTTGGAGGAGGGAGCCAAGGCTCCCGACTTGACGAGACCTGGGCTGCCTGCCTTTGTCATCTGTTTTAACAGGCATATGGACAGGCCTCACCCAAAGGCTACCCTCAACACCACTATCTGAGCCAGCTAGTGTGCAGTGTCAGTTCCCGGAGGACACAGACAAATCTTTTCTTAGCTAACTGCTTGATAAATTTTCCTTCCCTAGATAGCACCCAAAATGTGTGTGGGTGAGCCGCCCTTCACAGAGGGAGCCACTGATCTGCTCACAACCCCTGTGCAACGTGGCCACTCGGCAGGAATACAGATTCTAGGTAAGGCACTAAATAAAGCAGCGGAAGCCAAGACAGCCATGCCCTCCTGCCTGCCAACCCACTGCACAAAGAGCGACTCTGCCCCAGATCTGCGCCTTCTGGGAACCACCTTTAACCCCAGACAGCGCCAGCCTGTCTTCCCCAGCAGCTTAAACTGACACCTGGCCAAACCCCTGTACCCCTGAACATGGGCGGGGCTCCACAGAACACCCGGGCTGCATCCGTTCCCAGCAGGACTGGCTACAAAATGTTCAGGGCCCAAGGCAAAATCAAAATGAAAAGGCCTTTGTTCGAAAATTATGATAAATTTGGGCCAGGCAGGGTGGCTCATGCCTGTAATCCCAGCACTTTGGGAGGCCAAGGTGAGCGGATCATTTGAGGCCAGGAGTTCGAGACCAGCCTGGCCAACATAATGAAACTCCTTCTCTACAAAAAGGACAAAAATTAGCCAAGCATGATGGCACATGTCTGTAATCCCAGCTACTTGGAAGGCTGAGACACGAGAATCACTTGAACCTGAGAGGCGGAGGCTGCAGTGACCCGAGAACACGCCACTGACTCTAGCCTGGGCAACAGAGCAAGACTGCATCTCAAAAAAAACAGAAACAAAAAACAAAAATTATGATACATTTGGAGATGATTAGGGTGGCTATTATTTAAATAAATAACGAATGTCGGTAAGGACGTGAAGCAGCAGAAACCCTTGTGTACTGGTCACGGCAACGTAAAATGGTGCAGCCACAGAAAAACCATTTGGCAGTTCCTCAGAAGTTAAATATACAACTACTGTATGATCAGGCAATACCAACATAACTGAAAGCAGGGACTTGAACAGAAACTTGTACACCAAGGTTGACAGCAGCATTGTTCACAATAGCCAAAAGGCAGAAACAACCCAAACGTCTACCAACAGATGAATGGCTAAAATGTGGTATGTACATATAATGAAATATTACCCACACCTAAAAAAGGAAATGCTGACACATGCTACAATGTGGATGAACCTTGAGGACATTATGCTGAGTGAAATAAGCCGGTCACAAAAGGACAGAAGCTGTGTGATTCTACTTACGTGAAGTTCTTAGAGTAGCCACATGCATAAAGACAGAAAATAGCGCCGGGCGCGGTGGCTCAAGCCTGTAATCCCAGCACTTTGGGAGGCTGAGACGGGCGGATCACGAGGTCAGGAGATCCAGACCATCCTGGCTAAAGCGGTGAAACCCCGTCTCTACTAAAAAAATACAAAAAAAACTAGCCGGGCGAGGTGGCGGGCGCCTGTGGTCCCAGCTACTCGGGAGGCTGAGGCAGGAAAATGGCGTAAACCCGGGAGGAGGAGCTTGCAGTGAGCCGAGATCCGGCCACTGCACTCCAGCCTGGGCGACAGAGCGAGACTCCGTCTCAAAAAAAAAAAAAAAAAAAAAGACAGAAAATAGCACAGCGGCTGCCAGGGGCTGGGAGGAGGAGGGAATGGGAGTCAGTGTTTAATAGGAACGGAGTCTGTCTTCAGGAAGAAGAAAAGAGTTCTGGCAATGGATGGTGGTGATGGTTGCCCAACAACGTGAATGTGTTTAATGCCAATGAATTGTATACCTAAAAACGGTTCAAATGGGAAATTCTAGGTTATATGTATCTTGCCACAATAAAGAAAATAGAAAAAACTTTTCAAGATGTGACAGCAGAGCCCAGGGCCATTCTGAGGTTGTGGGGGGGCCTACAGAGCAGCGCAGGCCTCAGGCCCCTGGCATCGGCTGTGATTCCCAAGAAGGCCTCGCTTTCCAGGACTCAGCCGCCTGGTCTGCAGGGGCAGGCCTCTCCAGCAGCGCCGCTCTGAGCCTGATGAGCAACGTTCTATTTTAATAGTCATTTCAATTGACTATAAAAATACAGCAACACATAATAAGATTGCTTTTGCACCATAGTAGAAATACTTAGCAAGAGATGAGAAATACTTAGCAAGAGGCTATAAAACCCTGTTTGCTTGCTTACGGAGGTGCTGCTGAGCAGACCGAAAGCAGACAAGGATAAAGGGAAGGCAGGGGAGACTCTGCCCAGAAAGCACCCACAGCAGTGTGCCCACCATGACACCCAACACACAGGACCACTCGGAAGTTTTACAAATGTACCAAGCAAACTACTGAAGATCTCTCCACATTTTCTGTTTGTTTCATTTTTAGCTGTTAAAGCTCCATGACATCTGACATCAGAAAACACTCATCTCCCTGCAGTTCCCCAATGCTCCACCTGACTCACCTGTAACATGTTTCAGGTGACATCAAAGCTGACCGCTGACCACAATGCCCTCGAACCCCAATACACATAGAGCAAGGCTTCCCCCACCAACACAGCTCCTGGGAAAAATCTCAACCACAAATGAGGGATATTCTACCCACACTCATTCCCAGGAGGCCTATGACACAAAGGCATTCAGCTGAAAAATGGGAGCTCCACTGATGACAGTGTACTAACACCAGCACCTCCACTGCCATCACCACCAATTAACAATACTACCACCACCACCATCACCAATACTACCACCACCAACACTACCAAAACTGCTACCAACAGTATTACTACTACTACCACTTCCACTACCATCACCACCTCCACCGCCATCACCACGGATGACAATACTACCACCACCATCACTGACAACACTACCACCACCAACACTATCAAAAATGCTACCAACAGTACTACCACCACTACCACCTCCACTGCCATCACCACCTCCACTGCCATCACCCATAACACTACCACCACCACCATCACCAATACTACCACTACCAACACGACTAAAAATACTACCAACAATACTACCATCACTACCATCTCCACTGCCATCACCGCCAATAACAATACTACCTCCAGCAACACTACCAAAATTACTACCAACAATGCTTTCACCACCACCATCAATACTTCACCACCACCATCACCAAAATGCTACCGCCACCACCATCACCAACAATACTACCACCACCACCATCACCAACAATACTACCACCACCACCACTACCAAATATACTACCAACAATACTACCACTACCACCATCACTACCACATCACTAATAATACTACCAACAAAAAAATACTATCACTACCATCACCAACAATACTACCAATAACAACAATACTATCACCAACACCACATCACCAACAATATTACCAACAATAACAATACTACCACATCACCAACAATACTCCCACCAATACTACCACCACCACAATCACCAATGATACTACCAAGAATAACACCACCACCAACACTACCAACAATACTACCACATCACCAACAATACTACCAATAACATCAACAACACTACTAACAATAATACCCCATCACCAACAATACTACCAACAATAACAATATTACCACCACCATCACCAACAATACTACCAACAATAACAATACTACCACATCACCAACAATACCACCACCAATACTACCACCACCACCATCACCAACAATACTACCAATAACATCACCAACACTACTAACAATAATACCACATCACCAACACTAACAATACTACCACATCACCAACAATACTACCAACAATAACAATATTACCACCACCATTACCAACAATACTACCAACAACAACACTACCACCACCATCACCTACAATACTATGAACAATAAAAATACTTCTACCACCACCATCACCTACAATAGCACCAACAATAACAATACTACCACCACTACCACTATCACCTACGATATTATGAACAATAACAATACTTCTACCACCACCATCACCTACAATACTACCAACAATAACAATACTACCATATCATCAACAATACTACCACCACCATTGGTTACTTAAATGAAGTAGGCTGGCCAGGCATGGTGGCTCACGCCTATAATCCCACCACTCTGCTAGGCCAAGGTGGGCGAATCACAAGGTCAAGAGATTGAGACCATCCTGGCCAACATGGTGAAATTCCATTTCTACTAAGAAAACAGTAATTAGCTGAGCCTGGTGGCACACACCTGTAGTCCCAGCTACTCAGGAGGCTGAGACAGGAGAATTGCTTGAACCCAGGAGGCGGAGGTTGCAGTGAGCTGAGATTGTGCCACTGCACTCCAGCCTGGATGACAACAGTGAAACTTCGTCTCCAAAAAAAAAAAAAAAAAAATATGAAGAGGCTGAAGTAAAGTTACAAAGTCATTTAATCAGTATACACCTAATGTAAATGAAGAGGCTATTTCCTGTCACAGCGTGTTTCCATTTTATTTAGTTCTAGGAAGTCCTTCGGTTTCCTGCCTCCAGGCCCTATTCTCCTGCCTCAATACTATTAATACCAACAACAATACTACCACTACTACCATTGTCGCCAATACTACAAATAACAATACTACCAACAACAATACTACCACCAACACCACTACCAAAAACACTACCAACAATACTACCACCACCACCACAATCACCACCAACACATCACCAACAATGCTACCAACAGCAATACTACCAACAAAAACAACACTACCACCATCACCACTATCACCAACAATACTACCAACAATACTACTACTACCACTACTACCAACGCTACCAATACTATCAACAATACTACCACCACCACTACCAATACTATCAACAATACTACCACCATCACCACTATCACCACCACTATCACCAACAATACTACTACCAATAATACTACCACCACCATCACCAATACTACCACCACCACTATCACTAATACTACCAATACTACCACCATCACCAATACTACCACCACCACTACCAATACTATCAGCAATACTACCACCATCACCACTATCACCAACAATACTATCACCACCACTATCACCAACAGCACTACTACCAATACTACCACCACCATCACCAACAATACTAACACTACCAACAATACTACCAAGAATACTACCACCACTCTCGCCAATGCTAAAACACTACCAACAATACTACCATCACCATCACCAGTACTACTATAACCAACAATACTACCCCTTCACCACCCCCACCAACATCAATACTACCAACACAATCACCACCAGCAATATTACCACCACCACCATCACCGCCAACAGCAATACTACCAACCACCATCATCAACAATAACATCACCAACATCACCAGCACCACCGCTATCACCAGCACCATCATCATCATGGTAGAGCTAAACTTCATTCTGCCCTGGGAAAGACGAGAAACTCCAAAGAACACTTGATGCATTTCCTCACATCATCCCATATTAGCCCTATGAAGTAGGGCTAACAGCAACCCCATTTCTGCACACAAAGACTCTGAGGCAAAGAGCAGGAAGAAGGAGGGCATGCTGCCGCCCCGCCTCCAGGCATCATGTGGCCTTGCTCTGAGAACAGCACTCCCAGCACATCCCAAACAAAGAGTAACTGTACTGCTGCATCCACAACAAAGGCTGCAGAGTCCCTCTCTCTGCAACCGATTTCCCTTTGCTTCAAAGGGACAGTGACAATTCTGGGCAGTGTCAAAGGCCCCATTGCCCTTTATCCAGAAAGCCCTTGAGACAGGATGAAATAACAATTCCATTAATCCCATGAACAGAACCCCAGTCTAGAGGAGACAGAGCCTTTCCATGTCACAGCTAGGCTAAGCTGACCCTGCAGGCGAGCACAGACCAGACCTCTAATCATCCAGTCAATCCAGACCGACTAACAAATATTTACCACCCAAGATCCCAGGTAAGAACTGCCACCCAAAGAGGAGACAAGACATGATACAGATAAGCTGCGGCGAACTCAAATTAGGAACCAGCTCTCCAAATAATAATAAACTAGGAAAAGCTGTAATGAGAGCTCTTAGCCCCTTACCATGGAACAGCCACTGACTGCTTCTCGTGGACTACCCAATTTATCTAATTTCATTATCACAAAAACTTTACAATGGAGGGATTACTACTCAATCCCATTTCACAAATGAAAAAAACAAAAATGAGGCTTAGAGAGGACATTAGATGGTTGCTCAAAGACACAGGTCTGAAGGGTGGGAGAAACCAGCTTTGGGGGGCTAATTTTTCTGACCCAGTTTCTATCCCTAGCCACAACACTGCATGCTGCATAACACGCAGCTCCACACTCTGAAAAAGCACAGCCCTCGCACCGACAGCCAGACAGAGCTTTGCCTCTCTGGCCACTCTCCCTTTGGTGCTCCCCGAATAGCCCTCATAAAACCAGCCAGAGACGTGTCAAAACAAAAGTCACAAAAAATATCACCCAATATCATACAAGGACTGTCACAAGCAAACCTTGTCACAAAGTTCTTTTTAGGTGAAATATTCTTGAGTAATACTTCTCCCCTCCAGATCCTTCCTCCATCAGTCAAACGCCTACATTTTGCTGTCTAACATGAATTTATAGTTATAGCACAGAAAGGACATTCAACACCCGATGCTCTCATCACAGAGAGATCCATCCATGTCCCAGCTCTGCCCTTGCTGCTCTGAAATTAAGCAGGGGATGTACTGATGCCCTGGGAAAAAGGGTTTCACAAGAATGGGTCTCATCATAGGACCAACCCTCACACACCTACCCATTTTGGACTGCCATGTACAGCTGGTAGGTTTGTTCACTGCCAAAGGCTCAGGGCTGAAGGGACACGTGGGAGCCGAAATCCTGCCTGGGTTGCACTTGCCAAGCAACATGTCCACCCAAGGAGTGCCTTCCTGGAATCCCCAGAGGCACTAGATGGCTCAGGGGCTGTCCTGCGGCTCCCCACTCCCCACAGGGAGAGGGCTGCAGGAGAGCAGGAGCTGGGTGTGTTAACCCCATGTCTTCAGGCCCAGGTCACCATCAATAAGCACCTTCAGGACTCAATGGAGATGGATCAGCAAACAAGTACAGAGGGGAACCCAGAGTGCCAGGCGGGCAGCAAGGACAGGGTGCACCTCCCCCCCGCAGAACCTGCACCACTCCCAGAAGAGGTCAGGATCCCGAAGGGTGGCCAGGGACTCGAGGCAAAGACGAAAGCTCAGTTATAAAGGGAACAGGGTCCAGGGGATGGGCCCGGGCCACGGAAAGAGATTCTGAACACCCAGCTTGCTAGGCCCAGGCATATGACCAGCTCCACATCTGCCTTCTCACGCAACCCCAGTACTGCCCTGGGCCAGGCCCAGCACACACACCCTCAACCTCACGACAGGCAGCGGGAACCAGGTTCCCTTCGACGGAGAGGATGGAAAATCCAGCCCAAAGGACCAGAGCAGCTCAGAGTGATTCCAGGGAAGGGAAGCTTGGGATCCAGGCTGGACAGCAGCTGCACAGCAGGGCGCCCACATCACAGGCTCTGAGAGGTAAGGATTCCTGGGAAGCAGTGCCTCTGGCTCAGTGTACCTGACCCTGCAACCCCACGTCGGGAAACTTCCCTTCTCCATGTGTGGCCTAGAGCATTTTGAGGGCCCTGGTCCAGGGTGCCTACCCCGATCCCACCCCAAGTAAGAAAGAGGTTCAGCCAGATGCCCTCAAAAGGCCCGGCTGGACACTACTACCACCTTCACCACCCTCGCCAGCAACATCAATACTACCAACACGATCATCACCAGCAATATTACCACCACCACCATCACCACCAACAGTAATACTACCAACCACCACCATCACCACCAACAGTAATACTACCAACCACCACCATCACCACCAACAGTAATACTACCAACCACCACCATCACCACCAACAGTAATACTACCAACCACCACCATCACCACCAACAGTAATACTACCAACCACCACCATCACCACCAACAGTAATACTACCAACCACCACCATCACCACCAACAGTAATACTACCAACCACCACCATCGTCAACCATAATACGACCAGCACCACCATCATCATGGTAGAGTTAAACTTCATTCTGCCCTGGGAAAGACCAGAAACGCCACTAACACCACATCATCCCATATCAACCCTAAGAAATAGGGCTAACAGCAACCCCATTTCTGCACGCAAAGACTGAGGCAAACAGCAGGAGGAAGGAGGGCATGCTGCTGCCCAGCCTCCAGATACCAGTCCTTTGCCTCAGCTCTGGCCAGGCTGAGGGGGCCGCATCTCTCCCCAGTTACAGGCCAGGGATGGGGAACAGGATCGGACCTGCATTCTCGCTGCACTGATCTGCTTCACAATGAGCGTCTGACCCAAGAGGGGAGCCTGTCCACTGTGACCATGAGATAGGCACTGACGCGCTTCCTCCAGTAAAGAGTGGATAAGTTATTCACGACAGTCAAACGCTGGGGAAACCATGTTGCAAGTGTCCATCAAGAGACGAACAAATTAAACAAAATGTGGGCTATGCATACAGTGAAATATTCTTCAGAGCAAGGAAGTGTTGACGGGTGTTGTGACATGGATGAACCCGGAAGATACCATGCTCTGCGAAATTAGCCAGACACAAAAGGACAAATCCTGTGCAATTCCATTCATATGTGGCTCCTAGAGTAGTCAAATTCAGAGAGAGAAAATATAATAGCCTAGAAATTAACGGAGGCTGAGGGGACAGGGAATGGAAAGTTAGCTTTTTCTTTCTTTTTTAGATGAAGTCTCGCTCTGTTGCCCAGACTGGAGTATAGTGGTGCGATCTCGGCTCACTGCAACCTTCGCCTTCTGGGATCAAGCAATTCTCCTGTCTCAGCCTCCCAAGTAGCTGGGATTACAGGTGTCCGCCACCACATCCAGCTAATTTTTGTATTTTTAGTAGAAATGGGGTTTTGCCATATTGGCCAGGCTGGTCTTGAACTCCTGACCTCAAGTGATCCACCCACCTCGGACTCTCAAAGTGCTAGGATTACAGGCGTGAGCTACCGCGTCTGGCCAAGAGTTAGGTTTTAATGGGTACAAAATTTCTGTCTGGGATGGTGAGAGTCTTGGAAACAGAGAATGAGTAGCACAACACCGTAGATATACTTCATGCCAATGAAATGTGCATTTTAAAAGGGTTAAAAGGGAAAATTCTATGTTATCTATATTTTCCATAAATTTAAAAAATTAATGTAATATGCCAAAAACCATAGAACTGTACACTGTAAATGGATACATTGCATGGTATGTGAGCAACTGCTCAAGAAAGCTGTTTAAAAAGTCTCTGCCTATCAGGTCAACATTCACCAGCGAGTGAATGCCGCAAACCACACCTGAACATTCGAAGTTGTTACGCTCAATAAAGCACCGTGGCAATCATGAGGTGCACGGCAGAGACGTGCTCAAAACCCCCTGCTCTTGGCCACTCCGACACTAAGCTGCCTGCGTCAGCAAAGTGCCAGAAACTTCAAAGAAACTGCTCATGACCGCCAGCCATACAGTATGTGCATCTGCACCCAAGTGGATTCATGAATGTGTGTTTCTCGGGACTGGAAAAGAGGCCGGTAGCAGCAAACCCAGATGCACAGCCAAGCACGTCCACATGTAAAGTAAAGAGTATTTGACTCACTTCATTCATTTCCTAAAAGAAAATCCATAAAAATGATCCCATTGAGTATGGGCTGGACCTAGTGACCCACTTCTAGCCAATAAAATACTGCCAGTGATGGGATGTCACTTCCATGATTCGGTTACAAAAGGGCTCCGACTTCTGCCTTGTGTGCTCTCTTGCTTTTATCGCTCGCGCGCTCGCTCGCTCTCTCTCTCTCCCCCCCCGCCCGCCCTATCCTCTGCTTCCCACTCACCTGCTGTGACAAAACCAGCCCTACATAAGCTGCCCCTATGGAGAGGCCCACGTGGGAAGGAAATGCAAGTTCCCTCTGCCAACAGCCACCAAGAAGGTGAATCCTGCCAATACCACTGTGTGAGCTCAGAAGCCGATTCTCCTCCAGTGAGACCCTGAAATGACTCTGTTCCCCGCAGACACCTTAAATGCAGCACTTCAGAGGGCCTGAGCTCCGGCCCAGCTAAGCCACACAGAAACTAGGATAAAAAATGCTTTCTGGCCAGGCGCAGTGGCTCACGCCTGTAATCCCAGGACTTTGGGAGGCTGAGGCGGGTGGATCACCAAGTCAGGAGTTAGAGACCAGCCTGACTGACATAGTGAAACCCTATCTCTACTAAAAATACAAAAATTAGCCAGGTGTGGTGGTGCACACCTGTAATCCCAGCTACTCAGGAGGCTGAGGCAGGAGAACCATTTGAACCCAGGAGGCGGAGGTTGCAGTGAGCCGAGATTGTGCCACTGCACTCCAGCCTGGGCACCAGAGCGAGAATCCATCTCAAAAAAAAAAAAAAGTTTTCAGCTCCTAGGTTTTGGTGTGACCTGTTACACAGCTGTTGATAACTAACACCCTCTCCAGGTTCTTACTGAGAGCTCTCTTGTCTTTTTACAGCCAATTGTCTGCACCAACATTGCCCACACAAGCCCCAATCCACCTCGCCACTGACACGTGCCCTGCAGAGCCGAGGGCACCCTGGCATCGACACTCTTTCTTCTTTTCCTTCCCAGCCACTTCCTCCTCGGGCTTGGTGTCCTCCCTGGGCCTCTGCTCCCCGGGTCTCCTCCGTCTCAGTCCTCTGTGCAGCTGTTCTTTGGGGCTCCAGCTCCTCAGCTTCTCCTCACTTTCCAAACCCTCCCACCCAGGTCATCTCTGGAGGCTTCCATACCCATCTTCATGCTGACTCCCAACTGCATAAACTGTGCTCCAGCCACCCGACAGCTGCCTTGGCAGGTTCACTTGCAAGGCTCAGAGACCACACATGGCTCTGCCTGCTGAGGGCCTTCCTGCAGCAAGCATTTCCTACTGTCCACCACGGGCATGGCCCTGCACCCTGTGCCCAGTGCTGGGGAACAACTGTACCCTGAGTTCATCCTTCTCCAGGACCACCGGAGACCAGCAGCCCCTGCATCCAGGCCTGGACACTTCCCTCCCCTCCCCTACAACCAATCAGTCAGGACATGGCGCTCCTTATCCAACCCCACCGGCTCCTCCCCACCCCCACCACCATCAACCCCATTCAGGCCCCATCACCTCCCCTGCATGGCCGCCATGCCTCCCCATCACCTGTCTCCTCTCCTTCCTCCTTCCCGTTCTTCAAACCACTGCCCATGAACTCTTCCTACAAGAAACTCTGATGTAGCTCTGAACCCTTCAAGACCTATCCACTCCAAACCTTTCAATCACCAGCCACTGCTCTGAGCATTAAGTCCAAATTCCTCCAGACAGCTTGGGACGACCCTACTTAGCTCCCAGTCTCACCTCCACTCACCCAGACTGAACTTCAGTGGCCTGTGCACTCTTGCACCTCAGGGCCCTCAGCTAAACTGATGCTACTCCTTCCTACCCCTCTTCATCTCATTAATTCATATCTGTTCTCTTCAAAGCACCTATTTAAAAAGCTGCTTCTTCCAGGAAGTCTCCCTTGGTAGTCCTTTCTCCCTCCCACCATTCACAGCTCTGTCTTGTGGCCGTCTACTTACTTGCCATTCCCCCATATCTACTTTGGTCCGTATTGTATCCCAGGGCCAAGCACACAGCAGTCATTTTGCAGGCAGAGGGTAAATATTTACTGAATGCATGAATTCAGCCAAAATCCACTGAATTATTGCATTAACTTAAATAGCATTCAGTAGGTGCTTGCATCTACTGACTCATTTAACCTAAATCTTATGCCACAACCACTATTACTACCCCCATTTAACAGAGAAAGGTGGCACACAGAGATTAACTTCCCTCAGGTTAACCAGTGCTAGGGCTAGGATCTGATCCCAAGCAGTTTGGTTCCAGCACCTATTCTCTTGACCTCAGAAAAATTAGCTCGCCAAAGAAAGTAAGGCAGTCAGGTTCAAAGAAGGTCTTAAACCTTTCATTTGTTTGTTTTTATTTTTTGAGATGGAGTCTCTCTCTGTCACCCAGGCTGGAGTGCAGTGGCACAATCTCGGCTCACTGCAACCTCCACCTCCCAGGTTCAAATGATTCTCCTGCCTCAGACTCCCGAGCAGCTGGGATTACAGGCACACGTCACCACATCCAGTTTTTTGGTTTTTTGTTTTTTGTTTTTTTTTTTGGTAGAGATGGGATTTCACCATGTTGGCCAGGCTGATCTGGAACTCCTGACCTCAAGTGATTAACCCGCCTCGGCCTCCCAAAGTGCTAGGATTACAGGCACGAGCCACCACGCCTGGCCTATTTGTTTGTTTTTAACGATCATTTCTAGATGAACAAGAAAAGGAAATCAATATAATTTAGGATAGTAATTAAAATCATAAAAGGTCAGGAAAACTAAAAGAATTTATACTGAGGTCATGAAACATGCAATCTAGTTAAGTATCTTCTGGAAAGAAACATCTTGCAAATAAATGCCCATCCAGAGGAATCATCAGCCATCCCCTACTTTCCATTAGAAGCTTCCCAACAGGACAGATCATGCTTATCTTTTAATGAATTTGTGTAATGTTGAGTGTATTTACAGCAAAAATAAACAGGATAATGGAACTCCGCTGCATCGCAGATCCCAGGGTCCCAGATGACGGCTCCCTCGGGGCTAGCTTGTTTCATTAAGGAAACTTCCTGCAAATCAGAAGGAAGGAGCAGCTCCATCCACTCCTCTCCCATTCTAATGCTTGTAGGTCTTCAAGATTTATTCTACTGTTCTACCTGCCAGCCTGCTCGCAAATGAATCCAGTGCACAGCTTCCACCTGAAACTAAAAGTGAGCTTCACCCCACTTGAAAACAAACCTAGAAGAAGGAATGAACCCATCTTCTCCTTGAGCTCATTCCTCAGGACTCACAAAACACTTGGAAAATGAGCAAATATTGGCCAGGCATGGTGGCTCACGCCTGTAATCCCAGCACTTTGGGAGGCCGAGGCGGGCGGATCACAAGGTCAGATGGAGACCTTCCTGGCTAACACGGTGAAATGCCATCTCCACTAAAAAAATACAAAACAATTAGCCGGGTGTGGTGGTGGGCACCTGTAGTCCCAGCTACTCAGGAGGCTGAGGCAGGAGAGTGGCGTGATCCTGGGAGGCGGAGCTTGCAGTGAGCCGTGATGGCGCCACTGCACTCCAGCCTGGGCAACAGAGCGAGACTCCGTCTCAAAAAAAAAAATAAAGCAAATATCAGAGTGACAACACACATCCGACACCCTCTCGGTTCTCCCCTCCTCATGATGCGAGTTTAGAATCCTTTAAACAAAGCAGCTTAAAAGAGAGTAATTGGCAAAATTATCTTCCTATGGGACTTTGCAGTCTGAGCGCCTCACCTGCAAAGGCAGGCTGAGAAAGGGGAAGTTTTCTAGGAAAAGGTGATTATACACTATTAAGACAGGTACAATCCACAAATGCTGTTTAACTGGGGTTTTGAAGATGTTTGCGCTGTTGGATTGGTTTTACTTTCGTGTTTAAAAAGATTAGATTAAAAATTAGCATCATGAAATATTTCATCAGAATTTAGGTAATGCAATCTATCCACAAAACAATCTTTTTAAACTGGTTTTTGGGGGCTTCTTTATACGGTATAGCATCTCCTCTCATAACCACAGAATACATCCCATCAAAATTTCTCTTGTCCCCTCTGTCCACTAGACACCAATAAAAACAAGGAAGCTACCAACACTTTCTGGGAGTTTAAACAGCTGAAATGCCCTCTGGTAAGAGTGCAGGGCAGATAAACCAATCGGGTACATTTTATGAAGAATATCATCCTCCCAGACAATGACCAAACAAATGACTCTGGACCAGCAGGTCCCTGAAATATTGCGATGGAAAAATGTAAATGTACAGATGATAATTACTTTGGTTGTTTATCCATCTGTTTGCTTTCTCATATATATGGATTCATGACTACATTTAATCATCCTCCAAAGAATCATCTTGGTGAGGTTACAGGGCAATATAATAGAGTCACTGTAATTCAATAGACACTTTTGATTTCCCTGATAAGATAGAGTTAGCAATTACCGTTTGCTATCCCAACTCCAGTTCTTGTCAATACAAGTCAAATTTTACTTGATAAACTAATTATAAAAATCCTGGCCAACTACAAAAAAAAGGCACTCTGACTTATTCGAACTGAGAGTTTGTTTACTGAAATAGGTTCTTTGGGCCAGGCGCAGTGGCTCACACCTATAATCCCAGCACTTTGGGAGGCTGAGGTGGGTGGATCACTTGAGGACAGGAGTTCGATACTAGCCTGGCCAACATGGTGAAACCCCGTCTCTACTAAAAATACAAAAATTAGCCAGGCATGGTGGCAGGCGCCTGTAATCCCGGGTATTTGGGAAGCTGAGGCAGGAGAATCAATTGAACCCGGGGGACAGAGGTTGCAGTGAGCTGAGATCATACCACCGCACTCCAGTCAGGGTGACAGAGACCGTGTCTCCACAAAATAAATAAATAAAATATGTACTCTGAATATTGAGTATGAAGTGCTCCAGACTCCTGTCATCTTATTTGGAAAACCACCTGGTTTGAAAGAATAAGCAGAATGGTTTGCATGGACGTCTTCCTTCTAGAACAGTTTTATTCCAAATTATTCTCAATCACTCCCAACTGCAAATTAAACCAAAATTACAAAGCAAGGCAAACCACTGAATCCCCAAATATTTGAGTCTGCCATCATCCCTGGAAACCATGCTTAACTCACAGGGCAAATATCTTATCCATTACCAAGACTACAAAGAAATGACCAGATTAGAGGCAAAAACGTCATTTGTGAAAAACAATTCTCAAAGGTAGGAAAGGCATTAGGGAGGAGTTGCACCCTTCTCCTTCTTGCCTCTCCTCCAAATGTCTCAGCCTAGACTCACTCCCAATGCCAGCCCCAACTCAGGGCTAAATCCAGCCACCAGCTCCTGGAGGCTTCTATTCAGGCAACAAGGTAGGCGTGGCCTTCGAAGGACAAAAGAAGCAGTCTCCTTCATTGGGGACATGCGTCACACTTACAGCTGCCAAGACAGGGACCCAAATACAGAAAGGCCTAATAATCTGACTTCCGGGATTAACAAACACCAAACCAAAGCATCCAAAGGAATGAAAGCAGCGACTCTGATGCACTTCCCTGAACTACAGCCTATCACAGAACACTGGTCTCATGATGACTCTGACTCATCTGGACTGAAGAGTTTGTTTTCTAAAATAGGTATTTTGGATGAGGCGCGGTGGCTCACACCTGTAATCCCAGCACTCCAGGAGGCCGAGGCAGGAGGATCACCTGAGGTGAGTGATTACTAAATCAAGCTACTACAAATAAAAAGAGAAAAATTAAAAGATAAATTTAAATGAAAGTAAAAACATTAATGTCCCTTAACCTAGCAGCCTAAGAAATAAGGCAAAAGTAAACAGGTACATGCAGAAATAGAAAAATTCATCATAGAATTTATATGAAATCTCAAAAGACCCTGAATAGGCAAAACAATCTTGAAAAAAAAAAAAAAAAGAACAAAGCTAGAAGACTTGCACTTGCTGATTTCAAAATTTAGTACAAAGCTACTGCTATGGTCTGATGTCCCCCAAAATTCATGTGTTGAAACTCAATAGCCAATGTCATCATTTTAAATGGTGGGACCTTTGAGGGGTGATTAAATCAAGAGGATGAAACCTTCATGGATGGACTCAGGCCCCTTACAGAAGAGTTTAAGGACGGGGGTTCATTCCCTTGCATCCCTTCTGCCATGTAAGGGCACGGTGTTCATCTCCTCCGGTGCTCGGCCCCTCTGGCGTTCGGCCCCTCCGGTGTTCATCCCCTCAGAAGAATGTAGCAGCAAGTGCCATTTTGGAAGCAGGGAGCAGCCATCATTAGACACAGAATTTGCTAGTGCCTTCATCTTGCACTCCCCAGCCTCCAGAACTATGAGAATAAATTGCCATTATTTATAAACTATCCAGTCTCATGTATGTTGTCCTAGCAGCACAAATGGACTAAGAAAGAACTCATAACCAAAACAGTGTCAATCAAAACAGCTGCCATAAAGATAGATATATAGAGACCAGCAGAAGAGAACAGAGAGCCCAGAAATAAATCCTCACATATACGGTCAATGGTTTCAACAGGGTTGAATGGTTTCAAGACCATTCAATGGGAAATGGTTTCAAGGCCATTCAGTGGGAAGTGACAATAAATGATTTCAACAAATGGCTGAAGACTGGATATTCACAAGCAAAAAAATGAAGTTGGACACTTGTACTATTCACAGAAATTAACTCAAAATGGACAGAAAGCCTAAGCATAAGTGCTAAAACTGTAAAACTCTTAGCAGGAAATGGGAAAAACTTCAAAGCACTGGATTTGGCAATTATTTCTTGGATATGACCTCAAATGCACAGACAACAATAACAAGATAGAGAAGTTGAACTTCATCAAAATTAAAAACGTTTGTGTATCAAAGGAGACTATCAACAGAGTATAAAGGCAACACCACAGAATGGGATAAAATATTTGCAAATCCTATATCCACTAAGGGCTTAATATCCAGAATAAAGAATTCCTACAACTCAATAAAAACAAAGAAACAGATTAAAAATGGGCAAAGAGCTTGAATAAACATTTCTCCAAAAAGATACACAAATGGTCAATAAGCTCATGGAAAAAAAAAACGCTCAACATCACTAATCCTTAAGAAAACTCGAAAGGACAATAAGATACCACTTCACACCCACAAGGATGGCTATGATTAAAAAGAAAACCAAAAAAAAAAAAAAAACAGAAAGTAACAAGTGTTGGAGAAAAACAAGTGTGGAGAAACGCAAACTCCTGTGTACTGGGGGTGGGAATGTAAAATAGATAGGGCCACTGTAGAAAACAGTACAGCAGTCCCTCAAAAAATTAAAAATAGAATTACCATATGACCTACCAATTCTACTTCTGGGTACACACTCAAAATAAGTGAAATCAGGGTCTTGAAGAGGTATTTGTACATCCATGTTCATAGCAGCATTATTCACAAGAGCTAAAACATGGAATCAACCCAAGTATCCATCCGCAACGGATGCATAAGCAAAACTAGCATATACAAACAATGGAATACTATTCAGCCTTACAAAGAAAGGTAATTATGACATATGTTAAAACACAGTGAAGCTTTAGGGCTTTAAACTAGGTGAAATAAGCCACTCACAAAATGACAACTGCTATATGATTATGAGGTTCCTACAGTCATCAAATTTGTAGACAGAAAGCAGAATAGTGGCTGCCAGGGGCTGGGAAGAGGGGGAAGGGTGAGTTAGTGTCTGATGGTCACAGAGTTGCTTTGGGGAAGATGCAAAGAGTTCCGGTGATGAATGGGGCTGTCGGTTGAACAACACGAACGTCCTTAATACTACTGAACTGCACACTTAAAAACGGTTAAGACAGTAAATTTCATGGTATGTATATTTTGCCACAATTTTATAAAATAAAGGAAAAAGAAGTAAGCAAACATGTTCACCAGGGAGCAGTTTGGGAATCTACTTTTCCCAATAAGTTTGATCATGTTTCTCTGATTTTCCACTAATGTTTTGTATTCTTTATAAATGGGAGTAGATGTCTACTCCCATTTATAAGAATATTTCTTTGTCATGAAATACTTTGAACTGATACCAGAGGTGGGCAAACTATAGGTTAGAAGCCAAATCTCACTGTCACCAGTTTTTGTACTCCTGTGAGTTAAGAAATGGTTTTTGTGTTTTTAAATACTTTGGAAAAAATCAAAATAAGAATGTTTCATGACATGCAAAAACTATCGAGTATATACACATTTCACTGTCTATAACTAAAGTTTTACTGGAACACAGCCACGCTTATGAACCTATGCACTGTCTGTGGCTGCTTTTGTGTTAACAATGGCAGGGCTGAGGAGTTGCAGCAGAGACCATGATGGCCCACAAAGCCTAAAATATTTACTCTCTGGCCTTTAACAGAAAAAATCTACAGCCAAGCACAGGGGCTCACGCTTGTAATCCCAACCCTTTGGGAGGCTGAGACACAAGGATCACCTGAGCTGAGGCCAAGAATTTGAGACCAGCCTGGGCAATAGAGCAAAACCCCGTCTCTACAAAATGTTTAAAAATTAGCCAAGTATGGTGGTGTGCACCTGTAGTCCCAGTTACTGCGGAGGCTGAGGTGGCAAGATCACTTGAGCCTAGGAGTTCAAGGCTGCAGTGAGCTATGACTGTGCCACTGCACTCCAGCCTGGATGACAAACTAAAAAAAAAAAAAAAAACCAACTGTTTTCCAGAACAGCCCTAATTTCAAACATTTTGCAACAGTGCTCACACAAATCTTTAAAAAGTTTCTGCAATTACCCGGGAGGTGGAGCTTGCAGTGAGCTGAGATCCGGCCACTGCACTCCAGCCTGGGCGACAGAGCGAGACTCCGTCTCAAAAAAAAGTTTCTGCAATTTACACATTTCAGCCTCGTCCATTCAACAAGTATTTACTAAGCACCAGCCCTGTGGTAAGGATGGCAGTAGATGCCAGCAGGGCAGATGCTGCCCTTGTCCTCATGGAGTTAGATGGTGGAGATGGCCCAGGAACCAGGCGATCCCAATGCAGTATTCAACACTGCCCTCTGATTCACAGGATGCTGGGGCAGCTCAGAGTAGGGCCACCTTCACCACATGAAGGCAAGTATCCAAGGGATAGAGAGAAGTTAGGCAAAGAGCAGGAATACACAGGAAGGAAAGGAGAGAGGAGGAAGGAAGGAAGAGCTGCTGGGTGAGGAAGGTGCCTTCCAGGTTGAGAGAAGAGGACACGCCACTCTCTGACAGCTCAAGGATGTGGCTCAGCCTGGCTGGACTTCCCAGCAGCAGCACAGAGGGCAGGGCAGGGCAGGCCAGACCCCCACTGGACCTTTAAAGAACAAGCCTCCAATCTGCGTCTCCCAGGCCCTCCTACATGGATGCAAGCCAGACTCCTCTGGGGGCTGCCAGCCGAGATCTGGCCTAGAGCAATTACCATCTCCAACTTCCTGCCCTACTGCAGAGGGCTGCACAAACCCAGCACGCATGAACACACTGTAGATTAAAGCCACACAATCACTAAGCAAAGTATATTAATATTTACAGCTGTTCTTCCAACTTCATGGAGTTCTTCACAGACAATTTCTAGATGAAAATCAGCAACATCCTAATTGAGGCTTTTTATGTGGTTATGATTATAATGATCTACATCCCAAAACAGAGTTTTATGCTTTTCTTTTTTCTTTTTTTTGAGATGGAGTCTTGCTCTGTCACCCAGGCTGGGGGGCAGTGGCAAGATCTCCACTCACTGCAAGCTCCGCCTCCCAGGTTCACACCATTCTCCTGCCTCAGCCTCCTGAGTAGCTGGGACTACAGGCGCCCACCACCACGCCCGGCTAATTTTTTGTATTTTTAGTAGAGACGGGGTTTCATCGTGTTAGCCAGGATGGTCTCGATCTCCTGACCTCGTGATGTGCCCGCCCTAGCCTCCCAAAGTGCTGGGATTACAGGCATGAGCCACTGCGCCCGGCCTAGTTTTATACTTTTCATAACCCTTATTGTTACCCTATGTGCACAGGGCTTTATCAAGACAAAAAAAAAAAAACCTCATAAATTCCAAATAGGCTGTGACGAGCTGTGCTAGCGAGCCATGCACAAAGTGAGACTCACAGTGGGTCGGAAAGTAGGTTAAGTTGACACCCATCTTTCAAATAACCTGCAATGTGGATTTAAAGAGACTGCCCAGTCTTGCTCCAAATGTGTGGCTCCACATCAGGCATCAGTGATTTTTAAAGATAATGTTAAAACTCATCTTTGGGTATTTGCAGAATTTATCAGCTTTTGATTCTCAACGACCAAGTGTTACGATCATGAAAAAGTGAGTCAAACGGTGCACAGCTTCTCTCCGAAGGTGGGACCTGCAACAGAGCCCCAGTGGTGTCAGGGCGAGCCCCACAGCACGTGGGTCACACTCAAGGCTACCACTGAGTGTAGCATTTGTCACCCAGGTTCTGACTCAACGTCAACGGTACCCCTTTCTCAGAAGCACAAATGACAAGGCAGGTACCAGGCTGTTTTGTTTTGGTAATAAAAATCTAGATCCTGTTTAGACTAACAGACAATGGAAATACTATATATAAAATCAGAGTTTTCAGCCTGGGCAACAGGAGTGAAACTCCATCTCAAAACAAAAAAAAACTCTGAGTTTTAAGAGTAAGTAAAATAGGTCAGGTGCAGTGGGTCACCATGTAATCCCAGCACTTTGGGAGGCCAAGGCAGGCAGATCACAAGGTCAGGCAGGAGTTTGAGACTAGCCTGGCCAACATGGCAAAACCCCATTTCTACTGAAAAATTACAAAAATTAGCAGGGCATGGTGGCGGGCACCTGTGATCCCAGTTACTTGGGAGGCTGAGGCAGGAGAATCACTTGAACCCAGGAGGCAGAGGTTGCAGTGAACTGAGATCGCACCATTGCACTCCAGCCTGGGCAACAAGAGCGAAACTCTGTCTCAAAAAAAAAAAAAAAAGATTAAGTAAAATAGTTTCAAATTCCCTATTATAAGATCGCAGGAGAATTCATGTTGGAGAGGTTCAAATGGCCCCTCAGCAAATGTCTCCGACCTCCCACAAACCACTGATGCCTCAAAGAGAAGCAGAGAGAATACGCACTTCATCATTTGCCGGGTGTGAACCTCCCGTTCGTCCTGCATGTATGTCCTCCTGCTCACCCAGGCCGACTCAGGGCACCCCAAGAGCAAAGTCCTGCTTCCTCCATCTTTTTACCCTCTCCCTAGGCCAGAAGGTAGGACAGGGAAACCTCAGCAAATGCCACGTGCAAAACCCAGGAAGTCCAGGGAGCTCTACAGAATCCTTGTGCATTCTTACATTGTTTAACTTGTACAGGCAGGAGGCAACCTGACTCTAGAGAACACCGAAGGACCCAGGCTGGCTTCTTCCTTACCCCCCTGACAGTGGCAAAAGTTAAATCCTTAAGGACAGACAGTATCATTTCTCATCTTAGCACCTACAGGAACAGCTTCACTCAACAAAAGATGTCCATTGGGAGCGGCTGCAGCTGCAGGCATCTACCATGCAAGAAACATTTGTTTCCCCCAAAATGAAGTTGCACTTTCACCTCAACACACCTGCAAGAGCTGCAAATCTCAACACCTCCACAGACTCCGTCTTGACTGTGGGAAGCCGTGCCACACTGGGCGGCCTCCCAGAGGAAGGTCCCCACATCAAGGCCCCAGCCCCGGGCCTTCTGCTTGTCCAGTCCTCCAAAGCCAAGGTCCTCCCGGTCCTTCTCCACAAGCTCAAAAATGCCTCAGACTCCTCCACATACATCCAGGCCAACCTATGGAAAAAGGACTGAAGGACACATATACGAGACACCCCAGAGCAGGAGGGGAGGAGCTGGCCAGGAGGGGACGGTAACACAGGGCCCGGATCTCGGCCTGATCTCAACTCTGGGCACCTGCGGTGAGGGAAAGTTCCCCCAAGTCTGGCAGTAATTTAACCAAACGTCAAGCGGAGAGAGACCTGAAGATATTCTGCAGTCGCCTGTGCATCAGCCAGTGGCCCAGTGCACCCACCTCCACCAGCGAGGGCCGTGGTACTCCAGGGACGATCCGCCCCTTACCTACCACAAAGGGCCTCCTGTGCTTGGCTCAACACGGGCTCCGGAACCTGCACTGCTGGGCCTTATTTCCCCTGGCACCACCAGACCAGGTCCCACCCGCTGCTCCAAGACAGAGTCCCATACAGCCATACATCCTGGTGTCTTCGCCTCTCCGAACCTCACAGCTGCAGCGTTCAAATGTTCCTCCAGGACAGCCTGGAATGGTGCTAATTTTACTTTTCTAGAAATCCCATTAGCCTGTTGACTGGGTTGAGTCAAAAGCAATCTCTAGGTCTTCCCAAGAGGTCAGGTTTTTTGTTTGTTCTGTTTTTTGGAGACAAGGGTCTTGCTATTTTGCTCAGGCTGGGCTTGAACTCATAATCGTCCTGCCTCAGCCTTCGGCATAGCTGAGACGAGGTACATGCCAACACACCCCGCCCCAGCATGGCTTTGAAGGCCCTTCTCTGCTATTTTGCAGTCATCAGCTGATCCAAGCCCCTAATTTTAAACTTCACATTTAGCCTGGAGGAGGTTCCTTCAGAGCTAGGCCTGTGGGCTCAGATAATCAAACGCTCTGAATACTGATTCTGGCGTGCAGCTTTGACTGTCATCAACCTTCCAGAATCCACATATCCAACACGTGGGATCTCCGGAGTCATCAGCATCTCCATCAATATTCTACGAACTGTCTCAGCGGCCCACTTTTATTCCTGTTAACAAAAGACTTCACGCCTTTTTACTACCTGACAATTCTTTGTTACCTTTCTGAGTAACCTCTGGAAGGGGAGACTGAGTGTGTGCTGGCTGGGCTAATAATAATGCCAGGTACTCTGCACCAGGCACAAGATTAAGCACTTTCCAGTGACTCTGCGTCCTCCCAAAGCCCAGGGAGGACTGGGGCCGCGCGTATCCTCTGTCGATAGATGAAGACACATTGGTTCCTGGAAGTGACAGGAAGGCCGTACTCCAGAGCCTGCCTGCATAAACCCTGTGCCGCACCGCCTCCCGCTTCAGACTGGCTTCCCTGAAATACACGGGAAAGTGGGGCTGGAAAACTCCTAGAAAGTCGACCGCCCATTCAACAGATGAGGCCCCGACTCCAACCCAGTGGGGGATTCTCTCTTTGGTTTCTATCCATGCCTCTCCAAGTCTGAGCTCATGAGAGGCTTCCAGTAAAAACACACTGTTGCGTTCACTGTGCTCAGCTCAGCTCGGGCTCCTGAACCTGCACGTCTGGGCCTCGCTTCCCCCGGCGCCACCAGACCAGGTCCCACCCACTGCTCCAAGACAGACCTCCACACAGAGAAGGATCAGCCATGCATCCTGGTGTCTTCGCCCCTCCAAACCTCACAGCCACACAGCGTGCAAACGCTCCCCCAGGACAGCCTGGAACGGTGTTCGTTTTAATTTTCAAGAAAGTGAAAGAATCCCGTCCGGGCTTCTCTCTCTGGCTTCCATCCATGTCTCTCCAAGTCTGAGCTCATGAGAGGCTTTTGCAGTGAAAACACACTGTTGACTCTCCCACCCACCATCCTCTGGGATTATACTGCCGAGATCTTACTTCCGAGATGCTCCATCGCTCCTGGGTCAGAGACCTGGCTCGGTGGGCGTGCAGCAACTAGCCCAGGAGAATTCCCAACTCCAAAATAAACTGGCTTCCTGTCGCCCCCGTCCTCGACGCAGGGAATCTGACGCTGGCACTGCCCATGGGCAAGGGAGATGGGCCCTTGCAGGATGTGATGACGAGACAGGGAGTCGGTCCTCTATCAGCTCCCCTTTCATGTCCTCAGGTCAAGCATCTCAGAAACTGTCAGAAGCTACCTGATATCCAAATAGCCAAAAACCCAGTAGGGGGTACTCACCTAGAGAAAACCAGGGTCTGGGCCCCGAGTCCTTGCGCTGATGCCCACACTTCTCTGCCACGGCTAATGCAATCGGGGCAGCACAGGCAGCTTTGTCTCTACATGTCTTAGATGCCAACCTTGGCAAAACCTTGCCTTGGCCCGGACTCCTGCGCGCGAGGCCAGTGACCCCAGGCCAGGCCTTGCCCATGCGAGGCCTTGAACCACAGAATCAGAATCTCCAGTCTCCCAAGGCTGGAGAGGGCCAGCCCTGGAAATGCAGGAGGAGGCGCTGCACCCCCTCTAAGGAGACCGAACAGCAAAGCGGCCAAGAGGACCACCAGCGCCCATGCCACCCACCCAGGGAAGGGCACCTGTTCCCCACCCCGACGGTCACAGGGAAGGCTCAGGGAGGTGAGGGAGTGGAGCACGCAGTGCACGCCTGGGCCAGGGAAGTCCAGTAAGGCTTTGCTGCTGTGTCCAAGGATCATGCAACTAAATGAAACACGAAAGCGCCACATGACCCTGCAATTCCACTCCCAGGTCCAAGAGAACCGAGCCCCTGCTCGAACACATAGACATGAATGCTCCCAGCAGCGCCAGTCACAAGAACCAAAAGGTGGAAAGAGCCCACATGTCCATCACAAGGGGAATAGACAAACAAATCGTGGTCTACTCATACAGCAAAAGGCTATTCCACCACAGAAAGGAACGAAGCAGCGATCCATGCTACAGTGTGGATGCACATGCTAAATGGACGAATGCAGACACAAGGGCCACATGCTGTGGGATCTGCATTTTTATGAACTGTCCAGGACAGATAAATCCAGAGACACAAAACACAGTTTGGTGGCGGCCAGGAGCTGGAGGGAGAGAAAAAAAAAAAAGAAGGAACTGCTAAATGGGTATATGGCTTTCCTTTGGAGTGACAGAAATGTTTCGGACTACACAGTGGCAGTGGCTGCACAACACTGTGACCTTCTAAATGCCACAGAATTGTTCTTGGTAATGGTTGGCTACATGTTATGTGACTCTCACCTCAATTATTTTGTTTTTAAATCATGCAACTGATTCATGAACTTACAACTGTGCCATGAACTGCCCTCCCACCTGCTTCCCCTGCCCCTCCCCCCAACGGTCCCTCCATCCTGAGGTTCTCAGGACTAAAGTCCTACCTGTTAAGCTGGCCTGAGCACTCCTGACCCTGACTCAACCTCTCTCCCATGCATCTGAAGCCCAGGTAGCGCCTCCCTCAGGCTCCTCCCAGTCTGCCACTCTCCCTCTGCTTCCCTCCACATCCTCGGCGTCCTCCAAGGCTCACCAGGAGTCTCCTTGGTGAAGCTTCCCAGAGACTCCACCAGGCATACTGAGCCCCAGGCCCCTTCTCTGGTCAACAGCAAACACTTTGCAGCTCCATCCTCCCAACTGTCACCCTGTGGTCCATTTCTCTACGAGATTAGGGAGCAAAGTCCAATAAATGATAACATCTCCTGGGTGTCAACACTGAATCCTCATGAAAACACCAAGGGGCAGCAATTGCTTTTCTCCCCAGTTTACAGGTTGAGTACACCAAAGCATAGAGGGTGAGGTAAATTCCAAAACTTACAACTAGCAAAGGGTTCATCCTCAGATCAGTCCGACTGCAAACCATCTCTTAACCCTCTGGGATTTCAGGTCAATGGAATGTAGCCCACGAGAGGACTTGATACTGGACTGCAGAATCAATTCCAATGCAAAAAAGCTTCCATGGAATTTCACCTGTACCTGATGGATCTAAAGACGGCTGGAAGCTCTGGCTCCGCCCTACAGTCTTTCTGGACAGAGAGGCCCTCGTCAAATGAGACATGTGAAAATGCTCAAGAGATTAAAGGCCCCCCACCAAGCCTCTGAAAGTGACCTGATTAAACGCTTAACTGTAATACCACTCTAGACTCAATAGCTCAACCCTCCTGGCTCAGGGCAACAGTAGCTATGGGGTGATTGTGCAAAATAATGCTTAGAAATAGAGGAGAGGAGGAAAGGAAGTCCATTTCTCTTTAGTTTCCGGTAAATTGGGTGGTAAATTGCCCTAGAGGCTCCTGGATACTGTTTGGCTTGTGGTCATGTAACACCCACTTCTGCCTCCAGCCTCAATGGCTGCGCTCTCATGTGTCCCTCCTCTTCCTCTTCTTAACAAGGACATCACGCATATTGGATTAAAGGCCCACCCTAATCCAGTATGACCACGCCTTAAGCTGGAGGCTTAAGAATATTGGGCAAGTTTACAAGTCAGACTGCAGGGTCCACTGAGGCCCTTGAGGGCAGGGCCTGAGACACATGGACACCAGCTGAGGACACAGCTCTCAGGACACAGCTGAGCTCTCATGTGTCCCTCCTCTTCTTAAACAAGGACACCAGGCATACTGGATTAAAGGCCCACCCTAATCTAGTATGACCACATCTTAAGCTGGAGGCTTAAGAATACTGGGCAAATTTACGAACTGCAGGTTCCACTGAAGTCCCTGGGGGCAGGGCCTGGGACACATGGACACCAGCCGGGGACACAGCTCTCAGCAGTTCATCAGGCTGAACCCTGGCCCACGGCAAGAGCCCGGGGAGATGGGTTCCATGTGCTCCTGCTTTCCTCCAGGCCCTCATTCGACCTGGGAGGCTCCGAGTCCTTTCTCTCACTCACGGCTTATTCTCATTCTGCTGAACGCCTTCACCCTGCATGTTCTATTTTTTCAGCTTCTCCAACGAGCCACACGAGGCTTGGACATGCGGTTCCCACTGCTGAGAACACCTAGCCCCTCTTCCCCTGAGTATCTTCAGTATGTCCATCAGATTCTAGAAACAATACACCCCTCGCTGGCGTTCGCAGACCAGGTGGCACCTGGGTAGGTGCCCCGCACCTGCACAGCAGGTGTCTTCCCTGAGAGCACTCACCTCTCCGCCAAGCATGGTAACTGCCTGGCCCCAAGTCTTTCCTGCTAGGCAGCCACAGCAACCTGAGGGCAGACGCCAAGCTGATGTTGTTCTTCACTGAGTCCTCAACACCTAGGAAGGGTGTCACCACATGGGCAGCTTTGGCTGGATGTCCGATAAATGAACACGTGAAAGAATGAAGACAGGCCGGGTGCGGGGGTTCACACCTGTAGTCCCAGCACTTTAGGAGGCCGAGGCAGGCAGATCACCTGAGGTCAGGAGTTTGAGACCAGCATGACCAACACGATGAAACCCCGTCTCTACTAAAAATACAAAAATTAGCCAGGTGTGGTGGCGGGCGCCTGTTATCCCAGCTACTTGGGAGGCTGAGGCAGGAGAATCCCTTGAACCCGGGAGGCGGAAGCTGCAGTGAGCTGAGATGGCACCACTGCACTCCAGCCTGAGTGAAAGAGTGAGACCCCGTCTTAAAAAACAAAGGAACGAAGACCGTAACTCACGGACATCCTCTTTGGAAAGAAAGGAAGAGATCATCAGCTCGTCCTCTAACTCCAAAGTTCACTGTGCCGGGGGGATCCGGAAAGCACCTTTTAGTACCTAGTCCCTCTGGAGGGAAGATAGTTAATTCTCTCCTGTTCGCCTCCAGTTCTGGTCAACAACATTCACATCAAATCCAAAGAAAAAGCAGATCAGGGACCGAAATCTGCTAACATGGTCACACATCCGGCACGGTAGTCACCACCGCACTCTCCAGGCAGTTTTCCTCTAAAAAGATGATGCAAAATACACCAGGGCACAATTGTTCTGAGCCTTCTTTCCTCATTGCCTGGAGATAAGACAAGATGTGGGGCGCGAACGGTCTGGGGTGGGCACTAAAAGCCCACAAGTCTCTCCTTCTCAATCGTCCACCCCCAGAAATACCTTTTCCCCTGTGTCTCAACTGCATTTCTACCTCTGCGTCAGTTTCCTGGGGCTGCCACACAAAGTACCAAAGATACTTATTCTCTCACAGTTTCAGAGGCCCGATGTTAGAAATTAAGGTGCCTGTAGGGCCATGCGCCCTCCAAACCCTCCGCGGGAGATTTCTTCCTTGCCTCTTCCAGTTCCAGGGAGCCCTAGCGGCTCCTGGACATTCCTTGGCTCGTGGCCGTGTAATGCCCACTTCTGCCTCCATCCTTACTTGGCTGAGTTCTCATGAGTCCCTCCTCTTCTTAACAAGGACAGCAGGCATATTGGATTAAACGCTCACCCTAATCCGGTGTGATCACATCTTAACGAATTACATCTGCGATGATCCCATTTCCAAGTACGGTCACACTCTGAGGCACTAAGGGCTAGGCCTTCAGCCTGCCTTTTCAGGGGACTCAACCCGTAACCTCCTCTGGCACAGAATGTTTATTAAATGATACAGTCATAAAATTGCAAGCATAAGTAGTTGTGTTTTCCCTTAAGTTGATATGTAAACATATGAAATTACTTACGGGAAAATGTTTTTCAAAGCTTTTTTTTTTCTTTTGTCTACTTTTCCTGGAAATCTCAATTCACACTGATGTTTGTACCTACTTTTGAGCTGAGAACAAACATCAAGTCATATATGTGGAAATCTGATGACTTTTAACAGCTCTCTGATATCAAAAAAAAAAAAAAAAAAAAAAAAAACAGAATACAACACACTTAGGTGGCTCTGTCACCTGGAACAATTTTCAGGCTTCCATGGTGCCCCTGGTGGTGCTCCGATGTACCACCAGTTGGTTACCAGGTGTCTGGCATGATGCTGAACATTTTCCCCCTATCATGTCACTCTTTTCTCCAGTCATAGGAAGCAGGTACTATTTATCCCCACCCTACAGATGTGCAAACTGAGGCTCAGAGCGGTTTACTAACTGGGCCAAAGTCAAACAGGAATTAAGGAGTTTGCATCCAGCTAGGCACCTCCCCCATGGGTTCAGTTTATGGAGCTCAGGGCCGAAGATTCTCAGTGTTACCAGCTCAGCCCATCCCACTCCAACCCCACCCAACACACACAGCAGGCACACCCCACATCACGCCCTACTGTGACGTAAGTCCATCCTGGAGATTCCCCAGCTACAGCCTGGAGTTGTAGACTTATTTCTGCAGATGCACCTATGCGCGCAAGTATACACACACACACACACACACAGACACACACTCCGCAATGTGAAACCCTGTCTCTACTAAAAATACAAAAATTAGCTGGGCGTGGTGGCGTGCACCTGTAATCCCAGCTACTTAGGAGGCTGAGGCAGGAGAATTGCTTGAACCCGGGAGGCAGAGTTTGCAATGCGCCGAGATGGTGCCACTGCCCTCCAGCCTGGCCACAGAGCAAGAGTCCGTCTCAAAAAACAACAACACAAAAAAAATGTTCACATGAGTACCCTGAGTGGTAAGAGGAGGCATCAAGAGATCTGATGGATAAAATGCAGAAGCAGGCCTGATTACCGCCAGGATTTCATCCAGCTCTAACTATGTGTGTACGTGTGTGTGTGCATAAATAAAAGTGTTTTACAAAGTCAGTCTATGGTATGTTAGGCTTATTGCCCAGAAATGTGGGCTGTATGAAACAGGAAATACTAATAAAAACTGAAAACAAGACTCAACACCACCGTTTCTCCCGGCTAGTGATGCTTTCCTAACCATAAGATGAATCATGACTAGATCAGTGATAGAGGCAGGAAGCCCAGTGAGAATTTTCTAAACCAGTTTTTAAAAACATGGGCTGACACATTTAAAAAGAATCTACAAAGGTGTTGCACATATGTGCAGGTAAGCAGTAGACTTTGGCAGGTAAATAAAATACCAAGTTTTTACAATGAAGTACTAATGCTACAGTATGTATGCCACGATTATTAAAACTTTGTCCTTCAGAAACACTTTCATCCAATCCTTCATTTCCAGGGACTTAGACCCTTCACTCTGAAGGCTCTTTCCACGTTAATCCCACCTTTAAGTGCCTGTCTATAAATCACAGAGATCAAAGAGGGAAACTGTGCAGACAAATGTTCTAGAGCCCTTGACCACACCTGGCCCCCGCGGCAACTACTAGTCAGACGAAGACTGCAAAATGGAGATTTTATTTTCTGTTCTTCTGGAGGCAACATGGTGGAAAAAGCAAGAATCCTAAAGAAATGGATTTCTGTTAAATTGCTTTTTAACCTTGTGCTCAACTCTCCCCACCCTGCCATTTCAAGGGCCGTTTGCCTTTTTTAAGGCTCCGGACAGGGCTCCCCAGAGATGGTCCCCGCTCAGTTGCAGCACTCACAGCCTCCATTTCCTCAACTAGAAATCAAGGAGGGTGGGGTACCCTTCAACTCTAAAAGTCCATGGTTCTCCTATTTTTCTGCCTGCTTCTCTCGACACGTGGTATCTACCTCTGTTCAGGCTGCAATATCAAAATATCATAAACCAGGCAGCTCACAAACAACGGAAATTCATTTCCCACAGCTCTAGAGGTTGGGAAATTCCAGGACTGAGGGGCAGGTGGATTTGGTGTCTGGCCAGGGCCTGCTTCCTGGCTCACAGAAGGCACCTTCTCACTGTGTCCTCACAGGGTGGAAGGAACAAGCTCTCCGGGGCCTCTTTTAGAAGGACATTCAGTCCTCATGACCTAATCACCTCCCAAAGGCTCCACATCCTAATCCCATCACCTCGTGATTAGGTTTCTGTGTATGAAGTGGGGAGGGGGAGGGTATGGACCATCGCTCGTGGAGATGCTGAGAATGGCAGTCCTTTCTCAATGGTAGATTGCATGGAGAATGCCTAGGTTTGTTGTTGTTGTTGTTTTGAAACAGAGTCTTGCTCTGTCACCCAGGCTGAAGTGCAGTGGTGCCATCTCGGTTCACTGCAACTTCCACCTCCCGGGTTCAAGTGATTCTCCTGCCTCAGCCTCCCGAGTACCTGGGATTGCAGGCACCTGCCACCACACCCGGCTAATTTTTGTATTTTTAGTAGTTATGGGGTTTCACCATGTTGGCAAGGCTGGTCTCGAACTCCTGACCTCACGTGATCCACCTGCCATGGCCTCCCAAAGTGGTGCGATTACAGGCGTGGGCCACCACACCCAGCCATGCCTAAGTTTTTCTACATCCTTTTAACTTTAATATAGTTTGCAACATTTTAATAACTAGCATACAACATTATTACAAAAATAATGGTCATTATTCTAAAACTAAAAGGTTCTAAGACTCTAGACCAGGGATCTGCAAACCACAGTCTACAGGCCAAATCTGGCCCACAGCTTAGCTTTATACTGTCCATAAGCGAAGAATGGGTCTCATCTTTTACTCTATTCTATTTTATTTTTTTAGATGGAGTTTCGTTCTTGTTGCCAAGGCTGGAGTGCAATGGCACAATCTCGGCTCAACGCAACCTCCACCTCCCAGGCTGAAACGATTCTCCTGCCTCAGCCTCCCGGGTAGCTGGGATTACAGGCATGTGCTGCCACATCCGGCTAATTTTGTATTTTTAGTAGAGATGGGGTTTCTCCATGTTGGTCAGGCTGGTCTCGAACTCCCAACCTCAGGTGATCTGCCCGCCTCAGCCTCCCAAAGTGCTGGAATTACAGGCGTGAGCCACCGCACCCGGTCCTCATCTTGTTTTTAAAGGAGGTAAAACTAATATAACAGAAAATTAACCATTTTAAAGTATACAATTTAGTAGTGTTTAATATTTAGTACATTCCTAATGCTGTGCAACCACCACCTCTGTCTAGTTCTAAAATATTTTCATCACTGCAAAAGGAAACTCCAAAGCCACTGATACCATTTAGATGTCTATCCCCTCCAAATATCTTGTGGAAATGTGATCCCCAGTGTTGAAGGTGGGCCTGGTGGGAGGGGTTTGGATCACGCACATCCCTCCTGAATGGCTTGGCACCATCCTCCTGGTGAGGAGCGAGTTCTTGCTCAGTAAGTTCATGAGACATCTGGTTGTTTAACAGTGTGGCAGCTCCTCCCCTCTCTTGCTCCTGCTCTTGTCCTGTGATGCCCTGGCTCTCCCTTCCCCTTCTGCCATGATTGAAAATTTCCGGATGCCTCCCCAGAAGCAGATGCCAGCACTATGATTCCTGTACAGCCTACAGAAACATGAGCCAATTATAACTTTTTTTTTTTTTTTTTTTTGGATGCAGGGTCTTACTCTGTCACCCAGGCTGAAAAGCAGTGATGCAATCTCACTCTTCTGCTCAGCCTGGAGTGCAATGGCGCAATCTCAGCTCACTGCAACCTCCACCTCCCAGATTCAAGTGATTCTGCCTCAGCCTCCCGAGTAGCTGGTATTACAGGTGCGAACCACCACGCCCAACTAATCTTTTTTGTATTGTTAGTAGTGACTGGGTTTCACCATGTTGCCCAGGCTGGTCTCAAACTCCTAACCTGAGGTGATCTGCCTGCCTCGGCCTCCCAACGTGCTGGGATTACAGGTATGAGCCACCATGCCCAGCCTGAACCTTTTGTAAAGGTAAGAGAAGCAGTGGGAGTGGAGAAGGCACAATAACATCAGTAACTGGTTGTGATCAGCTAGTTGCAAACACCACTGCGCTCGGACCAGCCTATGTGAACTGTTTCTCCTTCTGGGTGCGCACCTAAAAGAAGAATCACCGGGTCAGAGGATAGTTCTGGGTTTAATTTTTTAACATAGTATCCTCCATTTTGCCTCTTGGCCTGCAAAACCTAAAGTACTTATTTTCTAGACCTCTGCAGAAAAAGTCTGCCAATCTGTGCTCTACAAAGAATTTTTTATTCCTTTTAGCTGTTTAATGCTTTATAATTACAAAGTACTTTAGCATATATATTATATATTTTGATTTCATTGGCTTTTCATCACTGCATTTGGGAGCAGAAAAGACTGGAGGCAGGACCCTCATTTTACAGATGATCAAGACCCGAAGGATCTGGGGAGCCCCACTGGGGTCCCACAATGACTAGGAGCTGGAAGTGGGACTCAAGCACAATCTCCCTTAAAAACCCACTTTTCCTTCTGTTCTTCCACCAGCTGATCCAGTCACTGCAGACAAACATATCAACACAGGGACTAGGAAAGTGTTTTACTGGAACATTTTATTAAGAAGGAACTTTAAAAGTGGCCTTGTAGCAATGTCAATGGGGGAAATTCTAGAACGTATTAAAATACCAGTGATATCCCCAAATCATCTGACGAGCACACAGAGTCGTGTAACTGACTTGCCCAACCCACCGACAATGCCACATATTTATCCAGCATGGACAAGGCACCCATCTTAGCTCAGGAAGCCAATCGGGATGGGGCCCTCAATGGGTGCTTCCCACAGCCACGGGGGCTGCTGACCCCATCACCCACTGCATTCCTGAGCTGAGCCGACTCTGCCTTAGTCCTGGAAGTGGCGCCCCCTCCAAGACATAATCCCCACCAACAGAAAACTTGTGGTTCTCCAGGCAGCTCACGACATTTTGCTAAGATGAAATCTCTCCCTTTGCCTTCATTCAATGTTCGACAAGGTGTGCCAGGGACCACAGCAGGTGCTAGGAAGAGGGAAAGCAACAGGATTCAGCCCTCACCCTCAAGGGCTCTCCGTCTAGCAGGGGACATGGAGACACCACCTGCCCCCAGGGGACTGGAGGGGAAGCATGTCGCAGAACTGCAGAAAGCAACACGGGATGAGGCGGGGGTCATCCAGCCTGGGTTGGGATAAGAAAGCTTTTGTCCCTCAGAGCAACAGGGGCTGATGGCCACAGAGCCTGAGTATGGAAATAGCACAGACCATCATCGGGGTCACTTAAGTCTCAGGCCTCCTGCAAACACCCCACCTCCCCTTCCCTTTGGCCTCACTGGGCTGATCCTCAAAGCAACAACCCCCAAGAATAATGTGAAGAAATTTGGCCACTTGGCCATGGTGCCTGGAGGAATAAGACCATTCCTGCCTTTGAAAAATGGGCAGGAAAACACTTATGATGGTAGGAGGATGTGAAAATAAATCTTGTGAAGTTAATAGAAGCACAGCAATTTGAAAGAAAAATAATCACATTTCCCTCCTGCTAAATCAGTATTTGCCCCTAGTAAAGTCAATTATGTTAAAGAAAATAAGTTATTATTTTCGAAAAATAAAAAAGAGGTTGATAAGTGCCTTTATTCCAGCAAATAAAACTCCAAGAAGCAAATGCTTGACCTGCTGCATTTAGGAAGGTCTCTAAGCAGCCTGCGTGGGGTTTCTTAAAGGAGATGTTGGGATGAGCCACACAATTCCCGTTAATCTGCACATCACTCCTGGGATCAGACCTCAGGAGAAACTCATGTTTGTCTCTCAGAAGGGGAAACAAACACTGCCAGCTCCTAATGATCTGTAGACAGCCAAGAAACTAGGCCGAAGGGCCCCCACACTCCCTCTTAGCTTTCTCCTCCTCCAAATCCTCCGTGCCCACCTGTCCGAATCCTCCGTGCCCACCTGTCCGAATCCTCCGTGCCCACCTATCCGAATCCTCCATGCCCACCTATCCGAATCCTCCATGCCCACCTGTCCGAATCCTTTGTGCCCACCTGCACACTCTGCCAGAACCAAGTCGTTGGGGTTTCTAGCTTTTCTTCCCAAATATACAGAAGTGACTTTGCTGACTTTGCTGCTAATAACACAGTATCATTAGTAACAGTAAACAGCTGTTGAGTATTTACTGTGAGTTAGGCCATCCTGCCCCACTTAACCCCGGGACAGTTGGCAATGTCTGAGACATCCTGGCAATGTCAATGGGGGAAATTCTAGAACTTATTAAAATACCAGTCATATCCCCAAATCACCTGAAGAACATACAGAGCTGGAGGGGGACCTGCTAAGTGTCCAGCAAGGTACAGGACAGCTCCCCAGGGTGAAAATTTATCCTGCCCGGAATGTCAATAGTGCCGGCGCTGAGAAACTGTACTGACATGAAACAGCTCATCCAACTCTCCAGCAACTCTGTGCAATAAAAAGTACTATCGTCACCTTGGACAAGCACACCAGCCGGGCACAGGGGGCTACAGTCACGCACCAGCAGGCAGCAGCAGCGACATGCAAGCCCGGGCATCAGCGGAGCCCCCGCTGCATGCTGGCAATCAATCCCAGGCATCAGTGGAGTCCCACTGCACGCTCGCAATCCCGGGCAGCCTCCCCTGGAAGTCCCTTCTTTGTGTTGATGCCACTTAATATTCACAGGGACCAGGCAATGAGCCTCAGGCAGGTCACTTTGCGGGCAGCACAAGCTCTCAATAGGCAGAGCTGAGTCCCTCTCATCCAGATGAGGGCTACCTACTGCAGGTCCAAGCTCCTAACAACTACGCCTGGCTGACAAGAACTCATACCCAAAGCTCCATCACCCCAGAATCTGCTCTAGAGGGTTCTGGCTAAGGAACTAAAGGAGGAAAACTCACAGCTCTCTGCGTTCTGGGGGAGACAGGCCTCTAATGTCCTTAACCCTGACTTCTTAAACCTGGCCCCGGGTGCACACAGTCCTCGCATCTCCTCCCTACTCTCCTCCTCCTCCTTCCCACTTCCACCTAGGACTCCCAGGCCCTAAGGACTCAAGACCATTCTCACTGGGCCCTCAGTTCTCGCACAAGCCTGTCCCCACAGCCCGGGATGGAACAAAGGGCTGTCTCTTCCAGAAGGGGTCCGGAGGCCAATGTGATGAGGCCAGCAGTGCCCGGGACCTGACCCAGATCAGCCACAGACCCTGTCAAGCTGAGGCAGGGGAGCGGGAATTGCAGACTGTAACCTGGGACCAGCCAGGCACCCAGCTGGACAGGAGTGGATCTGGGAATGAGGCCAGGATGGCCACGAAGGGCATTTTAAAGGGCTTCCAGGCTGGCCGCAGGCACCCACAGTCCGAGGACATCTGATCAGAGAACCAGAATGAATGACAGGCCCTGAGAAGACAAAACCTGAATGTGTTGGTTTAGCTGTGAAAAAATACAACATCGACAGTTCATTACCCACAAGCCCAAAATACCCACAAAGTTCCCAAACCCAAAGAGATGTCTGTAATTCATTTAATAGCAAAAGTCTAGCCTGAGCGGAGAGGAGCTAATGACAGATGGCTTCCCTCGTGTTGTGAATGTTCACACACTCGTGGCAGCGGAATCAGTGTGCTCGACGCCAGGGTGTTGCCCAGAGCTGCTCGGGGGTGTCCGGCACGGGAGCCACAAGCACAGCTCCCACCTGTCTCTCCACACTGTGACAAACTGGAATTCTGAAACACCACTGGCCTCGAGAGTTTCAGATATGGAAGAGTTGGCTGTATCAGACTATAAACCCCATGAGGGCAGCTGCAGATACCAATGTCTAAGAACAGAGCTGACAAGCAAACAGGAAGGGAGGAAGAAAGAAGGGAAGGAAGGAAAGGACAGGGAGAAGGAAGGAGGGAGGGAGGAAATAAAAGAGGAAAGGAAGGAGGAAAGAAGGAAGGAGGGGAGGAAGAAAGGACAGAAGGAATGAGGGAAGAAGGGGAGAAGGGCGGGAAGAAATGAGTTATTTCGAGGCAGAGTCTTCTTTAACTTTTCTGTGGCTTAGGACACAGGTTCCTCACCGAGGCTGAAACATACAGGGTTCATCACCATTCGTCTCTATACATAGGTTACACAGCAGCCCAGGCTAGCTGCTTATGCAAGATGTTCATCTACTCACAACATAATCAATTACTAGAAAATTTGTCTACTAGTAAGTAAAATAAAAATTATAAAACTTTAAGGAAAGTGAAACTCAAAATGCCACACTGCCCTTTTCCAATTTAAAACAATCACCAGAAACCGTATATTTTCTCTGTAAGAAGTTAATATTGACTGTATAACAGTTTAACATGAATAGCCCAACACTGAGTAGTAGTTTCTCTTCTCAAAGCTCTTCCACACACACTATCCTGCTGTCTCCCCTGGGCAGAGCTGAGATGCACAGATGTGCTAAGATACGCCCTAACTCCAGGTAAGCGGCCCGGGGTTCAGGAAGGGCAGAGGAGGCAGCAGTAAGTGCTGTACCCAGGAATACCAGACCCCATTATTAAGGCTCCCAATCCAGTGCTCTAAACTCCACACCACAGTGTCCCAAAGCCTAACTTTTAAGTCACTGTTGCTCTCCTTGATTTAATTTTATAGCCTTTTTCATTGCATACATACTCAGACAAGTGTTATTTCAGAATATAAAGATTCCATTCTATAAAGACAAAAAACACTTAAAAACAAAGACACAGTTCTCATTAGCAAGCTTTAGTACACAGCCCTCTGAGGCCAAAAGAATTTTAAATAGCACAGCAAAGGGGCCTGGGGTTTGCATGTGTTTTTGGATGGTGGGAATAGGAACAGCCAGATAGATATGAAAAGGACACATTGAGGCCAGGCACGGTGGCTCACGCCTGTAATCCCAGCACTTTGGGAGGCCAAGGTGGGCGGATCACGAGGTCAGGAGATCGAGACCATCCTGGCTAACACGGTGAAACCCTGTCTCTACTAAAAGTACAAAAAAATTACCGGATGTGGTGGTACGCGCCTGTAATCCCAGATACTTGGGAGGCTAAGGCAGCAGAATTGCTTGAACCCAGGGGCGGAGGTTGCAGTGAGCCAAGATTGTGCCATTGCACTCCAGCCTGGGCAACAGAGCAAGACCCCGTCCCCCACAAAAAAGAAAGAAACACACTGAGAAAGCAGCACTGCTCTTGGGCTTGGTACACCCTGAAGAATATCCTGAAATCTATAGGACATAAGTAGCAAAATACACCCCAAGGAAAAAGGCGGCATCTGTCCTTGGCATCACTTCCATCTTTATAGGGACATGAACATCTGTTCTGCCAACTGACTTTCAGGGTGAAAGTCCTGAGGATATACAATCTCTGTGCTCAACGTCAATGAAGCTGAAGAGTCCAGACTAACACTCCTCCTGGTAAGGGAAAATAAGCATTAGTAGGAACACGTGGAGGAGACCACCGAATCCACATTCCCCTCTTCCTGCGAGGTACACAGTCAGATTACACTTCCCACCCCACTGGCCGCAGGTCTGACCAGAGACTCAGGTCAAGGTGAGAAAATGTGAGCAGAAGGGATGGATACCACCTACAGCCCGGGCCAGAAAGAAAATCTATGCACAGTCCTCATCTCTTCCTTTCCCCATCTACAGATTGAATGGCAAAGGGCCCAGGAGCCTCGTGGAGGGCAGACTGGCAGGGTCGAAGGAGGCAGAGACTCTGAATGGCTGGGCAGAGCAGAGCAGAGCTCCTGCTCACCCTCCCCACCGCCTGCTATGACACAAATGAAAAACAAACTTGTATTGTATGAAGCCAGTAAAATGTTGGGGCTGTTTGTTACAGCAACTAACCCTTAGTCAGAAAGGAAATCATGACTGTTACATACATATACCTAAGTTTACCTAGTGTAATCAATTAAGTTAAATCACTCCCCTGGGTGTGGTGGCTCATATCTCCAATCCCTGCACTTTGGTCAAGAGTTTGAGACCAGGGCAACATAAAAAGACCCTTTCCCAATCTCTTTTAAAACGTTTTGTTTAATTAGCCAGACCTGTAGTCCCAGCTACTCAGAAGGCCAGGGTGGGAGGATCACTTGAGCCTGGAAGTTCAAGGCTGCAGGGAGCTATGATCTCATCACTGCACTCCGGTCTGGCCAGTAGACCAAGGTCCTGTCTATAAAAATAAATAAATAAAATACAATTTAAAACAGAAACAAATCACTCAAGATGGCATATAAATTTTCCATCACACTCCTCAGGAGATGCAGCAAGAAATCACAGGTCTAAACAGCAACTGCAACTAGATAAAGACTCAAGGTAACATTTCTGATGAGAGATGTAGAGATCTGCCTTCATCCTGTCCCTTCAGGGCCCCCCAGCAATCAATAAGAACTACAGTCCCTGATCTAACCTCAGAACTAACATTAAAATTCTGACCAGCACTTTGCAACAGGCCGGGGCTACAGAAGCAATGGGGCCCAATGCAGCAGGGCTGGGGAGAGCCTGAACTAAGCTAGAGATTCAGTCCCGGGCAACACGGCCTTCTACTTACAAAGCAATCAATAAAGGATGAAAGAAACTAACATTATCAGGCACAGACCACGGGCCCGGTTTGGGCTAGGTTTTCTCTTTCTCCTAAGAAGGGCCCAAAGAGGTTGGCGTTATCACCATTTTTACAAAGGAGAAACTCAGGCTTAATGTAAATAACCCCCAAGGTCACACGCCTAATAAAACACAAGGCTGATATTCAAAGACACATCTCTACACCTCTAACCTGAGCTGTTTTGACAAGCACATGCTATATGCCAAGAGAAAGGACCCTTTTCTCCTCAAGGCACCCAAATGAAACTTTAACAAACTGACAGGCATCTGTCTGGGGTGAAACCATCTGCCTTTTGAAGGTGGGGAGTGCCTGCGTGGACACTCGGTTTCCCACGTGCATGTGAGCATGTGGATACCTGCAGAGTGCCAGGCCAAAACTGAGCTTGTAAGTCATCATCAAGAAGCCCGGTGTCATTTATTTCACAAGCCAAGCCCCCTCCCTTGCCCCATTGGCCCCTGATATTAAAGCGCTTTTCTGACTGCCCAAGGCCATGGAGGGCTGTGATTGGTGTGAGTGGGGGAGAGAAGCCAGCCTCCTGGGCTGTGGAGAAGAACAGTGCCCCCTGGAGTTGTGTGGGACAGCCCTGCGTCACTAAGTGTGCGACACCAGCATCAAAGCCCGGGTTTTGCCATCACTGTCCAACTGGGATTCCAGAGCCAGTATGAGGGTGGTTGCCCTACTCATGCTACAAAAACATAAATGATAAGAAAGTGGAAATAAATCCAAGCAGGATGTGTGAATATCCTAATGCTAAATGCAGCTGAAGCCCAGGTAGGTTGAGCTCGAAGAGACTGAGCCAAGCTCACAGAATGATCACACTTAAAAAGAACTGCTCTGAAGTTCCTGTTGGGGTGCCAACCAACTGATTGCGTTGTTCTGTCACTAATTTGATTACAAGGAATTTCCAGATCTGAATACAGACACAAATCAGAGTCCATTAGAAAGCTCCTAACCTCCCTGGAGTCCAGTAGCACCAGGACCCACAGCCTTGCAGGAAAAAAAAAATTCAAAGGCCACTAAAGACAGAGTTCCGGAAACTGTAGATGAAAAGTCTTATGTTATCAAATTCACACCATTATGGGCTACATTGTGTCCCTCCAAATCCATATGTCAGTGTTCTAACCTCAGAAATTCAGCATCCTGGATGTGTCACTGTATTTGGAGGCAGGGAATTTAAAGAGGTGACTAAGTTAAAGTGTGGTCTTTAGGGTGGGTCCTTTTCCAGTATGAGTAGTGACTTTTTTTTTTTTTTTTTTTTGACAGAGTCTTACTCTGTCACCCAAGCTGGAGTGCCATGGCATGATCTCAGCTCACTGCAAGCTCTGCCTCCCGGGTTCATGCCATTCTCCTGCCTCAGCCTCCGGAGTAGCTGGGACTACAGGCGCCGCCACCATGCCCGGCTAATTTTGTGTATTTTTAGTAGAGACGGGGTTTCACCGTGTTAGCCAGGATGGTCTCAATCTCCTGACCTCGTGATCTGCCCACCTTGGCCTCCCAAAGTGCTGGAATTACAGACATGAGCCACTGTGCCCGGGTTTTTGTTTTTTTTTTGGGGGGGGGATGTATTTTCGCTCTTGTTGCCCAGGCTGAAGTACAATGGCACAATCTCGGCTCACTGCAACCTCTGCCTCCCAGGTTACAGCGACTCTTCTGCCTCAGCCTCCCCAGTAGCTGGGATTACAGGCGCCCGCCACCACATCTGGCTAATTTTTTGTATTTTTAGTAGAGATGGGGTTTCATTATATTGGCCAGGCTGGTCTCTAACTCCTGACCTCAGGTGACCTGCCCACCTCAGGTGACCTGCCCACCTCAGCCTCCCAAAGTACTGGGATTACAGACGTGAGCCACCGAGCCTGGCCATAGTGGCCTTATAAGAAGAGGAAATGAGGACACTGACACACACAGAAGGAAGACCATATGAAGACACAGTGAAGACAGCTGTCTGTAACCCAAGGAGAGAGGTCTCAGAAGAAACCAACTGCCAAAACACCTTGACTCCAGCATTGCAGAAAGGTGAAGAAACACAGTCCTGTTGGTTAAGCCACCAGGTCTTGTGGTCCTTTGTTATGGTAGCTCCAGTCAACACACAAATTCCACACTGATTTCAACATCAGCCCCAAAGCACTTCCCAGGACATCAATAAAAGCAAATTGAAGAACAGTGGCTGATGGCGAATACAATCCATTTGCATAACAATGTTTCCAAACTGCCTTAAGGTGCATTAATTAGTTCCTGTGAACTCCCATCAGCCCAGCCTCAGTGAGGCAAAGCCCACAGTACCATCCTGAACAGCGCTGCTTCAAAACGGGGAAACCAGACTGGAAGAGGTTCAAACACTCACCCTGGGTCACATGCATGAAAAGTGGCCTTGTCAAGGCTAAAACTCAAACTCTGACCCCTCCTGGGGTCGCCTCCTCATTTCCTCCCTGAAGGCCTTCCAGATGCACTGAAGGGTCTGAAAAGTGAACATCCTGACAACCACATCTTGACAAGGGACCGCCTAGCGTTAACCGTGGTCTCCACACTGCTGCATGTGCCCAGTGAGCCTTCCACTCCGTGATGTCTCTTCAAACTGGATCAAAGTCCTCCCCTGAACACACTCGACAATTTCACAGCTCAGTGGACCCGCGCATACCGAGCCCCACCAGCACCCTCTGGATCGGCCACCTTCTCCTGTACTGCGGCAGCACAGGAAGCTGCACGCTGGCTCCCAAATGAAACCAAGGCAAATGCAAAATCCAACTACAATGAAAGACAACTACACACCTACACAAGCAGTAAGGACAGTGACAAATGATGGCAAGGATTCCGAGAAATCTACAATCACATATATGCTGCTGGTGGGAATGTGAACTGGCACAGTTACTCCAGGCAAGTTTGGCAGTTTCTTAAAAAGCTAAACATCCAACTACCAGACAACTCAGCCTCTGCACTCCTGGGCATTTATCCCAGAAAATGAAGACTTAGGTTCACACTAAAACCTGTATGTGCATGTTGATAGCAGCTATATTTGTCACAGCCAAACCCAGATGTCCTTCAACAGGTGAAGAGTTCATCTGGGGCATATCCAAACCATGAAACGATACTCAGCAAAGCAGCAAAATCCTGGTGAATATCCAGAGAGAGATACTGAGTGAAAGAAGCCAATCCCGAAAGCTTAACTCCTATGCAATTTCATTAATGAAACACTCTTTAAAGGACAGTATTATAAAAACACAGAACAGGCAAAGGGTAGCCATGATTTGAGGGGAGAAAGGCGTGAAGGGAGGTACATAAGGACAACTGAGGGGTGCTTGCGGTGCTGGAAATGTTCTGTACCTTGACTATCGATGTCAATATCCCAGTCGTGATGCTGTACTACAGTTTTACAAGACATAACCTTAGGGGGAACTAGTAATGGCTACTCATGATCTCTCTGAATTATATTTTACACCCACATTTGGCTATAATCATCTGAAAATACAAAGTTTAATGCAATCATCTGAAAATACAAAGTACAGAGAAGAAGGGAAAAGGGAGGGAGGAAAGGAGAGTGGGGACAGTGTACAAGCGTGCACTTGCTACAGCGATGGCCCTGGGGCGCCAGCACCACACCCAGCAAAGGACACCCACACAGCCTATTTCTTCCTCCCCATTTCACTACCTGCATCCACAGAGGTGATAAATGAACAAGAGACAGAACTACTGACACACGCTAAGACAATCCTGATCAGATGTCTGGTATCCTAGGCAAACAATGGCATAGAAATAAATTTAAATTTTTTATGTTTCCAAAGTAAAATCAGGTTTGTAGAAATATAATATGCCCTGATTGGGTTTTGCTGCAACTCCAGTGAATGAAAATGCCTGCATTTCTATTTACTTATGATCAAATCTAATTTTTCTTCCCCAAAGTAGCAGCTTGCTTGCTACTCTAGATAACAAAAGAGATCTCTCTTCAACTCCCACGCTCCCAAATTTATTTGGATATCACACAATTCTTAGCAATTATCACCGCTCAGAGCTAATGTGAACGCATACAAGTCAGGCTCCTCACACTGAGCAAATGTGACTTCCAACCCCATTAGAAAGTAAAACATACCATCAAGAAATCAACTTTTGAAGAAAGGCATTTTTTCGGCAACCTGTTAAATGCACACAGAAGCTACTTGTCGCTACGTTTCTAAACTTTGTGCTTTATTAAATAAAAAGTTAATAAAAGCAATGCTTCACTGAGTACTTGGCATATCTTGAACACAGTGCTAAATTCTCTGCCAACATCATCTCGACGAGTCCTCACAACTCAGCAGCAAGCAGGCTTAGTTCCACTTCACAGATGAGAAAACCAAGGCTAAGAAGTATGAGTAATTTGCTCCAGCATCCCATTATGAAGACGAGTAGTGCCAATGCCCCATCCCGTTTGAGAGCTGTACCCTGGAAGTGGCCGAAGTGAAGAGCACACTTGGGTTCACCACCTTCAATGAACTTAGTAACAGATCTCAAGGGTGCAGAGAGCCTCACCCTGCAAGCTTCTCTCCCATCATCTGTATTAGTTTTCCACTGCTGCCATAACAAATTACAACCTAAGCAGCTTAAAAACCACACAAATTTATTATCTCAGTTCCACAGGTCACATGCCCAGCGGCTCAGGGTCTCAAAATCAAGGTATTGGCTGGCTGGGCTCTTAGCAGAAGGCCCTGGGAGGAAATCTGTTTCCAAGCTCATTCAGGGTGTTGGCAGGATCCAATTCTTTGTGACTGTAGGACTGAGGTTTCCATGCTGGTCATCAGCTAGGGGCCTCCCATAGCTCCCTGAGGCCTCCCTCTGGTCCTTGCAAGTGAGTCCCTACATCTCAGGGCCAGCAACTGTGCCTCCAAACATAGGCTCTTCTGACTGCCTGTTTCATAACTTTCACAGCCAAAGTTCCCTGTGCCCATGTGGATGGTCCTGACGACCAACTCCAGGTGACCTGAATCACATCTGCAAAGTCCCTTTTGCCACGTAACGTATCAAATTCACAGAGTCTGGGGATTAGGGCATGGACCTTTTCGGGGACCATTATTCTGCCTTCAACACCATCGCTGAGATGTGAGTGAGCACATGGTCTTCACATGTGATTCTAGAACATACTGCATCTTTTCACCTCATCTTAGGAACAGGATCCATAGGAACATAATTTTATTGATGTTGGGACATAAGACTGCCTACTGGGCTGTGAGGGAAAAGATCACCTGGCCAGTGTGACAGCTAAGTCAAGGTTTACGCCTGTTAATAAGCCAGGCCCGTAAATATGACCCACCAACTCAAAGCCAAGGGGGAAACACGTGCTGCTTAAATTTCACAGGCAGCCCCCAGTGGAATGAATCAGCAGGAACCAGCATTTCCTGCCTTTGCAGAAGGAACCCCAGATCAGCTGTTTACTCCTTTCCCAATTTTACAAAATAAACAACTGAAGTATCTCATTTACAAACAATGCTTCTAACAGATTCCCAGTACTTGCAAACAATAAGCTGTGATTCATGTTTCCAAATGAGATGGAGTTTTATCATTTTCTTTCCCCTCGTGATTCATTCATGGGCCAAGTGGCCAAAGTGGAAGTGTGGTCCACCCACAGAGCCACCAGAGTGCCTCCAGGGAAACACAGCACTGTTGTTAAGCTCCGAAAAATGCTGGCGTTGGTAAGGGTGGTGGAGGGGTCCTCCAGTAATTTTCCCTTAGGTGGAAACAGCCAATCACCTACTGGAAATAAATCCCTACATCCCAGCACCTACATCCTTCCCAGTCAGCACCCTCCGTGAGAACCACTAAAATCCTCCCACTGCACACTTCCAGACAAGTGGGGAGTTTGGGACGGCCCCAAAGCGCTCATGCTCAGCTCCTCTCCCACCCTCCCTGATGGGGGACTCTGGTTAAAGTGCACTGGATGCCGACGGAGTGGTGCTGTCTCATTATCGTCTACCCAGCGAGATGTCATCTGCACTCAGTGAGAGGAAGCACAGCAGCCACTCTCTCCTCTACCTTCAGCCCTTCACATCTTTCCTGGAATTTCCTGGCAAAACCATCCCAGATACTTTTCACCTTTTAAAATTTTCCAACACTGTTATCTGTGTTTTCTTAACTTTTTTAAATGTATTTTTTCTTAATCAAACATGGAGTTTTCTTAAAACCAAAGTATTAGCAAGAGGTGTGATGTTAGAAGTCACCACCATGAGCGCTGGTGAAGCTTCTGCAAGGTGTGAGACTCAAGGGCACCGCCCCATTCTGGCCCATAGCCTCCTCCTCAGCAAGGAGACCCCGTTCTCCCATCTATGAACATTCTTTTCAGTCTTCTCCAGACCATCCAGCTACGCTATAGGATCCTCACTGACACCACCCAGGTCTCTTTGGGAGCAGATGAAGGGTAACAAGGTCTCTTAAAATGTGGTGTCCCAAAGAGAAGCCCTGCCCATCTGCAGGCAGTCACAGGACACTGTAGCAGCTGAACCTGAGGGGGCCACACTTCACATCCAGGAGGCACCACTTACTAGTGATGTGAGCTCGGGCAAGCAATCCACCTCTTCCTTGCCTCTGTAGAATGGGAGCAGTGATGGCCCCCACTGCATCCCCAATGGCCATTACTGCACCCTTGCCATGGGCGCTTGAGTTGCTTCCTCAGCAGGGCCAGGGCTATGGGATGCCTGCTCCTCTGCCAGCCTCCTGCCTCTCCCAACTATCCACCTCCTCCGCTCTCTCTCGCTCGCTCTCTCTCTCTCTCTGCGTGCTAGTGCTAGTTCCCTGGAAGTCAGTCCTCAACTCTCTCCTTTACACATTACCCCCCAAAGGACCCCCACTGTCGCCACACCCCAAGTATTCTCAGCTGGAATCTCCACCTTGAACCTCCCTCCTCCGATGCAGACTGAAGGCACGTGCCAAGTGCCCCAGACTGAATCCATTAGGTGGTGCATAGGGTGCAGGTTAGAGTCTGCACACAGACGAGCTCTCCTGCACTTTTGTGAATGTATCTGAGCCTCGGTTTCCTCATCTGCAAAATGGGGAGATGGGGAGGAAGCTCAGCCATAACGGTCTTGAAGCAAGGAGGCCCCCCCTATGCCTCCCAGCATGTGGAACAAGCTAAGTGCAGGCCCGGTGGGACCCAGGGCTGTCCCAGCACTGTCCCCACGACCACTGTTCAGCTGGCTCCGTGGTCAGGGCCCACTGTAAGTCATTAACAGCACAGAGAAGCAACTGTTCACAGAAAGGAGAGCGCTCCGGGAACAAGGGCGCTTCCCAAAAGTCAGAGGGCCAGGATTCGAATCACACCAGCAGAGGGGCGGGCAAGTCACTGCCAGTGCAGGCCCAGCACGGGCCAGGCACAGAATGGGCGCGGGGCTGCTGCTGAGACGGTGCCCTCGGAGGACACAGCGTGGGCTATGGGAGGCCACCAAAGGTCTTTCCAGTCGGGCCGACTGGCCTGGAGAAGGCAGGCGGTCAAGGATGTCTGTGGATGGTGGGACGGGGAAAAGCAAGCCCGAAAACCAAATGGGAAGATCCCGGACCCCGGAGAGCAGGAGAGCAGCCACGGCAAGGTCCCGAGACCAGGCGCACAGGTCAGGAGGAGGTGGGGGTCCGCAGGCCTCGGCGGCGGGCTGCGGGTCCCCAGCGGACGGACCCGTCTGTTGTGCCCCAAGGGAACGCCTCCCTCTCTGGAATGCGCACTCGGGTCCGAAATGTAAACTTGCAACCCGACTCCTTCCATCCCCCCTCGGAAGCGACAAAGAGCCGCGGAGCAAAAACAGGCCCCCGCTCTCCCGGACGGGTCTCCAGGTCCGGGCCCACAGGGGCGCTCGGCCGCTCGCCTTCTCTCCAAGGTCCCACACGGTCCCCAGCGAGACCGCCGAGGGGCAAGGGGCGCCGGCCACCCGGGTCGCGCCCGCTCCTCCCCGCCGGGAAAGGGCGGAATTCTCCGCTCTGACCGCGCCGACCTGAGCCCGCCCACCCAGAGCCCGGACGCGGGACGCAAGTTCGTCCAAGCAGCAGAAGCCACCGCGAGACAGTGACCCCTGAGCTTCCCTGACGGGCCCAGCCGTGCAGAGAGCAGCTCAGGGGGCTCCGCTGCAGGGGTCCCGAGGAGCGGGCGTCGGAGGGGACACCCTGGGGAGGGACGCCCTGGGGAGGGACGCACCCGCCCCCATTCCCACCCTACCCCCTCCTGTTCCCGACCCAGATTCCCCGGGCTGGAGCGGACGCTGCGGGGGCGCGGGGCGGCGGGGGGCGCTGGACACTGCGCGCGGGGCGGCGGCGCGGGCGGAAGCGCCTCTCCCTGGCCCGGCGGCCGCTCGGGGCGGCAGCAACAGGCTCCCGGCACACCCGCCCCGCCGGAGCCCGGGCTTGGGGCGAGAGGCGCGGCGGCAGCGCTGCTCACCCACGCCGTACTTCTCCTCGCGCTTGGTGGGCACCCAGCGCGTCATGGCGCCGCCGGAGCCGCCGCGGGTCGGGCAGGAAACTCCGCGTCTAGGCCGCCATTTTCCATTCCTTTCGAGCCGCGACAGGATGGGGAGGAAAAAGTTTGCGGCGGAGGCGGCGTCATGTGGGACGGGGCGGGCGGAGCGTCGCGGGCCGGATGGGAAAGGCCGGGAGCGCCGGCGGGAGGCGGGACGGCAGCGGGCTCTGCGCCCGCCCTCGGCGCGGACCCTGGGCCCGGACCCCGCGGCCGCCGGGCGCCCCTTCCTCGGTCCCTGTGCGCCCAGCCCCGCGCCCCGCACCCGGGCACCCCCGCGGGTTTCTCCTGAGTTCCTGGAGCTCCCGGGGCTGGCGCTCACACCGTGAGAGGGGTGCGCCCTTGGTGGGGCGGGACGGGCGGGGGGTTTCTACGCGGGGTAGGAAACGGGCGGCCTGCAAGGCGCGGGGTTAGGCCGGAGCCGGGTGGTGCGAGGTCCCCAACTCGGATTCCTCCCTGGTGGAGAATCCCGGAGCAGAGCAAACAGCAGAAGCCCTGGGAAGGGCCCTCCTGAGCACGTGGCTCATTCATTCATTGATTCAACCAGTGTTACCTGAGCGCCTGCCCACCCATTGCCCGAGTGTGCTGGGGGAAGGGACGCGTCAGGTAACAGCACAGGTAAGTGCCGGCCACTCAAATGGAGTGAAAAGAGGTGGCACAGCGCTGCCGAGGGAGTGCGTTCCCGACAGATGACCTCTTGCTTGGGTACTGAATGAGTGGAGTTTTCCAGAGAGACCAGGAGGAAGCAGTCGCAGAAACCTCAGCCCGGCTTGGCTTGCAGAAGCTGATGCTAGAATAGTTGTGGGACTCAGGATCTGAGGAAGAGAGAAGCCGGGAAAGGAAAGCCCAGGCCACGCGTGGGGCTCAAGAACGGCATCCTCGCCCAAGATGGGAGTTCTCAGGCCCCGGTGTTTCTCTTGACAGTAAAAGGTGGGGGCTTCAGATTTCTCCAAGGGAAAAGTTAAAGCAACACACACCTATTTATTTTTACTGCAATTTCAGAAAAGAGAGGTTAAAACCAAGAAATGGACAAAACCTCCGAATGAAGGCAGCCCTTTAAATGGAGTAAATTTGGTTTCATGACACATTAATGGGGCGTCTTCTCTCCAAAGACACAGAGACAACTGCACTAGATTAGGGGGCCATCAGGGATTGGAGGAAAGAAGGTAAAAAGAAGAAGGTAAGAAAAAGAGGTCCCTACCTCTGTGGGGTAGGGACAGTGCTGAACAGCAGGGCTCGGGAGCCCACAGAGAGGTGGCCAGAATGGCCACAGGGCCTGGGGAGGACCAGGTGGGGCACCATCCTGGGTGGCGAATGCCCATCACCTACCCTAGGGGCCACCCAGAATGCAGATTAAATAAACATTCAGGAATGGCAGCGGAGCTTTTCCATTTTCGTGGGTTTAGAGGGAACCTGTTGCGTTCAAGAGGATAACGTGGGACCTGAGCATTCTGGTAAGTCAACCCCACATTCATGGAAAGCCACGGGCTCTGTTTTACTGATAAGGAACTGAAATCCCACAGAGGAAGTGGCCAGGCTCACTCACACACAGTATGCACTTGAAGCTTTCTGTGGAAATCAGAAACCTCCAGGCTTCGGGCGCTGTGGTGGTGGCCTGGTGACTCCAACCCCCTGAAGGAGAAGCATCTGTGAAGGTGCTGTCCACGAGAAGTAGGGTGCTCTATGATAAAGGACATGGTGGCCTGACCTGCTCCAGAGCAGTGAGGGCTCCCTTGAGGAGATAAGATAAACCCAGACTTTAAGGATAAGTGGAAACCAGCTAGGTGAACTGGAGTGGGAACAGCACGTGCAAAGGCCCTGGTTTAGGAAGGAACACCACTCCTTCAGAGCACGGAAAGGCCAGGATGGCCGAAGCACAGGGAACAACAGGAAAGTGACGTAAATTGAGGCTGCAAGATGTAGAAGAAGGGCCTTATTGGTCGTGCTAGGAATTTGGAATTCTGCAAAGAAGCCTGGGAAATAGATTTTGGTGACACTCGCCTTCTCTTTAATGCGCAGTTTCAATTCTGTTGGTGTGATTCTGCATTGGAGATGGCATGCTGTAATGAATGGCCAGGAGCTTATTAAGAGTCATGTAGACTTGGGAGGCCTGACCTTGCCATGCCGAGCTGCATGGCCACCCTCCTGTTTCTGGCTATTCTGTTTCTAAACCTTGGGGTTCTGACATTCCTACATATAAACTAGGGGTTGTAATATGAACCTCACAGGTCAGTCTTAGGATTGTAAGAGGAGACGTGACTGCATGTGGAAGACATCGTAAAGATGTGCTTCCTCATCTCACCCTACTTCCAGGTTCTTTGATAACCTCATGGTTCCCATTTTCTAGAACAGTTGCCGCTTGCACTCAGATAAAGGGGACTCACTGAATGCGTTAATAAGTGTAGGCAGGATTTGCATACTTTTGGTAGACCATCATATAATACATTTATAAATCAGAATCTTAAAACTCCAGGTGGAGCCGGGCACAGTGGCCCATGCTTGTAATCCCAGCATTTTGGGAGGCTGAGGCAGGCAGATCACTTGAGTCAGGAGCTCGAGGCCAGCTTGGCCAACCAGGGTTTTAGTAGAAACCCTGTCTGTACTGAAAATACAAAAATTAGCTGGGTGTGGTGGCACACACTTGTAGTCCCAGCTGCTCAGGAGGGGGAGGCAAGAGAATTGCTTGAACCCAGGAGGCAGAGGTTGCAGTGAACCAAGATCGCACCACTGCATTCCTGCCTGTGTGACAGAGCGAGACTGTCTCAAAAACAAACAAAGCAGAACAACTCCAGGGGGACCATGGGCCAGGTTTTTGTGATTGTGGCTTCAGTCCCTTGATTGCAACATGTGCCCACGTTTGGCCAAGATGTACCTGTAGCCATAGTCCTGGAAGCTCTGAGAAGATTCGTCAGCATCCCTGGGGTGTTTGGGCAGTGGTCTCATCTTGTGGCTCTAAATCAAGTCCATGGCCCTCTCTCACTGTCCTGTGGTTGCATAAACTCAGAGCTGGCTTCGTCTCCAATTCCAGGAGCCCCAGAGGTTGTGGCCTGTTGACATTTTTACCTCCTGAGTCAATGTGGCTGGACCACAGGTCTCAGTTGTCCTCCCAGACATCTTGCAGGACTTGGGTCTGTGCCATGCTTGTGGGTGTGACCAGCCCGAGAATGCTGAGGCTCTCAGTTGCTCGGTGCTGCCTGTCACTGGGATTTCAGAGTAGTGGCCCCCCGTCTCCAAGATACAACAGAATCTTGCTTCAGAGCCATGAAGAACATAATTAATATTACAGTTTTAAATTTTGAAAATTATAGTTTTAATTTTTTCAATTCAAAAAAATTTCACACATTTGCACTACAAATTCAGGAGGTAAACTCAGCAAAATCTTTCCTGGTGGAGGTACCAGAAGGCACAGCGAGTCAGTGGGGCATGTTTCTCAGTTGGTGGGAAGAGATGAGAATGGGGCAGGGATGTGGAGATTTTATGCAGGAAAAGGGGCCTGACCACACATTGCTTACCCTTTGAAAGGGGAGGAACAAGGTCTTGCAGGGAGGCCTATGCCCACTGCCTCTTGGATCCAGTGGCAGATCTGGGCATCATACTGGATGACCAGGCATGTGGTCACAATGCGCAATGCCACCCTGCCCAAAAGTATATATTCAAGACTTTAGACCCAACTTCCTGCTTACAGGAAATAGAGGAGGTTGAGGAACAAGTGACACCATAATATAAACAGTGAAACAGGCCAGGCACAGCGGCTCATGCCTGTACTCCAAGCACTTTGGGAGGCTGAGACGGGTGGATCACCTGAGGTCAGGAGTTCAAGACTAGTCTGGCCAACATGGTGAAACCCCGTCTCTAAAAAAAAATCTGGACATGGTGGCACGCACCTGTAGTCCCAGCTACTTGGGAGGCTGAGGCACGAGAAGCGCTGGAACCCAGGAGGCCGAGGTTGCAGTGAGCAGAGATCGTGCCGTTGCCCTCCAACATGGGCAACAAGAATGAAACTACATCTCAAAAAAAAAAGACACTGAAACAAAGCTGGAGGGTAGAATATTCTTTCAGGTAGTAATCTGGTC